>NC_091119.1:124941960-126141960 GCF_040183065.1 Periplaneta americana
CACGGAATTAGAGGTACCACGGAATTAGGCAACTTTTCCCTATATCAGATGGAAATATCCGGTTAGAACTCCGGTTTCCGATCTTAAGCTTCTCCTTTCTATAGCTAGAATTTTTTTGGTTTCCCAATTCTTGGTAGCCTATCTCATAGCTGGTGTAGATCTCCAAGCTCTCAGTAAAGCCCTCATCAAGTTGTCATTGGAACCTGTTTGATTATAGGCCTACAGGGTGTTAAAAAAAAAGTATTCAATATTTTAGGAGGTGCTAGTATGCATCAAAACAAGAAAATAATGTCTAATAAACATGGGTCCTACAACACATACTTTCTGAGATCTGAACACTTGTTCATAGGAGGTGCTCAATGTGACGTATATTATATATATATATATAACATTTATTTTATAACATTTTCTTCAGTAACAGATGAACAGATGTGGATTACAGACTAGTTTTAAAAATATCCATCGTCAACCTTCACTACTGTTGAGCACGAAGAGTTGATAGATATTTTTTCAGTCTCCACACTGAAAATGACATTCTCTTCCAGGATTCTACCACAATTAGTTCTGGAACAGTGTGGCAAAGTAGTGCCGAGAATTAAATAAGAAATCTATGACAGTAATTATTTCTCTTTTTGCCACATCGCAGCTTTTCGAGGAAGAATTTTCAGCTTTGGCGGCAATAAAATGCAGATATAGGAGCAAAGTTAACGTTGAAAAGGAGATTCGCTTAGCTATATCAGAAGGTGTCCTCGAATTCGATGTTTTAATGTGACGAGAAATAAACTCAATAATTTCATTGAGACTCGTGTATCTCTGTTAGGTAGTTTCTAAAATTATTGTAAAAATGTGTAACCCGAATCACGAGTGTCACCATTGTGAAAGACATTCGCATTTGATGATGTTTGTATGAAGAGTCTCATATCACGTCCAATGTGTTTTCTTTTTCAGAACAAGTTTCATGTACGAATATCCATCCATCCATCCATCCATCCATCCATCCATCCATCCATCCATCCAGCCAGCCAGCCAGCCAGCCATCCATCCATCCATCCATCCATCCATCTATTTATTTATAGTTCACAAAAAAGTACATAAACTTAATAAATTACAATTAACGTACACACGAATAGTAATTATACACAATAAATATACATTAATACCTCATTTTCCATTATATATGTATTTCAATTCATATTGGCTTTAATTTGCACTTACGTCTAGTTTTAGTGCAGGTTTCAACCTAGCACGTTTATTTAAAACAAAACCTTAAAGCTTATTTACATATTACTTTTGAAAATTCTCTTTCTTATTTTTTTTACTCCACAATAAACAAGTGTACATCAATCGTTCCTGTTACTCTATTTATGTTTAACATAATAACTTATTATTTTTACATAATAACTAATTATTTCAAATAGTAAATATCGCTTTGAAGTTAGCAGATGTCGACATAAAGTCAACAAAATTATATATATATATATATATATATATATATATATATATATATATTTATATTTATATATCGGATTTATAAAATGAAACCATCTGCCCTTCAATAAGGATGACCACAAGGGTTTTTTTTTCATTTAATGTTTTATTTAACGACACTCGCAACTGCCGAGGTTATATTGGCTTCGCCGGTGTTCCGGAATTTTGTCCCGCAGGAGTTCTTATACATGCCACTAAATCTAGTGACATATGAGTCTGTCACATTAAAGCACACTTAAATGCCATCGACCTGAGCCGGGATTGAACTCGCAACCTCGGGCACAGAAGGCCAGCGCTATACCGCCTCTGCCACCTAGGACGACTGACCACAAGGATCGAGAAAACAAATATATATAAGTTAACAATGAAACAATTAAATTACATACAGTAAACTTCAAAAGAAAATTAAAGTGAAGGTGAAATCATATTACTTGAAATAAAGATGAAATTGCAAAATTTGAACTGAATCCTTCAGAATTTCTCTAAGGATTTTCTCAATGTTGTAAAATGTGAATCCCTTTGATTTTCCGTGTACTGACCAACGATTAGTCATGATGTTATACTGCTTACTAAAATAAGGAATGCAAAGTTCATAGATCAGTCTCTTTTCATCATCAGTAAGTTTTGAATATTGTGCATCTCTTTCATACCTGATAGTCGGATCTAGTATTGTTCCTGTGTTCTTTTCTATCATTGACAACAATATCTGCTCGTCTTGTTGAGTCATCTTCCGAGATACAATGCACTTCTTCATGAACTTCTAATTCTTGTTGTCTTAGTATGTCAGCAAGCATTGTCCTTACCCTGTGATGGCGGTTGTTCCGCAGTAACTCAGTCTTTCGGCATAAACCCAACACATGTCCTAGTGTTTCAGTCTCGCCACAGTGGAAAGGCGAAATTAAAACCATAAAATAAAGGACAAGATGTTTCGCCAATATGATCAAACTGTACACAGGAGGTCATGTAGGCTTAGCTCATCGATTTTTTCTTATTCAGTCACTTTTATAGTGTTATTCTAATTTCGTATTTTTACATTTAAAAGAATGCGAGTTAGTAATATTAATGGCTTTTTCCTTACAAAAGCACCAAATTGAATATGAATAATTTCTTCTAAATTGTGAATACAATGACGTCGCACGGAAAATGTGACACGTCAAAGGTCGCGCTGTCTCAAAAGGTTTGCGAATCCCTGGATTAAGATACTCTCCTTCCCATACATCCTTATCAGGAATAATGCAACCCGATGTTAACTGTTAACTGTTCATTGCCGCTTATTAACTGGTGGTTCACGCCGCTTTGCGCTCCTGCCTCACTATAAAAACACGTAGTGTAAGTCTGCTGCTACCTTTTAGTTGGTTATTTAACAACGTTGTAACAACTACTAGATAACGTCAATGGGATTCATGATAGCGAAATGGTATTTGGTGAGATGAGACCGAGGATTCGCCATAGATTATATGATATTCGCCTTATAGTTGCGGAAAACCTCGGAAAAACCCCAACCAGATAATCAGCCCAAGCGGAAATCGAACCCTTAAGCGCAACTCCGGATCGGCAGGAAAGTATCTCAGCCGACTGAGCTACGCCAGTGGCTATTGCTACTGATGCCGACAGTTTGAAAAGGTGAAAGCCTTAACTTCCCGTTATTCAGTGGACTTCCATAGCCTGTAATAGGGATGATTATTTTTACTTTAATGATAATAGTGGTTAGAGCACTGGACTTATAATCCTGTGGACCCAGGTTCGATCACCGACGTACCTCTGATTTTTAACTTGTGTTGAGCAAACCCGTGGTCCAGGTAATACAGGAGTTTTATCCCTTATCGCCTGTGACATCCCAACAAATCTCCATCATCATCTCATCTCATCGCGGGTGTAGCGTAGAGCAGCCTCCTGTGGCGCACCCTGGGCAACGACTCTGTCGGCAAATTGGTCTACGCAACTGGCTTCATACGGGTGAATGATGAACAGTTAAAAAAATAAATAAAAGAGGATAAGGAAACTGTGATGGTGAACATAGTGACTATCGTTGTGCTTTTGATCGTGATTATAATTGAGAAGGACACATAGCTCAGGTTGTCGTTGATGCATAAATGTCCTTCTGGCAAATTTCTCTGTTATGCCTATTGCAGAAATGTAAAAATTAATTTAGGAAGTATAATAATAGCAATAATAAATGCCGATGACGAAACTGCTTATTGATGATCGTGATTGTCATAGTGGTTTTGATTGTCATTATAATTGCTGTATAAATGTAAAAATCAATAATTATGATGATGATAATAATAATAATAATAATAATAATAATAATAATAAATAACCATAACGAAACTGTTGTATTGATTATTGTGATTATCTTTGTAATTTTGATTGTGATGATAATTACTGAAGAAATGTGAAGATAAATTTATAATAATAATAAAAATAATAATAATAATAATAATAATAATAATAATAATACTTATGGCTTTTAAGGAACCCGGAGGTTCATTGCCGCCCTCACATAAGCTCGCCATCGGTTCCTATCCTGAGCAAGATTAATCCAGTCTCCATCATCATATCCCACCTCCCTCAAAGCCATTTTAATATTATCCTCCCATCTATATCTCAGCCTACCCAAAGGTATTTTTCCCTCCGGCCTCTCAACGAACATAAATAATGATAATAATAATAATAATAATAATAATAATAATAATAATAATAATAATAATAATAATAATAGAAAGTTACACAAACACAGAACTGTACGCATTATATTCTTCACCTGACATAATTAGAAACATTAAATCCAGACCTTTGAGATGGGCAGGGCATGTAGCACGTATGGGCGACTCCAGAAATGCATATAGAGTGTTAGTTGGGAGACCGGAGGTAAAAATACCTTTGAGGATGCCGAGACGTAGATGGGAGGATAATATTAAAATGGATTTGAGGAAGATGCGTTATGATGGTAGAGACTGGATTAATCTTGCTCAGGACAGGAACCGATGGCGGACTTATGTGAGGGCGGCAATGAACCTGCAGGTCCCTTAAAAGCCATTTGTAAGTAAGTAATGGAACTATGATAGTGTGAAGGTAAAGCGTGAATTACGTACAAAGGGTGGGGTGCTAACAGGGAAACGGGAATAATACGAGAAACCCTGCTTTAACATCCTCTTTGTTCACCAAATATTTAGCTTGGATACTGGAGTTTGAACTGGAGTCCACAGCATGGATTCTAGGCACTATATGAATGTTCGCCACGGGCGCTTTATGTATTATAAATTTAACAGAATTTGCCCAAGTTCAAACCCAGGTTCTATCAGTAAAAAAACAAGTACCAGTAACTGGCAGGGGCTCATAAGAGAAAAAGAAAAGAAATGAAACACATGAATAACGTTCATTACGTCGCGCGGCGATCACTGCACATTTAAGTTGTTAGATTAAAAACTCAGATACCCAAACAGCGGACTCCCGCTATCGGATGCACTGGAAGCTCTTCCACTCTGTAGGCCTACATACGAGATTTATTCCGCACGTGCTACATGTCCCGCTCATCGCGTGGATCCGATGCTTGGTGACGTGTACACAGAGCTGTCTGCGTCCCTGTCAGGGACAGAACAGACGTGCCGTTGTCTCGTTTCAACTCCGCAGTACGGGAATGCCACAGCGGGCAGGAAACACCTCGTTGTATGCAGACTGCAACAGGAATGTTTTCTTTTTACTGTCTTCATACCAGTGTATGGATAAAAATTTGTTTTTAAATTTAAACTGAGAAATGCGTCTCTTTGCATTGAGACATCTCGTCATCGAGGTAGTCACCCGCCAGCGTCCCGACTCAATCACGCCGTCTACATGTCGTCATAGCTGGAGTTCGTCGTGCGTTTACCATGATTTAAGATTGATACGATTTTCAACGTGGTTGGAGATACAGTGTGTTTCACTCGCAGGAGACACCAAGCTATTCATTGCTCACTACAGATATGCAGCAATAGAATAGCTGCCGAACGCAACTTCGGATCGGCAGGCAAGCGCCTTAAGGTACGATCACACGTCGCTACTTTTGCAGCGCTGCAGTACAAAAAACTGCGCAACTCTTGTACTGCGACGTGTGAACAACGGTGCAACCCGAAAAGTAGCGGCTGCCGAACCTGCTGCTCGCTACTTTTCCATGCTGCGCGCAACTTAAAAGTAGCGACGTGTGAACAGAGTTCTCAGGGTTGCAGCCGCAGCATTTTTGATATCGGTTTTGTTGAAACTTTTGCTGCGGTTGCAACCAGTGTTACCACCCAAATGTGTCAATGATACTTTTATTGTTTGGATATATTTTAATGTTAAATGTGATTAAAATAAATTATTTGTAACAGTTATTAAATACACAACACTGTCTGAGCATAATTGGTGACGATATAATGCATTTCTTAAATTTTCCATATCGTAGTTCCAAACAGGAGGGTTGCCAACATTGATTACGTGAATATACTGTTGGTTATCATTTAAGTATGTTGGCGTTTTTAAAAGCTTTAAGTAAAAATAATGTCAATTTCTGAATACTAGATAAGACAGAAAAGCAAATAATAGATAAGGAAGCTTTCGCATGAGTTTCTTAATAATGCGAACATAACCACAAAATGTATATTGAGAAGTCAACACGGAGATGGGAACCTGCAGCATGACTGCGGCTGCAAAAGTAGCGCCTTGTGTGTGAACAGACTCGCAACCTCCAGTTGCAACTTTTGCAGCACTCGGGTTGCGCAGCACGAAAAGTAGCGTGCAGCGCGCTACTTTTGGCTTACGTGTGAACACGACACGCAACTTTTGCAGCTGCAGTATAAAAGTAGGCGCTGCAAAAGTAGCGACGTGTGACCGTACCTTTAGCACACAAGTGGCAATGTCAATCAGACGCGGGCAAACTAGTATAATCATGATTACATCCGGTAACGGAGAGGGTTCTGACGTCACGTTCCTCCCACCAACTTCTACCCCTCTGTTAAGTCGATGTGACGGATTGTTTTTGCAATGTTGAATACTCATAAACGCCCATTCCAGGTAGATTGGGAAGAAAAATTATTCTGTTGTGCTCATGGAGAAAACGTGATATGCTTACTATGCAACAAAATCCTTATAGGAACGGACAGAAGCAATATATACAGACATTATATACATGCCATAAGAATCACAGCTTAATTACAGGTAAATAATCGTAGTTTGAAGTTTAATACCTACACAATAAGCTAAAATAATAATATTAGCTAGATCATTTTTCTGTTTTCACAAATTTTTAAACAAAATTTCGCTCTATATTTTCTATTTTCTTTTCATTCCTCTCTATATCAATTTATAGGGCCGGAACATACGGAGCAGCTTGAAAAATTAAAAACCGAAATATTAAGTAACCAGAATAGAGAGGAGGCGAATGCCTTGACTCAAAAGCAAAAGGAAATTCTTGCCAGTTACATAGTTGCACGGGAAGTCGCGAAATGATTTAAAACTTATAGTGACGGAGAATTTGTTGAAACATGTTTGATAAGTGTGGCGAGTGTTATATCTCCTGAAGAAAAGGAACAATATGAAAACATTAGTTTGTCTCGTCGTACTACAGGGAGAAGAATAGAAGATATTTCATATCTGGTGGATGAGCAATTAAAATCTAGTACTTCCCAATTCATAGTGTATTCACTTGCTTTAGATGAAAGTTCGGACATTGCTCAGTCAGCATGGATCTTAAGGTAATTATCATTTATTTTTATATCAACTTCTTATAATAAAATGTGTACAATTAATTTAATAGTAAAACATTGATGAGAGCATGCTTAACACACGGCAGAGATAATGTGTGCTCATACCTTATATTATGTTTCTCGTAGAGTTCGCCACTGCACATGAAAGGGGTATAGTACATTCCCCTACCACACAAACTCTCCTCTGTGTGGCGGGTAGTATCTCAAGATCTACCCACCACTGCACTAAGGCTGGTATTCATAGTCGACACTTTATATCACCACTTTGCAAAGTGACACTTTTGACGAAAGTGGCTTTTTCATATTAGTGGTATTCATAGACGATTGAAGAAGTGCACTTTACAAAGTGTCACTTCACGCCAGCAAAGTGTAGAGTTACAATTTGGTTGATAACAGAAGTCCCACAATGCCTTGCAAAACAAGTGAACAAACAATAACAAATTAATGTGTAACCCACAGATTATAATGCTTGTGATTTGAGTTGAAAGCCTAATTTATCGCACGAGAAAGAAAATATATATTTAAAGTTGTTTTATTTCAGTTTCTAGTTTTCGCTGCCGATAGTTTAGATTATTTCAGTCAGTTCAGATATATAATATTTTATTAAATAGATAGTGATACTGCTGATGAAATTAGGTTAGGTTTTGTACAGTACATAGCCGATCCATTGATTTATATAGTTAGATTAAGTTTTGTACATATCTTTTTCATTGATTTATATAGTTAAGTTAGGTTTTGTATGTATCAGTTCCACTGATTTACATAGTTAGGTTAGATTTTGTACATATCTTCTATTGGTTTACGTAGTTAGGTTAAGTTGGACTGAGTAGGTTAAGTTTTGTGTATATATTTCATTTATATCGTTAGGTTAGTTTTTGTATGTACCTGCTTAATTGATATATCGTTTTATTCCCTTTATTTTCATTTTTGTCTTTTTCGTGAATAGTGAATAGAGATCAAAAGAATGAAATAAGCACATTAGGCCTATTGTTGCTATTATTATTATTATTATTATTATTATTATTATTATTATTATTATTTTCGCTCTCTCTTGTTTCCATTATTGGCTGCTCTTCAGGAATATTTTTAATGCCAAATTTTTCTACAATGCAAAACAAAATAGGCCTAATGATATGAGATCTCTTTTCATAGTGAGGTTATGACTGCACATGAACTAGAGACAGTATCTCAGCAAAAGCAGCCTATCAGATGTATTGCTTACCGGCATGAAAATATATATTATCAAAATAATGATTATATGAACATCAAGATAAATCTTATCTCATAATACAGGTAGTCAAAGAAAATAAAAATCGTTTTAAACCTAATATAATTACGAATCTGCTTAGAAAGCAGGCATGTGAGATCTCGCAATGCTAATTTAAGATAGTTATGTCTACATTAGATTGAAGTTAGTTTAATATTATTTAAGTTAAAAAATTCGTTTCCGTAATAAAAATTAGGTTATATATGAATATCTACCTACATATCACTTCAACGAATTGAGGTTATAAATATACGAATGTTACTACAGAAATACCTTAACTATAATACTACAGATATTAATGTATGGTACATAGCTGTGGCGTAGAATTTTAATGTAGTCAATAACTGTATTATTGGAGGCACTGGCAAACCTCTATTATTCGTTTTTGTCAACAGGTCATCGAAAAGATTAGCAATCTCAATAACAGTTTTTTTATCAAATCGGAATCGTTTTTTTTTAATTCTATATCATTATAAAATTCCACGAGATTGTCTTTAGGCCTATCCCTAATGTAGCACTTTCGTACATTGTCCACTAATTGTGCCACCTCTCCCGCATGTTCTAATAAATAATTCGACAACTTCCAAGATGTCCGCCATTTTTCTACAAAGTGACACTTTCGGCTCAAAGTGTGGTCGGAAGTACACTTTCATCCAATGTGATCCTTTGCACCAAAGTGTCGACTGTGCAACGGAAAAGTGATCATCTGCGTCTTCCAAAGGACACTTTAATCGAAAGTGTCGACGATGAATACCAGCCTAAAACTTCCTTCAGCGTACACACTGAGCGTATTCCGAATCTCAGCGCTGAGCAATCTGATCGCATCACGGTGTTCCGAATTTCACCGATGGCGTCACTGATGCTCCACCGGTGTCGCACCAGTGCCATCAGCTTGCAGAGGTGGTGGCAGTCTCCATCAGCCGCCATCAGTGAATCTGATTGGTTCTTGTATAGGGCGGGAATTAGCAGACGAATGACATCGTGCACTGTTGTGTCATGGCGGTGTGTTCTGCATTAGTTCTGCTGTATTGTTTGTAATGTGCACAACGTAAAAACAATATGTTAATGGTTTATGAGCGAACATGTTAACGGACCAGTTATTACTACTGGTTCAAGAAATAAATTGTTTATGCTCTCTTTTCTTTGAACGAGCAAAATTTTGCTAGCGTAGCACAGACAACTTATACAGTCGCCATGACAGCCATCGATCCTTCCAGCAGTTTTGTTCCTATTTCGCTGCAGCGTGACGTCATTGTTGTCCACCGGTCCGGTGAGATTCGGAATACGCTGACTGCTAACGGTAACCGAATTCACTACATTCCATCAGAATATAAGAAGTATAAGAAATAAGACTGATAAACTCCTTGTATCTTAGATTGCGAACATTTAAATCCGAATGTGCTATGTAGTTATGTACCTATTGCCGAACGTCATATGAAACAACAGGAAATATTGTCTCTCTCACTGGAAGGATATAAATTAGGTGCTAGTTATTGCATACAAACTCTTCAGGATGGAGGCGTGAGTATATTTCTTAGATTTGACCTTAATTTAAAAAATATTGATATTTCACATTTTTGCAAAGTTGTGCTGTTGAATTAGAAAATGAAACATATCTCTAATGTCTATATAGAGCAACATCTGAAGACTACGAAAATTGTATTCATTTATTAGAAAAGACACTGGAATACTTACAGAAACTGAAACGTGAATGCATTATTTGCGGAGACATCATTGTCGATTACCTAACAGAAAGAAATAGGAAAGATCAACTAAAGTCATTGCTAGCATCTTTCAATTTAATGTACACAGTAAACTTTCCGACCAGAATAGGAGGAGATTCAGCTACTGCAATAGACAACATATTTATTGGAAAAGAAAGAATAGGTATATCTCAAACAACCCCAATAATTAACGCTCAACTCTCAAATATAATAAATATTAACACGTCATCAAGAAACCAACTAAAGTGAGATTCAGAACTATAAACAGAGAATCATTAATTTTTTTTAATAAATCTTAAAAATGAAACATGGGAATCAGTATACAGTCAAACTGATATGAACAGTAAATTCAACGAGTTCCATAAAACATTTCTAAATATTTTTGAATCCACTTTTCCTGTAAAGTATAAAAATGCAACAATATGCAACAATAGATGGATTACACAACGTATTAAAATCTCATGCAAAGCTAAGAGATCATTATACTCGTACATATAGAGCAGAAATAATAATGATACAAATTAAAAAAAAAGCACTATAAAATTATTAAAAGATATTACTTACTTACTTACTTACTTACTCACTTACTGGCTTTTAAGGAACCCGGAGGTTCATTGCCGCCCTCACATAAGCCCGCCATTGGTCCCTATCCTGAGCAAAATTAATCCATTCTCTATCATCATATCCCGCCTCCCTCAAATCCATTTTAATATTATCTTCCCACCTACGTCTCGGCCTCCCTAAAGGTCTTTTTCCCTCCGGCCTCCCAACTAACACTCTATATGCATTTCTGGATTCGCCCATACGTGCTACATGCCCTGCCCATCTCAAACGTCTGGATTTAATGTTCCTAATTATGTCAGGTGAAGAATACAATGCGTGCAGTTCTGTGTTGTGTAACTTTCTCCATTCTCCTGTAACTTCATCCCTCTTAGCCCCAAATATTTTCCTAAGAACCTTATTCTCAAACATCCGTAATCTCTGTTCCTCTCTCAAAGTGAGAGTCCAAGTTTCACAACCATAAAGAACAACCGGTAATATAACTGTTTTATAAATTCTTTCAGATTTTTCGACAGCAGACTGGATGATAAAAGTTTCTCAACCGAATAACAACAGGCATTTCCCATATTTATTCTGTGTTTAATTTCCTCCCGAGTATCATTTATATTTGTTACTGTTGCTCCCAGATATTTGAACTTCTCCGCCTCTTCAAATGATAAATTTCCAATTTTTATATTTCCATTTCGTACAATATTCTCGTCACGAGACATAATCATATACTTTGTCTCTTCGGGATTTACTTCCAAACTTATCTCTTTACTTGCTTCCAGTAAAATTCCCGTGTTTTCCCTAATCGTTTGTGGATTTTCTCCTAACGTATTCACGTCATCCGCATAGATAAGCAGCTGATGTAACCCGTTCAATTCCAAACCCTCTCTGTTATCCTGGACTTTCCTAATGGCATACTCTAGAGCAAAGTTAAAAAGTAAAGGTGATAGTGCATCTCCTTGCTTTAGCCCACAGTGCATTAGAAACGCATCTGACAGAAATTGACCTATACGAACTCTGCTGTACGTTTCACTGAAACACATTTTAATTAATCGAACTAGTTTCTTGGGAATACCAAATTCAGTAAGAATATCTTATAAAACTTCTCTCTTAACCGAGTCATATGCCTTTTTGAAATCTATGAATAACTGATGCACTGTACCCTTATACTCCCATTACACAAAGTAATCCAAAAAAAAACTAAAGAATTACACTATAATACAATACAAAATTCTAACAACAAAATCAAAACAACTTGGAGCATTTTCTTACAATAACTGATTACCTCAACATCCACCAAGATAATGTTACTAACAGTTTAGACTCTTTAACACAATATTTTCCGACAAAATTCCCAAATATTCAAATACTTCCAACAAACAGACAAAAAAATAATTGGAATTATTGAAAATCTAAAGTCAAAAAACTCCTCCGGGTATGATGAAATAACAAGCAAAATATTAAAAACGAGTTCACGAATTATAGCTGGACCACCAAGTTATTTATGTAACTATTCAATGTTCAATGGTATATTCCCTGAGAGATTAAAATATTTAGGGCCGTATTCATAGACTTTTTAGCAGGGGCTTCCGGTGGATGATCAGCGTTTTTCGTATTCATAAACCAGTGTTAGCGATACGATATGATTTAAATTCTGTACAAGTAACCAGTGGATAGCCGGGGCTAGCTTAGTACGCTCGTAGCTCGTGCTGCGAAATGTCTATGAATAGCACCCCAAGCGGTTATTCCTATCTTCAAAAAGGGAGAAATAACGTCTCCAGAAAATTACAGACCCATATCACTTCTACCAGTCTTCTCCAAAATTTTTTTAAAAAGTATCGTATGAAAGATTATATCATCATCTAGAAAGATACAACATTTTAGTCCCAGAACAGTTTGGATTTAGGAAAAATAAAGGCACGGAAAATGCAACAATTAGTTTAACTGACAAGTTAATAAAAAAATTACAAGTTGGAAGGATTTTCTGTGATTTATCCAAAGCATTTCACTGTGTAAATCATAAAATGCTGCTAGACAAATTAGATTATTATGGAATTAAAGACATTGCACACCAATAGTTTCACTCATATCTCATAGATAGGAAACAAAGTCGAAATCAACACAACTATGAAATCTACTTCGACATGGAGAACTATTAATAATGGAATTCCTCAAAGATCACTATTAGGTCCCCTACTTTTTCTAGTGTTCATAAATGATCTTGCCCCCTAGTAAAAGATGTAGGTCATCCCATATTATTTGCAGATGACACAAGTATAGTAATTACAGCCAGTAACTCCAACACATTCCAATCTTCAACAGAGGAAATTCTCCTCAAAATATGTGACTGGTTCTCAGTCAATAAATTAGTATTAAATTGTTACAAAACTAACATAATTCAATTTAAATCCTGTCCAAATTCAACCTCGCAAATTTCAAGCGCAATAATTAACAACAGATCCCTAACAGAAACAACAACAGCCAAATTTCTTGGTTTAAAAATCGATAATGTGTTAAATTGGAAAAATCATATTAAAGAAATTGCCCCCAAACTAACTCCAGCATGTTTTGCTATTAGATCTATGCAAAAGATAGTAAATATCAATACCTTAAAAAGAATGTACTTTGCACACTTCCACTCGGTAATGAGTTTTGGAATACTATTCTTCGGAAATTCCACAGATAGTAACAGTATATTCCTACTACAAAAAAGTAATTACAATAATAGTAGGTGCCAAATCTAGGGAATCACATAGAACTATTTTCAAAAAACTACAAATAAAGCCCATGGCTTGTCAGTATATTTTTTTTCATTAATAGTCTTCCTCGCATGTAATCGTGAAAACTTTGTAACTAATTCAACAGTTCATAGCATAAATACGTGTAACAAAAATGACTTTCATACTCCATCGGCAAGTCTATCGTGCTATCAAAAAGAAGTGCGTTATATGGCAGTAAAAATTTTTAATAGCCTCCCTATGAATATAAAAAATGGAATTCAAAAGATAAGATTATTTAGGGGCAAATTAAAGAAGTACTTAATTTCTCACGCCTTCTATTCTGTAGGTGAATTCGTGACATTCAACAACGCTTCATTAAATTGATTTTAAAACTTTGTGTTCTACTAGTAGACAATATTGTAAACCTCTTCTGTATATATTTCAACTAGACTGTGACTATAAATTAAGACTTTATAGTAGTATTAATTTTTTGACTTGTTCCATATTCTAGCTGTGAAGCAATGTACGAATACCATGGAATGTTAATAAATACAATACAATGGCAAAGAGGCAATGTTCTTTGCAGTTCAATGAAGTTATCCTCCACGAAATCTCGGAAATGATAGGCCTAATATTATAGAAAGCCTCCAACAAACTGTGCAAAAGCCGCTAAATTCTATATTTTCAATCGATTGCTTTAAGACAGCGTTTCTCAAACTATGGTCCGCGAACCACCTGTGATCCTCGAGGTCTGTCCTTGTGGTCCTTCAAAAAAGACAGAAGAAAAAATAAAATTCAAACGAATTGCGTATCACACTATAGCTTAAAATCTCAGAGTTTGGAAATGACACATGGCAATCGAATTTCACTTTTTCTCCCAGTACTTCATTTTATGAAATTTATTACCCTACCTGTCTATCGACTTCCCACTCTACTCTCAGCAACAAAAGAGGGATTTAAAACATTATATACGTGGTGTTGTCCACACCTGTGGAGTAACGGTCAGCGCGTCTGGCCGCGAAACCAGGTGGCCCGGGTTCGAATCCCGGTCGGGGCAAGTTAACCTGGTTGAGGTTTTTTCCGGGGTTTTCCCTCAACCCAATACGAGCAAATGCTGGGTAACGTTCGGTGCTGGACCCCGGACTCATTTCACCGGCATTATCACCTTCATTTCATTCAGACGCTAAATAACCTAGATGTTGATACAGCGTCGTAAAATAACCCAATAAAATAAAATAAAATAAAATAAATAAAAATACGTGGTGTTTCTGGACATATTTTCCCTGCACGTCTGGCGCCGCGCCTGTAACCAAGCCAGAGACCACCCGAATTCATAACAGAGGACCAAAGTACCGGACCTTAATTCAATTTTAAAATATAAATATAGGCCTATTGGTATTAAAATATGCTACGAAAATGATAAATTTGCTTTCGAAGGGAACAAGAGTAAGGTGGTCCGCGGAACTGTTCTGACTTTAAAAAGTGGTCCCCACTTCAAAAAAGTTTGAGAAACGCTGCTTTAAGAAAATGTAGAATAGGAGATGGTTAAATTAGAAAAGTGCGTTAATTTTATTGATTTTTCCTCGCAGTCTATTTTTAAAAAGGGCTCGGGACACACATAAATATTTAACAAATGGCTCGCGCGAGCCCTCTCCAGCACACCCCTGTTTGTAGCAGATAAATAATTGCCTTGGAATGTCTCGCGAAGCTGGAGGAGCAGTCCGTAGCGGAATTGCACTATGTCCGCTGACCGACAGGCACGAGCCACAAGACGACCCTGCCCGCGACACAGCAACCAGCCTCCATCCATCAGTTTCATCTGCCAACTTGCTGCTTGCAGGGCTCGAGGGAGAGGGTATCAGTTACTTGACTTAGCGAGGGCAGGTGTCAGCGTTGATTACTACTTCGCGACGTCAATCTCTGTAAGCGGAAAAAATAAACGTAGACAGCATCCCCTGTCTACCTGTCTGTCTGTCTCTCTTGTATTTTGCATTTTGTCTTAACTACAGAACTACCTACCTTAATTGTATGTCTTCCAAGCTGTTTGTCTTATTTATCTTCCAGTCTGCCTGTCTTAGATTCTGCTTGTTTTACCTGTCTCTCTTTTTTCCAAATTGCCTATCTTATCTGTCTTACAATATTTCTGTCTTACATGTCTTCTACTCCGCCTGGCTTACATCTCCATCTTCCATACTGCCTGACTTACCTATCTTCCAGTCTGCCTCATCTTTCACACTCTCTATCTTCTCTCTCTCTCCAAGTCTACCTGTCTTATATCTGTTTTATTCTGCTTGTCGTATCTCTCTTTCTTTCAGTCTGTCTTCTGTATATATTTCAACTAAACTGTGACTATGAATTAAGACTTTTTAGTGCTATACAAGGCCTCAAGGAAGAACATTGTAACTGACATTTTGAAGAATTTGAGTTTTAAGCGTAGACCTAAAGGTTTTATAAGAGACTATCTGTGGTATAAATATGATTAAAATCTGTTCGATGGTTGGGCAGTAATAGCGCAATACTGAAATATTGTAACCAACATTGGTACATTTTATATGCAGAATAATATTGTATCTGACTTAAGAATTTTTCAAGTCTGTATTTTCGCAATACTGACCCGTTAAAATTATTGTGACATACTATAATCTTCTCTGTAGGAAATGAAGGAATAATTAAATTAGTGGATGCAATTTGAAAGTAATGTATTTGCATTCTGCAACATGTATGTATGTATGTATTTATTCACACTGCAATGGACTTGTTAATTAAAATACACTTAATAATAATACCAATAATTAATACAAATAATTAATACTAACAATAATTTATAATAATAATGATGATAATAATAATAATAATAATAATAATAATAATAATAATAATAATAATAATAATAATAATAATAGGGAATATCCTAAATTAAATGAAGCACGATCACTTAAAATAACATTTAAAATAAATCTAATTTGTATCTTAAATCTAAGTTCGAACTAAAACCCACTAGTATATGTTCATATCTGCACAAGTACCTTTCCACACATTACACTCATTTCGCTGTCAACTCACTCACTGCACTGGAACTACGACACATTTCACTGATTCTATCTTGATTTCACTAACACTTCAAAAACATTTCACTGTTCAAATACTTTGCACTGCCACTATAAACTATAAAGCTTCCCTGGCAGGAACACGTTTCACTGACACAACACACTTCACTGACACAACACACTTCACTGACACAACATAATTCTTCACTGATACAACACTTCAATAACAAAATATCATTTACATCCTTTACATACTGTGTATAATGTAGCCGTTTTACATTACAAATAACATAAGAAAAGTTAAAAGAAAAAGAACCGTTTCAACTCTCAAGAAGACAGTCCACTTTTATTTACATTTTACCTGTTGGCAATTGAGAAAATAGTGTGTAGGTCTGCAAAATGATTTTCCTGCATTCTCTCGATATTGTCGTGTCCTCTACTACGAGAAGGGCGGATAGTTTATCTTTGAGAAAATCGCGAGTTATATCCGAGAAAATCGCGGGTAATCCCACTTCTGAAAACCAAAATATTTTGTTGTGCCCTTTAGGCATAGCAACAAATTTATCAAGACAACACAAACGGATTAGACACTGCATTGTACTTCCTAACTTTCTGACATGATTTATATACTACACTTGCTTATGGATAAGAGGGATTCCTTATTTAGAATGTGATCTAAGGCTTTCGAAATAAACACAAGTTTGAATATTCACTATTACTAAGTTTATTAACAAAAGGACTGGACTTTGACTTCTTGTTGACTTCGCTAAACTGTACGCTGTAATCTGTAGCAACAGGAAGCCTGTCGCGTGTTATAACTTATAACGTTATGAGCATGTCGTCACAGATTAATCTGAATGTTTTAATAAGACAAGTACGATTTCATTACTTTCAAATAAAGTGAAACTATATTGCTTATGGTCATAACAAAGTTATAATGTTTGCCATAATCCTTGCGCACAACAATATAAATTATATGTGTGTAACAGCTATGCAGAAAGTTGATAAAGGAACAAAATTAATTTGTGATGCGATGTACAAATACACTGGAATGTAAATAAATATAATATACTATACTATCTGTTTTCTACTTTGCTTGTTTAATCTATATGTCAAACTTCTTGTCTTATTTGTCTCCAAGTTTGAATGTTTTTTCTCTCTTTTTCTCTGCTTGCCGTATACCTCTGTCTAATTTTCCATACTGTCTGTTTTAGCTTCCAGACAACATTGCCAATCTTCAAACTCAAAACTATGGAATTGTTGTCTAAAAATTATCACATTTTCCACAAAATTATCGCAAACATACAATATTAATAATAATAATAATAATAATAATAATAATAATAATAATAATAATAATAATAATAATAATAATATCATACTATCAACACTTTACACAATTATAAATAAACTTTCAAACACTTCTCGCACAGAATCAGTGATTAACCGATTGGCAAATTATGATACAAGCTTACTACTAACTGGGAAGCTCTCTTCTGAGAATCTTGACGAAAAGGGGGTAGATCTAAAACATTTATTCAGAGAGTATCAATAGAATAGAAGAAACTTAAATGTATTTCATTATTGTAATAATTTCTTTATAAGAAAGCAAAGTGGAATGAATACAGAAGAATAATATGATTAAGGAAAATTATCGCATTATCCTACAAGTGTTATCACATACCGCAACAGTGTTAAAAAAACGCATAACGCGATAATTTATCACATGATTGGCAACTCTGCTTCAAGACTGCCTGCCTTACTTGTTTGATGTAGGTATCTTTCACACTGCCTGTCATATCTGTCTCCAAGTCTGTCTTAGCTTCCTTTTGCACTGTTTGTCGTGTCTGTCTTTGATACTATCTTTATAACTGTCTTCCAGTCTGTCTGTGTTATCTGTCCCCTAACCTTATCTTACCTATCTCTCTCACAGTCTTTCATTTCTCCAAATTCCTTTTTCACATATACACGGTGTGTCAGCTTTAATGTTTAATATTTTAGGAGCGTTTCAGTCCAACATGCCTACAGTAAATGTGAATTTAAATAATTTAAAAGATTATTGTTCCAGAACAAAACTTCTTGCGGTTCCGAGCATTATACGATGGAGAGTCAAAAAGTAACCTTAATAATTATTGTTCTATTAATATTGGATATGTATAATAAGACTATAAACACTGCATCACTTATCAACATAGTATAATAGGAACACTTGCATTGAACGAAGTGTTTGTAGCCTTATTGCACATGTTCAATTAATAAAACAATTATTAAGGTTACTTTTTGACTCTACCTCGTACCTCCAACTATCGCTCATGTCATGAGCACAGTCTATGAATTATCATTAAAGTATATGGATGCATACTGCTCATAATTTGCTTGCTTAATGTTAAGAAGAAAATACAATTATTTTGTTTTTCTAAGAATGTACGATAGTAGTTAGGGTTCTTTTCACCACTGTATTGTACTTCAAGTTTTGTATCTGTAGCTCCATACAAGGAATAAAACATGATTATGTCTTGGAAATTTGGTTTGGTTTTGAATGCTTATAAGTATAATGACCATGTATGACATACTCTCCATAAGTGAGTAAGTAAGTTTTGAATTGTATCAGTTTCATAAAAAAGAGATTAAATGTTTTAAAAATATTTATTTTGTTGGAAAAATGAAGTAGGGTCTAAAAAGTCACAACTATTTTAGGCAGTACAAAAATCCTCCAATAGATCTCTTTGTACATATTATATAGTATAATTAAATATCATTTAATAATTTCCATTCAGCTCTTTAAGTTAAAATACGCATTTTTACAAAAAGTTTAAATCTATCTACTAATAATATAAACGGTAGAGTTCTCTATGTGGTAGAGCGATAGGCGTTTCAGTATTTTGTTTATGTATGTATGTATGTATGTATGTATGTATGTATGTATGTATGTATGTATGTATGTATGTATGTATGTATGTATATTGAATTTGGTATTCCCAAGAAACTAGTTCGATTAATTAAAATGTGTCTCAGTGAAACGTACAGCAGAGTTCGTATAGGTCAATTTCTGTCAGATGCGTTTCCAATTCACTGCAGGCTAAAGCAAGAAGATGCATTATCACCTTTACTTTTTAACTTCCCCTCTAGAGTATGCCATTAGGAAAGTCCAGGATAACAGAGAGGGTTTGGAATTGAACGGGTTACATCAGCTGCTTGTCTATGCGGATGACAAATATGTTAGGAGAAAATCCACAAACGATTAGGGAAAATACAGGAATTTTACTTGAAGCAAGTAAAGAAATAGGTTTGGAAGTAAATCCCGAAAAGACAAAGTATATGATTATGTCTCGTGACGAGAATATTGTACGAAATGGAAATATAAAATTTGGAAATTTATCCTTTGAAGAGGTAGAAAAATTCAAATATCTTGGAGCAACAGTAACAAATATAAATGATACTCGGGAAGAAATTAAACACAGAATAAATATGGGAAATGCCTGTTATTATTCGGTTGAGAAGCTTTTATCATCCAGTCTGCTGTCAAAAAATGTGAAAGTTAGAATTTATAAAACAGTTATATTACCGATTGTTCTTTATGATTGTGAAACTTGGACTCTCACTTTGAGAGAAGAACATAGGTTAAGGGTGTTTGAGAATAAGGTGCTTAGGAAAATATTTGGGGCTAAGAGGGATGAAGTTACAGGAGAATGGAGAAAGTTATATAACACAGATCTGCACGCATAGTATTCTTCACCTGACATAATTAGGAACACTAAATCCAGACGTTTGAGATGGGCAGGGCACGTAGCACGTATGGGCGAATCCAGAAATGCATAAAGAGTGTTAGTTGGGAGGCCTGAGGAAAAAAGACCTTTGGGGAGGCCGAGACGTAGATGGGAAGATAATATTAAAATGGATTTGAGGGAGGTGGGATATGATGGTAGAGACTGGATTAATCTTGCTCGGGACAGGGACCAATGACGGGCTTATGTGAGGGCGGCAATGAACCTCCAAGTTCCTCAAAAACCAGTAAGTATGTGTATATGTATATATATATATATATATATACACACACAGTATATATTATACAGTATATATATGCATCTTATATAGTATGTGTGTATGTAGAGAAACAAAATTTTAGCCACCTGAAGTTTCCAAATTCCAGTTTCCAGTGCTTACTGAGCATGCTCAGTGTGTTATAACTGGAACTTGGAAAATTCAGGTGGCCTAAATTTTGTTTCTGGGTCTATACAGTATGAATGATGGTGAAAGTGTCCTTATTCTGCTTCAATACATGTTTTACATCTCCGAATAGTGTTCTGAAATAATCGTATAATTTCTTCTTGCGAAATGTTCATAAATTACTTGTATATTTACTGCCACTTTTTGTGTAACTTAAAACTACAAAAGAAAAAAAAAAACTCGCTGTGATACACTTTGCACCGTTCTCAAACAGTTCGAAAAAATACAATAGCTTGCAGTATAATATGCACAAATGAGTAATCCCTTCAATGTTCTAAAAAAATATAAAAACACAATAGCTTGCACTACATTACGCGCGATTGAGTAATCCCTTCAATAGCTCACAATAGACTGAGGTTAACTACATGCTTACAACTTCCGACAAGAGCTCTTGAATTTCGTCACTGAGGGAGACAAGGTTTCTGGGATTCTCGTGGCGTCACACACGGAAGACTCTGTATTTTCCGGAATTGCAATGGTGTTCCAGAATTATTACAGTGTTCTAAATTGTCTGTATTTTCCGGAATTTCAATAGTATTCCAGAAGAATTACAGTGTTCTAAATTGTCTTAGTTTCTATATCAAACATAGAGTATTTTTAAAAGATGTGTGCAATGTACACCACAGTTCTGGGCGGCCTACGTGCCCTGCGAGTCCCAGTTCCTGGACGCCGTGCAGCTGACCCTGGAGCAGATCGACGTGATTCGCCGCCTCACCGAGAAGTACCACCCCACGCTCATCCTGTGCACCTCTGTCGAAGGTGAGTACTCGTGTTAGAAAAACTTCGAACCAAGTATCTCTGCACATTAGATCTCTAACAGAATATGTGAGGTATAGCTATTGCCCTCTGCCATCTAGTGCTTACCATCAAAGCCGAAGACGTAGCTATAGCATTTGGATTGCATTCAAAAGTATTGCTTGGTCAGTTTATCTTGAATAAGAAGCAATTAATTCCAAGTTAAAAAGAAAAAAAACTCAAATTTCACAAGACATACGAATATATATATATATATATATATATATATATATATATAATTATTTAATGATTTAGTAGAAATATTAGATACTCTCAGCAAACCGAAGTTTCTATTCTGTCTCCCTTTTTTGTCCTCGGAGTCTAGTTGTTAGCCTACTTTTAGATCCAAGATCTGCGGGTTCAAGCCCGGCTGAGAGCGATGAAATTTTAAAGATAATAAAATCCTTAGCATTGCTTCTTTCGGATGCCTAAAGTTGGGAGGAACGTATCGTTAATTTAAGGCACGATAAAGAACCCTGTCCCAGAATGAACGGACTCGAGATAAAAATTTTCGGTCATTTCTCACTCACGTCAAAATTCAGCTTTGGACGTAGCCAGTGAGCCTATATGAAAGTATAAGAAGGTGTCAGCTTGTTTAACCCTTCACCTGTTATAATCCATCCAATCGGCTCCAGTTGAGACTTTTTAGTAGATCATATTGAAATGATTAAATTATAGCAGTAGTAAATGGTGTCTAAGTCATTTTATCATCGGCACATGAACCACAAGAGTAGAAACCACCTGTACCCGTTACCAACCCTAATTTGTGTACAGTCCGTCTAACATATAAACGTAAATGATGACGGATAGAACCACAAGTTCCCCTCCTTTCCATTCAATTAAAGACAGCTTCAATCAGCTTCTTTTACACTTGCATACCACTAGAACCTAGACCTAAGAACTTGCACAAGTTTAGATAGTAAGAACCATTACTGTTCGCTTATAAAATAAGGATACTCGTTTAGGGTTTTCTGTGGTTTGAGAGGGCGCGGCGGATCGAATAGTGCGAACAGATTGTATAATCTTTTCGCTGTTAGAATAATCCTACAGTAAACAATAACACTTGACTGAAATGAGACTTGATTGGTCGCAGCTTGATGCCACCGATTCTCAGAGCGTGATCCTGCCCACTCCTGTACATTCTGTTTCTTTTAAACATTTCCCGTTACTCGTCAAAGTAGACGTAACCTCACTACTATGCATCCGTTTTCTTAAGAAATAATGACTTTCTACTTAATTAAATTATTTTAAACTTTCGTTTAAGGTGTCAATAGCTGTTGGACTAACGTATTATTCCTTTCTTGTATTCAACCACACTCACTGAGGATGCAGAAGTCATAATACCACGTGCTTAAGCAGACAACAGGTGGCCCGGGTTCGATTCCCGGTCGGGACAAGTTACCTGGTTGAGGTTTTTTCCGGGGTTTTCCCTCAACCCAATATGAGCAAATGCTGGGTAACTTTCGATGTTGGACCCCTGACTCATTTCACCGGCATTATCACCATCTCATTCAGACGCTATATAACCTTAGATGTTGATAAAGCGTCGTAAAATAACCTACTAAAATAAAAAAAAATAAGCAGACAACAAGCTGAAGGACAAGTGACGCCAGCTTGTTAGAACAGACTACCTTGGTATTGCTCTTTCTATTCGTCCGCTTCGTTAGGAAATTCTTAGTAAATAACGAACATAAAAGTATTACTCGACCGAGGCCAGTGGAGTCCTGCAGCCCGGAGCGCCACTTCTACTGCTCCTGCGTTCGTAATACGTCATCGCGATAGTTCACATTGCGCCCGCTGCTCCACTCGCCTCGGTCGAGTAATATCTTTTATTTTATATAACGTTGCACATATGAGACAAGTTACATGTTTTATCGTATTTACCTGCTAAAATTCAAATTTTCTTTTAAAATAAATACAAGGTTATGGCCTTCAAATACAAAACTGTATTTTCCTGCGTCGTATAAGAGTTTAGACTAGTAGCCAATCACAGGTATGACGGCCACGTGCTTGAGTTTACATTAGGATTATTGTAACAGCGAAAACATTATAGAAAACGGTAGAAAGGGAAGAAATTCGGTGCTGCCCTAGGACTCAAGAACGGTTGGGCGGACTGTACAGCACGTCTAATGGCTATTGTAGGCAACATCATCGGTTCTTAAGGCTCAACTCACACAGACCACAACTTTGAGATTATTTTGCAGTTTTTGTGCTGTCGGCGGAACTGACCACACGCGAACTTCTTTTTTGTGGTCGCTTGAAGTCCATATCGACCACAGACAACCACACCGCAAGCTTGCTATTTGCCTAGAAAGCGTCTATCGTTTCCAAGGATACGGTGTAAAAGCGTCTGTCGTTTCCAAGGATACGGTGTAAAAGCGTCTGTCGTTTCCAAGGATACGATGTCGGCGGCGAGTGGTTGGCGTGTGGTCGGCGTGTCGCACGTGTGAGTTGCACTCGAACACCGACAGCAACAATTCTGTTGTTGTGCTGTGGGTGATACCGACGTCTCACGACCACAGACGTCGACAATGACTTCAGTTTGTGGTCCGTGTGAGTTAGCATCATCTGTTTCCATATAATTCAATACTAATTCCTGACCGCCCACAGCACTACCACATAGAACTGCAAAATAATCGCGAAGTTGTGGCCCGTGTGAGTTCAGCCTAAATCACTAGAGACAAACTTACAAGCTATCTTTTCCTCCACAATACGTATGCTGAATTAGCCGTAGTCAGACCCATATTTACCAATGGGCAGACCGGGGGGGGGGCATTTTTTGCCCGAAGGGCCTACGAAACATTCGCGAATTTTGTAATGAGTGAGGGGAAAAAACACTTTAAAAGTCGGTACTTAACATTTTTTCATGTAGTTCTCTCCGAAAAAAAAATCATGATACGACATTCGAACAAGCCGAAAACGAATAAAAGAATACTTTTGCTACAACAAAGCGATTACGAATTCATCTGTGAAACGGCACGCGGTGTTGTTTTCATTCTCAAAGCAATAATAAACATGTAGCATTCATTAAAACAGCCAGTAATATTTGTATGGACTTAGGCTAAAAGAAATAGCGACAATGACATTATTTTAATATAAATATGCACCAATATGTCAAGATTAAATCCCAAATATCTCCGCAGTGCATATGAAGAGAAGGTATATGTCACTGTTTATAGTGATTCGTCCGTCGGGGATGGGGACTTTAAGCTTGGCGGCACCCTTGGTGCTATTCGACAGGAGTAGGCGACGTGCCGGCACCGGGTTTCCCTTTCTCCCTTCCTCACCTTCATCATCATCCTCACCCATTCCCTGCACTACACTTACACGAACACTTACACTCAACCTAGTACACGACATAACTCTTCACAGATATACATCATGCATAACGTGGTCCGCCGGAGTAGTGTGCAACTTGGAAATGGGTCTATACGCATTATACGGCACCCAAATCACGCAAGTGAAGTGGGTAGGCATTAAATACACACATTTAATATTATAAAAAAATAGTGAAAAGAAATTGACAGATTAACAGTTACTGGTCGTGTATTTAGGGTTTAATATAGCATACCCGATCAAACAATTGCAAACGCCCTTACTCATTTTTCAAACTGCGCAGTGCTCACTGTTGAACTATTTGTGACCCACTGCGCGGAAAAGGACCTAAATTTGTGAAAGCAAATTTTACAGGAGAACAAAATAACGAGTTTGCGGTGTAAAAACTGCATTTCTATGTTTTGACATATTGCGCTACCTGTAGGCTCTCTTTACATACTAAACTATAGGCATCCAACAAGGAAAACTCAGTGCGCAGAAACCAGCGGGAGTGACTGTCTCCCACAGATGACGTATGCTCCCGTTCCCAACATGCTCTCAAGCCTACTGGAGGGGGTAAGAGGGGTATAACATGCGCGGCGCGAGGAGTTCGAGCTGAGTTTTGCTTGTAAGATACCTATAGGACGTAGTTTTATTATTGGTCACAAAATCGCGCAAAATGAGTTTTACTGACTGAATGCCGACAGCAGAAAAGGGACCCAAAGTCGTTCCTGGGATTATAACATTGCCGATTTTAGGTCCCTTTCATTTTGTATTATAATCAGCTGTTGTCTTTGATTTAATGCCATGGAGAAGGAAATTAATGTAGAAGGTTTAAGTGGCGAATTTAAAACTTTTTTACTGACTATTTTACATCACGTGACAGTGAAAGTGGAACAGAAAATGACGTGGAGAATGACAAATCTGATGGCCAGCTAGAATACATTGTTTCAATTATTTTAAGTTCTTTATGTTTTCTGTATGTATTTCAAATATAAATTCTATCCTGTAACTTAATGTTTAATATATGTGTGTGTTGCATTTCATATTAATTTGTTTATGTTCACTTTACGTTCAACTCATTTTATATTATCAATCAAACACAGCGTACAACATAGGCCCTACTAACACATAAATAAGAAAAGTTAATGTTATTTTTACCTTCTTATTTCATGTATAACTCATAATAACTATATAGTGCTTCCTAAATACCTAAATCTTTCATACAATTGCTAAAAAGAAAAAAAGTGAAAACTTTAATTGCATTTTTCTCGAAACACAGGCTACATAATGTAATATCAATATTCAATAAGTATTATATTAAAAACTATAGCACCTAGAACCATGATTTTTTTAAGTGCTCAGTATTTCATCCTCTTTTTGAAATCACAAAAAACAAAAAACAAAAAACAAAAAATGAAAAATCCTACTTTAGGTTCCATTTCCTGCAACTGGTCACATTTACGTTTATTTGCAGTTGCATATGCGAAGTGATGGTTGCCTGGTAGGTTGGTCAGTTGGTGTGTCATTTACTGATTAGTTAATTATTAAAGAATGAGCTGCCATAGAGTTAAATTAAGTGGTACGCAATGCAAAAAACAATAGGAAACACTTCATTAATTTCATCTTTTTATTAGTTACGTACTGAAATATAGTTTCAGTTTTGTTTGGTTTTACTTATTTTTCATTTATTTTTATTATATTTTATTTTGTTTTTCGCTTGCTTTTCAGTAGCTTAGGGCGCTCACCGATAGGCAAGTGGGTAGAGCGTCAGCTAATGACCCCTCGTGTAGGCGGCACGGTAAGTAAGAATATACTTCTTCAAATATTTGCTATATTGTCCTGAAAAGAATGGAGCCAGGTACTTTGGAATTGCTCCTCGTTTTGTGAAGATTTAAGTAGGATTAAATATCAGAAAATTGGGCAAACAACATACCTACCTCTTTCCTATCTCAATCCACTGCTGAGGAGTAACGGTTAGCATGTCTGATCGTGAAACGAACGGGCCCGGGTTAAAATCCTACCCATTAAGAGCAAAAGCTGGGTAACTTTCGGCGCTGGATTCTGGATTCATTTCACAGGCATTATCACCTACATATTACTCAGACATTAGACAACCATCGGAGTTGATAAAGCGTCGTAAAATAAACCAATTTAAATTTTCTTCTGCCTCAGTGCATTTATACAAAAGAACAGAGTCTGTTTTTCTCGACGGAGATTCGGGTTTAAATCTCGGTGAGTTTTTGATTTGAATTTGTACCTCAAAAACAACGTTCCATCTTCCCTCCTATTGTGCACTCAAGGAACCGCTATAATAGGAAAAAGACTCCATTTCAGCGCATCATTTCTTCCTAAAAGAGCATGCTTGAGTGAATGATGTGCAGTCAAGTGCCCCCCCCCCACCATTGGGAGTTAGGACTACATTAGTTTTAATGTTATTATCTTTTTTTTTTTTTCCATTGATGGATATTATTTATTGAAGTGTGGTAGTTTCAAATTGCACTTCTGTATCATGATTCTCATGTATTATCCAATTATAGGAGAAAATGAATAATAATCCCTTACGCTTATAAGTTCTATACATCTGGGGAATAAAGTAGAGCGGTCGGAGCGTGGTGGCGACACCACCATACTCCGACCGCCATTTATTCTGGGTAAAAATCCTGTACTCAATTTGATAGGAGCTGAGTGGAACCTAAAGCAGTCCTCTAGACCGGCAATAGAATTCACGTTGTAAGGATAGCAGGATTTCATAAAGCCTTACAGTCCTACACACCGGCAATAGAATTCACGTTGTAAGGATAGCAGGATTTCATAACGCCTTACGTCCTATACACCGGCAATAGAATTCACGTTGTAAGGCTAGCAGGATTTCATAAAGCCTTACAGTCCTATACACCGGCAATAGAATTCACGTTGTCATTCTAGCAGGATTTCATAAAGCCTTACAGTCCTATACACCGGCAATAGAATTCACGTTGTAAGGCTAGCAGGATTTCATAAAGCCTTACAGTCCTATACACCGGCAATAGAATTCACGTTGTAAGGCTAGCAGGATTTCATAAAGCCTTACAGTCCTATACACCGGCAATAGAATTCACGTTGTCAGGCTAGCAGGATTTCATAAATTCTTACAGTCCTATACACCGGCAATAGAATTCACGTTGTAAGGCTAGCAGGATTTCATAAAGCCTTACAGTCCTATACACCGGCAATAGAATTCACGTTGTAAGGCTAGCAGGATTTCATAAAGCCTTACAGTCCTATACACCGGCAATAGAATTCACGTTGTAAGGCTAGCAGGATTTCATAAAGCCTTACAGTCCTATACACCGATAATAGAATTCACGTTGTAAGGCTAGCAGGATTTCATAAAGCCTTACAGTCCTATACACCGGCAATAGAATTCACGTTGTAAGGCTGGCAGGATTTCATAACGCCTTACAGTCCTATGCACCGGCAATAGAATTCACGTTGTAAGGCTAGCAGAATTTCATAAAGCCTTACAGTCCTATACACCGGCAAAAGAATTCACGTTGTAAGGCTAGCATGATTTCATAAAGCCTTACAGTCCTATACACCGACAATAGAATTCACGTTGTAAGGATAGCAGGATTTCATAAAGCCTTACAGTCCTATACACCGGCAATAGAATTCACGTTGTAAGGCTAGCATGATTTCATAAAGCCTTACAGTCCTATACACCGACAATAGAATTCACGTTGTAAGGATAGCAGGATTTCATAAAGCCTTACAGTCCTATACACCGGCAATAGAATTCACGTTGTAAGGCTAGCAGGATTTCATAAAGCCTTACAGTCCTATGCACCGGCAATAGAATTCACGTTGTAAGGCTAGCAGGATTTCATAACGCCTTACAGTCCTATATACTGGCAATAGAATTCACGTTGCAAGGATATCAAGATTACATAAGGCTTTGCAGTACTATATACCGCCAATAGAATTCACGTTGTAAGGCTAGCAGGATTTTATAAAGTCTTACAGTCCTATATACTGGCAATAGAATTCACGTTGCAAGTATATCAAGATTACATAAGGCTTTGCAGTCCTATATACCGCCAATAGAATTCACGTTGTAAGGCTAGCAGGATTTTATAAAGCCTTACAGTCCTATACACCGGCAATAGAATTCACGTTGTAAGGCTAGCAGGATTTCATAAAGCCTTACAGTCCTATACACCGGCAATAGAATTCACGTTGTAAGGCTAGCAGGATTTCATAAAGCCTAACAGTCCTATACACCGGCAATAGAATTCACGTTGTAAGGCTGGCAGGATTTCATAGCGTCTCACAAGTCCTCTGGATAGGAAATAGAATTCACGTTGCAGAATTTTATAATGTCTTACAGATCTACCACATAGAAAAAATAATTTACGTTGTAATTTACGTTGTCTTACTAGTCCTCTACATCGGAAATGAAATTCACATTGTAAGGATGGCAGAAGACTAGGCTCCTAACGTTTCACAGTTCCCTTACACTGGAAATAGAATTCATAATGTAAAGAAAGCAGAATTACAAAACGTCTTATAGATCATCGGGAATGGATGTCGTTGAATGGGTAGCAGAATTTCATAAGATAATAATAATAATAATAATAATAATAATAATAATAATAATAATAATAATATCTGTGGCGTTATATCCCTTTAAGGGACCAGACCAACCAGCCGGTTGCTGGCCTCACGCCCACATGCCGAAGCAGAGGTGGACGATTATCCAATAAATTTGCAGGTATCGTGTGGTTAGCATCCGTTATAGCTGGCTTTCGTAACCGAAGTTCGCTACCTTTGTAACTCCCCAAGTGCATCACGATGCTGAGTGGGCACCTGTCCCATACACTGGTCGAAATTTCATTAGAAAATATCTTCCCACAAGAGTACTCGAACCGGCGCGCATTCCGTAATCCGAGTCTTAGTCAGGGTGTCTTAGACCACGACGCCACGGCGCGGGACTCGTAAGTAAAGGTAAGAAGTTCGTACCAAAACAAAGATTTCAGAATGTGTGCAGCTACGCACATAGATCATCTCGGCTCTATTGCACTAGTTGTCTGCTGTGTATACTACGTATACTCTGTTAACATAAACAACTCACACTATGTTCGTAAATGTGGATGGATGACTTTCGTAACTACATTAAAATAATATGCACAGTAGAGAAGTAGTTTCATTACGTGCTAACGTTTGCAGTGGAGTTGTGCAGTTTAGTGAGCGGTTTTTTTAACATGGCAGAATTTAAATCTTCCAATGAAAGGAAGTTGAATGCAGTAGCTCAGGATTTACTGATAATCATATAAGCCTCTCAGCAAATGGAGAAACATATTACCTGGAAATTATGTAATGTCTTTACATTCTGTAAACAGTGAATATTATTTCAGGGACACTGTACTACGAAATATTTATATACAATACTTTTCTTTGCATGTGGATACAACAATCAAGAGAAACATTCTACTTCAAAATTTGACTCAAAATTTACATAATTTTTTGCTTTCTCGACTTATGTATGATGTTGGTATGTTTCAATATCCCTCCAAACAATCGCCTGCAGCAGTCACTTTGCTGCAGTCCAGAAATATAAAGTGACTGATGCCACGAGATGTGAAATAATAATTATTGTTCAAATATATGTACCAAACTGCTGAAGTCCCAATAGTCATTAAAGCAAAAAAATGAGAAGTGTTCTTAAAACGAATTATGGATTTAATGTTAAGTGCCATATACGAAATGCACTATTAGATTCTGTCTGAAAAAGTCTATTGATTACCCTATTTAACTTCCTTATTTGGATTTTAACATTTTCAAATTGGAGCAGATATATAAATATGCATTATTAACTTTCTTTCATAAGAACAAGAAAAATTTCAACACATACTGGAATAATCATAATACGGGAAGGAACATATTATTTAATTTCACAAAATCCAAAAGTTCAACGGATGCTGGTATGAAACATGGGTTCAACTATGGCTTAAAACTATACAACTAATTTCTCTGTACCCTGTTTTAGCTAACATAAGTACGATTAAATTTAAAACTTAAAATTAAAGAAATTATTGAGGGAACTTAACATAGGGTTAGATAATGAATTGCTAAAGATTAGTCTCATATACTTGTGAATATTGGTTATGTTATAAACTTTTTCAATTGTGATTACATGTTATAATATAGGCTCTTGTTTTTGTAATCTGTTCTATTTTATTGCTTATAATATGTTTATTTTGTCTTCTTCTTTCTACTTATCTACAGTGCGGTTTTGAACTCCCGACCATGAGTGTTTGCTCATACGAGGGTAAATTCTTTAATTTATATTTCTGTTTTGTTTAAATATTTGACATGTTCATTTTTGTTTGATGTATATAATAGTGTTTTAATGTATTTTGTTTCTGTTATGTTTAATATGTGTTTTTATGCTCGACCATGCCGAAATGTCCTAATTATACACCCGGTAGCTGTCCTTTAATGCATGTCATTAAAGTACACCTACTCATTAAAGTGCAGGTCTTCAGCCAATGATAACTCAGCTTACAGGTGTTCAGCCAATGACAAGTCAGCTTTGTACAGTTATAAAACCGCAAGTATCGATTATTCTCGGATATGCAATCGAAAGAGAATTAGCGAAAAGTCACGGAGGCTGGAAATCCAATACTGTCGCAGAAGGTTATGTTCTGTTACTATAATAATTAGCGTTAATTGTAAATAATATTCAAATAAATTCAATTTGTCATCTCGTTTTTCAATGTCGAATTCAATAATCAAGGTTATAATATTATAATATTATCAAGTTTAACGGGACTACGTCAAGGTCAATGACATTATTGTTCCTCGGAAAAAATCAATACTTTCGCGTCTGCGCACATCTCACAATTCACGACCTAGAACAAGGTCACTTCCGATCTTGTCAGATACCTACAAATAAAATGTATACATCTGAATACCGGTAATTTCAAGTTAGAAATATGGTCGAGCATAAAAAGTCGTATGAAACTCGCCTATAATGGTAATTAAGAAGCTCGTATGAAAATTATGAAACTCGCTTGCGCTCGTTTCATAAATATCCATACTCGATTCTTAATTACTATCATTATAGGCTCGTTGCATAATGTACTATTATAGTTTCTTGATAATTAATTGTAATAATAAAATTTGACAAAGCTGTTGTTCGCTTGGTGATACAATAAGGAATACTGTACCATATTTCAGATTTGCTCCAGTTACGTCTTGCGTACATTTTCAGGGTACAAATATTATTTTTCTGAACATAGAAAAGTATATTTTTTTATAAACTGAAAAAGTACATTATTATTATTAACTGTAACAAGGTTAAATACATATTATTAGTATTTTGTTTGTTATTCTTATATGTATGGGTGAATTATTTTATGTTAAAAATTACGAAAAATGTAGGCCTAATTGCCAATTATTGTTTCTTACGCAATGTTAATTGTTCATTTTCTTTCTGACTCTAAGGCCATGGATCATTGGCACAAAGAGAAGTTTGGTTACCACCCGACTATAAATGTTTCTTTTGCTGGTTTGTTGACGTTGAGAGCTTCGTCGCTGCGGTAGATATATAGTCCAAGCTCACACAACTTAACAATTTTGTACGAACTTCTTACCTCCCCTCATAAGACTTCAGTCAACTTTTTTGTAGCCCCTTAAAAGCAGCAGTAACGAAAATAAGATTCTGTCTCATTGTGTGTTCCTTGGGTATCTCTCTAGTAGAAGACATCCCATAAAACAATCTTTTGACTCTGCTGGTAATAAGTTGAACACAAGAATGGTTATTTTCTGTATCGTTTTTATATACTTCATTGAAATATCTGCAACTAGCAATAACTGTGATCATCAGACTGGTACAGAAAAGGAAAGTGTTAAGAGCTTGCTCCCGTATGTTGCAGAAATAAAAGCAGCACACTCCAACGGGCAGTTGTGCAGCCTGATTGGAGTGGAGGGCGGACACTCGCTGGCCAGCAGCCTCCCCGTGCTGCGCACGCTGTACAGCGTGGGTGTGCGCTACCTCACACTCACCTCCAACTGCAACACTCCGTGGTCAGTCCCACTCCTGAGACAAGTGGCTCTTAAATGACAGCGTTTCTTTCCATCCTCCTCTATTCAGTTCTGCTCTTCTTCTACTTTCGTATGTTATCTTTTCCCGCCTGTTCTATTTGTTCCTACGATGTCATTCTTGCATTCTTCGTTTCTCTTTTTTCTTTCTTTTTTATTTGGCTTTTTTGTCAGTTATTTAACTACGCTGTATTAACTATTATATTATTAACGTCGATGGAATTGGTGGTGGTGAGATGGTATTTGGAGAGATGAGTCTGAGGATTATATGATATTCGTCTTATATTGGGAAACATCGCAAAAAAAAACTAACCAGGTAATCAATCAGCCGAAGCGAGAATCGAACCCATGCCCGAGCGCAACTCAGCAGGTAAAAGCGCTACCTCCTGAGCTACGCCGATGGGTGCTTTTGCTTTTCAACTTTATCATCCTTCTCTTCTCTTCTCTTCTCTTCTCTTCTCTTCTCTTCTCTTCTCTTCATCCTTGTCTTTCTACTTTTCTTATTCTTCCTCCACATATAATCGTTCTTTTCCTTCTCTCTGTTCACATTCTTTTATTCTCTTTTCCTTCTTATCGTGTGTTTCTTTTTATATTTTCTCCTCCTACTTATTTTTCTTCCCGTTTTCTTTTCAATCTCTTCATTTTTGTTCCTCTGCTACTCCATCTTTCCTCTTCTTTTTTCCTCGTGTTCTTCTTCTTTCTTCTTCACCACATCTTATGAACTTTAAATTAAAATATTGGCAAGGAATTTAAGGAAATCCAAAGGATTGCGTGAAATGTCTATATTCCAATTAAAGTAATATCGCAGACTAGTATATACAGTCACGAAGCTTGAGTTGATGAGCGTACTGGAAACAATAGACTGTGCAGGTACTATTTCACATTGTCTGTAATGAGGTGATAGTAGCGATTCTAGTGGTTAGCAACTATTCATGGATGCACATTTACTACGTATTGAGCTTCGTGACTGTATATACTGTAGTATATACAGTCATGAAGCTCAATACGCAGTAAATGTGCATCCATGAATAGTTGAACTAGACTGTGGTAATATAATACATGTATTCTTGTACTTCTATTTAAATAATCGTAAGTTAGTAGAATACGAAAATGTCTTACAACTTTTTTCCTCTTGGCAGGGCTGATTCCCTCCTTGTAGACTCTCCAGGAAAGAAGCCGGAACACAACGGACTCACAAATTTTGGGAAGGTTTGTACGTTAGAGGAATTTTGTTATAACAATGCTGATCGTAGTGCTGGTTGTCTATGTAATTAGTACAAATAACAATACTTTATTTCGGAATATGTGCTGTATGTCTTTCTTCTTCAGAACTCTGAAGAATTCTTCAGAAGAAGGTCAATAACAGACCGAAACATGTTACCCAGGTACAATAATATTTAACACGAGAAAGACATATAATACATATTCCGAAGTGATATAGTGTCAAAAGTTGTGTAATCAAGATGAATACTTCATTTATAAATCTTGTCATCATCATCATCATCATCATCGTCGTTCAGTAAGCATAATATATTATAACTCCCTTCCAAAGAAATGACTGTTCTGTTTCAGAGTGTAGTTAAAGAAATGAATCGATTGGGCATGCTGGTAGATTTGTCACATGTAGCAGTACGTACAATGTTGGCAGCACTGGAAGTGAGCAGAGCTCCGGTCATCTTTTCCCACTCGTCAGCAAGAGCTCTCTGCAACACTACAAGAAACGTACCAGATCATGTTCTTAGGCTGGTGGTGAGCGAACTGACAACTGCTGTATTTGTAGTCTTAAATCTCATTTTCAAACGGGACAGATTTAATTTTATAATATTCATAATCACCACCACCAATTAATATAGTTAATTATTTTATTACTTGCATGACTATTCTTAATCCTTAAGATCTTCCAAATTCAGCGGCCCATACTTTGATCTCAGGCGTGAGCGAAGATTTACTATATCTCCATTCCATGTGACTGGCTATTTGTCCTTTGACTGTGAATGTCCCGTGATGTTTCCGCTGAGACTCTGCGTCCTGTCAGAACCAGAGAGATGCGCAATATGGATATGTCTAATGCTCATCAAACGAAATTCCCTCTTGCTGTGGCTTATTAGACGGCATAACAGGGGAAGTAAAACAGAGAGCCTAACTTCGGATTTCTCTTATATTGTAACCTGCATGATTGATTTGTCTGCAAAGTCGGGTTATATACTGTATAAATTTTGAAGAGAAGTGAGGAAAGACTACTTCTCTGCCTTGCTCCTTTATTCATAAAAATCCACAGAGAAATCTCAAATTCCATATTAATGTCAATTAGATTATGGGGATATAAATATTATAATATTATAAATAGCTGTCATAATTTGATCTAGCGTTCTATCATTTTCCATTGTCTCCATAACTTTGTTTCTCTTAGCAGACACAGTACTTACTTATGGCTTTTAAGGAATCCGGAGGTTCATTGCCACTCTCACATAAGCCTGCCATCGGTCCCTATCCTGAGCAAGAATAATCCAGTCTCTACCATATCCCACCTCCCTCAAATCCATTTTAATATTATTCTCCCATCTACGTCTCTGGCTCCCCAAAGGTCTTATTCCCTCCGACCTCCCAATTAACACTCTATAAGCATTTCTAGATTCATTCATGCGTGCTACGTGCCCTGCCCATCTCAAATGTCTGGATTTAATGTTCCTAATTATGTTAGGTGAAGAATAAAATGCATGCAGTTCTGCGTTATGTAACTTTCTCCATTCTCTTTTAACTTCATTCCTCTTAGCTCCAAATATTTTCGTAAGCACCTTATTCTCAAATACCCTTAACCTCTTATAATACAGTATATTTCAGAATTCAACCGAAGAAAATTTTCTTGTTATAGAAGGATTGTAGACAAGGAATTTGAGACGGGGAAACCAGAGTATCCGACGAAAAATATTGGAGTTACCAGGTGTTAAATTGTTTACATTTGATACTCATAAACCAATATTAAAATGAAATAGGGGTATTTGAACGTTCGACCTCATTCTCTGACAGAAACCATCTACAGTGTTTACTGTATCGATTGTGCCACAAAGACATAGCATCATTGCGTCCGACACATTTCAAAATGCACCGCTATGCCACGTATAGGTTCAATCAGTGGGGTACTGGCCCACAAAATATTTCACGCCATTATGTACAAGTTTGAACCTGCAGACTCTTAGTTCCCATCTCAAAATACTTACGTAGGACCCTACACAATCCCTTAAATTTCATCGGTTGAATTTTGAAACATCCCGCATAAATAATATTAAATGTGTCTTAATATTAAATTCTCTGTTTTTCTTAATTAAAATTGTCATTGTGAAATAACTGTCATAGCAAGATCGACTTCTTCGAAAACCATTTTGTTCTTCATTACATTTGCTTTCATAGCAATCGTTTAATTTATTATGCATTATATTTGTGTAAAATGTACAAGTATAATCAGAGTTAAGTGATCAAATTTGTCTGTAATTATCACAGTCTGTTTTCTCCCTAATTTGTAAACGGTTATTAGTCAATCTCCAGGGGGTTGTGCTTTTACTAAATATAAATACCTAGGTACAGATATTTATTAATAAAATTAATTTTGTGTAGTTCTCATCACTGGCGAATTATGTCTTACTAGACCCGATTTTTCTCATCCCATATCTTCTACTCCGTCTGTAATATTGGTGTTGTTGTTATTATTATTATTATTATTATTATTATTATTACTATTATTATTGTTGTTGTTGTTCTGAACGTTCGCTCATGTTCATTCTAAAAACTTGTCGAATCAAATTACTTTCCTTTCAGAACGACAGCATAATACAAATTTTTGAACCAGAAGGAGAATGAGAAAATTTTGGAAAAAATAAAAGTAGAATCAGTCACTTGAATAATTGCTTATCCGTAATTTATTACATATTTATGGGATCTATGTAATTTTAATAAAAAATGGACTAAAACGAGTATATGGCTAGGTGATATTGTCCATTCAATAATATGTTTCTTTCACAGGCCTTAAAAGGAGGATTAGTCATGGTCAATTTCTACTCTCAGTTCCTTACATGTCGCAACACTGCCACTGCTGATGATGCTGTTGGTAAGCCTAAAATCTCTATTCATTTCCAGTAAGAAACAGTTTTATAAACATAAAATTACATTATAATTATATGAAATTTTTAACTGAAATATATATTTATATACGTATATATGTACACTTAAGCCCTTAGGGGTATTGATATACATACAGTTTACCTTGGATCTTTGATACAAACAAAAACGAATGCGGTTAATATAGAAAAGAGTATGTTGTTTTATAGTTACACCACAGTCTAGTATATAGGCCTACAGTCACGAGGCTCAATATGTAGTAAATATGCATCAATAGATAGTTGCTAACCACCAGGATCGCTAATATCGCCTCATTACAGACAGTGCGAAATAGTACCGGCACAGTCTATTGTTCCTAGCACCCTCACAACTCAAGCTTCGTGACTGTATATACTAGACTGTGGTTACACCATGATTGGTAATGAAAGAAAAGTTAACCCGATTCTGTATTTACATTTTTTAAAGAAATTATGTCAGTTAAAAAATTTCATTTTGATAAAATTGAGTATCGGTCTATGATAAAGTAAGCCTACCTATTTATGAAAGGGTTGTCTGGCAAGGAAATTTATATGGATGTGGCGAATACGTTGAGGGATCATTGTCTTTTATATTCCATAATAAAAAATTGTGTTACGGAATTTAAAGAGGAAGAGCGGAAATCAAAGGTGAGCACCGTGTTAGAAAACCTGTTTCTGTGACCAGTCCAGAACATCGATACCATGTATGACATGATTTTGAAGGATCGACGAATTGACTGGAACATATCAGAGACTTTGAAAATTTCATCGTACATCATGATTTGGGTATGAGAAATGGATCCCTAAATTCCTAAAGGCTGATCAGTAACAACTGAGAATGATAACTTGAAAGTCACTTTCGCCGCCGTTTTGAAGAGAATTCTTCATTTTGATCGTATTATAACTGTCAACAAAACATGGATCAGTCATTACGATCCAGAAGCGAAAGAACTGTAGAAGGAATGGAAACAATCTGGTTCTCGCGCATCAGTTTTTTTTTTTTTTAAAGACCAAGTAATTATAACATATGGTACTACGTATAACGACAAAATTAAACTGTATTATTTTTCATTATTAGCTAAGGACCGGGGGGAAAAGAAACTGTGATGAAATATCGTAATAAAAGTTCCAAAGTTGTGCTATTCTTTCAAGACATGCACCCGTTCACAAGTTCCTGATTGTGTTGAAGAAAATTGATGAAGTTGGATTTGAAGTGATTGACCATTCCTAATATTCGACAGATTTATTCCCCTCAAAGTATCACCTATTTCTGAAACAAACGAACAAAAATTTGAACGGGAAGAATTTTTCATCGAATGAAGCAGTAATCATTACCATAGACAAATATAACATTACTAGGGACCGGATATTCAGGTGCTAAAATTGGGAAAATATTTATTTTAATGTGCTAAGAATCGTTAAAATATGTGAGAAAACGGAAAAATAATTATGTTTTAATTATTTTATGTGAATATAAATTATATGCAGTACTTACCAGCATAAATTATGCTGACTCTCCAACTGCTCAAGAATTACAGTAGGCTACACAATGAGATTCATCCTCAAGTTGTCCATCAGAAATGACACGATTATCCCGGAACACTGCCTTGTACTGAGAAAAAACCTCGATGTTTTTGAGGCGAGAAACCATTAGATGACTGAACCACGAATGGATCTTCAATATAGGCTACAAAGTGGGGCATAAGTCATAGCCTGAATCAAGTCTAGTATACACTCACGAAGCTCAATACGTAGTAAATATGCATCCATAGATAGTTGCTAACCACTAGGATCGCTACTATCGCCTCATTACAGACAATGCGAAATAGTACCGGCACAGTCTATTGTTCCTAGCACCCTCACAACTCAAGCTTCTTGACTGTATAGCCTATACTAGACTGTAGTAGTATTATGCGCGGGTTTCGATTGTCATTAGCAGGGAAAGGATTTATATGTAAATACATATTTACTTATAAAGCTAATATAATTTATATTTTGCATTATCTTTATGTTTCACAATGTGTAGGGTTGAAAAATCCTACTTTTATTTTCCATATTTTTCCATATTTTAGAGTTTAGTACATATTTTCGTTAATTTCCATATATTTTCCATATTTCATATAAAACAGTCCATATTATATTAGGTTTAACAATAAAACAAAACAAAATTCCATTAACTTTTAAAAATACATTTCAACAATAGAGATTTAAACACATGTTCAGTAATCCCTTTAACATCAGAGTTATTTGAAAATTAGCAGTCCTATCAACAATGGGAAAGTAAGTTACAAAACTGTATTAATTTAATTTAAAATTTTTAACAGACTTCAGTTGTGCAGCTCAACAGTTAAATGCCAGTCAGAGTACACATAGGTTCAGTTTTGTAAATCATACTATAAAGACGGTAAATATGCCAAAAGTACGTCATTCAGTCAATTTAAAATCAAAACTAACAAGTTACATTTCAGAATTTAAAGAAGATGGTTTATCAACTGACAATAAAATATTATTTTGTAATTTGTGTCAGTGTGCAGTATCATCTACACAAAAGTTCCTGGTGCAACAACACATTACAACTAGTAAACATCAGGCCAACAAACAACTAAATTCCAAGCAGAGACAATTGTTTTTAACACAACCAACAACATCGAATGTAAGATCTGAGTTTAACATCAACCTGTGCCGTTCTCTCATCTCTGCTGATATTCCTCTCTACAAACTAAAGAATAAGGTCTTCAGGGAATTCCTTGAAAAATATACTCAACATACAATCCCGGATGAGTCAACACTTAGGAAGACGTATGCTCCATCCATCTACGATGAGACAATACAGAAGATAAGAGATGAAATTAAAGATAGTTCAATTTGGGTTTCCATTGATGAGACTCCCGACAAAGAAGGTAGACTTGTTGGTAATGTAGTTATCGGTTTGTTAAGTGAACAATATTCTGAACGAATTCTTTTACATTGTGATGTTCTAGAAAAGTGCAATAACAAAACTATAGTTAAACTGTTCAACGAAGCTATGGGTATCCTGTGGCCAAAGGGTATTATGTACGATAATGTGTTATTCTTTATTAGCGATGCTGCCCCTTATATGGTCAAAGCTGGACAAGCATTATCTGTTGTATATCCTAAATTGACTCATTTTACTTGTGTGGCGCATGCATTTCATCGTGTGGCAGAAGTGGTCAGAGACAATTTCCCTAAAGTAGATTTGTTGATTTCATCAGTGAAAAAAGTATTTCTCAAAGCTCCCAGTAGAGTTAACGTGTTGAAAGAAATGTACCCTGAAATTCCATTGCCACCAAAGCCAATTTTAACTAGATGGGGTACATGGCTAGAAGCAGTTGAATATTATGCCGAACATATAGACTCTATTAACAATGTTCTCCTTGCATTGGACTCTGAAGATGCAGTCTCAATTGATACTGCGAAAACAGTTACCTGTGACATAAGTGTGAAGAATGACTTAGCTCACATTCAGCATACATTTTCATGCATCATAAAAACGCTCAAAAGTCTCCAAAATAGGCACCTTTCACTATCTGAAAGTTTTGAAATTATAAATAGTACTGTGGAACAACTGAATCGTGGTAGAGGTAAAGTTGCAGATGCAGTAAGAGCTAAGGTGGACACTGTACTTTCAAAAAACCCTGGATATGAAGAACTACAAAAGGTTGTTGCTGTGATGAGTGGTGAATCAACAGTGAAGATTAACTTGGACTTATCCCCAGCAGACATTGTGAAATTGAATTATGTACCAGTTACTTCTTGTGACGTCGAACGCTCTTTTAGTCAGTATAAATCTATCCTCAGAGACAATAGAAGAAGATTCACTTTTCAGCACTTGAAAGAAATGTTTGTAACCTATTGTTATGGTAACAGACAATAAAAATTGTGTTTTGTTGAAACTACATTGGAAGATAAGGTACGTCCATTATATTTTTTGTTTAGTTTGATTAAAATGTACCAATATTTAACGTACATAGTCATTTTTTTATAATTTTAAGTCCATATTTAATTCCATATTTTGGTAAAAATCCATATTTAATTCCATATTTTGGTAAAAATAACTACATATATATTTACATATTTCATATATTTTTAGTCCATATAAATCCGTTCCCTGGTCATTAGCAACCATGGCATCGTGCATTTTCCGTTGAGACTTAAAAAAGAATAATGAGTCACCCATCTCTGTGCAAAGGATATTTCGTCGCCACTTCGAGCTAGGACGTCATGACAAAGTCCCCGACCATCGGACGATTGTGAGATGGGTAGAACAATTCCGTATCACTGCATCATGCCATGACAAAAAAAACGCTTCGCAAAACACAACAAACGTTTGAGGAGGTGCAAGAGGTCCAGAACACACTACTCCGAAGTCCTCAGAGATCTGCCGTTAGACACACTTTGGCACTGGGAATGTCGGCATTTGAAGAGTGTGATATTGACCACACATCCTCAAACATTAGCTAACCTCAAGGACAAGAACTTATGGATAAAGTAGTTGTGTAAAGGTTTTCTCCAAATTACTAATTGGATTCCCCCTGCCGTTCTCATTCACCATGCTTTATTATTGTAATGTCTATTACCAGTGGCGGCTCGTGAACTTGTGGATTGGGAGAGCTGCAGTAGATTTTAGTACATACAAATTTCACTTCTTGATACCATTACTAATAAGTATAGGACAAAATAAATGTACTACATATCGAAAAACCAAAACTTCCTGACTTAGTTGGGAGATGTCTGTGGCATCATTTGCTAATCGCTAAAAAAAAACTAATACCATCGATTTCAGTCTGAATTTCAGATCGGCAGACACTCAACTTACAACCTACCAGTTCATTCTGAATTGTCTTAGAATTACCTTTCAACAGTGGCATGTTCCAAATGATTTTTGAGAGGATCATTTAGATTACTCGCGAACTGTAGCAACCCACGAAATACACCAGGGTTCTTCGAATCGTTTTTTCATCATGTCCCCTAAGAGGAAGTTTATATTGGCCACAAAATTTGATACAATCAATATTTTTTAAAAATAATTTCACGATTTTTTCTCACTTCTTGATTATGATTGAGAATGTTTGTTCTGTTCATTTCACTTAATTGCACAGCAATATTAGTTTTGCCTAACATAGCCAATGAAACAACATTTTTCAGGTGAGACTGCAAAGATTCGCGCATTTTGCTTTTTAGGGGCAGATGTCCTAAATGTGTTACACCACTCCTAGTCCATGCATCATCACTACCGAAGAAGAGGCAAGGAAAACAAAATACAGATTTTTTTTTGTTCACATCCACGTAATCACAAATGCTTAGCGTAAATTTCATTGTTATACTTATATATATATGCACTATTTCGGCTGGATGAAGCTTGAGTAAGACTTAAGTCGGGTAACGGACGACCCTTTAATTTCACTTCATTACATCAATCTTCTCCGCAAGGGAAAGTTGAGAAAAATAAAATTAATATTCTGTAATTCACACACACTCATGCTTGCAAATTTGCACTGGTTAAGTTACGGTATTAAGACGTCACATCAAAGCAACACTCAGATATACTGATGGTCAACAATTTTCTAAAACTGGAAAAGAAGTCTCTTTCCTATTTTACGCGCTATATCAAAAGGATTCTACTCGTGCAATCATTTTGAGTTAAGGCAAATATTAGGTTCTGCTGGAGGCTGGATATATACGTAATAATAAGGCAAAAGAGAATATTAATTTCGTTATATTAACTCGATAAGATTCTACAACAATACGTATGTGAAAAGAAAATAAAAATTTTGTCATTAAGTTTCAAAGGAATAGAGAATCCATTTGACGCAGCATTACAATACCGGTGTGGGAGGGGAGGAAAGATCTTCCCTTGTAGCCTGGCTCTGCAAGCCACTGCAGCGAAATTGGGTTTTAAACAGCGGCAGTTTCCCTCTGCTTCCCTTCACCTCTCTACCCCCTGACCGTCAAGACACACACTCTACGAACTGCCCACCCTGCAGATCCCAGGACGACTTTGAATGCAGTGTCAATTCCAATACAGTCGACGCGCAAAAAGATAATGCATAAGATAATAGTACATATTCCCGGCCAGATGAAATATAAAGCAATTTACCAATAAAAGCTGTAACAATTCTTCTACAAATTAAAATAAATATTATTTTTATTTTCCTGTCAAAGCAGGGAGTGCTGCAGCTCCGCAGCTCTTATGGACGAGCCGCCCCTGTCTATTACTTTTCATAATTTCATATGTATTTGAAAAGAGACGGTAAATATGTAATTACTAATTATTTAATATCACAGTCTAGTATATACAGTCACGAAGCTTGAGTTGTGAGGATGCTAGGAACAATAGACTGTGCCGGTACTATTTCGCATTGTCTGTGATAAGGCGAAATTAGCGATCCTAGTGGTTAGCAACTATCTATGGATGCATATTTACTACGTATAAGCTTCGTGACTGTATATACTAGATTGTGCTAATATCGTGGACACATTAATTTGAAAGCTATAATATGATCGTTAAAAGAGAGTATCGGCTTTTATCCGCGATGTTACAAACAGGCACAAGGCAGCTCCATGTAACACTGTTCGAAATTCTACTGTCTAGTTTTACGCCAAAGTTGTAGTTATAAGAACTAGATTACTCTGAATATGAGGATTATGTTTGAAATTAGTCTAAAGCGAAATTGTGATCCTTGTGCGAGAAAGACAACAGCACACTACAGGCTCACTTTGTGTGCTCAGCGAGATGACTCAAGTACGTACTTCTCTGAGGATTGCCACGGCGATGTAAACAAACTCTTCAACGTGAGAAGAGGCATTTAAAGTTCTGTTTCTCTTTTCAACATTTTAAGTGCTCTTAAAACATCTTTTAGCGGCTTAAATATAATGCAATGAAATATCCCAAATTCAATATATCTGTGAGTTTAATTAACATTGTACACATTTTCTTTGCCTTTCATGCACCATATTGAATTGTATGAGCTACCTTACGGAAGAATTTAAACCTTATTCACGCAGTATATAGAAAACCTTGCAGAGTTTATTTTGAGATGTAATTCAGTCAGCTGACTCTTCTGAATAAATAGGGCCAGAACTCGATCCTGAATAGGCTCTACAAGAACCAAGACGAATACAAAGTTTGGAAGGACAGGTTTTCTATGAGTGCTCATATTTCCTCTGTCATCGCAATTTAATCATTCCTCATTATTATCGGCTCTGAATGCCGTTGTAGTTATGAAGAAGACTGGATAACACCAGAAATAGTTTTAAAAAATTCTTGAAGATCAGCATATTACAATATGGGACGAGGATGAGGAGGAAAGTGAATCTGTGACAAATGATAGCAGTGATGCTGAACCTGACAGTGAATGAGGTAAGGCTAGTGTTAATAATAACAATAAAATGTCTTGTCTTATTGTTGCTGTATTCATTGTTACAAGTTATCATCCGTTTATACAACTGCTGCTAACTATCGATCTTCTTAAGTGCGACACAATCGGTATATAAATAAGTCACGGCTCATAAATCGTTACGTATTCTGCCGATTATTTCAACATTCGAGCTGGCGCATCTTTTTTTTTTTTTTGTGTTTAATATTGGTCGACCAGCAAACTTGCTATACAGACCACTGTTAAATGATGGAATATCACATGCAGAATATCATGTTGAGGTTGGCTCTAAAGGCTCCTCTAATTAATTTAAATTAATTAATTAAACATTTTTGTCAATTATGTGAACAAAAATATGATGATTTCTGTGTCAAATTTATGAAGAGTCGTCAGTATCACTAAGAAGGATGTCTTGAGGGAGTTTCCTTTTAAGTCGAGATGGCTGACAAGATCTTGCTCCAATGTTATATGTCACAGCTCCAGTAACACAAGGAAGTTTGTTGAAGAAAGATTTTGACATTGAATGGATGTACTATTCTAGTGGAAGAATTCCCAATTCTTGATGTAGTTGTTGATTTCTCACAAACCAGGGGGCATTTGTTGCAGTACGCAGGAACTTGTTCTGGAGAACTTGTAGGCGATGCATGTGTGTCTTATTTGCTGTCCCCCACACTGGCGCTGCATAAGTTAAAAGAGGTCGTACAAGCGAGGTGTAGAGTAGCATTGAACAGTCCAATCCAATTTGTGAACGTCTATTAACCAAAGGGTATAATTTTCGAATTCTAGAAGAGGTTAGTGTGACGATGCGAGTTATATGGGCATTCCATGTAAGTTTCGTGTCTAATAATATTCCCAAATATTTGACAGCTTCTTGACTGGAGAGCCATGTAACTTGTTCATTTAGAAGACCCAAAGGAGGTGGATTATGAATAGGCCTTAAAGAGAAGATTTTAGCTTCTGTCTTGGTAATGTTGAGTAGTAATCTCCAGTCAGAGAACCATTTAGACAGCTCCTGTAAGGATGTCTGAAGAGTGCTGATTGCAGTATGGCGCATCTTTAATAGGCCTACTTGTCTTTTTTTTTCACTAAAATTTTTTCCTCGCATAAAGAACGCACTCTTGTTATTAAAAAAAAGTGATCTATTACGCGGGTAGATACTAATGTTCCAAGTTTTAAGAAACAGTTTTCGACCATGGCTCATGATATTAAAATTTGTTCTCGTTTTCATTCCTGCAGCTCATATCAACCACGTGCGTCGAATAGCAGGTGTGGATAGCGTGGGGCTCGGCGCAGGATACGATGGCATCAATTTGTGAGTACTGACGAGCATTAAAATAAGTATTGTTTAAATTCGACCAAAATTGAGCAGCTTGTATTAAAATAAAAGACTATCACATAATATAAAATAATTTAAAATGTAAGCTAATTTAGAACAAAAATATGAAATATCCCGAAATTGATTTGATCTCATTTCATACAGTGTTTCAGAAAGACTGGAAAAACCTTCCTTCGTAGGATTGTAGGGTAGGACATTTGGAGCAATTTGAGATAGAGTATGCATTTCCGCTCAATCCCTCATTCATGCATTCCCCATCTAACGACTCCAAATGCTCTACCCTATAACCCCAAGAAAGATTTACAATCTTTTTTAAATATTCTCTATATGACACATTATAGACTTTGAATCAGACGTAATTCGAATACAGCAATTACTACCACTACCACCAGCACTATTATTATTATTATTATTATTATTATTATTATTATTATGACTAAATATTATTATTACTAAATATGATTATTATTATTATTATTATTATTATTATTATTATTATTATTATTATTATTATTATTATTACTACATGTATCATGAAAATATTATTTCTTATTTCAAAACTTTTGCCAATTGGACATGACTAGTGTTTCTACATATTTGCAGCAGTATTAATGTAATATCCCAATAAATTGTAATCTTTACATTTATCTTTTACTTACAGGCCGTCTTCCCATAATTAGCTTTGATATTCCCTTCTCTCTAGTACTTTCTTCACTTGTACAGTCCATTGAATACACTATTCTTTGTTTCATTAAACACAAGCCTATATCTTGTTGCTCAAATTGCATCATTTTAGACACTTCTTTGAGAATTAAGAGTATATTTTTACGATATAACATACTAAACGAAAGTGAAATGCGACAGTTACTTTTATTGTAAAGAAAACAAAGCAATTGGAAAGCTAACTACAGGTGTGTTACTCATATTGTCTTTTCTAGCACTCCTGAAGGACTGGAAGATGTGTCTACTTATCCTACACTCTTTGCCGCTCTTATTGGAACAGGGCAGTGGAGTATAGAAGACCTCAAAAAACTTGCTGGCCTCAACTTTTTAAGAGTCATGCAGGAAGTTGAGAAGGTATCTACTTTATTACATCTCAACAGACCTTTCAAAGAAGAGCTACGTGGATAGTTCCTGCCAGTGGCGGTTTCTCGGGGGAGGGAAGGGAGGAACGTCCTCCTCACATTTTTCTTCTTTTGAAAGTAAATACCAAATGAAATATATGCCTTGAAATTCGAGGAAGATTCGATAGTTTTTAAGTTAACAGCTGTAAGAAAACCTCGGTTGATCGAGTTTTAAACGACGCGCAATCATGTGCTGCTAGAAAACTGTGAGAAATATGCGAGATTGTTTGTGTGGAGGAAAGTCAATTCTCTCCTCCTTCACTGCAGTTAACACACAGACAACAGTGCACTAGCGGCGAGAGACAGAAACAGAGTTTTAAAGTAAGTAAATGAACGGAGAGGGAGGAGATCCTCCTCTGAATCAGCGCATGGGCGGGAAATATAGAAACCGACTGGTCGTGCAGCAAGCTCGCTACCGCTGCCATCTAACGATGCTGCATTCAACAAGACTATAACACATCTAGGAGGAGGCACAATAAAAACAGTTTTAACGCAAAGCTATGAAAGACACCATATAAACTTGTGTTTTAAATTATAAAACGAAATATATTATTCATTGCACTTTATATAAGCTACTATTCATGGTTTGAAACTTTCGAGGATATCTGAAAGCTGAAGTTAGATTTATATAAAACAAAGAGGAAGTAGTTCTACGTTAGTATCGCAGATCTTTTTGGCTCCTGAAATTCACGTCCATTCATTGTGTACGAGACAGGACAACAGCCAAGTTGTCAGTTTTGTACAAATATATTTGAAATTGAAAGTACTCGAAACTACATTATTTTCAACATAAAAAAGTAATTGGTCACATGCAGCTTTGAACAATAATGGTAGTATGACTTTACAAGAACTGACATTCTTCAAAAGCATGTGATACTGAACTTGTAAAATGTACCTGTGGCAACATAGACCACGTGAGTGGGTGCAGTGTTCTCGCTTTCCTAACAGATTATTTCCCATTCCCACTTCCGTACAACGGTTCTGGTTATGTGTTAGTAGCTAGTCTCTTCCAACAGGTGTGATGCTGTAGTGTGCGCGAAATATGATGCGAGTTTGTGAATTTCCTTGTAATTGTTAATTTGTGCAATTATCCAACAATGAATGGAAGTGAAAACATATTTTGGACAACTTAGGAAACTCAGTTTACAAGAACAGATTATTGCTATACAAAAGAGAAGGCCAACCTAACACTATCAGATCTTACAAGTATGCATGTAGGCTAATTTGTAGCATGTTTCTCTCAAGATTGTGTCATTTTCCGCTGTTGACTTCTTTCCTCCTCTTAAGAAACATGCAGGAGCCGCCACTGGTTCCTGCTCTAGCATGCAGTAGTGTTTGAAGAAAAAAGAGCTGTCAAGGAGAGGTTGTCACATTGATGTCTCAGATTTTTTTGCGGTATTATTGAACACTCGTGTCTCAGCTTTGTCTGGTTTTCCCGAAAATTATAATTTGGACAAATGTTTATAATGTTGGTTTTGAAAATAGCATTTTTCGTAATTCAGGAGCTTGCGGCTGTTTTTTTTTTTTTTTTTTTTTTTTTTTGCAAAATATCATTTAAAAATAGAAGAACGTATGCTTCGATGTTTTCGTTAATAATTTATATAGGATAAAAAATTGTTCAAAAATCATAACATCACTACTCTCCATAGTCTCTTTTCACACGAAATTTCCTCGCGGTTATGCTATGTATACAAGAATAAAGAAAATGCCGAGTTCGAGTTCACGTAATACAGATTCAAGTGCACTAAAAAATCTCTTATCACATATTCATTTTATATTATATTTTAACGGCAAAACGTGGCGTATAAGAGCGAAAGCCGGGACACATGTTCCATTATTTGATGTAGTTGCAGAGAATAGCCCCAAACAAAACTATGACATCGGTATTGTAATCTCTCTTTGTGATTAAAATCTGTACATATTTCAAAATCACGGAAGGGTAAACGTGATCAAGGATGAGAATGGTGACTTGCTTGCAGACGCTCATTCGATCCTGAACAGATGGAAAAACTATTTTGGACAACTACTAAATATACATAGGCCAAATAGGAATGATCGGGACGAAATTGAAATACAAACTGCTGAGCCATATATACCCGAACCCACACTTTCTGAAGTCGAAATTGCGATAGAAAATCTGAAAAATTATAAGTCTCCAGGTATCGATCAAATTCCAGCAGAATTAATACAAGAGGGTGGAAGCGCATTATCTAACGAAATTTATGAGCTTGTACTTGCTATTTGGGAAAAGGAAATTAAATTGTACCAGATCAATGGAAGGAGTCCATAATCGTACCTATCTTTAAGAAGGGGGAAAAGACTAACTGTAGTAACTTTCGAGGAATATCACTTTTGTTGACGTCGTACAAAATTTTGTCCAATATTCTTTTGAGAAGGTTAACTCCATATGTAGATGAAATTATCGAGGATCATCAGTGTGCTTTTAGGCGTATCAGATCAACTATTGACCAGATATTTTGTATTCGACAGATAATGGAGAAAAAATGGGAGTATAAGGGTACAGTGCATCAGTTATTCATAGATTTCAAAAAGGCATATGACTCGGTTAAGAGAGAAGTTTTATATGATATTCATATGGAATTTGGTATTCCCAAGAAACTAGTTCGATTAATTAAAATGTGTCTCAGTGAAACGTACAGCAGAGTTCGTATAGGTCAGTTTCTGTCAGATGCGTTTCCAATTCACTGTGGGCTGAAGCAAGGAGATGCACTATCTCCTTTACTTTTTAACTTTGCTCTAGAGTATGCCATTAGGAAAGTCCAAGATAACAGAGAGGGTTTGGAATTGAACGGGTTACATCAGTTGCTTGTCTATGCGGATGACGTGAATACGTTAGGAGAAAATCCACAAACGATTAGGGAAACCACGGAAATTTTACTTGAAGCAAGTAAAGCGATAGGTTTGGAAGTAAATCCCGAAAAGACAAAGTATATGATTATGTCTCGTGACGAGAATATTGTACGAAATGGGAATATAAAAATTGGAAATTTATCTTTTGAAGAAGTGGAGAAATTCAAATATCTGGGAGCAACAGTAACAAATATAAATGATACTCGGGAAGAAATTAAACACAGAATAAATATGGGAAATGCCTGTTATTATTCGGTTGAGAAACTTTTATCATCCAGTCTGCTGCCAAAAAATCTGAAAGTTAGAATTTATAAAACAGTTATATTACCGGTTGTTCTTTATGGTTGTGAAACTTGGACTCTCACTTTGAGAGAGGAACATAGGTTAAGGGTGTTTGAGAATAAGGTGCTTAGGAAAATATTTGGGGTGAAGAGGGATGAAGTTACAGGAGAATGGAGAAAGTTACACAACGCAGAACTGCATGCATTGTATTCTTCACCTGACATAATTAGGAACATTAAATCCACGTTTGAGATGGGTAGGGCATGTAGCACGTATGGGCGAATCCAGAAATGCATATAGAGTGTTAGTTGGGAGGCCGGAGGGAAAAAGACTTTTAGGGAGACCGAGACGTAGATGGGAAGATAATATTAAAATGGATTTGAGGGAGGTGAGACATGATGTTAGAGACTGGATTAATCTTGCTCAGGATAGGGACCAATGATGGGCTTATGTGAGGGCGGCAATGAACCTCCGGGTGCCTTAAAAGCCAGTAAGTAAGTAAGTAAGTACATATTTCAAAATATTTTCTCATTACCTGAAATTATAGAAGTTCAGTACATAAAGCAAGTATTGAGACAGATATTTTCCATCAGATATTTTCATGGAAAATATCCATTTCTACGCAGCACTTGTTTAGAATTTATGCATATTCAATTTAAAAAATGGTCGTAGTTCTTGGGACACTGATGAATACGCAACACCGCATCGAAATGGGCCATCTGTCCAAGATATATAACTTTTTAAATAAATTTTAGCACTTCTTAAAGTGTCGACTAAACAATTTTAAGTTTTTAAACAGTGTGAACTTGAACTAGAATCAATAAAAAAAATAGTGTACTTTTAAAGGATATCCGTCCTCTTCTTGGATAAACACATTTTCTGGAAGAGAAATTTACCTTCTCAAATATTGATTAACAGTGCTTCCTAAAAATTATCACCTCTTTTAACTTATCAGCTTTAGTAGGTATTATTTTGATCCTAATTATGAAATATGCTCACTGTCTTTGGAAACTAAATAGGCCTACACATTGGCTTTAACGATAAGTGAATGTAATACTACTCAGTAATATTATAAACTCTTGTTTTGAGTTGCTGTTCTGCTTTTAATAAAATGATATAGTAGGATGTTTGGAAACTAACTTACGATTGTTATTAACAAGTCTATCTGTGTATGCATTGGTACTTATTGTTAGTGAAGTAAACAAAATCTACTTATGATGATAGAAGCATATGGGCACAGATATTTTCAACTCATCACAATGAAATCGATTTATTTCAACGTTTTCTTTAGGCCCTCAAATAGTTGAACATCACTCGGAGACGATTCAGGTTATAAAAGGGCTGCCGAATTATTTCCCATCCATATCTTGCACCAGTATTTTTCTGGTATTCACAGTATGCGATCATGCATTATGATACCGTACAAAATTATTTCATGCGAAAGCAAAGCTAGAATCTTCCTTCTAATAGCCTTTCTCAGATGTTACAAGATACTGCAATATCACTCGACATTTACAGTGTTCACCCTTTCCAGAAACGGCATTCAGTACGTCCTGTTTCGTTCTTTAAACTATCCCGGAAAACATTTGCTGATTGACCATTCGTTCCCTTGCAGTCCAATTTCCCGAACATACAGTGTACCTCTGGCTCTTTAACTTACCGTACTTCTTTGCAATTGATGTGGTGTAGCTATTTGCATTCTATGGATATAATGGTGAAACATTTCGACGTCAGTAAGAATTCAGCCTTCCTCCTAATAATTCTCCAAATGTGGCAGACTCAGTTTCATACATAACATTTTATTCTCTTCCAACAGTTTAATGTGGCATTTGCGGGCTAAAACTTCGCGGTATTGAAAGATGTCATGATTAAATCAGGGACTCTACCTTGGAACAAATTCGTTAATCAATTTTGAATCTTGCGTACACTACTTTTAACACTTGAATATAATTAATTAATTAACTAGTGGACTTACTCGTGTTAATTAATTAATTAAATTCGTTCAATCATCAAACTGATAAAATTTAAACGCCCGCCTTCTTTCATCAGTCTGTCAAATCACGTCACGTTGTATCGTTGTATATTGTAGGTGTTGACATTCTATGGAGGCCTAAATGTCCGACAAAGAATTTCAGAATTGGAGACGAAAATTCATAACTTCAGTGCTGTAAAGTTTCCCACAATTTGTCTGAGAGTTTCCGTCATCGCGTGACGATTCTCCTCCCCCCTCCAATAAAACTTACTGATATTGTAAATTTTTATACTGAACAACAATGTAATTTTATTATCTCAACAATAGGATTTGCTCTCCACACAGTAATACAGTATTCGTTAGTGCACTCCACAGACGACAATGACAATTTACTTGGACTATTACGAACAACAATGAACTGTTAATCTTAACTAATATTCACAAAGCACTATTTACAACACAGAACTGTCAGTTCTCAGTTCACAGCTCGTTTGTCTTGGCTAGTTCTTCTAGCTCAGTCACTCGCGTTCACAGAATCTCGAACCCCAGACCTTCGGAGACGATCTGCTGAACTTCGAACTCAGGACCCCCAACTGCGGTCCACTGCACTCGAACTCCGGGCTTCAGGCTCCACATTTACGGACACAACTCAAGTCGCGCTGGCTTCACTGCTACACAAGACTAACTCGCTTACTGTCCAAATCTGCCTGTAACAACACTGGCTTACTTACTGACTGACTGACTGACTGACTGACTGACTGACTGACTGACTGACTGACTGACTGACTGACTGACTGACTGACTGACTGACTGAATGAATTTCACTTGCGCCTTCTCTTTTATATAACCAAACCATAGTTACGAGAAAGTTCGCGGTCAGAATGAATAATCTGGATATTTCCACTTCGACGGACTTCTGGACGATTCGGGAGGGTCCGTCCCCCCCTTCACTCCGCAGTAGCAGTTTGCTTCCTTCCCCATTCAGCAAGTAGCAGATGCGCGCGCAACCTCCCCTCGCCGCAATACACCCCCCTCTGCCCTCTCAGCATGCAGATGCTCCCCGTACCAGCGTTTCGTCTGCCGCGCGCCCTGTCGGACACGCGTTCGAACCCCGGTGCAGCTGTCACAATATACTGAATTTTCCTTTGAGTAGGTACGTTTAATTTAACCTCAGAATTTTAAACTTCGATAAACATTGTTCTTTTAGCATTTGATACATACACTTCTGGATACTTAACATTGTTGATATAATTTTGCTCTTTCGATAAGCTTTACAAACTTAAAGCTCTCAGAAACTTTATATCAGTACTGTGTTATTATACAGAGTGAAAGGAGTAAAGTAGCCTCGTTTAATTATTAGGCAGCGGCATTCCTTTTAAGATTTGTAGGTCTTTATTGCATGCACCGATAATAAAATGAAAATGCGACGTTGTCACGTCTTGTTTGTGGCTGCTATATATTAATATAACATGGAACAAGTCACACTGCTAAAATTTGCAACTCTGGTTTATATATACACTCCGCGTGGAGAATTAGAGCGGCCTTCAAAAGACTTGACGACAATGGTCAGCGCGACATAATTAAAATTATTGAAACTACAAAGCTTCCGTCCATACACTCCGCGTGGAGTATTAGAGCGGCCTTGAAAAGACTTGACAACAATGGACAGCGCGACATAATTATTGAAACTACAAAGCTTCCGTCCTCTTTGACACCGCTAGCCTACTAATTGAACGTGGCTACTTTATAACTGCATCAATTTAAGAACAGAATCTTTAGTTGTAAGTAACAAAAAAGTCAAATGTCGTTTTGGTATTTGAACAACGGTTTAGCCGAAAAAAAAAATTGTCTGAAGTTTGAATCCCATTTATGGTAAAACTATTGCGTATGAGTGTTAAGATATCAACGCGAAGAACAAGCCGAAAAAAATATTCCTTTGTCATTTCTTCAAAAAATGCTTATTTTGTGTAATAACGTACAAAATGAACTGATGAAAAACGCATTTAGTGTGACGGAATCTTTAGGGTACTCTGGCATTGCTGCACTTACAGGTTTCTCGGCAAGTGTACACTGTTTATCTGCGTTCTTACGTTGTAACTCAGCAGTAGCAAGTCTTATGCCAGTCTGTTCGTAGAATTCTAAAGGTGAAGTCAATTAAGGACATGCCATAATTTACTAATCGCGAGTACCCAGATATGCTTCTAAGTTATGGGGAATCAAGAATTGTGCTGTCCACTTCCAATCTCTCAAAAGAAACTCGATTTTTTCATAATAATAAAATACTGTAGGTAAAGAAACGGTTATTCGAACTTATCACTAGTTTTATTAATTAATTCAGTTATACTCCTTTCCCTCTGTATATTATATTTATGTAGTCACTCGATCATAGAAAACACTGCAATCCAATGGACCCTACATATATTTTTCAGTCTCGCGGACACATCTTGTGTGTTCCTCCAAGGTTTAAGAATAATTAAGCTTATTTATCTAGTCATGTGTACCTTGCAGTGACTTGCAGTAAAATATTGTTAAGTTTTTAACTTGCCCCAATAGATTTCAAAATGATCATCCGTATAATACGGAGAACATAGGATAATTATTCAAGTTTTAACATTTTGTGTACAGCGTGTTAGTATCAATGACCATGATTAAATTCGAGATATGGACTTACAGATCAACAATGTTTATAACTGGTGATTCATAAATAATTATCATTGTATAATTACGTACCGTAAATAAGTGCAATGGTGTTGTATCTGAGCAAATGAAATTGAATAATTGGTAAGGAAAAGTAGTGAGCTAAATATAACAACAGTTAAATACAGGTAATGAGTAAATTTGATGGGAAATGTGAAATAAGTCAGGAAACAGAAAAGTGGGCCCATTTTAACTTTGGCTACTACTATTCCAACAAAGTCCCCTACTGTCACCGCTCCTGTTATTTGAAGTTCTCGTCCACCGGACATAACATTATTGGAGTCCTGTATGTGGAGTTATGTCAAGGTCATTATCAATTTTATCAGTTCCTGTTATCGATTATCTATAGGTAATCATGATTACATATTGACGTACTACTCAGACATGGTAAAAACTTGAATATCGATGGGACGTTTTCCATTCTACTCAGGGTGTTTACATTGAGATGTACTAAGGTACGGTCACACGTCACTACTTTTGCAGTGATGCAGTACAAAAAACTGTGCAATTCTCGTACTGCTACGTGTGAACAACGGTGCAACCCGAAAAGTAGCGGCTGCCGAACCTGCTGCTCGATACTTTTTCATGCTGCGCGCAGCTTAAAACTAGCGACGTGTGAACAGGGTTCTCAGGGTTGCAGCCGCAGCATTTTTGATATCGGTTTTGTTGAAACTTTTGCTGCGGTTGCGACCAGTGTTGCCACACATATGTGCCAATAATACTTTTATTGTTTAGATTATTTTAATGTTAGATGTGATGAAAATAAATTATTTGTAACAGTTATTAAATGCACAACACAGTCTGAGCATATTTCTGACGATATAATTTTTTTTTTTTTTTTCTGTAGCATAGTTTCAAACAGGAGGGTTGCCAACATTGATTATGTGAATATGCTGTTGGTTATCATTTAAGTATACAAGCGTTTTTAAAAGCTTTATAGTAAAAATAATGCCAATTTCTGAATACTAGTTAGGGCAGAAAAGCAAATAATAGATAAGTAAGCTTTCGCATGAGTTTCTTAATAATGCGAACATAACCACAAAATGTATATTGAGAAGTCAACACTGAGATAGAAACCTGCAGCATGACTGCGGCTGCAAAAGTAGCGCCTTGTGTGTGAACAGACTCGCAACCTCCAGTTGCAACTTTTGCAGCACTCGGGTTGCGCAGCACGAAAAGTAGCGTGCAGCGCGCTACTTTTGGCTTACGTGTGAACACGACACGCAACTTTTGCAGCTGCAGTACAAAAGTTGCGCAGCAAAAGTAGCGCCGTGTGACCGTACCTTAAGGTAAAGTAAGCTAAAACCATGGTGCATGTGTCTAATTAAATCTGCTGAAGAATTTCGAGAGAACTTCATGTACAAGCTATTTAAGAACATATTAATGGCCTCATGGCGTTAAGTTAACATTATATTAAATAATGTAATGAGTTGTGTGATTATTTGTATGCAGGTAAGAGACGCAATGCGAGCAGCTGGAGTGGGTCCATATGAAGACGACGACACAAATTTGAGACCAACGCAGAAGAACTGTTCTTCAACGAATCTCTTCTGAGAACAATATCATCGAGTCATAACGTGAAGTTATTACTTGAAGAAGACATCGAATCTGTGTCGCAGCTGAGAGGCCCAACAGGGATAGCGAGTCACACAAGTCCATGCAAGAATAGCAATATCTCAGAGCTCAGGTGACATTGGTGTGTTCACAAAATACTGTACAGTACGTAGTAGGTCGGGAAACCACATCTTACTTGCATCTTACTCTACTACAACTTATTTGTATATTTTAGCTTTAAGGAGTTGAATAAGGGCCCATCCCTACCAGGAATATAAAGTAATGATATTTTGTATCACCTTTTACACAAATCTAGACATTAAATTTGCCATTTTTGAAGATCATATAAAATGTATGGTGATTGAAGAGCTAATGGAACAGGTTTTTTTCTATCGATTTAATAACATCCGATCGTCTCTGAATAGTTTTTTGCAGTTGAAGAAGAGCATAATCTTTGTCTTGCTTGTCAAGGATTCGACACTTGCCTTTTCCGTATGTTACTGATTCTATACAATAGATCCATACAGCGGATACTTTTCGATTTTGTGCAGAAACTTATTTACTAAAAATAATTGCACAACCATTTGACAAACCCCCGAACGTGGAAGACCGTGGTTTTTTGGGAGCTTACCTTCCTCTTGGAAGCTACTTTCACTAAACGAGATCTTTCTTTCTGGAATGTATTTTTTATTGAAGTCTTCAATGTTTTAACTTTTCACGAGCCAACATCAGATTGTGAGATAAGAGTTGTGAATCAATCTTAGCTTCTTCTCACATCTTACTAATTAGATTTCCTTGGATAATGAGCCCGTCTGCTATGACAACATGGGACTTCCAGGATGAGGAAGAGGAAACGACGTTACATAAATAATTCCATTTATAATTAATGGTAGACAGGAAATGATTTAATATCGCATGGTAGATAGAAAAAGGATTTAATTCACATTTTTGACATGGATGTTTGAATTTCGAAGTGTCAAGTTTCGTAAAATTCTAGATATGAAATTTTGCCAAGGTTCTTCGAGGACTCTACATGCCAAAAGTGACTTAGTACTGGAAAAACACGAATTCTATTCCCCGATAAAGAAAAATTATATTCTTTGCCATAACATCCAGGACAGTTTTGAGATCCAATCAGCCAAAGACGACCACATCTGATGTTAACTTCTCACTTACTCGTGAAGAGATTGAGGAAGGATGAGATTTTATCTATCTTCGCAGATATATACGGAGTGTTGTGATTTATATTTGACTGAGTCTATACTCAAATACCACATGCTTTCCTTAGGTTTGCGTTTTTCATTTATTTCTTTTCCCTTCTCTATGTATACTCCCTTTCTTTCTCTCTTCCTATTTTCTCTTTTCTACATTTGGTTTTTATTTCCTTGTATATACTGTATTTATATGTCTGCCTTATTCATGTCTTCCATAGTAAATGCTCAACTTCATAATTTTTATTTTACTTTGCAGTACTTTTTTTATTATTTTATATTAGCGCATTTAATAGATGTTCCGAATTCATGATATAGCATTTGTAATTCTTCCCAAAATACTGATAGTTTAACTTCAGTTAATACTATTAAAAGGCCTCACATGAACTAAATTTGGGATGATATTTTAATTTGAATTTACTGGAATTGAAATTGCAAATTACATAATACATATTTAAAATACAGAGTTTGCACACAAAAGTGCTTGGAGCAGTTCCAGTTATATAATAATATTATAATAGTAGAAGTTAAGTGATGTAATTAAAGTTATTTTAAATAGAAACTGAAGAGAAAACACTAGTTGAAGGAATGAAAATACAGTATATCCATACAAAAAAGTTAAATACCTAATAAATCATATCAATTTAAAGAATTAAAATATTTAGTTCTCTTACTGAAAATATTATTATTAGGGTTATTTAATTCTGGATTTATTTTTATAGGCTGATTGTATAATCTTGGTCCATAATATGAAGAATGAATTTTTCCAGATGTCGTATAATATTTTGGTTCAAATAAAAGAGAGAACATATTCGCCTAGTATTATGAAATGTTTCTGTGTCATCTTTATACGATACGATTTTTATGAAATAAGTTCAAAATCACTCTGTTTTTCTTCTACATTTCTTTCATTTTTAGCTTTGTTTTTATTTCGTTTGTGTACTTATTTGTGTGTTCGTTCATTATAGAGTGGAAGGTGTTCAATGATAATCCTTTTAAGGGACGAATCCTGGGCAAAATATGAATGAGAAAGTCCTTTACCATTTTGTTTCTTTGCTCTTAGATTTTCCAGAAATAATAATTATTTTACACCATAATTTTTATCTTATTATCTTTTAAACGCATTTATAAATTCACATTTTATACAGGCTTTAAATTAAAGTTTTCAGTTACAACAAATAATTTTGCATAATATTTCTGTTACATTTACGATCTAAGAATATTTTAATACTTGAATTATAGTTATTGATAAATCAATTTGAGAAGGTCTAATGGAAGCTGTTACCAAAATATGGGCGCGTGCTTCACCGTAAGGCCTGAGTACAGCAGTGAGTACGGGCAGTCACCTTGTGAAACAGGTCTGAAGTTGGCATTTATTACCTAACCGCCCTATGCAGTAGTGTTTTCATATGTTAGCAAGTGCTACTGAATTTACTGTGATGTTGCAATATTCTAGAAAGAAAGTCGATTCTGTTCTTTCTATCTTCAGGATTTATTCTGTAAAGTTACTGTTACTGAACACCTACTATCCTCTACATTCTCATTTACCTTCATTCATCAATTCAATTATTCATTCACTCGTTGGTACATCCTTTCGTAAGTTTATTCATTCGTTAATTTAAATATATAGCTCGTGTTCTTTAGAGCTATGAATTAAACCTGTTCATTCCCTTTCCTATATGGAAACCAAAGTATTACATTTTCACCACGCTCCTAAATTTATTCTAGAAGTAATTTATCAGTTTGTTTCTTAAATATTTTGCAGTAGGGATGTGGCCTTGATGCACTCAGCCTTAACAGCCGATTGTTCATTTTTGGCTCTCAGAGCAGGAAGCTGAAGATCTTAGACGTTTGATAACCCAACTGCATCATGCACAGAGTTTAATTCTATTAGAAACTCTGTAGCTGGTAGAGTTTGTCACCAATCCCCCAGTCTGAATTTTCTTTTCCATATCTACTCTGATAACTTTGAAAAAATCTGAAAGTTAGAATTTATAAAACAATTATATTACTGGTTGTTCTTTATAGTTGTGAAACTTGGACTCTCACTTTGAGAGAGGAACATAGGTTAAGGGTGTTTGAGAATTAGGTGCTTAGAAAAATATTTGGGGCTAAGAGGGATGAAGTTACAGGAGAATGGAGAAAGTTACACAACACAGAACTGCACGCATTGTATTCCTCACCTGACATAATTAGGAACATTAAATCCAGACGTTTGAGATGGGCAGGGCATGTAGCAGGTATGGGCGAATCCAGAAATGCATATAGAGTGTTAGTTGGGAGGCCAAAGGGAAAAAGATCTTTGGGGAGACCGAGGCGTAGATGGGAAGATAATATTAAAATGGATTTGAGGGAGGTGGAATATGATGATAGAGACTGGATTAATCTTGCTCAGGATAGGGACCAATGGCGGCCTTATGTGAGGACGTTAATGAACCTCCGGGCTCCTTAAAAGCCAGTAAGTAAGTACTCTGATAACTTTGTATTTTCTCGATAAAATTTCAAATCAATCATTTTTTGTCCGGCATTTTTTTAGGAGATTTACTGCATTGAGAATCCACAGCTTCTTAATTAAGCATCATGTCTCGAAACATCAGTACCAGACTATTGAAGATTTGAAGCAAACTGTTAGGGAAATCACACCACCTTTGCTGCAGAAAATTTCACACAGGACATGGCAACGCATAATTTTGTGCAGCGACAATGATGGTCCCATACTGATGTTCTGGATCACTAAACAAGCTGGAATATAAAGTAGCAACCATTGTCACACATCTGCTATGACATGTTCAAAATGGATGCACATCAACATAGAAATAAGGAGGGGGGGAGTGACAAGACTTTCGGACCTTACTGTAGTATATACAATCACGAAGCTCAATACGTAGGGAATATGCATCCATAAATAGTTGCTAACCACTAGGATTGCTACTATCGCCTCATCACAGACAATGCGAAATAGTACCGTTACAGTCTATTGTTCCTAGTACCCTCAACAACTCAAGCTTCGTGACTGTATATACTAGACTGTACTTGTATGAGTAGACACGAGGTGTCACTTCGTGCCAGCATTATGACTGGCTAACCCCTTTTTGGTTCCTCTTCATATCACCATAGCCGATCAACATCAGTATTTCAAATCATTCTCTCTCTGTAATATCTGCCATAATTAATCACATGAAAGAACTAGAATATTGTTATTCAACTATATATTAGCTTTTATCCATTATTATTTTATTTATTTATTCTCTCCTGTGATAAATTTATATTATACTGAAGTATTTCTCTTTGTTATGTAGGCTACACATACATTGGAATCATAAATTTGAGGAAATTTTTACAAAATTATAACCTATGAATTGTAAAAAAAAAATAATATAATTTTGTATATTTTGAGATCTGAAGATTTCAAAAATGGAAAAAAAAAAAACAAAAAAAGTATATGGTGTCATTAAAAAAAGACACCTTTAAAGTCTAGTTTTTTAAAACATGTCCAAAATATTCATTTTTTCATCTTCTATAAATTTTGTACACAAAGTTTCTTCATAAAATTCATACTTCTTACTCACCTTGTATTACAAAATAACAGGGTGGGTGTAAAACGTCAAAGAAACATTTCACATTCAATAATACACATTTGATTATTCATCATTTTGGCATTATGCCTCTCAATATTGACATGTCATGAAGTAAGTCGCTGCAGCAATGTTGGTTTAAACAGCATTGTCGCCGTGACGTATACAGAGATACTAGGGACCTAAACAAAAACTTAAAATGGGTGGGCTTCGACTTCAGCACATAACAGCTCTGTGAAGATAGTGGGACTCTCAAAAAAATTTCTACCAACTTGAGCCTATATCTTGAAAACGGCATTCTATATAGTGTGGCAAAGAGTCCACAAGCGTCAGCGATCTCCAGCTCCCTGTGACATTTGGTATGATACACTCTGTACCTACAAGATACACCATAGAAATTTCAGGGCACAAGCACGTTTGCACTTGGGTTATGAAAAGTAAGAGATCTACATGTAATTTTTATTTTTTATACAGGTACTCCTTGTTATATGCAGTTTTGATAATTTCTCACTAAGATACTCAATAGCTTAAACTGGTTGATTTAAAACAGTGCTCGAAATGGGCCGGTAGGCCTCTTTACCAATGTACCGTACCAACATTTTTTTCTTTATTTGAAAATAGAGTACCGGTATGATAGGCTAGTAGGTAAAAATTAAAATCAACATCTCCAACTTGATTGTGAATCATTATTGGAGTTTTGATTCGTGTATGGCTTCAGTCTGTATCATTTTAAGGAACGCACTGCACTATATTTTCCGATATTGTAAGATAGGCCAACATTTATAAAATTATATTTTATTAGATCTGTGTGTCTTTTTGTATGTTACGGTTAGTGTTATTTATTGAGCATTGATATTATTGCCCGGACATTAACGTCATTTCCCATTACTATTGGCCAATTACGTCAGTGGCAGGGGATTTACGTCAATGACCTTTGGGAATTTTTGTGAATTTTATATGAAAACAAAGCATTATCACACATCGACCAAACAGTGACTATAATGCCAAGTCATAATTGGGCAATGAAAGACAAAGACTTATAAAACCTAAAAGAAACACCACTGAAAATGTACTCTATTATGTGTTATAACGAATTATTTTATATTCTTCATACAACAAATTCAGTAGTTACTGAGAAAGAAAGAAAGAGAATTAAGATATCCGAGCTATAAACAAATTTGCAACATCATCCTGGAAGCTGTCATTATTGACTTCTTTATGCAATGCCAGAAGAAGTCAAGTTGTTTGAAAAAGAGGATCATTAAATCTATTCTGCATTCAGATAATTCCCATACATAGGTCGATCTGATTGATATTCAATTGCAAAGATATAAGAAGTAACTATCAACCTAATTGATATTTACACAAGATTCGGTGCTCCTGTAATATTACACTCCCATAATGGAAGTCTGTGAACTTCTTACTAGATGAAATAAGTTACATGGCATGTGGAATAGAATATAAATCATAAATTGACCAAGGACGTATGTGAATCTACTGAATTGTCAAAGAAATAAGTTATTTATTACCAACAACGCCCAAGTACAACATTATTGTTAATGACCCCGAATTAACGTTATTTTCTAGTGTAGTTGGATATTGACATAAAAGACCAGCCATTGGCGGTATTACTCCAATTTAATTCATTCTCCGTGACATATATATATGCGTTTTTTTTTTTTTAATTATACCTACAGGCTCTACCAAACGTTTAAGGACAGCCCTTCAAACGTGATGTTTCATTCTTAACTTTGCCTGTGAAAAATAAAGTTTTCACTTTAAACCCAATCTCTCTATCTTTCAAACTGTGGATTATATAACAATTTTTCTGTTATGAAAACTTAGTGAAAAATTACATTTTTTGTAGGAAAAAAAATTAATTACTCCAGAATGAGTATACTTAGATCAGTGAATTTTGGGATAGAGTTAGACAGATTTTAAATATTTCTTGTGCAACTAAAACTTTCTATTTTAAAAATTTGTGACAGCTCGTTCACGCATTGTAATGCAGATTTTTTCTTTTGTTTTATTTAAGAAAAATTAACAGTTTTTAAAACTGTCTGAAGTTTCAAATTCGTGGCAAATTGACCAATGACCACCACTGGCATTTACATCATAACATTTGGAGTTGGTAAAAACTTTCCAATCAGCTTATTCCCTCCATTTTTTTAGTATACAGATGTTGAGTTTGTTGCAAATGTGGAAAGATTAGATTTGTTGCTTGAAAAAAAAAGTGAAAATGGTTCGAAATTCAGTGAATATGGACATAAAGTGGCAGATTATTGTAATGTGGAAGAATGACAGAAGATATCTAACTCTATTCCAAAATTCGTTGATATAAGTATATCCATTCTGGAGTAATTAACTTTTTTCCTGCAAAAATGTAATTTTTCAATAAGTTTTCATAACAGAAAAATTATTTGAAAGATAGAGAGATTAGGTTTACTGTAAAAAAAACTTCATTTGTCACAGGGGGTTTCACATAAGTACAAGGCCAGGAGTGAAACATCTATTTTGAATGGGTGGCCTTAAACTTTCGGTAGAAACTGTAGTGTAACTTTACTTAAAAAATTGTAAAGGAACTTTTAAATTTCCATTTCGAGTACTGATTATAAATAGCATTACAATGCTCAACATGAATTGATTTCTGTGTAAGTTGAGTGAGACAAAGAGAGGAGAGTAGTGTACTGTGTGAATGGTAAAGAATAATTTGTTACGTAAGTTATTTATCAATATTTCTATTTCATCTTGTTATTGTACTATTTCACTCATTTTTAGAGAGAAAGAGAGACAAGATCTATATGTATGAATGTGCGAGAGTGGTCCAGGACAAATGGTAAAGTGAGTTTCACTCACCGGTTCAACTTTTGGTACACAAATATTATAATGAATTGCATTTCAGTTTAGTAATGTACAGGATCTTTCAGTGATGTACATTAATTATACAGGGATATCATTTTATTTTTACTTCAATTTTTATTGTACCTGACTTTTTGAAAGTACTTCACTCCCACCCCCTCTACTAGTAAACTTCCAACCTTCCACCACACAGAACCAAGGCCGTGTATGCAGTCAAAGTCGCCTTATGGTCAACAGTACTGAGTTAGTGAGTATAGTACATTCCAGAAATATGTTCGCGTTTTCCAGTGACGAAAGAGCTTTCAATATTGAATCATATTTTCGCACAGGTACTGTCGTCCGTTTGCTTACGTCGCATCTCGATTTCCCCCACCCGCTTTTGCTCGCCCCTCTGTAAAGGCTAGTGGCTGGGCAGTCTTAGCTCTTTTCTGAAAACATTAATTTCTGTTAGGAATTACGTAATATTACACAACTGTTTAAAATAACTTAAATAAAGAGGCTTCGTTAAGTAATTTACTGTCATGTAATTTCCCCCCTTTCTATGACCCTGCAACAAAACCACTTGGACGGACAGTAGATAGCATGTCTGAGTAATTTTATCTTTTCGGGTCGGGCAGAAGTGAAGATTGAATTTACAGTACATAAGGTACTTTTTTATAGAGTACTGGTAGGTATAGAATTATTTCAACATGAGTTACTAGTACGAAGGACGAAACTGGTAGGCCTAATTGGAATTAGGTACAATAGTCTATAGGACGATAATATGCACAAAAGAACTGAAGCCTGTATCGAAATGAATGGGCACCATTTTCAAAAATGTGTTTAAATATCCATATTATGATTATTTTTTAACTTACATTCACTCTCTATATTGTACGCTAATGTGCTGTAGACAGTATAATATACACTGCATAATGAATACATCCAAATGGATAGCTCAGTAAAAACACTTATTGTTAATAAAGTACTGTATTTTGATTAAACAAAAACCTAATGGAAATTATCAAGCTCAAAATCGCGATATTTTCTAGTTTACATAAATGGATGAACTACTTTTCTTCCTTCCTATACCTAGTAAAGTGATTTGTTTGTATTTTAAGCAGTATCATCGAACTCAACTCGTGGAAGGGGGTAGCAAACGATGTTTCGGGTTCTCAACTGTTAATCCAAAGGTATAGCCAGGTTAATATTAGAAATGTTAGTAAAAATAAAATGATATCCTGGTACTTAAGAATGTTATTTGAAGCAAAAAGTAATATATTTTATATAATAAAATCACAAAGTGATCTAGTAATAACCATGCTTATGTTCATGGGTTCAAAACAGGCTGATGACGATGAATTTTTTAAGGCTATAAAAATCCTTACCGTACCATAGTTTGCCTTTCTTTGCAAGGGAAGTAAAACTGTGCATGTGAAAGAATCCTGCCTCGAAAATAGGAATCCAGGTAACATTAATTGATAATAATTTCTCTCCTATGTTAAAATTCAATCTCTATTCAAAATTCTAGCTTATTACGCTATTGTTGGAAGATATATGAATTCCGCCTTACATGTACTCTCTCTTAAATCCTTTAGCAGAGTCCATGATCATCTGAATGACCATAACTGGAAGAGTTAGCAAATAACATATAAAATAATCAATTTGCTTATGCTTGTATTGTACTATACCAGAATATACAGGCTTCGGTGCTAATTCCAGAAATTCATGTAAGTCAGTGCTGTAGTTGGAAACAAATTTTAGGGTGTAATTACTGTTGAAATGTCCTTGGTCAGACAAGACTCTGTATGGACTCGTACTACACTTCTTTTCTAAAGTTATTTCTTCATCATGCAGTCGGCTCTGCAGACCTCCTTCCAGATCGCAGCCACAATGATCGTCCACCTCTGCTTCGGCATGTAGATGTGAGGCCAGCAGACGGTTGGTCGGTCTTGGCCCTTCAGGGCTGTAGCACCACGGATTTACTTTACTTTTAATAATTACACATAAGGCAAGAAATGAAACACTGACACTGGTGGCCCAATACGTTTTACCAATAAAAGTCTAGGAATCCTTTTACTGGAAGAGCAGGCATACTCCTTTTCTTAGTGTAGATATCGCTCACTACAGTAGGCTAATGCTCATTCATATTCTTTAGTTGAAATTGGAATAGAATCTATTATATGTAACTGGACTCAACATTCATGAAAGCATGAAAATTCACTCCTCTAGCAATCTGCTAGCATTACGAATCAGTGCAGCAGAATTCTTGAGGTGCCACATCATAAAATTAGTGTTATGCGAAGGCATCTATGCAACTTTTGAAATTTAGCGAATCAATGTAGTAGATTTCTTGAGGCACCATGCCATAAAGTTAGTGTTAATTACTTATAGAGATACCACGACGGTATGCAAGCTTGAAATTAACAAATCACAACTACTGAAGTGTCAGACCATGGTTTTCGATGAAACAACGAATAGGCAAGCATTTAAGCAAAGGATATGAGATGCCAGCAGCTATTTTATGCCAGATAACAAAATCAAAATGTTTTTCAAATAGTTAATATCCTACATTTCAAAATATATTAGACTATTTATACATAATTAAATATTTTCGAGTCTAATTTTTTTCCAGTACGGTAACAGTGAGTTTTTATTTTAGACGGTGTACCGCCCCAACTACAGCACTGATGTAAGTACATGCTCTTCAGAACGTTCTCCCTAAGGATCCCATGAAATTGGTCTCCTGAACAAGATGGTATCATGCAATAAAATCTCATTAACATTGAATAAGGAATAATAATTATGCTGAATTACAAAAAGAAAACCGTGCTATTATAGCAGGTGAAATGGGAATACTCCAAGAAAATATGCTCCAACACGGATTTCAAGTTTTTCTTGGATTTGTAGACATTTTAACTTGGATCTCCACCATAGAACGCCGATTCTCTAATATTTTAGGTAATGGTGCACCAAATTAGAGTAACAGAAACAATTATTGCAATACCTTACAGCAACATTTCAGTTATTCTCTTGATTATAGTAGTTATTTATGTAATTTTATCCACTGAATTAATTTTTGAAATAATATTGTTGCATAAATGTAGGAGTACCTGCCCCATACTGAACTGGAGAGATGTAATGTAGATGGATGAACTTAATTTCGGTATGCATCCCATGTGTTAGCTGGAGTGAAGTGTATGCTTTCAGAATTAGGGTAGTTTATATATAGGCTAGATTTCTTAAATTAGAATGGTGAGAAGTAATGTAGTATTCACAGACATGTCCATTAGTTTTGCCAAGTGTCTTTTTATTCACTATATAATATATACTTTGTGTAAGCAGACTTTGTAAGATTTTATCGAGAAATGAACATTTTTGGGCGTTCTGTCTAAACAGAATTTGCTCCTTTATATGAAGGCCTAAATAAAAAGTTTAAAAATCGTGAACATGTATTCTTAAACTGACAGTATTTTAAAGAAAAAGTTAATAATTTGTTAATTGCCGTAACTAGGATTAAGGAATGAAGCTGCAAACGAGAAATCAGTATATTAAGGTTCATTCTTCACTGACTACATCAGCACAACAGCATCTTTTGAATAAGCTTTTGTAAATAAAATTTTCAGTGGTTTCATTTCATGCTTTTATTTGTTGTTGTTATTTCCCCACTTCCATTAGAATGTGAGTCTGAATGGCACAGTCCTCAGTTCTAAAAAACCTATACAGTTTCCATATTTAATATCTAAATACTTTCGTTTTGCCTTTAGGAAAACATTGAAAATACGTCCATATTATAATTATTCTTCACAAGAATATTTTTTGCATAAAAATATATTTGAATCGGGGATTGCAGAAAACAGCACATGTCATGAAAACTAAATTTTTCAGTAGACACAAAAAATGGTATTACTGGTGGTATTATCGTCGCGCTGTCATGGTTAACATTCGGCAGGTCTTTGAGCGGCCTCGTGCATAACATTTGGCAGGTCTTTGAAATTTAATTGTATTATTGTTTTCAATTTCTCATGTCGCTGCTCCAATCACTCGCCTCAATTTCAATATTGCAACCAATAAGCTGCTTCCATTATTAAATGACACCTACTTTTCTAATCCACGTGGACTAAAGCTGAGGTTGCAGTGTCTTGTGCTGAGGACGAATATTAAGGTATGTGATAAAAAATTATTATTAAAGAGTTATTATTAAGAGTTAAGAATGTCAACGTACTCGTATATGAAATAATAATAATAATAATAATAATAATAATTATTATTATTATTATTATTATTATTATTATTATTATAATAGCCATTTAACAATATAACAAACTAGTGCTTATTCTTATCCAGGAAATAGAAATGACAATGTGACGCTTAGAGTGAAACCTAGAGAGCAACAATCGGACGGCAAAATTATGTTTTAAAAGCACATCACACGTTATTGTATGATGCCGACATGTTAACCATGAGAGCGCGGCGATAATAGACCACGTCATTGGTTATAGTACTAACTTCTTCAGACAGAAGCCTAATAGATGTGTCGTTTTATACCAAATTTATTGGAATCTAATGAATTGTTAATGAAATAAATCAATATATATTTACTTTACATGTGCTGTTTCTGCAAGGAATCAAAATTGTAATATAATAATTTCAGTTCAACTAAAGTTTATTTGTCAAATTAGGGATATAATATATGCATAGGCCTACTGTGTACTTAATACATCAATCAGTTCAGCATATAAATGAACTTATTTTTCCACAATAGGCCACTGAAGAATATTATTGTAAAATTCTTGATATTCATGTGGTATGTAACGCATTAGTTTTCATATATCGACAAGCTTCTCTCTTTGAATTGGCACGATTTTGTCTGGATATGCCGAAGAAGAAGGTAAATATGGTATTCTCCTTTGTACTTACAAGCAAACATTCTCATGGGGGCAGATAAAAAATTAATCTTTTTTCTTCCATCATTTTAATAATGTCAAAAGAAGTGCTTACACAAATTTTGGCCACTTGAATACAATTACGAGGGCCGTAAAGAAAATGAAGTTTGCCTGGTGTCGTTTACAGAAAGAGAAAAAAATTTAATGTAAAGTTTTATTGCAACGTATAGCAATTATCGAGTTATTTTTCAAAGTATCAACCACCAGAATTGAGACATTTGGCATTCAGTTTTTGTATCCTTGTGTCGTAGATGCCTGCTGTCTGGAATCGGAACCAATGTGTTGGCACATGTCTTTGACATGGGTTGTTTCTGCGCGCTTCCAGGATTTCACAGGTCTCCAAATGTGAGATGGCTATACTGACATATGTGGTTTCTGCATGGAATGATAGTCCTAAATCAACAGTCCATGAAACTCGAATAAACTAATTTCGCCACAAATAGTGACATGTGCTGTTTTTGCAATCCCTGATTCATTTATATATGAAATCATTCTAAAATCACTTCAAGTTTAGACATATTGTAATAATAACTGAGGTAGAAAAGTATTAATGTGTTGGGCAAACTATTGGAGTTTTCATTTGTTACTTTTTTTAATTTCATTAGTTACCATTTTGTTGATTAAAAAAACTAATGATCACATTGGTACGCACTAATACAAGATAAAAGTATGCTACAGAACTTTGTCACTCCTACACAGAGGACCTGGCAAACATCATCATGCAAGATGGTGCATCACCCCACATCTGCACCTCTGCAAAACAATTACACGAATCTTAGGCAATCAAGTCATCAGTAAACAATATGGCCTCTATGATCTCCATATCTCAATCCGACCGACTTTTGGTCACGGGGTTACCTTAAAAAAAAAAAAAATTTATCGGCATACCCAACAATCCTACAGCAACTGAAAGATTTTATCGCAAAAAATTGCTAATACTCCAGGACATTGTAAAATGCTGTGCAAGATGTCTCAGAAAGAATGGTGTCTCTTGAACGAGAGAACGGCGGATATTTCGCAGTGTTTTGTAAAAATCATACCTCAATGTTTTCCCTACACAGCAGTAATGGTTTTGTTTTTTGTGTAACTAGAATATTATGTTATATTTTAATCCAATACCACCAGGGGCCTGTTTCTCAAAACTCACGGACTAGTAATACTAGTCTGTACAGTAGTAATAATAGTTTGTTTTACAAGTCTGTGTTTCTAGAAACTACAAGAGTAAAGTAGTAGTTACCAGTTCACAGACTAGTAATATTGGTCGATTTCACCAGTTCATACGAGATTCTGTTTCTCAAAAATGCTAATCTAGTTGATTATACTAGTATTCAACAGGAATATTCCTACAGGACTCTAAAGACTGGTGACTTCTATATTATCAGTTACCAGTGACAACCTTTCTCAGATAATCAAAACAAAATATAGTACCTAAGTAAGTTATTTTTTTAATATATGTGGTTTAGTGATTCCGATTGAAGTAGTAAAGAAGTTGTTGTGAGAAGAGCTAAAACTATATCGAGAAGGAACAATTATTATTCCTTTACGGGAGCATTGTTTAAATATAATGAACGGTTTAAATAAAGTGCTGAAAAGCTTGGAGAGTTGTTAAGTATAGTGGGACCTGCCATAACAAGACAAACAAATGGAAGTCATGCATTATCAGCAAAGCTTCAAATACAAATTGCTCTACAAATCGGGATGTTGATTATTGTCCAATGCCATCTGGTTTTTCTGCCCTAGACCAACAACACATGCAGAATTTTTTTCCTAATAATCTGATACCAATTCATCAACTGCAGTAATTTTTGCTGGCTTTCCTCCTCCACTGCCAGTACTTCTGACATTGTCAACTTAAGCCTACAAATTAAATACAAAACGACACTAATTTATGAATAGATCAAACGTAAAACTGAAAAAAAAAAAAAAAGAAATTAGCGAATTTTTCAAATCATAAGTGGAATTCATGTCGCCAGTAGACCCACTAGCTACATAATGTGTTCATATTATGATACTGTGAACTTGAATTGGTACTCGTCAAAGTCGCTTTCTTAATGTTGGGCCAGTAAGTGTCTCTAACGTATGCATAATCTTTCTTCTGAGGTATCAGTTCCATAGCCTCACATAACTTATTACAAATTTTTTTGTCCATTCGTTTACTTTATCATTTTTTGTTGTTATGCTTGAAAAAGCACCGAATGATATATCCTTTGATTCATTAATCATATTGAGTATAGTTAATTTGCTTTCAATTGATGGAATTTCAAGGGAAGAGAGAAATAAGAACCAAAACACAAACAACTTAGCCTTCTAACCTCAAATAACAATACCTACCAATGGCTATAAACAAATGAGCTCAATCAGCTGACTAGTGAAAGAGATCATGTGACTAGTGAAAAATTGTCACAAGTTACTAGACTGGTAAAATAGTTTGAGAAACAGAATCTACTAGAGCTGGTGAAATATACTCTGGTAACTAGTAACTGGTGAACTACTAAACTAGTATTTTTGAGAAACAGGCCCCTGGGGCCTGTTTCTCAAAACTTATGGACAAGTAATACTAGTCTGTACAGTAGTATTATTAGTTTATTTTACAAGTTTGTGTTTCTAGAAACTACAAGGGTAAAGTAGTAGTTACCAGTTCACAAACTAGTAATATTGGTCGATTTTACCAGTTCATAAATGATTCTGTTTCTCAAAATGCTAATCTAGTTGATTATACTAGTATTCAACAGGAATATTCCTACAAGACGCTAAAGACTGGTGATTTCTATATTATTAGTTACCAGTGACAACCTTTCTCAGATAATCAAAACAAAATATTGTATCTATTTTGAATCTTGCGTACACCACTTTTAACACTTGAATATAATTAATTGATGAACTAGTGGACGAGTAAGTCCACTAGTTCATCAATTAAAAATATTGTAGTTATTTTTTAATACATGTGGTTTAATGATTCCGATTGAAGTGATGAAGTTATTGTGAGAAGAGCTAAAACTATATCGAGAAAGAACAATTATTATTCCTTTCAGGGGGCATTGTTTAAATATAACGAACGGTTTAGGTAAAGTGCTGAAAAGCTTGAAGAGTTGTTAAATATAATGGGACCTGCCATAAGAAAACAAACAAATAGAAGTCATACATTATTAGCAAAGCTTAAAATACAAATTACTATACAAATCGGGATGTTGATTATTTTTCAATGCCATCTGGTATTTCTGTCCTAGACCAGCAACACTTGCAGAATTCTTTCCTAATAATCTAATACCAATTCATCAACTGCAGTAATGTTCGCTGGCTTTCCTCCTCCACTGCCAGTTCTTCTGACATTGTCAACTTTAGGCTACAATTTAAATGTAAAACGACAATAATTCATGAATATATCAAATTTAAAATTAAAAAAAAAAGTAGCTTATTTTTCATCAAGTCATAAGTGGCATTCATGTTGGCAGCAGACCCACTAACTATATACGTAATATGTTCATATTATGATACTAACTGTGAACTTGAATTGTACTTATCAAAGTTTCTTTCTTAACGTTGGGCCAGTAAGTGTTCCTAACTTATGCATAATCGTTTTTCTGAGGATCAGTTCCCTAGCCTCACGCATGGTAACATTTTTTGTCCATTCGTGTACTTTATCATTTTTTGTTAATATGCTTGAAAAAGCACCGAATAATATATCCTTTGATTCATTAATCATATTGAGTATAGTTAATTTGCTATCAATTGATGGAATTTCAACCGAAAAGAGAAATCGAAACCAAAACAAACAACTTAGCTTTCTAACCTCAAATAACAATACCTACCAATGACTATAAACAAATGAACTCAATCAGCTAACTAGTGAAACAGATCATGTGACTAGTGAAAAATTGTCACAAGTTACTAGACTGGTAAAATAGTTTGAGAAACAGAATCTACTAGAGCTGGTGGAATACACTCTGGTAACTAATAACTGGTGAACTACCGTACTAAACTAGTATTTTTGAGAAACAGGCCCCAGGTTGTCATTTGACATTTCTGATTTCTCCTGGCAATGGCTTATTGTAACCCACTTCTGAAGTTGGGGCGGCTGGAAGGCGGAGTTACTTTGCTCCAATAACATTATGATAGGATGATTATGAAGTGCCAGGAGAGGTCTTAAACCTAAGCCTAACGTAATTTCCAGACCATGGACGAACACAGGAACATTTCCCTTTAAGGAAAAATTCCTATGTTGTAACTAGGAATCGAACCCAGGACCTCATGAACTGTAGTCGGAAGATCTGACTACTAGCCCATGAGGCTCGTCATGTTATAATATTTATAATGCTTTAAAGTTTAAAGTGACCTTTGAATGATCTTAAGGATCACATACATACGAAGATAAGTCTGTAAAACCTAAATCCAAAGGCAAATTCCACCATGTAGGAAACAAAAATTTAAGACTTTCGCCCTGGAGGTAAGTCTCCAGAGTTCATCGGCTGCTTGAAATTTTCCAACTGTAGGCTCTCCAAATTAAGCGTAAGATAAGGTAAACATAGAAACAAATACTGCGAGTACTAATGTATATCTTTGGGTTACTTCTGAAACCCCACAAGTCCTTATTTTTCCGGAATGTCAAAATCTGTGTATATTTTTAAAATGTGTCTGCTGATAACACCTCATAAATATGCAAATGTATCTGTTTTTGTATACAGGGTGGAAGTGAAATAATCATGCAGATTTTCAGGGTGAATAGCTCATGTTGTATGTAACAAGAAACTTTAATATCATATTGGTGGAAATGTCATAGTTTTCTCAGAAAAAAATGTTCTTCTCAAATGTTTAACACCCTCTTATTCAGTAACTATTGCGAGTAGAATCGTATTTTTTTGTTCATATCGGTAGAAAATCTAATAAACATAATTTATTCCTCTGGCATATTTCCATAACATGGACAGTTTTCGTGTAAATTTAATTTAAAAACATTCATTTCAAGCCACTGAACGATGTGAACAGATTGAGTTAAAGAACCCATCAAGCCATTTTCATCCGGAAAGGAAGTTCCTTGAAGGTTTTTCAACAGAGAGCAGAAAAGGTGAAAATCTGACGGCGCAAGATTAGGTGAATAAGGTGGGTGCAGAATGACTTCGCAACCCACTTCTGGATAGTGTTTTGTGTCAGGTTAGCAGAGTGCGGAAGGGCATTATCATGGAATAGTATTACTTCACGCAGTCTTGTTGGTCGTTTTTCTTGGATTTCGTGTGCAAGACGTCTCAATTGGTGGCAATAAATGTCGGCAGTGATGGTGAAATGGTCACAGTTCATCACATTTGCCAATTCTCGGGTACACTGACGTGGATCATTGTGGATTAATGTGTTTAAACGGTCTTCATCAAACCCAGTGGCGGCTCATACATATTTAATGCCTAGTGCCAAAATCAGTGGTAGATCCAGGATACCCTGAGGGGGAGGATAACTCTTTTTCCTACTATTTCCTCCCTGGATCGCCTATGGTCTAAACCAAAGACAAGAAATAAGCAATAATAATAATAATAATAATAATAATAATAATAATAATAATAATAATAATAATAATAATAATAATTAGAGAAAAGAATTCCATGCAAAATGCATGTTTTTATAGGAACATAGGACATAGCTCAAACTTAGTACTTATCCATTTCATTACTTTCCGGTTCCAAATATGTGTACTTTTCCCGTACATATTTGCATGTTTTCGACTTTTTAGGGATAAAAACATGCATAATGCATATTTAGGTAATTTTTAGCTCAATATTGCATATAATATACATTACATTCAGTTTAAATGCATGTTTTAATGGTTTTGTGTGGACACCTCAGTTTCTCGATTTTATGTCCCACATTTTAGCTTCAGGAATCAGGATTGAAGAAGAAAAAGAAAAAAACTAAATAACAGAAAAATTAAATAAAATGTTAAGATTTTCACAGTAAGGTGTTAGAGGACCTTTCCCTGGACGGAAGTCCACTTTTACAACACTTTACCGACGACCCTCTATACACTGCGTGTCATAAATTTATTACGTTGGATATTTTGAGAACAGTAAGTAGAAAGGAAATATAGAGGGTTCAAGGAAATTGCCGACAAATAATTTAGGTCAAAAGCATCCTCTTTCAGGGAGGTTGTAAATTCTCTTCATTTTCTAGTGCTAGGAGCAATTTAGATTCTTCTAAAATTAGAATCATCGTTAAACTGTGTTTGCTGTGTGTGAATATCGTAAGTTGTTAATGTGCTTCTTTATTCTGTTTGCGCGTGTTAATGTGGTTCTAATATGTTTCCAATTTAAAGATTCCAAAAGTGGATTACTGTAAAGGAAAAGATTTTATTAGGTCAGATGAGGATGTCGTATTTTGCGACTGTTGGAGTAAAGAGTTAAGCAATGCTGTTCTGTTTCCGAACATTTTATATGACAATTGCTCTTTGTAAAAAAAAAAATACAAAACTTGTTTAAAATAATTATTAAATTAGGATGTCCGTTTTTAAATCGTATCTAGGTAACTGTAAGGTCTATTATAATTTCAGATGAAATGCACTAAAAAATTTCAAGTCGCCCAGCATGTCGCATCTGTTTCACATATTGTAAGAATGGAACAAAAGAAAGAATCTGCAAAGAATTTCATAGATCCCTCAGTTATGCCCGTGGGAAAGTGGATGTAGCGGCGAAAAACAAATTGGACAGGGTCATAAATGCTAAGCCGGAATATCGGATTCTTTTGTTCAGTGAAGGTTATTTGTGGCGAAAACTTGAATGAAGAATTTGACCTGACACTGTCACAAATATGTTCATTCAAGTTTAAACCCTTAACTTCTTGCAATATAGAGAGGTCAGTCTCTGCCTACAAAAACATATTGACTGACAAGTGCAGGAACCTCACAGAAACCAATTTAAAAATGTTGTTAGGTTTTTAACTGTGCAAAAAAAGTGAAGTGAAATAAGACATTTGAAACAAAAATAAAAGTGCATATTTTAATGTATTTTTCGCTTGATCATGCATATTTCATTGTTTGATAGTGCATGAATGCATGCATATTTTGGGATTTTATAGTGCATGAAATTCTCGTCTCTAATAATAATAATAATAATAATAATAATAATAATAATAATAATATTATTATTATTATTATTATTATTATTATTATTATTATTAATCACTCACCAAAATTTATGCAATTGGAGCACTTAAGCACTTTTGTTGACCAGGTTAATATGCGCGATAGATAAAACCCATTCGCCGATTCTTCTGACTTGAAAATAAATCCATCATTTTTTGTTGTTGAAGTTGTCTATTTTGCAAACAAAAATCCTCAGATTCATCGTGCCCTCTTAGTGCTAAATCTAGTGCCCCACAAAATCGTATGCAATTTATTATTAAATTTAACACGTATCTGTTTTTATCAACTTGCTCATTGTGTTTTGCAATCGCGAGTCTGTAGTGTGAATTTAACTGATTTTCAGTGTTCGCTTTACCCAGCATAAACAAACTGAAGACGTTATTCATATTAACCTTTGACTTAAGATGTGTTTTTATTTTACCTCATAAATGTACTAAATCTGTCATACCCACCTTTGACCAGCTAAGTTCACCTCCGAACAGTACACACGGGAAACAGAAGAACGCATTTTTCACATCACATCCACACAACCAGTTGTTTATTAAATAAATATCTGGGTTGAATTTGCGAGATCTGTTAACTTTAGCACTTTGCTGCTTTTGATGAATATTTAAATGCGGTATAGGTCTGCCTAATTCTTTAACACGAAGTTTGTTTTCATATGTTAATGTTGAAAACGGAGATTTCAATAAAGCGCCAACCGAGTTCATTTTTTAACAGTACACAACACGATAACACGACCACTATTACGATGACAACCTCACGACTTAACACGTTCACACTACAATTGGTACTCTTGTAGAAATAATAAAGTGAAAACTTTCTCAAGCCAAGTTTTCAAGAAACCGGGAGAGATTTTATTATCTTATTGTTGCAGTCTTCGCTCTAAGAAACTTGTTCCGACAAAGCGGAAGGAGAGACAGAGCGGGAGGTATAGTAAGGGATCGGCGTAGAAAATGGCGATGTATACAGTTTTACAAGCATTGCAAAAGCCAGCGGCAAATTGTGCCTGGCACATTTTAGATCATGCTTTAGATGCTGAAAAGGACGAGCGAACATGAAGATTGCGCGCGCATCCCATTATATTTCTTATGGGATGTAGTGCCTGGCACAGATCGATCCTCCAAACACTGGTTACAACGTGTTTCGCTGCAAAGATCATATTGACGGTAGAGATTGTATAAGCGTAACTTGTTTCTCTCAGGTTTTGAGCAGGGGCGGCTATTCAGGTGAAGTAGGTGAAGTACCATTTCACCTATTTGCGTGTAAAACACAATTTTATCTCGTATTAATAATTAATTCTAGTTATTACCGGTTCCGTATTTCTAAAATAAAAAAAATATTTTCAGTCGTTATTAACAGTGTTTTGTTATATAAATAGTACCTGCAACCGTCCGCTGAATAGAATAATGTCAACTGTTACGAGCGCCGAGCAGTGTCTATTGAAACCTATGATACTGTAGAGGTGAAAATATTTGGGCTCCCATTCTCATACAGCACTTGGTTTCCATGGTAACGTGACGTCACGCACTAAAGAAAGATTGTATGAGTGAAGTGCGTTTCTGAGTCTTTCAGTTACGGAGAACTGTCAGACTTGTTGTAGGTGGAGTAACCAGTTTGCAGATCTAACGGTAGAGAAGGGTTGGTCTCCACGGCCGGGGGCTATTGTTGAAGGGCTGTGAAATTTTACAGTATGTAGGCCTATTACCTGACTCGACAAAAGTATCCTCATTCCTTGTGTCTAAGCAGCCAGCCGCGCGACGGTAAATTAGCTGGCTATATGTCATTTTATCAGGAATGCACGCCACATACATTTGTAAAGTTTAAAAGTTGTTTTCGCCGCGTGTATTATTTCTTCTCATGAGTTTGACAGGTTTGTTCCAGCTCTTGTACTTGAACGTTTAACGAGCGCGTAAATGTACACAAGTAGTTTAGTACTTATTAACTTATGATTTAATGTATTTAGAGTATATTAGTGATAAGTGTATAAAGTGTATTAAAGCAGCAAACCTGTTGATGATGTCTTAATAAAATGTCTGAGTTTAACTGAGGGTGGACAGTATATCTCTATGCAAAGCTATGGGGCTAATGATGAAAGTCTCTCCTGTTATGTGGCATTCCAAATGAAATTTTCAATCTTATCAAAGAGAAAAGCTTCTTTCATCGGAATAATTTAAGTTATTTCATACAACTTCTCTATTTTTAGCACTTTTTAGAACAAAGAACAAATGGGATTGTAGGACGTCCAGAATTTAAAACATCTTTTCCATCCTCATATTTATGTCAGCAAAACGGCATTTTCAATATATTACAAACCGTGTCATTTTCGGGATACATATTTCGCACTCATTTATTAATATTTTCTATGTACTGGTACCTAAATATTTGCATAATTGCACTATAGTGATTAAACATACAATATACACTACGATGTAGGATTAAAAGATAGGAGGATTGACTTTGTATGCAAGAAATTGGGCGATTCCTGAAATAAATTAATTTTCCTGTTTGCATGTGTTCTAGAACTAGTAAAATTATATGCAGTTTACGAATAGTAGGCCTTCTCATTATGTTGGTAAAACTGTTCATGCATTTGTGTATGTGAACAGCACTTCACCTATTTTCTTTACGACGAGCCGCTACTGGTTTTGAGCGGAAAATATTAATTCTCCTTTTCCTTCTGTATTCTGTTAGTGCCATGGCACAATGGCACTACCTCTAAAGCCGCCCCTGACCAAAGACGTTATAATAGTATACTAGACTCACACAGAGCGCTGGTGTGCTGTCCAAAATTGAAACCAGTCTGCGCATTTTTACGCCGCCATGCTACTGGTAGAAATAGAGCGGTAAACACGATTGTCATACTTGTCCTTTGTTTTGTCTCGGGTGTTTTTAGTGAATAGTGTGAAAGTAATGGCAATATAATTTTGAAAGATGATATATTATCGCCGCGGACTCATGCTTAACATGTCGGCATCATACAATAACGTGCGGTGTGGTTTAAAAAAATTGCTCTGTAGGTTTCACTCTAAGCTTCACGTTGTCACGTCTACTTTCTCGATAAGAATAAGCACTAGTTTGTTATATTGTTAAATGGCTATTATTATTATTATTATTATTATTATTATTATTATTATTATTATTATTATTTCATATACGAGTACGTTGGCTTTCTTAACTCTTAATAATAACTCTTTAATAATAATTTTTAATCATATACATTAATGTTCGTCCTCAGCACAAGACATTGCAACCTCGGGTTTAGTCTACTTGGATTAGACAAGTAAGTGTCATTTAATAATAATTGAAGCAGCTGATTGGTTGCATTATTGAAATTGAGGCGAGTAATTGGAGCGGCGACACAAGAAATTGAAAACAATAATACAATTAAATTTCAAAGACCTGCCGAACGCATGAGGCCGCTCAAAGACCTGCCGAATGTTAACCATGAGAGCGCGGCGATAATACCATCCCTGTTTAATTTTCCAAGCTATTTGCAAAAGGTACGATATAATATTATCTCTGTTGTTACAATATCAATATCATTAAAAATCAATCAGTAGTTTACGACAATAAAGAATACTTAATTGTTAGTACAGGTATATCAGACTGTAGAGAAATCCCACTGAGTGAATTGTTTAGACTTACAAATCAGATGTTAAAACATTAGTGGAAAGATAACTTTTTGTTTTTATTATGTAAATGAATTTATCTGCAAGATAATAAACTTTCATTCAAGATCCATATATGGATAAATAAATATACAGATAATAAATAAATAAATAGCTATAATAGCTAAGCCTCCTTTGTGAATTTATGATTCTGAGTTCACCTATAATAAATCATTTACATTTTGCCTGATATATTTTATTAACAAAAGCAAGGAATGGCATCTTATTGATATTGCATATGTGCATAAAAATTATGTACCATCACTCCGCAAGCAATGATAATATATCTATTTTATTTATTTAAAATAAAAATACAATATGTAAAAAATCCACACATAAAAAGTATGTGGTTTTTTTATCTTGCATAAAGTGATTGTTTAGTTTTTAGGTCTTCACGTTACCTATTGTTTGCAATGTATTAGGTACCGATACTATTTATAATTGATAACATTCCCTTTATTAATTGAAGAATGAATTCAATGTAATTTGGCTACCTTCGCACATTATATTTTGCCAGATTACCTATGTCCTGTGGTCTAAAAGTACCGGTAATATGATTTATTTTTGATTCTCTAAAAACGTAACAAGTCTATACTGATTATAGCATATTTATTTCACTTAGGAATTTGATTATAACAAGAACTTGTGTAATCAAGGTGCATATATTTATGTCTTGTGATCTAAGAGTTAATATGTTAATATAATTTTAGATTCTCTGAAACCTAACAATTTGCTGATTATCGTAAAATTATACAATCTATAATGTGTATTGTGTAGGCCTATTTATGGATGTATCAGTATGTTTTCTATAAATTGCTGCATACGTATTTTCTTTTCTTTAATGTTCTAACACGTATCAATGAAACTTTGAATATGTTTATTTCGTCCTAATTTTACGTTAAACGTCGAAAATGGCCATAATATGTCAATTTTAGATCATCACAGCGTTAAATTGCGTGATTTACGCACTGCTATTATTTGTCCGCTCTCCAACAATATGGCGGCAAGCGCAACGTTCAATTTGCCCCGGTTTCCTCGTTTCGCGCAGCCGAGACTGTAGGGGCTTGCCCCTGACAAACCCCAAAGGTCTTCCTGAACGTGGAGTGTCACTAATGTCAAAAGACCCTCCTTAAAACGAAAAGCCATTTTCTTGTCATGTTTTCTCTGGTATGATTGCCGAGAGAGCCATACCGTGATAGATGCAGTTGCTGTAGGTCCAAATGGAGAGCTACGTCGTTATGATGAGTGCAGTTGGTGTACGTCTAGAGAGAGAGAGTTGCTACATCATACAGAGCGGGATATGCCGGCTTTATGTAGGACCAACGGGGTAAAGTTCAGCATTCAACTACCTGTATTTGTGTGGCCGTTTCATCTCCGGAGTTGTACGTTAGAACTCCAGACGGATACGTGCTGGATGTTCATATCATTTCATTGTCATCATTATCAGAAAGGAAGTGCGGTTTGTGTTGGTACCGTGCTGCTGAATGAGTGTTTCTGCATGGGTTAGGATATTGGTGACGAGTTGTGGTATAGTATTTGTACGTGGGGTAGTTATGGTCATGATGGTAAGATACGTACTTTCAGTCAATATCATAGAACATGGAACTTTGTCTGAGTGCTTCGCTCTGGGCCATTGCCATAAGTTGTGCAAGCAGGGACAAGTATGCTAGATGCACACCGGATTGTTAAATGCGGTGTAACTTATAGTAGGAAGAAGGACCTAATATGCATAAATATTTTCATTCTTAGTTTATTGTCTAATTATAATTATATTTAATTGTTAATTATTGTCCACTAAATCTTGTTTTATTGTGAATAGTAATTAATTTTATTGTTACGAACCAACAAGACAACTCAAAATTCATACTAAAGATTCCTGGACCTCAGAAGTTAACGGGGGACAAGAGGCGCGTCACATTGTTGTTATTATTATTATTATTATTATTATTATTATTATTATTATTATGAGGTAATCTCTGCTGTCGTACGCACAGACGATAGCACTGTTGCGTTATCAAATAACGTAGACTCCGATGGTTTTCAAACTGTCACTCGCAAAAAATTTAAGAAACGAGATCCTAAAGTTGGCACTCTAACTAATAGCAACTTAGAAATGGCTCCAGAGAGAATCAGAACCAAATCTCTTTTTGTTTCTAGATTTAGTCCTAATGTAAACGAGAATAATATTAAGGATTCACTCTTTCATCAACGTAAATTAAGGTCTCTCGAAATAACTAAATTGAAAACAAAATACCAGTCGTATTCCTCTTTTCATATCTCAGTTGATGAGAGGGATTTCGAGTTAATTAATAATTCTGATGTTTGGCCTGCGGGATGCCTCATTGCACCCTTTTTTGGTAAACTTAAACCTGAGCAGCATTTTGCTCCACCAGGTACTTCAGTTGATTCTAGGGTTAATGCCTCTTAATATTATTCTCTAACTCTCAATGCACAGTTCTAATAATCATCTTGAGATATTTTACCAAAATGTTCGTGGTCTTAATACAAAAATTGATGAAATTTTTCAAAATGTAGTAAGTAATAATGATATCATTATCTGTCTTACTGAAACATGGTTATCTGAATCAGTATTAAATACAAACTTATTCCCTAACAATTATACTGTGTTTCGAGCTGACAGAACGTATGAGGACACCAATAAAAAAAGAGGTGGGGGTGTCCTAACAGCGATTAACAACCAGTTACCTTTTACCTGTCGGCGATATGATTTAGAAATTATTAATGAATGTGTTTGGATTGAAATTAAAATGGCTGATGGTATTAATTTATTAATTGGAAATCATTACTTCCCACCTGATTTCGGTCATAATCACTTAAAATCTTACCTCAATTTTCTTGAAAAAAACCTTGATACTCATAATTTTAGAATAGTAATTATTGGTGATTTCAATTGTCCTGGTATGGATTGGTCAACTGGTTTTAATCTTAATGATATTCATTACTACTCTAAAATCAAGTCCAGTGATTTATATTCCTCGTCTTGCCTTCTGGGATTAAACCAAATTAATTTTACTGTCTCAAATAAAAATCTACTTGATCTTGTCTTTACTAATATTATTAATAGTACAGTAAAACTAGCCAATCATTCTCTAGTTTTGGAGGATTCTTATCATCCATCTATCTCCATTAATCTTGAAGTGTATTTGTCGCTACCTGATCACTGCCAATCTAGTACCTTCATAAATTATTCTCAAGGTGATTACTTGAAACTCTATTCCACTCTATACAATCATGATTGGAATTCCATATATCAAACTACTGATGTTAACGTTGCTGCTAATGCGTTATCCCAGATTATGAACAAAGCTATTTCTCTTGCTGTTCCTGTCACTTTCGTAAAAAAATCGCACTATCCTAAATGGTTTTCAAATACCTTGCGTATACTTATTAGGAAAAAGAACAAAGCACATAGAAATTTTAAGAAATTCAAAACTGATCACCATTATCAAATTTTTTCCAATTACAGAAAACAAGTTAAAGCTATGATTAAATCTGACAAATTTAAATGGTTACAATCCATTGATGAAAATTTGAAGAATGAACCTAAGAAATTTTGGAAATACGTAGAATTTTTTCGTAAATCCAATAATTATCCCACCGAATTATTAATAAATGGGATTCACATTACTGATCAGCAAGAAATTGCTAATGCATTTGCTAATCAATTCAAATCGATTCAAAAACAGCCTAATTCTAATCTCTGTTTGTTGGAGTATAATTCTACTGACTTCTTATCCTTACCTAAAATTACAGTTGAAGACGTTTCATTAGCCATAAAAAAGCTTAAACCTAATAAATCAAAGGGCACTGATGGCATTCCTAATTTTATTATTAAGGGATGTTCTAATATTCTAATACCCGTTTTAACCTTTATATTTAATTTAAGTTTATTAACCGGTACATACCCTATGCTTTGGAAAGAAGCATCCGTTATTCCTATCTTTAAGAATGGTAAAAAAAATGTTGTTTCCAATTATAGACCTATTTCAATATTAAACAATTTCTCAAAAATTTTTGAAAAAATAATCCACAAACATGTTTCATTTTATGTTAAGAATAAAATTAATTCAGCACAACACGGTTTTACTAAAGGTAAATCAACAACTACAAACTTAGTATCCTACCTTAATCTTGTTATGCCTGTTGTTGAAACCCAAGGTCAAATTGACTCAATTTATATCGACTTTAGCAAAGCGTTTGATGTTGTACCTCACAATATTCTGATAAATAAATTAAAAAACTTTGGTCTCTCTTCTAACTACGTGAGCTGGTTTGAAAACTATTTAACTAATAGACAATGTTGTGTTCGTCTTGGTGATTCTCTCTCGGACCCATTTAATTGTTTATGTGGAGTTCCCCAAGGATCTACATTGGGCCCTCTATTATTTTTATTATTTATTGATGACATATGTAAAAGAATAAGTTCAAACTACCTGTTATTTGCTGATGATCTCAAAATCTTTCGCTCAATAAATAGTTCTGCCGATTGCCAAACTCTTCAAAATGATATTAACTCCATTGAACTTTGGTCTGACATCAATGGAATGAAAATTAATGAAACAAAAACTTTTGTCATTTCGTACTCTCGAAAAACTACTTCCATAAAATTTAATTATTCTCTTAATAACGCCTGTATTATTAGGAAAAATTCTATAAAAGATCTTGGTGTACTACTCGATTCTAAATTATACTTTCACGATCATGTTCAATATATTTATAATCATTCAATAAGAATGCTTGGTTTAATAAGGTCTATAACTTATTCTTTTTCTACTCCTGAGTCACTATTAATTCTATACTTTACTTTGGTTCGCTCTAAACTTGAATATGCATCTGTAGCCTGGAATTCCATTACTTCAACCGATTCAGTTAAATTGGAAAATATTCAAAGAAAATTTATTTCCTTATGTGCTTTTCGATATATACCCAATTCCACTGACTTTAACTATGATATTACCTGTAAATATTTTAACTGTTGTAGCCTTTATGCTAGACGTCTAAATCTTGATTATCAATTTTTTTGCAAAGTTATCAAGGGTGATATTGATTGTGAGTCTATCATAAACAATATCAGCCTTCGTATTCCTACAAAAGGTTTAAGATTTCAAAAAATTTTTTATAACCGAAATTCAAAATCACTTTCTCCAGTCTGTAGATGCATAAAATATGCCAATTTGCATGGGCACAATTTAGATCCTTTTAAGGTTTAGTTTCGTTTTGATTATTAGTTTTTACTGTTTGTACACAATTGTATTCATGTATGTTTTTGTTATTTATGATATTATTTATTTTTGTTTTGCACCTTTGTATCTTCTGTTTGTGTATTGTGCTGAACTATAATTGGCCTCTGGCTGTTGTTCAGCACACAAATATTAATAATAAATAATAAATAAAATAAATAAAATAAATAAATTATTATTATTATTATTATTATTATTATTATTATTATTAATCACAAATTTACTCAGAATTAATTCATAATTAAGACTACGTACAGGGTGATTCAGGACCTCTGCAACAAACTCTGGAAATCGATAGATCTCGCAATGAGGATCATTTTTCGTAAAAGAACCCATGTTCTCTCATGTCTCGTTTAGGAGCTAAGCGACATCGAAACAAAGACAGATTTTAGTGGCATTAACAATTATGAAATCGTACTTGGAATAGCACTGGCCTTCTATGCTCGAGGTGCGGGTTCGATCCCGTTCGATGTCGATAGCATTTAAATGTGTTTAAATGCGACATGCTCATGTCAGTAGATTTACTGGCATGTAAAAGAACTCCTGCGGGACAAAATGCAAGAGACGAGCGCTAGTAGCTCGTTGTTAGTATACAACCTACAGTTTCGTCTGTGAGTGAAGTCATGATAATGCAATGAGTGAGGTAATGTATATAATGTGTATAAGAAATACGGTGTATAATATTAATATTAGGTAGTAATATTAATTGAGGCATACTTCATTGCCATAATTAATTATACAGTATTGAGTAGCCATTGTACGTGAAGACAATCTGAAATTGGATAAAATAGCCTATCAAAATTAACGATTACTGCACTTTATACGGGTACAACACAGTATTTATAGGGGTACAACACTTTCAGCATCACCTATACACGCGTATTCACTACTATCTCATACAATTCGCTGGCACGAACAGCATACACCTCTTTATCAGCTTAGTATTTACTCATAGGTTGCAAAGGCGAGAGGAAGAGGGAACGTGATTCACATTCCTTCCGGCAGCAGATTTAGCTTGGAAGCACAGTAGTTTACAATGCATAAACACGAACTTCTGTATTGTAGGGCTCCGTTTGACAGTTATTTACAGTGTTGCCGACCCAAGGCTCTGGCGGCTCTGGTATAGCAGCTCATGATACACTTTCCGTGAGTTGGCGAAACGTGAAGCGCTACAGCACCGTTCTTTTGTTACATTTGCTTTACCTTCGCTCCAGCAAAACCAAACAATGCTTTACGAGTTTGCTGCACGATCCATTATGGCGGAATATGTTGTTTGGTCTTTTGCAACGTTTGTTATTGTTAGAAGCGTCTAGTAATACTAATTTCATATCATTATCACGCAAGTCAAAAATATTTAACATGTTCAGTTCTTTTAATTTTAAATTTATTTCTCCTGTAATTGTAGCCAATATTAACTGTCCAACATTTTCCAGTCACCGGGCCGAATTGCGTTTTTTTTCGACCCTCTTTTGCTGCAGCAAGGCATGAAGCGCTTAAAAAAAAACGCACGGTTTATTACAGATATTGACATCACCAGAACCATCGAGCATTTTATATTCGAAGACCAGAACCACCTACAGTAAATGTAGGTGCAAGTTTTGTACCATTTCATAACCAAGCTGTTTTAAAAATTTTTATCTATATAATTCTCGCTGCTTGCTGCTATTTTTGTAATTATACCACAGTCTAATACAGAGTGTTTCCGGGCTAGTGTTACAAACTTTCAGGGATGATGGGGAAGGGCACATGTATCAATTTGAGATAAGGAACCCTGGTCCGGAAATTACCGAGTCGAAAGTTACAAGCAAAAATAGTTGTGTAAATGGAATAATTTTATTCCTCTATACACCTTATTCATGTGTATTTATCTGTACATCTTACATATACTGTATTCATCTTACGTTGTCTACCTACAGTATTCCGTTCAGTGCGCTGTTTCAGGGGTGGGGACAGGAAACTACACTAAAGCAACGCAGATAGCGTAATGTGTAACGGACATAGTCGGTCCTGATATGCATGTCTGTAGACAGCAGTGTATGTGTACAAGTTGCAGTGTCCAGTCGATCAGTCCTAGTGAAATGGAGGAGTTCACGAGAGCGGAATATGCAGACCTGATTTTCGAATACAGATGAGCCAATGGGAACAGTAGACAAGCTCACAGATTGTATCGGGCCAAGTACCCACGTAGGAGATATCCGGCCCATACCGTCTTTCCACGACTGTTCCAAAGGTTAAGGGAAGGAGGGCACGTGTTCCGAAATTACAATTCTATTTCCACACAACTATTTTTGCTCATAACTTTCGACTCGGTCATTTCCGGACCACGGTTCCTTATCTCAAATTGATACATGTGCCCTTCCCCATCATCCCTGAAAGTTTGTAACACCAGCCCGGAAACATCCTGTATATACAGAAGCGCAACTCCGACACTTTTTTGCCAACACTCGACAACTGATGCGACAATAGCGCTCAAGCGGCAGGTAAGTTAAATTTGTGTAGAGTACATACATATGATAACACAGCAGAAAAATTATACGGTATAGTTTATTTGATGTTTTATGCCATACAGTAACTGTTTATGGTTCTTATTAATTTTATTTTAGCAACCCACCAGAAAGTTCGAGAAATTGGGAATAAACTTAATAAACTTTATATGTATTAGACTGTGATGTGAGATATATAATTTTTCGAACCTGGATGGCAAATTCAGTTTCGTTTCAGTCTTAGCCAGGGGGGAGGAAAATATTTCTTTATTGCAAATCTTATTCGGTGCCGTACTCTACACTATTTTCTCATAAATTAACTATTTTCCATACCATAAATTGGGGTAAACTAGACAGCTGATGTAAACTTGATAATAAAAAAGGAGATTTAACCCATACGAGATGCACTAAATATATTTTGAAGTTCACTTTTTTATTTCCTTAAGTACCGGAATTTTTTATTATTTTGAACCACAATAGGGGTATTATGGTTTTTTCATGGTAAGTTTACCGTAATTTGCAATAGATTTCCAGTTTCCACATGTTGGCCTACTTTTAACTTATCCTACTTATACGATAAATGTGTAAACTTTTATTGCTAATAACCCACCGGTGGTTAAGGCGCTTGCCTGCCGGTCTGAAGTTGCGCTCGGCCACGGATTCGATTCCCGCTCGGGCTGATTACCTGGTTGGGTTTTTTTCAAGGTTTTCCCAACCGCCAAGTAATCTATGGCGAATCCTCGGCCTCATCTCGCCAAATACGATCTCGTTTTCACCAATATCATCGACGCTAAATAACCTCGTAGTTGATACAGCGTCGTTAAATAACCAATAAAATAAATTTATTGCTAATATGACGTACGTGTGAACAAATGAATACACAGGTATGATGAAGAAATTTGAATTTCAATTAACAAATAAATTGTAGCAATATGTCATGGAATTGCTACCACAGACCAATATTGCTAATGCCAGCACATTCTTATGAAAAGGGTATGAATTAATAACTTTTAATAATATCTCTGAATAAAATAAAAGTTGAATCTTTCGTACACTACTTTTAACACTTTAATATAAATAATTAAGTGAACACAATCAAATATGTACAGCTGTCATAAGAAAAAGTGGCCGCTCTCCTGTATCAAAGTTCGCTTCGGGTATCTTCGCTACAATTCGGAGACAGGCGATGTTACATGTTGTTGGACCACGTTGCCTGATATCTACAGTTATAATTGAAGTATTCTGTGTGTTATCGATAGCATAATGGTAGCGTTCAGGCCTCTTATTCATGAGGTCCTGCGTTCGACTACAACCACGTGCTTTTTATGTTCTTTTTTGTTCTGTTTTTGAGAGAGACAAACTATACATAATGGCTCCTTTATCTTTTACGATTATATTAGTAATTAACATCAGGTTCATTAATATATTATGCCATGACTTTATCATTATGATATTGTGGCTGCAAATGGAAAGAAAAAAGATTTTATTCTCAATAAAAATATCTTTCGTGGCATAAACAAAACAAATTTACTGGCGTCGGCCTTAAAACATTCAAACAATTAAGCGTTCAAAAAACAAAACAAAAAGTCACAATTCAATATTTAGTCTATCTTCCTCTTATCTCGATCATCTTGCAATCGAGTGGGCATGGAATTGACTAGTCTTTGCAAATAGCGACTGTTTTTAGACACGATATTCCAGGCATTCTGAACATACATAAGTGTTCTGTCCATGGGCAGGTCTTTCATTGCAAACTCAGCAATCTCCAATCTTTCCTATTTTCTGCCTTCCTCTTAGTCTTCGCATATGATCCACATATCCTAATGTCGTCTATTAGTCTTTTCAACCAGAGACCCAACCAATTACTTTTTATCTTTCTAATCAGTTTCAGCATCATTCTTTCTTCACTCACTTTTTCAAACACAATTTTATTTCTTATTCTATCTGTCCACTTCACACGCACCGTTCTTCTCCACATCCACATTTCAAATGCTTCAATTCGTTTCTCTTCATTTCGTCGTAATGTCCATGTTCCTTCCCCATACAATGCCACACTCCACACAAAGCACTTCACTAGTCTCTTCCTTAGTTCTTTTTCCAGAGGTCCGCAGAAGATCCTTCTTCTTCTATTTAAAGCTTCCTTTGTTCATGTTTGCAGTTTTTCTTGGGAAGGATAGGCCTAAATGCGGTAACATCCCGTTGCTTTCCGCACACCACTATCTCTTTCGCATCTTATTAAATTCCAGGGGGCCCAAGCGTGGAGATGAGGAGAGTGGATTTGACTAATTGGGCCCTCCGGACTTCACCGAAAGTCACGGCAAGGGTTAAATATTAATTCTATCAGAATGTTTGACCCTATCAGAGATCGGGAAATCTCAATTAGCCTTTGCTCCTCGCATCCTGGACTAGCTTCTACGAATCATCAGAAAATCTTAGAGTGTGATTGGGCCAATTTTTCCGAAAATGTTTCCACACTTTTGCCCTCGTAGCTCAGCAGACGAACGTCGGAATTTAGATGTCAACGTCTCAGGTTCAATTCCTCGTTACTCCTTTTCATTTTATTGTGGTTCAAGATAGTATAATGTAATAATACAAAAAGAAAAACTAATAACAGTATTATGCAACTGGATTTTTCCAAACCTAATATTAAATTTATGTTATTTATATCGCTAAAGAAAGATTACAAATAAATAACTTGAATATTATTTATACAGTATCACTAAAGAACGATAACACAATATAAATGATAAATATAGGTTTGTTTAATTAATATAAGGTATTATATAATACGTATTTAATTATCTAAATAAAATAACCTATTTTACGAAGAAAGATGTTTATTTGTGCTATAATAATTACTTACATAAAATACAGATTATTTATATTGCGAAAGAACAATAACAATATAAATAACTTGAATATTATTTTATAATGCTAATGAAGGAAAACAATATAAATGATAACTTGAATATTATTTATATCGCTAAAGAACGATAACAATATAAAAAACGTGAATATTATTCATATCGGAATTTCACAGATTTATTACAGATGTATTTAAGAAATTGTAGAAGAATAGTAATTAGTAACAGTGTCCTATTTATTCTTCTTGGAGCCAAATTTGTAACTTTTAAAAGTGTGGTTACTATGTTGAAGTGTATGTGTTGCAACGGATGCTTGATTTGTTATGTATGTGAGTCAGTTATGGTATGCTTGATGTCGTCGCAATGTCGTAATTATAGTTTGATTGTGTCTGTGTGACTATTGTGTATTAATTTATGATGTATGGTACGGAAAGCTGCATATTTGTGTTATAGAAGTGTTACGTATGTGTGTTGTTAATGTTTTTGTATGTTTCAAATTGATAACTGATATTTGTTTTGCAATCGCAATGCCTAATTTACGGATTGTTTATGTTTTGTTTACATCGCGTAAGCTAATTTAATTTTCTTTTCCATTTCTCTTTATGCTTATCTTTTTTGTGTATAAAACTATAGCCCTAACATACATATGTAAAATAGGGCTAACCCTCATTGGAGATACTGTAGCTACAATAGTAATCATTATTATTCATATCGTTATAAAACAATAACAGAATACAAATGATGACTTGAATTATAAAACGATAACAGAATACAAATGATGACTTGAATTTTATTCATATCTCTAAAGAACGATAACAAAAATATAAATAACGTGATATCCATCAAGAACGATAACTGGATATAAATGATAATTTGAGTATCATTTACATCGCTAAAGAACGATTAAAAAATAAAATGAAAACTTGAAGAAGGCCCGAACCCAGAACCTTTGAATCATTAAACAAGCACTCTACCGCTGGTCTGCGAGGAGCAGATATGGAACACTTTCATAGTTCCGGAACTGCTTGTACAAGCACATGCATCGTGTAACATCGCCGCGACCCGAAGTGGACTTTGAAAATATTCGCTGTTCACGAGTGCGGCCACTTTTTTTTTTGACAGCTGTACATAGCACAAGAAAATGGTTACAACCCAAACATAATAGACAACATCATAAGGAAGACAAAACAAAAACTCAACAAACACAAAAACACAACACAAACACAAGAACACAAGAAATACATCACACTAACATACGAAAACAAAAACACACACAAGATCGCATCCTCATTCAGAAAACAGAAATACAACATAGCATAAAGAACAGAAAACACGCAAACAACACAAACAAATAAATACAACCACACAGGCGTACACAAACTCACATGCAATAGTTGCGACAGTTTCTACATTGGACAGACAGGCAGATCATTCCAAACTCGATACAAAGAACACATTAAAGCAATAACCAGACGACACAATACATCTGCATATGCCGAACACATAACTAATGCCAACCACACATACAATAACATAAATACAGACATGGAAATCCTACACATACAACCCAAAAACCAAAAACTCAACACATTAGAACAATATGAAATATACAGACACACTAAAACACACCCAGGTCAAATTCTCAACACACAGACAAATTTCAGAACACACACACTATTAATTGACACCACATTTCAACACTTGTCAATAATCTAACGCACCCACACAACAGGCAGGGAAGTTCGAAATGACACCGAGATCTAGTAGGCTCTGAGGATGGTGTGAAGAAGCACCGAAACAGCTGTAAGCCGCACATGCTTACACAATTAACACGAGTAAGATCGCCATCTAATCAATTATTTAAAATAAATATATGTAGTGATGTAAACTGTAGTAACAACAAACTGAAATCTCTCCGAGTCTGGAGTTATTCACATTCCCTAAAGACCAAGAGAGGTCGTAAAGTCATAACTCATAATTAGAGCAACCCATATTATGCTTTTTTATATAAATTATACTTTATCTTTTTTCAAATTATGTTTTATTATGCTTTATTTTAAATTTATTTTATCATAAATAATACGTAATAATGTATTTTATACCAATAAACTTAAATCAAGTATTGTTTATGTCATGTATATCAACAAACGGATTTTTCTTCTCACTATACTAAAAGCCAGGTTATGAACCGACTAAACCGGAAGCAAAGTTCTGTTGCTCTCTTTCTGAGCTCTGTTGCCACATAGTGGGGCGAGATTCAAAGCGTATTCAGCGTTTGTCACCGATATGTTTAAAATAACTACTGTATATAGTTCTCGATAACACTATCTACAATATTAGTAATTAAAATTACTGTTTTTAAGAAAGCACGAGCTAATGACGCTGGTACGAAATGCGACTCGTAATGCACGTGGTACTGCAAATGAACTGGCTACACTGTCTCCGTGATTCCGTTGCCAGATTTTCGTTAGCAGACGACATTTTCACGCGAGGTCCAATGAAAAGCTCCGTTCTCGTTCTCCCCTCCATCCCCCACACTCAACGTGTCATCACTGCACAGGCTACCCCTCTAACCCGCACTTTCCTCTCGCCCATCCAACTACTTCCTGTTTCGTCGGTTCATAACCTGGCTTTTAGTATAATGTTAGCAGTGGCGGCCGAAGGCCATTCTGTCAAGTGGGGCACAACCTTAATGATGAACTCTGAAAATTAAAAACATATAAAACCAATTTATGTGCACTAACCTTTCTAATTTTTGTAGGTGAGCTCCATTTTTCGGTTCTTTCTGCGAGCAAAAACCTCTATAACTCTATTGTTGAAGTTCGGAATAGAATGTACCATCTTTCTCTCTATTGAGAGCACTGCTACGCCCAGAGGAAAGTTAAATGGAATTCTAAATGTAATTCACAGAAATCTGCCGATTCTCACTCGTTCGTACTCACAGATCACGCAACTGCTTCCTTCTTACTACCGCAGCACTAGAATTGGGGAAACTCAGTTGAAAACTGTAGTGTGCACTGAAGGCGGCAAAACGCCCGCCAAGATTCTCTATTGTCAGTGACAAAGCTTTTTGAGAACTGCCAACTTCATGTATTGTAATGTAAACTTTCTTTTTTGGATACGATGGAAGCATAAACGTTTACAGGGATCATTAACAACATAAATGTGACAAATGAATATATACACATACACACGTCATTTATACAATGAGTCGAGCTTCTAAATTAGTAAACTTACATTTTAACGCTTTTCATGTCAAGTTTAGCTGTAAAATGTCGTCTGCTATACAGCAAGTATCAACACCCCTAAAAATGGCACGCAGCTAATTGGACTGTTCCTAAACTGAAGAGGCTTGGTGGGCACGGCAAATACAGTGCCCAAAGCACACAGTCTGAGGCACCTACACCTCACAACCCCATCCCTTCCTCGTCCATCGCTGGGCACGAGAAGAGAGAGCCCATTTTATTACCTGTTCAGAAAACTTGGGTTTCGTAGACTACTACAGATTCTAAAAACAGTAGCAATGAAAATGTGAAACTCTTTAAGTTATTATTTCATAATGCAATTAAATTATATGTGCCCCTTAATAAAAGCCGCCCCTGAATGTTAGTTTGCAGGATAGGTATGATGTTTATAAAATAATACGAGTACACTGTAAAGATAAGCGTTCACTACATCGTATCGGACGCATCGCCTCTCGGCAAATCTGTCCACGTTTCTCGGATGGGCAACTTTTCCGATGCGTGCGATCATGGCCTTCTTTAATAAATTAATTTTAATTGATCAACTGTTACTATTATGTTGTGCCATGTTCAGTGTCGCGCCAAAATGGCAGATGGAAAACTTATTTCGCGTGTAGAAAATTGCGAAGAATAAAATTATATAATTTGAGGCGTTCCCATCAAGTCGTTTCTTGCAAATATATTATGTAACCAACATTTCTTTCGTTTCTTCCTCTTTAATTAAGACGCATGAAGCAATTACAAATTCTTATTCGCCAACAGACGTAATTAATAGACCTAACCTCAACTCCTCTGCTTTCAGTAATGTCAATATCGTACGACGTCATGTTTTAAACAGCTGATAGGGGAATCCGATGAGGCGATGAGGTGAAGCACGGTCGACCGTGGGTGAAGCCGTTACAGTGAACGCACTACACTTAAAATACCCGTTGCGTGCGATTCGTACGAGGAGTGCGATACGATGTAGTGAAGGCTTACCTTAAGCAATCTAGTCATGAAATGAATGAAAATCTAATCATCCTTGTCACTGTCACTCACATTCTCCAGATGAATAACATCCTCTTGGAGTTGATTTTGTTTAATTGAAGTTGTAAGTGAGACTGTAGATTTTCTTCTGTCAGATATGACCTTTAGAGTTCAAAATCCAATTGAGAGTTGAAAAACTTCTCTCAACTGAAGCAGAAGATGGAGGAACCATAATTGCCTTCATTGCCAGCTTACTTCGTCGCTAAAAAGACGAAGTGGCGTAAGCGACAAATGTGTAATTTTACAGGAGAGCAGTTGAAAGAAAAGTGTATTTATATGCGGACCTACAACTCAAAGTAATAAATTGACACGTCAAAGATAATACATTGATTCAGTTCGTTTATTGTTTCTCTTAATAAGGACTAATGGCAAACTCTAAAACTTTGATACCTTATAGGCCAAGAAGGCCTTAATTGGAAATACGTCTGTTCGAAAGATTTCACTCATAATAGGAAGGCACTTACGCCATACACATGACTGATCGTATAATACTAATTTATGCTATTCTTTGAGTTGTATTATTCTTTATTTATTTTTTGACTAATTTTATTTATTTTTTATTTTTATTATACATTATAATTATTTGAAAGTCTAGGAAATAAAGAGGATTATAAACTTATTTTAATAAAGCAAAATCAAGAATTTTCTTAAATTACATAAAATTAATGAATAATGTATTTATTTGCAAAACTAATCTTTCAGGTAAAGCTCCCTGTAAAGCCGATTTGAATAATTTCAAGGAAAAAATTGTTCCGGGGCCGGGTATCAATCCCGGGACCTCTGTTGAACGTACCAGCGCTCTGTCAACTGAGCTATCCGGGAACTCCACCCGACACCGTCTCAACTTTTCCCTTTATATCCACATAACTCGCGTGGGCTAACGAAACGCCAGAGACCCACATCGGGTGCACACAATCACAGAGATTGTGTGCACTCGATGTGGATATAAAGGGAAAAGTTGAGACGGTGTCGGGTGGGGTTCCCGGGTAGCTCAGTTGGCAGAGCGCTGGTACGTTCAACAGAGGTCCCGGGATCGATACCCAGCCCCGGAACAATTTTTCCCTTGAAATTATTCAAGTCGGCTTTACAGGGAGCTTTACCTGAAAGATTAGATTTGCATAATATATACGTTACTGTGTACGTTAACAGAAAACCACAATTCCAAGTCACACAGAGATTGTGTGCACTCGATGTGGGTCTCTGGCGTTTCGTCAACCCACGCGAGTTATGTGGATATAAAGGGAAAAGTTGAGACGGTATCGGGTGGAGTTCCCGGGTAGCTCAGTTGGCAGAGCGCTGGTACGTTCAACAGAGGTCCCGGGATCGATACCCGGCCCCAGAACAATTTTTCCCTTGAAATTATTCAATGTATTTATTTGTTTACAAACAATTTTAAGAAACACAAACAAGTATTGAAAATGTTCATGGGTTAATAATAATTGCACCCTAGAATTAATGTGGGAGTTCCTTGTAGAACGTTTTATAAACAACATCTCTTATTACTGGTGTTGACCCTTTGCATAGCTGCTGCAAATCGTTGTACTTCTCAACCGAAATCTTTGGAGAGGTGACATTAAGAAGAGGCAGAGGAAGCTTCAAAATTTCAGAAATATTCCGTGATTTCAGAGATAGCTGCTCATAATGTTCGTCCAAATGACTGGTTTTTACAAAAACGCAGTTAGGGTCGTCTTTGGTCACTCTGACTTCTCTAACTGTAGTCCATTCAATCTGTTTATTTTTGTGCCAATTTCATACTCTAGATAGCTTAATAATGTTGAAATAGTTAGTTTGCTCGAATTTATAAATAAATGTTCATTTTTGGCATCACGTGGCAATCTATGGATTATAGGGAGCCTAGCAATACACTGCACACATAGACGTAACGACCAATTTTAAAAATGGTAATACCTAACGAAGAGACGTAAGCGACTTGCAAGTCTGATACGCCAGTTCGTCTGAAAAAGAATGAAAGAGCAATGGCGTTTACGACGATAACACGATGTTCACTGCCAAGTAACCATTAGAAATGGATGTACGACAGTTCGTCAGAATATAGATATGGTCCAACGAAGTGTGCTGGCGAAGTATCTCCAAATTTTTGGTTTTGGCGCTTACGTCACTTCGTCAGATAAGCGACGACTTATGCTAGGCATCTTGGCGGAATGTTTCTGCCAGAAGGATAAGGCAGAAGTTGAAGACAAATTTTCTCCATGTACCATTGCTGCATGTGTTGATATTTCTTTCACTGGAACATCAATGGCAGAGAAAAGTTTCAGTGAAGTAAAAACCGAAGAAATCTTCTCAGGAACAGTTAATTTTGGATCTAAATTCTTAATTTCCTTCCAGAAATTTAGAGCAGGATGACGTTCATTCATATAGCCTACCAATTTTTTACACGTTGCAGCTGAACTTCGAACCATCTGAAGAACTGATAATTAGGGACCGGATTTTTATGTAATATCAAGGTTGAAATATGTACATATTTATGTTAGAAAAATAAACTGAATATGTACCAAAATATGTAAAATCATGAAAATATTTAATATCAATATGTGGCAGGTATAGGATAGGTAACACTCTCCAGTTGTGATTTCATAGAACACCCGACTTTATTACCGCATACTTGACACATTGCAATTTTTCTATCTGTAGTGAAACCTTCGTCCATCGCAATCCATGATTTTATTTTTGTCGTTATGATTGAAGATACAGGGGCCTTTTTAGTTAGTTAAAAGCAGTAGATAAACTCACTTGCACTTTATACTGTAAGTACTAAAACTAGAGAACTGAGTGAAATGAATGACACAATAGTACTGCAAGCACTGTTTCGCTTTACTGGATTAGGAGAAAATAAGATATGTGGGACACAGGCATTTTAGCTGCTCCCTGTAAGAAACAAAATACCCACTAAAACCTCAAACAATAGGCATTTACAAACTTTTGTTTGCCTGGAACTAAATGCGTTATGTTTCGTGCCGAAATATATCTTTTCTTGGGTAGGTAAAAAGGCTTTTTAAATCTGTGTATTCCAAATTGTAAACTTTCCAAACAGAAGTTTTTTTTTCCTTTTAGAGAAGTAAAAACTAATAAACACCCTATATATGTAGATTTATGTAATATCAAGCCATAATATGTAATGTGAGGTAAATATGTAAAAATATGTAGTATCAAATTTGATTATATTAACGGTAATTACAAGATTCGCAAAGATTTGTTATGTATGTACGGTTAGGTGGAAAGGAATATAATATATAATTACATAAAAATCAGTGGCGTAGCGTCAATGTAAGCTAAAAAGCTCAGCTTCCCCAGTTAATAATAATTGCATAATAAACCTGCAGTCTATGGACATAATTATTTATTAATTTTAATAGAATTTATATTTAGGCGTTAAATATTGTGATGCGGCAGGTCAGAATGATTTGTGATGCAGCAGTAAACAAGAAGCCTGCACACACCAGCTTCTAAGCAGACTGGTTTCTTACACTCATTCTTCTGTGTAACCCATCCCGCAGCTTTTTCATCCCTTTCTAACTAAACTACCCTGGTCGCAAGGCCCGCAGGAAGCTAGCTTTGACATTGAAAATAAGTAGTTTCCGAGTTATCCCTTTTCGTGAGCTGTGTTCAGTTGGAGTGTTAGTGTGCATTGTGGTTGATATAATAAATAATGAGTGAAATAACAGTTTCTGACACCAATTTACTTGAATTTTTAGGACAATTCTATTATCAAGACTGACTTACGAACAAAAGTGTGATCTAAAAAACAAATGACCGACTCCCTTGCTGTGTATGAAGGACACACTCAAAATCAGGGGCGGCTTTAGAGGTAGTGCCGTTGTGCCATGGCACTACCAGAATACAGAAGGAAAAGGAGAATTCATATTTTCCGCGCAAAACCTGAGAGAAACAAGTTACGCTTACACAAACTCTACCGTCAATATGATCTTTGCAGCGAAACACGTTGTAACCAGTGTTTGGAGGATGGATCTGTGCCAGGCACTACATCCCATAAGAAATATAATGGGATGCGCGCGCAATCTTCATGTTCGCTCGTCCATTTCAGCATCTAAAAGCATGATCTAAAATGTGCCAGGCACAAATTGCCGCTGGCTTTTGCAATGCTTGTAAAACTGTATACATCCCCATTTACTATGCCGATCCCTTACTACCTCGCGCTCTGTCTATCCTTCCGCTTCGTCGGAACAAGTTTCTTAGCGAAGACTGCAACAATAAGATAATAATATCTCTCCCGGTTTCTTGAAAACTTGGCTTGAGAAAGTTTTCACTTTATTATTTCTACCAACAGTACCAAGTGTAGTGTGAACGTGTTAAGTCGTGAGGTTGTCATCGTAATAGTGGTCGTGTTATCGTGTTGTGTACTGTAAAAAAATTAATTCGGTTGGCGCTTTATTGAAATCTCCGTTTTCAACATTAACATATGAAAACAAACTTCGTGTTAAAGAATTAGGCAGACCAACACCGCACTTAAATATTCATCGAAAGCAGCAAAGTGCTAAAGTTAACAGATCTCGCAAATTCAACCCAGATATTTATTTAAAAAACAACTGGTTTGTGGATGTGATGTGAAAAATGCGTTCTTTTTCCCGTGTGTTCTGTTCGGAGGTGAACTTAGCTGGCCAAAGTGGGTGTGACAGATTTAGTACACTTATGGGGTAAAATAAAAACACATCATAAGTCAAAGGTTAATATGAATAACGTCTTCAGTTTGTCTATGCTGGGTAAAGCGAACACTGAAAATGAGTTAAATTCGCGATTGCAAAACACAATGAGCAAGTTGATAAAAACAGATATGTGTTAAATTTAATAATAAATTGTATACGATTTTGTGGGGCACTAGATTTAGCACTAAGAAGGCACGATGAATCTGAAGAGTTTTGTTTGCAAAATAGACAACTTCAACAAAAAAATGATGGATTTATTTTCAAGTCAGAAGAATCGGCGAATGGGTTTCATCTATCGCGCATATTAACCTGGTCAACAAAAGTGCTCAAGTGCTCCAGTTGTATAAATTTTGGTGAGTGATTATTATTATTATTATTATTATTATTATTATTATTATTATTATCATTATTAGAGACGAGAATTTTATGCACTATAAAATCCCAAAATATGCATGCATTCATGTACTATCAAACTATGAAATATGCATGATCAAGCGAAAAATACATTAAAATATGCATTTTTATTTTTGTTTCAAAATGTCTTATTTCACTTCACTTTTTTTGCACAGTTAAAAACCTAATAACATTTTTAAATTGGTTTCTGTGAGGTTCCTGCACTTGTCTCTATAATGCAAGAAGTTACGGGTTTAAACTTGAATGAACATATTTGTGACAGTGTCAGGTCAAATTCTTCATTCAAGTTTTCGCCACAAATAACCTTCTTCACTGAACAAAAGAATCCGCAGTCCGGGTTAGCATTTAGGACCCTGTCCAATTTGTTTTTCGCCGCTACATCCACTTTCCCACGGGCATAACTGAGGGATCTATGAAATTCTTTGAAGATTATTTCTTTTGTTGCATTCTTGCAATATGTGAAACAGATGCGACATGCTGGTCGACTTGAAATTTTTTAGTACATTTCATCTGAAATTATAATAGACCTTATAGTTACCTAGATACGATTTAAAAACGGACATCGTAATTTAATAATTATTTTGAACAAGTTTTGTAATTTTTTACAAAGAACAATTGTCATATAAAATATTCGGAAACAGAACAGCATTGCTTTACTCTTTACTCCAAAAGTCGCAAAATACGACATCCTCATCTGACCTAATAAAATCTTTTCCTTTACAGTAATCCACTGTGCAAAGAGTACACTTTTGGAATCTTTAAATTGGAAACATATTAGAACCACATTAACACGCGCAAACAGAATAAACAAGCACATTAACAACTTACGACATTCACACACTGCAAACACAGTTTTACGGTGATTCCAATTTTAGAAGAATCTAAATTGCTACTAGTACTAGAAAAGAAAGAGAATTTACAACCTCCCTGAAAGAGGATGCTTTTGACCTAAATTATTTTTCGGCAATTTCCTTGAACCCTCTATATTTCCTCTCTACTTACTATTCTCAAAATATCCATCGTAATAAATTTATGACACGCAGTGTATAGAGGGTCGTCGGTAAAGTGTTGTAAAAGTGGACTTCCGTCCAGGGAAATGTCCTCTAACACCTTATTGAGAAAATCTTAACATTCTATTTAATTTTTCTGTTATTTAGTTTTTTCTTTCTTTTTTTTTTTTTTTTTTTTCAATCCTGATTTCTGAAGCTAAAATATGGGACATAAAATCGAGAAACTAAGGTGTCCACCAAAACCATTAAAACATGCATTTAAACTGAATTTAATGTATATTATATGCGTTATTAAGCTAAAAATTACCTAAATATGCATTATGCATGTTTTTATCCCTAAAAAGTGGAAAACATGCAAATATGTACGGGAAAAGTACACATATTTGGAACCGGAAAGTAATGAAATGGATAAGTACTAAGTATGAGCTACGTATGTCCTATGTTCCTATAAAAACATGCATTTGCATGGAATTCTCGTCTCTAATTATTATTATTATTATTATTATTATTATTATTATTATTATTATTATTATTATTATTATTATTATTGCTTATAGTAGGAAAAAGAGTTACCCTCCCCCTTAGGGTATCCTGGATATACCACTGATTTTGGCACTATGCATTAAATATGTATGAGCCGCCACTGCTCAAAATACAGACGCTTACTTACGTAATAATACTAATACTGTATCATTCTATTGACCGTTAATATTGTGATTTATCTAAGTATGACAGGGAGTGAGCGAATGTTATACGTATACGTGTCTATTTTGTTAGAGATATGTGTAAACCGTGAAATCATATTTTACTATGTACCATTTGAGGTCATGCCTTATTGGTGTTACGAGATTCCAACCAATCTTTGACTGCTGACTTGACATTGACTACTATTTATTTCAAGACTATATTTTTGTAATACGTTTTTCTCATATTGCATGAAAGACAACTTGAGTTAGCTTCCCCTGCTCAAAATTTCAAGCTACGCCACTGATAAAAATCCGGTCCCTACTCATGATAGAAGAAACCACCTTTCGACAGCTTCACCTTACTTATCGCCACGCCCACTTTGTTTTGGGCGCTTATGCTAATGGTGGACGGTCTTTCAATTTTCTTCAAACACAGATTTAGAAGGAGAACGAGAGGAGAACCAGTTTCTTCAACACCAGGGACAATATCAAGCAGTTGTAATCGAGCCCCTACCACGGCGTAGTGGAGAGGCGAGAAATATGTTCCCAAATTGAAGCAGCGGAAAGTCGCCATTTGTTTGGACGAAAACGCGCGGGATTACGAAACCGCTATTTTAACACGTGCTTTATTGCGTATCCGAAAGATAAATGTTTTTGTTTAAAGGAACAATACTGCCTTTGCGATACCTTTAATACCGTGTTTCTGCTGCCAGCACAGTTGCTATGTTTTTTGCGAGATAATCGGGACATCAGAAGCTAATTTAAGACATTAGACTTATCAACACTTTATCATAACTATCATAAGATTTATAGCAGTTTTCTGTAAAGTAGTGTTTGCGTGCTTTTTACTATAGGCTAATAGGCCTATTCGGCTTCGTGAGAAACACTGAAATACGAAGGACACACAGTACAGTGAGCATTGTAATAATTTGTTTCTTTTATTAACCACGAATATGTTTTAACCACTTGCTATTAAATTAATTTTGCAACTTTTTTTTTTTTCGGAACCGGTACCGCAACAGAGTCAGTATCTGACGATGAATCCATGTTTAAACATAGTTCACTAGACTATAAAATGCAGCAATTGTATTGTATGTATCTGTTAGGCCTATTAGTGTAAAATATATCAAAACGCTGTCTTTCTTGCCACTCAACGCACTTAAAATCAGTGGCGGCTCTAGAAGGGAGTAGCAAGTTAGCACTACCCCCAGAAATTTTATAAGTAAATAATGCGTATAATAATCAGTGATGACTTACCAATATGCCTACATACTCTTTTAAACATAATAAGAAATACCCCTATTATCTGTAGAGGACTTGTATGTACGTCTGCACTAGCCTTGTTAACTCTGTCTGCTAATGGACTTCTTGTGCTACAGGGGCAGGTGCGGGGAGAGACTCTGGAGGCGTGGCTTTCGCTAGCAGACAGATTATGACGTGTATACACAATCGCTTCGCGCCTTGAAATCACTGCCTCCTTGATCGTATTGCTATACGGTACGCTATACCACGTTTTATGCTTCGGGTGTTGTGTGAGTTTCTCTTGTCTTGTTAAAAGTGTTAATTATAAGAGAGTAGGCCTAAGTAATTGCTAGTGTACAGAAATGAATTCCATTAGTAGTTTACACTCACAACAATTTTCATCTAGGTCATTAGAGGTGAAAATAGAAATAAAAAGCCTTGGTAGACCAACACCTGTTATTAAGCTTTCGCAAACAATTTCTACGAAAGGTAGGACTTTCAACAGAATTTTTAATGCTAATATGTTCGAAAAACATGACTGGTTGTGCAGCTGTGATGTCAAGAAAGCTCTATTTTGTTTTCCGTGTGTGTTATTTGGTGGCGAAGAAGTTTGGAATAAAACAGGAATGATTGATGTGCATCATTTAAATGAAAGGGTTAAGAAACATGAGTCATCGTCAACCCACGTAAAAAAAGTCCTTAGTTTAACCCTCATGGGAAAAGTAAATATTGCTGCTCAGTTGGACGGTGCCTATAGAAGAAACATTGAACTTCACAACCAGAAAGTAACCAATAACAGATACGTGCTAAACATCATCATCAAATTGTATTAGATTTTGTGGTTCCTTTGAATTAGCACTGAGAGGTCACGATGAAACGGATTCGTCTTCTAATCCAGGCGTATTTCGTGGTCTCATAAATTTCAGTGCTGAGTTAGACAACTCTCTAAAGCTCCATCTAGAAAATTCAACAGTTTTCAAGGGGACGTCAAAAACCATTCAAAACGAGCTTTTGGTGCTTATGCTAGAAGTCTGTCACGAAGAGATTTCACGGCAGATAAAAGCTGCGGACTTTCTAGCTATTATTCCAGATGAAACAACAGATGTCTCCAACAAATTTCAGATGGTGGTTATTTACAGATATATCCACAACAACAAGCCTGTTGAGAGATTCTGGGATTTCATTGTTCCTACTGGTCATGATGCACCATTTTTGGCTAAAAGCATAACACACGAGCTTGATCGTCATTTAGGAGCTTGTCTCAGGAAACTGATCGCTCAAACATATGATGGTGCTTCAGTCATGGGTGGCTCATTACGTGGTGTTCAAGCATTGGTCAAACAAACTTATCCAGACGCAGCTTATGTTAATTGCTATGCGCAATAGCTTAATCTGATCATGCAAAATGCCGCATCAGCGAATCGCAATGTGAAAATATTTTTTGCTAACCTTCAGGGCCTCTGTACATTTTTCTCATCTTCTCCACAGCGCACAGCAGTTTTAGATGAAGTAGTGAAAAAACGACTACCAAGATCTGTTCCAACTAGATGGAACTTTCAATCAAGGAGTGTGAATACCGTATATGAATACCGAGATGATCTTATTGACTGTATGAGGGCAATTCAGGATGAAAATACAATATCAAACCCTTCTACCATTTCACAAGCCTGTGGTTTCGAAGAGATTCTCAGGAATGGAAATTTTGTATTCTGGCTGTCATTTTTCCATCGAATAATGCCTCATATTGAAATTCTTTTCGATCAGGTTCAGAAAAGAATTTGCGAGCCATCATATCTCCATAAACAAATCCAAGCATTTGAGCATGTAGTTTCTAGCATCCGGGATAGTGTGGAAGTTTCTTTTGTGCAGGAGAGTACAGTGAAAAAAGGAGGATTGAAGATAACTCGAAAACAAAAAATCAGGAGGTGAAAGAAATTTGTGATATCATAGTACAACAAGCTAAAAGCCGTTTTGAATTCAAAGGTCATCTTTCAGCAGCTATGCTATTTCTACCTGATAGATTTTCATAATATAGTACTGCTTTTCCTGAAAATCATCTACAAACAGCATACACTAATTATAACTTTTTGGATATAAAGAAACTCCGTACCGAATTGACTGCTATATACGAAAGAGAAGAGTTTAGGAAAATTACGGGTGCATTGTCCATGTTTGACTTCATAAATGAGAATAACTTAAATGAAGCATTTAGTGAAAGTGTAAAACTCGCTATTCCCATGACCACATCCGAGGCAGAACGGAGTTTCTCTACTCTGAAGAGAATAAAAACATTTCAGCGCAACACAATGACGCAGGAAAGACTTTCAGCTCTTGCCATGCTTTCTGTGGAACGAGACCTTATTATGCAAATACCTGATTTCAACCCAAAGAGTTATTGACAAATTTGCATCCAGGAAGGATAGGAGAATGGATTTTCTCTTCAAATAGGTGAGTCATATAGGCCTAAGTCTAATTTTGTTAAAGTATTTTGTTAAAGTAAAGTAATTAAGATATTTACTAATCAAACTGCATGGTACTCGACAACCACTTAGCATAGTTGTAGTGCTTGAGCAATTTTATGAAAATTTACAGTATAAAAGTACTGTCACCGAAAATATGCTACCCCCTAGATTTCAAGTCACCGAACGCCACTGCTTAAAATACACAATGTTTACTAATTGCGACAGCAGTGACTAGAGACCGAAACGAATTAATGAATAATGAGGTAGAACTAGAAGTATCATTTTGCGAGTTTAGTTGCCTTACGGCAATCAACTGGACTACTTTATAGACTTACTAAATATCCGCGGTTACCTCTATGTTTGCAATGTTACCATGTGAGTTAATATATAAATAAAAATATCGGATAATGGGAAATAGAAATAATTTAAATATGTTTTAAACTAATATCTGTAAAATCGGGATTTTTGTCAATCCCGACTCGCTTTAATCGGGATTCAACAGGAAAACTGGGAGAATCCCGCCTAAATAAGTATACCCGGTCATCCTGGCTGTCAGACTTGCATCATTTCCATAGGAACTCTGGATGTGAATATTCATAAACACGGTTAATAAAAAAATTACTAAGTCAACTTTTTAAATCAGTCTGTAGGTTAAACTGCTGTATGAAGTCAAAAAGCGTTAGGGTATTATTATTGTTATTATTATTATTAGTATTATTATTATTATTATTATTATTATTATTATTATCAGCAGCAGCAGTAGTAGCAGTAGCAACAACATCAACAGCAGAAGAAAAAGTTTCATTAATCCGTAACTAACACAAGAATTACTTTCAATCATTTACATTAAAAAAAAATACCATTTTATAATTTATCCAGTTTCGGTATATTTAAATTCGGTGAATAATTGTTCATGTATGCACTGAAACAACAGCTGTTTCAAGGAAATGAATGATATGGAGTGTATGAAGGACAATAACAATATGTAATAACGTAGTTTGAAAGGTAACTACTATCTTCGAAATGAGTTGAACACATTGAATGATTCAATGTAGAGTAGATGTTATCTCTGCGGTTTGCATCTATCCACTTTCGGTTAATCTTTACTCAGAGGAAACCTGAAGCATGAAAAGTCACATGGCAAGTACAATAGTTCGTCTTCTGTAACATAATATGGAGAATAATTCGTCGTAGAAATTATGAATTAACTAACCAGTGAAATATAACATTCCTTCCTTCTTTATCTTTACATCCGTGTGCAATGCTGTAATTAAAAGCACCACACGAGCTTTACCAAACAAATGACCGCTCGTCGGCTGTTCAATTTGGGAGCATAACACTAGCGCCAGTGAGCGGTCTAGCGGTTATTTACAAGTCTATGATTGTAATAAGAAAAAAAAAAGGAATCGTCTATCCATTGTGCGTATCACCACAGTCTACTATATACAGTCACGAAGCTTGAGTTTTGAGGGTGCTAGAAACCAGTGGCGGTTCCTCGGGGGAGGGAAGGGAGGAACGTCCTCCTCACATTTTTCTTCTTTTCAAAGTAAATACCAAATGCAATATATGCCTTGAAATTCGAGGAAGATTCGATAATTTTTAAGTTCACAGCTATAAGAAAACCTCGGCTGATCGAGTTTTAAACGACGCGCAATCATGTGCTGCTAGAAAACTGTGAGAAATTTGCGAGATTGTTTTTGTAGAGGAAAGCCAATCCATTCCTCCTTTACTGCAGTTAACACACATAGACAACAGCGCGCTAGCGGCCAGAGAAAGAAGCAGAGTTTTAAAGCAAGTAAATGAACGGATAGGGAGGAGATCCTCCTCTGAATCAGCGCATGGGCGGGAAATAGAAACCGACTGGTCTTGCAGCAAGCTCGCTACCGCTGCCATCTAACGATGCTGCATTGAACCAGACTAGTCATCTAGGAGGAGACACAATAAAAACAGTTTTAACGCAAAGCTATGAAAGACACCATATAAACTTTTTTTTTTAATTATGAATCAAAATATATTATTCATTGCACTTTATATAAGGTATATTCATGATTTGAAACTTAAGAGGATATCTGAAAGTTGAAGTTGGATTTATATAAAACAAAGAGGAAGTAGTTCTAAGTTAGTATCGCATATCTTTTTGGCCTCTGAAATTCATTTCCATTCATTGTCTACTAGACAGGACAACAGCCAAGTTGTCAGTTTTGTACAAATATATTTAAAATTGAAGGTACTGCAAACTACATTATTTTTAACATAAAAAAATTAATCGGCCACCGGCAGCTTTGAACAATAATGGTAATATGACTTTACAAGAACTGATATTCTTGAAAAGCATGTGATACTAAACTTGTAAAATGTACATGTGGCAAGACAGACCACGTGGTTGGGTGCAGTTTTCTCGCTCTCCTAACAGATTGTTTTCCATTCCCATTTCCGTAAAACGGTTCCGATTACGTGTTAGTAGCTGGTCTCTTCCAACACGTGTGATGCTGTAGTGTGCATGAAAAATGCTGCGAGGTTGTGAATTTCCTTGTAATTGTTAATTTGCGCAATTATTCAACAATGAATGGAAGTGAAAACATATTATATTTTGGACAATTTAGGAAACTCAATTTACAAAAACAGATTATTGCTATATAAAAGGGAAGGCCAACCCTAACACTACCTGGTCTTACATGTATGCATGTAGGCTAATTTGTAGCATGTTTAATTCAAGAAGGTGTCATTTTGAGCTGTTAACTTCTTTCCTCCTCTTGAGAAATATGCAGGAGCCGCCACTGCTAGAAACTATAGACTGTGACGGTACTATTTTGCATTGTTTGTAATGAGGCGATATTAGCGATCCTAGTGGTGAGCAACTATCTAATGTTTGCATATTTACTACGCATTGAGCTTGGCGACTGTATATACTAGACTGTGGTACTACATTGCACTTGAGTGTTCATTATCAGGGCTTCTATAGCCCTGGTTCATTATACTTCATAACAAAATTTTCTTTCTAACTCGTTGCGAAACAATGATTTGTGCTTCCCAAACATGGGGTCGCGCGAACTTGCGCGATGTTTCAAATTTGTACACGACATCAGCGCCAATTGTGTCTAGATATATAACTACAACGTCTTTGGGTGTAATGAAGGTCGTTTCTAAAATCTTTGGGAATGCTGTGAAGACCTTGAATTCGGCCTCAAATATTGGAACTATAAATTATTCAAATAATTGTTTTTATATTCTTTATGTATGTCACTCTCGATTTTCGCGTCAGAGAAATAAGAATGCTGTACAATGGTTTATAAATTTTTGGTTTCAGTTCCAGATTAAAACCAGAGATTACTATATTTTGTAATTACCATATTCACCACTAGTCACTATCGTTGCTATACATTGTCAATCAAGGGTGAAGGAATATCTAATATTTCTATAATATTTGGGAACGCGTTGAAAAAGTGGAAATATGTCGTCTTGTGCATCTTTGTAAAATACACTTATTTAATAAAGTGAGATCTATATTTGTTAGATATAAGGTAAAATGTTTAATTTTTTCTTATATATATTTTTGTTATTCCTGAAGCCTATTTGGCGTTAATTTAAATTGTAGTATGAAACAGAGAATATAGTTTAAAATTTATATTGAATAGTGTATACATGAAAAATATAAACACTGATTTTCTAATAATTAAGTATGTCTAGTGAAAGCTGTGTATTATTAGACTTTAATATTTGATTTAATAACACATTTTAATCTTTATTCGTAAGACTAATTTCATGTGAAGATAGAAATGCATATAGGCTTGGAGTGAACCCCTTATGGAATGCAGTGATGGCAGTGAATAATATCAATTTTTGCCTTTCATATCTTAATCTCGGCTTTCAAAACATTAAATAATGGAAAAGATAGATAAAAACCTTGCTATAGGCCCTATATGGTGCAGTGTTTTCAATTTTAGGACTTTCGGATTGAATAATTTATAGGTTATGGAAATGATTATATATATTTAAATATTTTTACTTTTATTGTTAAGATTTCTCTCAGCCCCATAGTTAATAAACAACCTAACCTGGTTTTTGGAAATATGATGCATTTTTTATGGAAATTAACCTCATTATAGTGATATTTTCGCTGCTAGTCCTGTAGTAGCCACAGATTCATGCAGATTACAAACACTCTTCGGATAACTTTCAGAACGCGGATACTACTCTTCCCTTCTACGGAATCTCAAGATAAAATTACTAATCAAAGATAAATGAGCAAAGGGAAGTCGCTTTAAAATAAATTTATATTTGCTACTTTATAATGTCAACAATGTAAGTTACGTTACAACAAATTGGGTCAATCTTTAATGTAACCGTTGATTTCTGTGTAGGCTTATATGAATTGGCGCGAAGCACTCGAGGTTTGCTTAAACGACCCTTTTCACATTTTATGCTGTAAATTTTATTTCATTTTTCGTAATGTGTCATAGCTACTATTTGCAAGGACATAACTTTGCCATGCCATTCTGAATGTGTTTCTTAAAGAACTTATAATCTCTTTTGTTGGCTTCAGGTATTTTATTTAATACGAGGTTTTCCTACTTAAAAGTTGAATTAAATGTACAGTAACAAGTCATGCGTGTTTTCATCTGTTCATAGCCTAATACATTGTGGTGGTCTGGGGATACCGGTAGTGTGTAATATGTTGACATTTCGGGAACGTGTTTCTCTATAATTGGAAATAATTTAATTCAGAGATGGATATTTAAGAAGATATTATTCGTACCTTAACTTTGAAACTAAGCCATGGTTTTACTTCTCTCAAAGGTTTAGAGAAATGTAACATTTTTTCATTGAATATGAATTAATTAACGAAATGGTAATTAACCATAATACGCCGTTGAGCTATGTACCGGTTTTGTACTCACCTTATATGCGTTCGCTGTCTGAATTTTCCAACGTGTTTTTGCAAGTGTGTGCGATATTCCTTTGCTTTTTTTTTTTTATTGGGTTATTTTACGACGCTGTATCAACATCTAGGTTATTTAGCGTCTGAATGATATGAAGGTGATAATGCCGGTGAAATGAGTCCGGGATCCAGCACCGAAAGTTACCCAGCATTTGCTCGTATTGGGTTGAGGGAAAACCCCGGAAAAAACCTCAATCAGGTAACTTGCCCCGACTGGGAATCGAACCCGGGCCACCTGGTTTCGCAGCCAGACGCGCTGACCGTTACTCCACAGGTGTGGACCCTTCGCTTTTAACAGTGACTTCGTACACTGGATATACACAACTTATCGTTCACAAATTCCCTAAATAGTTCACTTGGTGTTATAATGTTCACGAATTGCATTTATAGGGAATATTTAAATGATAGTTTTCATTAGTGGCTTAAATAATGTAAGATGTGACAATAATAATTTTATTATCTATAACATACGTTTATTTATTAAATCAATAAATTAGTAATTTGATTTATAAATTTAAATTTTACCTATCACAGATTAATTCTCCTCCACTAACTTAACCTCACTGCATATACCACTAGTTGCCCTTGTGTATTTCATTAGTTTTAATGCTTTTCTATATTTTTTATGCACTAGTTAGGGGCGACAGCCCGAAGAGGGGGGGCTTTGTCGGGCGTATGCCCCCCCGCAACAAATAGAAAATCACATTCCGAATTACACTGAGACATAGCTAATACGAAGAAATTTCTACTAACCTTAGATCTATGAAATGGCCTTTAACCTAGCGTGATCTATTTGATGTGTATTTATAAACAACAAATAATATTAAGTGAAATATTTTAAGGAGAATCTTCCAAATCACTTCATAGCATAGTGGTAAAGCATCTGACTATAAATTGAAAGATTCTTGAATCAAATCCAGGTGGCTGCACATAAGGTAAATTAACATGAAAGATATGCATTAGACAAAGAAAGAGAGAGAGAAAAGGTAGAGAGAATGAGGGGGATAAAGATAAAAGGAATAAAGGATACAAAATTATATTGTAATTTCTTAGGAAAGAGTAATGTAAACCCCACACATTCGCTTATCCCATTGTGAGTACAAAAGCGGCATGTGTGAGAACGTATTATGGCAAATTACCAATGAGATGCTCAAAACATTGGATTTTCTCCATTTGTTTGTTAATGTCACTAAACATGTGCTATGTTAACACTTCTCTCTGAAATGTCGATAGCCTTACAGTTTATTATGTGCTGCAAGTTCATAGTTTAACTGATTTTATGTTGAGAACACATTTTGATTATGTATAAATTCCAATTTTGAAAAGGTGTGGTAACAAACAGTCAGAGAAGATAGCCACTGAATTAAGAATCAAATTTATATTATTTAACATTTCGAGCGAAGACTTAATTTTCACTAACTTTTTTATTAATTTTAACTTATTCGTTTATAACTTTTTCTTGCTGTTAATTTTGCTGAATAATACGAAATCTCAGAATGAAGTCCTTGTTGAATTGTGGTTCCTTTCTTTGCCGAAAAGTCTGCATTTTCATTTCTTTATAATCTACAGGTATCCATTTCAAATATTTTTGTCTGTTTTTGTAGAAACTTAATTTTGGTATAAAATTAATTGAATACAATAGGTCTATGCTTATCTTAAGTGAAAGACAAAATAACTTAACTATATAATTTTATTAAATGGCTTAACGTTTTTGACTCAGCTGAGTTACCTTCAGATCATAACATGTCGAATGAAAATTTATGTGACAGTTGTTAAACCGTTTTTAAAATTAAATTTATATTTAATTTTGGTAGCCTATAGTTGAACATTAATAAGTAGACTACCCTTGTTTATTAAATTCTCTTATGTGAAGTACATGTTTCCAATTCTGAACTGGTTTGAAGTGTGTTGGAACACCTTTTTCTGTAGTCCGCATGCTCATGATAGTTACGAACATTTACTTACTGTTGTTGGAACGAACCTAATAGTAACCAGGGCTTTAAAAATGTTATGTTGACTCACCAGTCAGGTAGAAATTGTACTATTCAGCGTGGTCGAACTATAGAAGTGCAATTTAAAAAAAGATTAGAATTTTTTTCACTCGTCACAAACAAACAGAAGAGTGCTTTTCTTCAAACCCTGATAATAACAGTAATGAAGTTGACAGAAACGGTACCTTGACCCATGACCCAGTTTTTTCAAAGACTTATTACAGAATAAACAAATAAAAAAGAAGAACCGAATCTCATAAGGAAAATAATCACAGAAGATGGAAAACATTTCAGAGTAACAGTTAATATAGGTGGTACTAGGTAATGGATGCATATATTGTTCGAAATGTCCTCTTTGAGTCCTCTACAATAGGTAATAGACATAGAATATAATGTTTGGGACTGCAAGAATTGCCTAACGTTTTCATGCATCATCATCTTTTAAGTAACGGTATTCATATTTTATAACAGTATGACTGTTCTCTTTGGAGTTTCCCATGGAATGTTAATCCCAGAACACTGTAATTTTACCGGCAATTACCTAGTTTACATTACTTACCTATAGAACTGTATGTATTTTGAATCATAGTTAAAATGTGATATAGCAGTTTTCCCTTGCTCTTTGTGTTGGTTTTGCAGTATTAATCTGGCATTCGATAATGAGGAGAAAAGGTGATAGGACAAAAGATAAAGAAAAGACTTCACCAGATAAGAAGCTAGAGAAAGCGATTAGGCGATCCCGAAGACACTCCAGACGGAGAAAACGGTCGTCGTCACCTTCTGATCACGAAGAATCAGCAGAAGAGAATGAAGTTTCTGTTAAGGGTGGCCATGAGGATACAGAAGACGAGAGAGGGAAAGCAAGTAAGGAAGAGTCAAACCTAGATACAGATGCCAAGGAAAAGGACTCTGAAGAAAATTCCAAGACTATGAGTCGTGTTAGAAGATCCAGCAAAAAGCAAGGGGCAGAGGGTTCTGGTGCATCAAAAATAGAAGCAGAGTCACCAGGCGACGACGATTGGAAGGAAGATCGATCTTTCTGGGAAGGTGATGAAGACAAAGTGAGTGTTCATACTTTAATTCTTTCGTGGTCATTTTTGTTTGGTACACCTTTTCATTAAATCAGCAGATCTTGAGATTTTCTTATATGGAACAACATTGATGCTTATCATATGCAGAATGAGTTAGGCCTACATGGTGTACTGAAATGGAAATATGAGGATATTTGTGGTCTACATTAGAGGAGGCATTACTTGCCATGTGACCTTATTATGCACTGTGGCTATATTAGCAATGGTTATGGTGGAAAAAGATAAGGTTTTAGCCTGAGCTGAACTACCATGTCAGTAGATTCGTGTAATATTAACGACCACCATTCCTCGTTTCTCACATGCAAAACTGTCTTTCTGATCGGCCATTTTTTTCTCTTGCACAGCTCACATAAGTTACTAGATCTCACTTCTTGATTTGTACAAGATTTCAAATCTCGAACACTCCCTCTACCTAAATATATTCTGGCCTTTTCCCTTAACACTAGGTCCAGTTCTTATTGTGTGATATTATGAAGACCGTAACAGATGAATGAGTTATTTATGAAAGGGCCTAAGTCTTGAATACTAAATTGTTAACAATTTAAGAAAAACTGCTTACAAGCCGAAATTTTAAATTAAGGCTGAAAAAAAAAAATTGTATCATAAATTCTACTAAGCATTAGAATGTGAAACTTAGTCCTCTTCATATCTAAATCAATGTATCTACACCCAAAGAGCAGTATTACATTACAAACTCATTTTCACAAAATTAGCGACTTAGGCCCTTTCATAAATAACCCATTCAAATGGTTTCTTTCAATTCTTCTGTGCAAAAATTGTTGATGTACCTACTCTTTGTCTTTCAGCATCCTCCACAAATAGAAATCGCAAGGTTTCAAACTTGGGGGCATGGAAGCCAAATTTCTATCACCTGATCACCAAACACTTCTTGCAATTTGTTCACCATGTTGTGTTTTTCTGCATGAAGAAATAATCACATGTCTTTTCATGTTACTGGTTTGAAGATTGTAAATTAATGTAGCAATCAGAAACAGTTGTTTCATTGTAAAAAATTAGTACATTTTATTCTTTTTGTTGTTATTACACACCACATCCCAACTTTAATTTCATGTAGTGGGCACTCATGTAACTGCTGATGAGTTACTTCAGAACTCCAGTAATAATGTTTTGGGAATTTCATATCCCAATAATGTAGTCGTTATTTGTCATTTAAAGTATATCAGTTCTGGGTTCACAATCTTAGTGAGAATGGAACCTTTTTCTGTCACGTATTAAATAATTGCAAACATGCTGTTTCGGTGGTTGTGTAGTCTCCGGAAAATGCTCCCAAAACTTGTGTATACACAAATAGTACAGCTTTTTCTTCAGTAGATATGGTTCAGCAAGGAGAGTGAGTTGCTACTCTGCATCTATCCATGGTTAAAAATATGTATTTCTCAGTACGGTTCAAACAACTGATTAACTGAGATTGACAATGTAAAGTATCAGCAGAATTGTGTCCTTTGCCGTGCTTAACAATACACAAAAGGCCAGGAAAACCCAGTGTGCAGCCTTGTGGTTCTAAGCATACTAGTAGCTTAGGTTTGACACTTTCTCTCTTACAATGTATACACAAAATTGTCTCCATAGTTTTCTGCTCAAGGGCAGGTCTTTCACTGCAAACCCAGCATTCTCCAATTTTCCCTCTTTTCTACCTTCCTCATAGTCTCCACATACTATCCATATTCCTTAAAGTTGCCTATTATCTGATTTCTTTTTCTGCTTCGAGAATTTTTTTCCTGTTGACCATTCCTTCCAGTGCATCCTTCAATAGGCAGTTACTTCTTAGCCAGAGACGTAGCCGGTTCCTTTTTCTCTTCCTGATCAGTTTCAGCAATATTCTTTCTTCACATGCTCCATTCTTCTTCATATTTTATATTTCAGATCTTTACAGTCATTTCTCTTCACTTCGTCGAAATGCTCATGTTTCTGCCCCATACATTGCCACACTCCATACAAACCACTTCACTAATCTCTTCCTTAGTTCTTTTTTCCAGAGGTCTGCAGCAGGTGTTTTTTTTTCTGTTAAAAGCTTCCTTTGCTATTGCCGTCTTCTTTTAGACTTCCTGGTAGCAGCTCCTGTCACACCTTAATTATTTGAAACGGTACACTTGTTCTGCTGTCTCATTTCGTATTCGCATGTTTACCTTCTTTATTTTTTCGATAACCATGATCTTCGTCTCGTTTGCATTTATCTTCATCCCATACTGCTCACAACTGTCCTTTAGCTTCAGCAGTATACACCTTAGTATCATTTCCTCTTCTGCTAACAACACCAGATCATAAGCAAATCTTATGCATTTTATTCTTCTTTCTTCTACTATTAACCCTCCCATATTCTGAAAATAGTTCTTCACTAAATCCTCCAAGTAGATGTTGGCAGGGTAGGTGATAAAGGGCATCCGTGTCATACTCCTCTTCCTATTTCACTTCCCACTGACATTTCCTCTCCTATCCTGACTTTGACTCGTGAGAAAAATAAAAGGATTTAATCTTACTTGAAAACAGTTTTTCTGTAGATCAGTTCGAAAAAATATCCATTACTGCAATTAATTATGAAAGCAGGTAGAAAACAGAAGAATTTGTCGTCACTCTTTGTTATAATGTAAGTCGTAAGTAGTTATAAAATACTTTTATTCATGACTGGTATCTAAACTGGCCTTTATTTTATTGTCCTTAGCAACCAATGGCTTTATTTAGAGTTCACTGCTGTGAATTAAAAACTTTGTTCATGACAACCAACACATTAGCAACCATAAAATCCATACATTCATTCATTTACAATGTCTTCACAAACAACACATTACAAAGAAAAAACGTACAATTTAAAATTAAATTTAGATACCAGTAATGGATAAAATAACGTATAGTACATGAGAGTAAACAGATTTTATGCGCTGTGGAAATTATCACCCTCGGTGAAAATACATAGTTTTTCAACTTCTAATAGATTGCTTTGACAATACTGTTGCTTACTTACCATAAATTAGTGCAAGGATCTCATAAGCCACTATGCATACCACATACCACTTTAATTATTACTTTTTTATGTGAATAGAAAAATAATATTAGACGTCATTGCAAATTTACAAAGAGCTATTTTATGCGAATTTAGTTTAATAGCCTATATCTATTTAAAGCATACAACTTAATAAATGAAGTCGGATAAAAAATTGCTTTTTGATATTACAGAAAATGCTTTTAATATGCTATTCAGAAAACTATGGTTTTTGTTTTGATTTGAGTACATGGTAAATGATTGCATTTATGTGTGTCTTTTGAATGAATAACATTCACAGCATGATCAAGAAGTAAAACGCGTAATAAGGAAATATGTTTCATCTTCACAACACACATATTTTTATAGTGAACAGGGATTAGACAAGGTACTTTGATTATTTATAGTTCATTGAATTTGTGTAGTTATTCTGTTCATCTACATTATTCGCAGGAGGGATATTTCTATTTTACCTTAGGATTCCAGTATCTCGTATTTTTTTTTTTTGTTCTCTGTTTGACTCAAAGCATTTCAAGTAACAAACTGCCATTTTTATAACTTTTGAAGGCTGAATGTAATTTACTCACACTACTATTCATGCATTTCAGGTGGATGCTTCTGAATCAAGGCACAAAGAAAAGGATGGGAAGAGTTCTGTGTGGCAGGTGAAGAGTTCCAATGATAGTGGTAGTAGTGGTGGTGGTGAAATACAGAGAATCAAATTATGTATTGTAAGGCCATCAGAAAGTTCTACTGACCCAAGTCCACGCAGACGTAAAAGGTATTGAGATGTTTTAGTTATAATTCATATTAACGTCCTTTATTTTCTGTTTACATTTCCTTGTTTCAGCAAAATGTGTAGCAGCTTTATACATTATCTTTGTTTAATGGTATAATTGCAGATGTACAGACTTGAAGTAAATAATAATTCTAAGTGCCATGTTCAAACTTTGTGAAAATGAGTTATAATTAAGGGGCAGATGTTGATGACCTAAAAATCTACTTAAAATGATCATTAGAATGCCTTTAAACTAATGAAAAAATGACAAAATTAAAAGAAAATGGCATTTAAATATTATTTACCGTACTCGCACCACAACTTCTTAAAAATTAGTCACCTTGTTTCAATGACTGCCCTGCAAATCTTGGAGAGAGGAGGCAACTTCCTGGAATTTGGCTAAGATAAAGGAAAAGAACATGCAACAAAATTAAGGTTTTAAGAGAAAACTATAGATATTAATGAGGGTTTACAGTGTGTTTCAATCAGGGGTGATTCATGTCAGTGTCTTCATTCTCTCTCTCCTCATCCTTCCGCGCTTTTCTTTTGTTACCAGATCTTCCAGATGAGGGAGTGTGAATGACAAAACAATTTGTGAGTGCAGCGTGCATTCTTGCAATCTTTGTGTTAAAAATACTGTCTACTACAGTAGACATCCCTTCCGAACCACATTCTGTCCAGGACATGGTGAAAGTTTCCCCCCTTCCAAACATAAATTCTAAAGACACCCTCGTACCGACAAAAGAACAGTACTGGTCAAAGCCCTCACTTACACTAAGCTTTGTCAAGCATTTTATATTACTTCCGTTGTGTGAAGTGAAGCCTTCAGTGGAATGAGTATTTAGAGTCTATTCCAAACTACAAAACTCAAACTTCACTGTTATTCACTTATCCAGTAGGCAATAATTACTACTGACCTATTTGGTTATAAAATGATTTAACAGACCTATCGGTAAAGAAGAGAGTAAAATGCATTCCAAATGATCTAAAAGTTCTTCAAAGCATTAAAAATGGCCAATAAATGCCGAAATAGTACATTATGCAACGAGCCTATAATGAAGGTAATTAAGAAGTGAGTATGGATATTTATGAAACGAGCGCAAGCGAGTTTCATAATTTTCATACGAGCTTCTTAATTACCATTATAGGCGAGTTTCATACGACTTTTTATGCTCGACCATATTTCTAACTTGATATTATTAATTTTATTGTATCTGACCTGGAGCAATGTTCTGTATGTTGTGAGATGTGCGCAGACGCGAAAGTATTGATTTTTTCCGAGGAACAGATGTCCACATTGACCTTGCTAGGCCATAAGAACCTACAGAGATAACATTGAAATAAAATTAGACATTGAAAAACGAGATGACAAATTGAATTTATTTGAATATTATTTACAATTAACGCTAATTATTATAGTAACAGAACATAACCTTCTGCGACAGTATTGGATTTCCAGCCTCCGTGACTTTTCGCTAATTCTCTTTCGATTGCATATCCGAGAATAATCGATACTTGCGGTTTTATAACGGTAGAAAGCTGACCTGTCATTGGCTGAACAGTTGTAACCTGAGTCGTCATTGGCTGAAAGACCTGACCTTTAATGAATAGGTGTACTTTAATGACATGCATTAAAGGTCTGCTACCAGGTGTATAATTACTACATTTCGGCATGGTCGAGCATAAAGTATATAAAAATAACCTATTAGTTCAAAAACGTCAAAAAATGCAATATAAGAAATTATTTTTTTACGTTGATATTTACATAGAAATGATTTCTATATTAATAGACATCGTCCTAATGTGAAAAATAATAAAGTAACTTTTCATCAATATCCGCCCCCTAGTTATAATATACTTTCTAGTTATTGGTACACAAACATCCCTCTATTTGTAAATACCTAATAAAATGATAAAGGAACAAGTCTGGACTTGATCATTATTTATATTATAGGACTAGATAGCCTACATAAATTGTGGAGATTGCGAACAAAAACGTCATTTTCAAAATAGTTTCTCCCCCCCCCCAGGAAGTAGAAAAAACTGTATCGAGTCTTTACTTATCCCCAAAGTGAATGATAATTTTGTGTGTTGTACATGTTACGTCTGTTCTAATGGTGTCAATAATTATGATTTTATTTTATGTGCATTTTATAAACAAAAATCTTTTGGAAATGTCCGGTTTTGTTAGAGATGGAAATGTCTGTTTTGATTGGAAATATGAGAGAAATGTTCGCTTTTGTTAAAAAAAACTATTTGACATTTATAACAATAAAACATACACTTCACCTACATTAACTGTACCATGGAGTAACAAATATAACATTACATGGTAATAACTACTATATTATCCAGTAAGCATCAGCTAGGCAATCTTCCAGCAATAGGGGACCAGAGCACATAGGCTTACACTCCCAAATATTCCGTGGACCATTCACCAGGTACAAGTACCACAAAACAACACCAACTGTTAGTTCCAATTTTAGCCATGAGTAATTGGTAACTAGCTTTGAAATAACGCAATGTTGCCATATCTTGATAACAATGCAGTATCAGCTACACGTTTATATGACAAAATATGTTTGTTTTGATGTATAGAATACTCTGCATTAATTTATAGTACATAATTATAACTCACTCTGTACATATACCGGATGTTTCAGACCACCCGTATCAGGCTTTTTTCTCGAAAACTATATGATACTGGTTGTTCATAAAAAAATTGATCACCAAAACCTATGTAAAGAATCGACTGGTGGTAGTTACCATTTCCTGTAACAAATCGGAAGTAGGGGTACCTGTAATCAACTTCGAAATTTCAAATGAGAAAATAGATCACTGAAGGTATCATTGGAAACTACTTTTAAAAAGAAACAACTAGTATATATTTGAACGAAATTTTGAAAATTTTTTTGTGACTAGCATATTGTGAGTCCCTTTACACTATAACAGGAAAATATTGTGGGAAAATGGTGACTTAATACATAATTAGCCATACCATAACACTTTTACAATAATTTTAATTAATAATACATTTAGCTCAACTCTGTGAATGCACATTGCATGAAAATAAAAATATAGCTTATTTCCCTAGACATTCTTCACTTTTATATATTTACTTATTTATTTATTTTGACTTGGTTATTTAACGATGCTGTATCAACTACTAGGTTATTTAGCATCAATGAGATTTGAGCTAGTGACATGAGGCCGAGGATTTGCCATCGATTATCTGTCATTCGTCTTACGGTTGGGGAAAAACCCAACCAGGTAATCAGCCCTGTGGGAGTCGAACCCACGCCCAAGCGCAACTCAGATCACCTGGCGAGTGCCTTAGCCAGCTGAGCTATGCCGGTGGCTTCCCTTTTATTCTACTGTATAATGGAGAAATGAATATATTATAATACTTTTACAATCATTTGAATTAGCAGTAAACTTAGCTAAAGAATATGAATCCACACTACAGTACTTAAAAACAAAAATATGGATATTGTTTCTCCCTAGACATGGAGGCCTATATCTTGCTCCAGACAATCAAATTCGAAGTCTGAATCGACAGTGGTACCAGTAACAATATGTTCTTCTTGAATTTCACCTTCTCTGATTATTATACTCTTATAGAAAATCATTCTTGGATTTTCCTCATAGTGCTTATTTTGTGCTGTAAAGGCATCTCATTAAGAATTATAGCATTAGGCTTCTTTCCTCTTTTTTTTAAGGGCTCCAAAACTTTTCTTTGTATGACTCAAAGTTGTAATTTTGCATTCCTTTTACTTTGCAATTTAAATTTCCAGTAACAGTGGCATACGCTTGATGTCCTGAATTCGTTTAACTTAGATTCAAAAAACAAGGATATATAAAAATGAGGATTTCCCTAATGTAAGTATTAACAAAGAGAAATGATTTCAAGAGATGTCGCATTCATATAAGTTATCACTCTTGCACATAGAAGTGGAAACGGCTGATTTTGAATGGATTGGTAATTGCAACACATAAAAAGTGTTGGAAATATCCGTTTTTGGTACAAAAAGGGAACAAAAATATTGGCGTTAGTATGATATGGAATTAACCGGTTTTGATTGAAAATACTGATTTTACCATACTGTTTCTCGTGGAAATGACTGAGTTAGAATAAAAATAGTAACATCATTTTTTTGTTTTCGATAAAAATAACCATTTTGTTCGCAACCTCCATAGTTTAGGACCTAACATTCTAAATGTGCTAAGTGCCAAAAACAACTTTCTGAGATGTTGATGAAAAATACACTGCGAAATGCATGCATGAGTCACAGTTGAGCTAAGACAAGGACAATTTAGTATGATATTCTCATATGGCTCCCTTAGATTAAATAAAATAAAATTTGAAAAATTGGCATTTAGCACATTTAGAATGTTAGGTCTTGTTGTTATTCCAGTAAAAACACAATTTAAAACAATATGGTACTTAGATCCTTATTTACTTAAAGTCTTCATATGTATATCTATATATACAAAGACTGTTCGCAGTGAAGCTGATCACAGCAAGCGAGCAGCAGACAACTGTTGTTACAGTAAGTTGGCAGCACAGACTCTTGCTTTCAAACAAAATTGTAGCCTACTTTTCTTGGGCCATTCTCTGAATAATTGCAATTTAGAAATTATTGGTATCAGATTTTGAGAATAATTAAAATTAAGTAATTAATAGATTGTACACTCCTACGACCATTCTAAACAATTTCAGTTTAGAAATTATTGGTATCAGACTTGCGGATAATTAAAATTAACTGATTAATAAGTTAACAAGTAATATAAACTCACCAGCCACAACAGATGCTGGAAGTGCTTTTCTTCCAAACACTTTTAACTGAATTTTCTTGATTAATTAATTCTCTGATAACCAAATATGTGAATTTTGAGGATCGATGTAGACAGAGAGATGAAACCATGTCTCATCAGTGAAAAATATTGTTTAAAGAATCATGACTTGTCGATCAATGAATTTCTGAAACCACTGGCAGTATAGTAGCCTCTTTTTATGATTACACTCTTTATAATAAAATTGATGAACCAATGTAAATTTATATAGGTGTAAGTTAAGTATTGTCGTTATAGTCTCAGGCCTACATTCTTTCCACAAAGACATACTTGTCTTGATATAATTTCTTACGGATTTTGTAGGATTATGCAGTATCACATCCGAAATTTCGTCAAGTTTTTTCTCAGCTAAAATTGTGGACTTACCACTTCTTGCAGCATTGTCGACTGAACCAGTTTCTCTAAATTTCTTTATTATATTCCAAATAATATGCTGGTTTGGACATATTGGATTAGGAAAAAGTTCCTGAAATTTCAATTTTATACTTTTGTAAATTTATGACCTTTGTGGAAAATGTGTTCCACTAAAAACACTCATTCTCCAGTAGACACCATTGTCACCACCAGTAATAACCACTTGTCACGAAGATAATTTCACACTAAACTGGAACCTATCCATCGTCACCTTCAACCTTCTGTTTGAAGGCTGTGCTAATAACCCCAGTGAAATGTGGTACCAACTTGCTAACTTAATACCAGTTGTTAGGCAAAATACCCCACTTGCATCACTGCAGAGAGACTTTGTTTATGCATAGTATGTATATAAATTAAGGTAAGATTTTGACCTTTTATTCTATAGCCCATACAGATGCTTTATTGGTTTTAAGATGTTAAGGTTTATTTGGTTCTTTTATTCTAATATTACCCGTGGTTTTTGTTCTAGTTTTTATTTACTAATATTTGTTATAGATTTTTCATCTAGATTACAGACTTGAGGGTATTGTATTAATTTTTATGCTTGTTTACAATATAAGACACTGCGGACTCAAACCAGACTTTAATAAGCATGTCATGTTGACCCTTGCAACTGTTTTAATGCCACCCTTTTGATGGCATTATATCTAAAAGTGTCCTTTTTATGGATATTGGACTGTGTTTTGCTACTAATAGAATCTAATGCAAGCTGTGGATTTTACTTCATTATTTTTATTTACTGTATCTATTTATCTATTTCCCAGTGACAGGACCCTTAACTTTGTAGAATGGGTATACTATAATAAATATTGGTAAAGTTTAGAATCAGAGTAACATCTTGAACGATTGATACGATGCAGACAGAAGAGACCAAATGAAGCAGGGAGCAAGTAGAATTGGAGAATGAAACTGAAAGTAATCAGAAGTGAGTAGTGCCAGAGATTGAAATTGTTGTTGTTGTTTTCTAATGCCAAGCGTTTGACAATAAAATCATTTGATCTCTTGCACTCCAATATTTTTCAAAGATATTGTCATGGTCAGTCACTGAAGCACGATTTTGAGGTGTTCCAAATCCATTTCTTGACATTATGTACCATTGAAGTAGTACCTGCCCAGAGATCCGATTGGGGACTATTTTACTTCTGGATAATTTTACCTTAATGGTACTGATTTCATATTGGAATGGTTAAATAGCAAATTGTAGCAGATTTAAGTGAACACCATATTTTAACGTTTTGGCGGCTACTTCATCCACACACAACCCCCAGAATGTCTGGAGGATCACACCTGCTGTTGGTCGACGGGTCTACTAGGCCTAGTTGGGAGATCTTCTTGATCACCAGCTTTCCCTCCTTAAGCCACTGGAGGACGATTTTAGTGCCATAGCAGGTCAGCACTAGGAACAGAAAAGTAGAAAGGGTAGGAAGGAAAGTGAAATAAACCCCTAGGCCTCGAATGCTCTAATACCATTGGGATCGAAGAAAGTTAAGAGTTCAGTCAGAGGACTGGATAGGAAAGGGTAAAGAGGGAATTAGGTATTGGATAGAGGAAAATTATACCAAATTCGGTCATTAACTCATCAAGCTGACCAGTGCTAATTGATGAGTAGCCCCTCCCTTAAGTTCAGCTTGTAAAATTATGCTTACTAACAGCTGCACCATGGGAAGGTAGGGATGGGACATTGGGTATTTGTCCAGGTTGGTTCCTTAAAGCCTTCAATGGGAAGGATTAATGGCTGTCCCCCCTGTATTCAACAAATTCGACAAATGCCCTTTTGCAGCCAGAGATTAAAATTAAAATCAACCTAAGGAAATGGAAATAACTTAAAGAAATTAAAACTTGCCTGAGGCAGACCAAAATCACGTAAATAAATTAAAACTAGCTTGAGAAAACCATACCTAACCTGTACAAAACAAAAATAGGAGAGCACATACACACATCCATCATGCACAGCCGCAGGTTGGTGCAAGAAACAGCATAAGTTGTTACCCGGATTCTATACTTAAACCCAACATGGTGTATCCTTGCTGGCAACACAGTGCTAGATTTTACCCCATAGTAGTGTATCCTTTCTGCCAACATAGTGTTTGTGTGCTCTAACTTACTGATTGTTGGACTTGCAGGTTGAGCAGATCAACAAGTAGTCACAAAGACAAAGCTGACCTCCAAGAATGTGAAGAACCTGAAGAAGAGAAAAAGTTAGATGTGTCAGAAGTGCAAAAAGGCGAAGATCCTATAGATGAACCTAAAAGAAGCTGTGAGTCGCCAAATGAAGAAAAGTCCAGGTCACCTGTTAAAGAGTGCGAACTGGAAGAGAGTGCACCGCATCAGAGTCCCTGTGAAGGCAGGTCCAGTGCACAGGCCTCACCTGTAGAGGAGACAGCAGTGCAGGAAGAATCTAGAGAGAGAGAAGCACCTGAATCAGTGCCGTCTGAAGAAAAACAAAATGATCAGGACACTAATGGTAAGCAAGATGAGACAGAGGAACAAGCACAAGTGAAGGATGAGTCATCTGAAGAGCAGTGCACAGCCAAGGAATCGTCAGAAGAAAAGAAAGAAGAGACTGAGGAAGAAAGAAAGAAGTGCGAGATGCAGCCAGGGGAGGTAAAGGAAGTTGTTTCAGAGGAAAAAGATAATCAGCAAATATCATCTGAAGAACAGTCAGGAACAGAGATGATAGCACAGATTTCAGAAGTGGAAGTCACTCCAAAAGAAGAGGAAAATGAAAGGGGCGCCCAAGAAGAAATGGTGGAAAATGACAAAGAGAAAGCAGGTGATGACCTTGAGGAAGCTAAAAAGACAGTCATTACCTCACCTGAAGAAGGTGATGTGAAAAAAGAAACGTCAGTAGAATTGAATACATCTGCAGTAAGAAGAAAATCAGCAAGTTCCTGTGAAGATGGGTCAGAAGAGACCCGAGAAGTACAAAAGGAAGAGTCACCTGATGCAGAGAGAGTGGATAATAGTTCTCCAAACAGGACAAAGGTTATTAATTTTTTAGAGGAGGGACAGACACAAGATTCATCAGAGGAGAATTCTGCCTCTCAAGATGTGTCGGGTGTTAGCTCTAAAGGTTTAAGTTCGCAGGTCAATCAGAGTGTAAGGGAGTCTTCTAATGAAAAATCAAACAAACAAATAGTAAAACGTGTTTTCGTAGAAGAAAGGTCTCCATCTCGGGACTCTTCAGAAGAGAGATCGAGAGAAGATATCAAGAAACGCAGGCAGAGTAGAGAATCGAACAGTAGTCGTAGCTACAGCACTAGTCCAGGAAAGCAGTCACATCGTAGGAGTGACAGGGATTCCAACCGCCACAGCAGGCAGGAGAGTGAACGTTCAGACAAGCATAGGAAAAGAGAGGGCAACAGAAGTAGTAGTCCTGATAAGCAGGGAAGTCGACATTCTAATAGGAGATCACGCAGCCCTCAGCATCGGAGAGAAAAAATTTCCCTTAGGAGGTCTTTGTAAGTATATATACTGAATATTGCACAATTATTTAGTCTGTAAGATGCAACCAGTGTTACACAGTAGTACCAAATGTAGCTTGGTACAAGCTTTAACATCCCTTTGTGTCCTTAATTATCTTTAATTTTTTTTATACAAGGTGCAAAGAGAAGATAATTGCCATGCTGCAAACAGTCAGTTTTGGGATTTTTGCAGAAATATACATATTCAGCATTTTTGATACCAAAAAATTTGATAGATTTTGTTCATGTTCAGTTTAATAAGTCAGTTTAATTGGTAAAATTGCATATGAACCATATTCCCTAATCGTTTTTTATTAAGAAAATGAATTGGTCTTTATTTGGAAAAATAATATGAAATGGCAATTTACTCAAAAATGTCTCTCGAGCTTTTAAATTTTTTGTCGTAACTGAGATAAAGTGATAAATAAAATAATATACACAATACCTCCGAAAATGCTTTTGTTGGGGAAATTAATTACAAAGTGATGCCTCTCTTCACCACTCCCTTCCCCACACACACACACACGTATACGTATTTATTTACAATAAAAACCAATTAAACTTACACTGGATGAGACATAACACTCTTTAAGACAAATCATTTCTCATTGTAGTCACCATCCTTTTTCCACTGTTGAATAAGGGCAGATATGCTGGTGCAGTAAAATTTGCTGTCTTACAAATTCCATGAATTTGATACCAAAGCTTCTGCAGTGTTTTGATGTAGCAGTCAGAGTTTATTCCAGCTCTGCTCGAAGAAATCCACAAGAATCATGTTCTCAGCAATGTTGTGTGGTGCCATTCCATTGATTTCCTCTTGGGATCGTGCTCAAAGCTGTGCACCCATGTTTCTTCACCAGTAACGATATTCAATAACAAATTCTCCCCTTCAACCTCATGGAGGTGCACTTTTTTGATTTGCAAGCATGTGGAAAATTCGTGCATACATCTTTGAATATCTAAGGTTTGCAATAATGGTTATGACCAGGGCCCAGACGTTCCTTCATTCATAGTTTTCTGCCCAAGGGCAGGTCCTACACAGCAAACCCAGCATTCTCCAGTATTCCATATTTTCTGCCTTCCTCTTAGTCTCCACATATGATCCATATATCTTAATGATGTCTTCTTCTGCCCTGAACTTTTCTCCTATTCACCATTCCTTCCAATGTATCCTTCAGTAGGCAGTTTTTCTTAGTCAGTGACCCAGTCATTTTTTTCTTCCTGTTCAGTTTCAGTATTAAGGTATGGTCACACATCGCTACTTCTGCAGCACTGCAGTACAAAATACTGCACAACTGTGACGTGTTAACAACGGTGCAACCCAAAAAGTAGCAGCTGTCGAACCAGCTGCCCGCAATTTTTAAGCTTCTCAGAATTGCAGCAGCAACATTTTTGATATCGGTTTTGTTGAAACTTTTGCAGCAGTTGTGATCAGTGTTGCCACCCAAATTTGCCAATGATACTTTTATTGTTTGGATATATTTTAATGTTTGATGTGATGAAAAATAATGATTTGTAACTTACTAAATGTACAACTCACTCAGAGTATATTTGCTGACGATATAATTCATTTTTTTAATTTTCCGTAACGTTTCAAATAGGAGGGTTGCCAACATTGATTACGAGAGTATGCTGTTGGTTATCATTTAAGTATAAAAGCGTTTTTTAATAGCTTTATAATAAAAATAATGCCAATTTCTGAATACTAGTTAGGACAGAAAAGCAAATAATAGATAAGTAAGCTATAGCATGAGTTTCATAATCTGAAACTCTAATTCGAACATAACCACAAAATGTATATTGAAGAATCAACACAGAGATGGAAAGCTGCAGCCGGACTGCGGCTGCAAAAGTAGCGCCTTGTGTGTGAACAGACTCGCAACCTCCAGTTGCAACTTTTGCAGCGCTTGGATTGCATAGCATGAAAAGTAGCGTGCAGTGCACTACTTTTGGTTTATGTGTCAAAACAACACGCAACTCTTGCAGCTGCAGTACAAAAGTTGTGCAGCAAAAGTAGTGACATATGACCATACCTTTATTCTTTCTTCACCCACTCTTTCTAGCACAACTTCATTTCATATTCCGTCTGTCCATTTCATATGCTTCATTCCTCTCCATATCCACATTTCAAATGCTTTTAGTCATTTCTCTTCACTTCATTGTAATGTCCATGATTTTTCCCTATAAAATGCTACACTACACACAAAGCACTTCACATTTTCTTCCAGAGTTCTGCAGAAGTTGTTCCTTAAAAAGCTTCTTTTGCCATTGCTATCCTCCTTTTGATTTTCTGATAGCAGATCATGTTTCTACTTATAGTACATCCCAAATATTTGAAGTTGTCTACTTGTTCCACTACCTCATTTCGAATTTGGGTTTGTTGATGACCTAAAATTAATAAAAAATGGCCTATAAAATGACTTTAGAATGATGAAGATGGCCCAAAAATGACCTAATAATGTTGTAAAATGCATGGAAAGTAACGTAGATTTAGCAAGTATCAGTATTTTATAGTAATGTAAATTTCTAATTTCTGAAATAAAACATAAATCGCTTATTTGTGGTAACTGTCGCTACTTTAAATTAGTGATTTTTCAGGAGAATCTTTTAAATGTTTTGAACTGCTGTAATGTTATTAAGTATTTCCCATTATCATCTTAGGATAAGTTGTTAGATTGGACACCCAGATATATGTTAATAAACACGAATAGCTTAATTGATAGTTGTGGCTTCCTCTACACCTTCTTATAGTCTAAACGTCTTTCAGGCTTCTGACCCTTTTGCTGCGAAATTTCTCACAGACGTAAGCATTGTGTTGAGATGTGATTTGTTGTCAGTAAATAAAATTGATTCTCTTCAAGTTTTGTCTAAAAATAAATTGTGTTAACATGGTACGGATATAAATAAGGAGTTATTTTATTTCTATAAATACAAAATTACTGTGTACAAAAATGTTTAAAACTTGTCAGTGTATACTAAATCTTTTATTTCAGAAATAACTTTTCATAAATCTTAATTCCATAACTCAGTAATTTAGGTGATATCTGCATAACACACCATTTCCATCATTCTCTCAAACACTGAAAAGTAGCCTACCTTATATTATTTCTGTATAAAACAATTAGTCTGACTACTATAGGAACAGAATTCACACATAATTCTTACTTACTTACAAATGGCTTTTAAGGAACCCGCAAGTTCATTGCTACCCTCACATAAGCCCACCATCGGTCCCTATCCTGTGCAAGATTAATCCAGTCTCTAATATCATATCCCACCTCCCTCAAATCCATTTTAATATTATCCTTCCACCTGCATCTTGGTCTCCCCAAAGGTCTTTTCCCCTCCGGTCTCCCAACTAACACACTATATGCATTTCTGGATTCACCCATACGTGCCCTGCCCATCTCAAACATCTGGATTTAATGTTCCTAATTATGTCAGGTGAAGAATACGTGTGCAGTTCTGCGTTGTGTAACTTTCTCCATTCTCCTGTAACTTCATCCCTCTTAGCCCCAAATATTTTCCTAAGAACCTTATTTTCAAACATCCTTAATCTCTGTTCCCCTCTCAAAGTGAGAGTCCAAGTCTCACAGCCATACAGAACAACCGGTAATATAATACATGGATTCATAACAAGCTGTTTTCTATGGTGATGGGTTGTTAATCCTTCGCCCAACTCCCAAGCTGGAGGACCACCCCTTATCAGCTGTCCACGACTGCTTATTCAATATATTCGCAGCTACCCTCCATATCTGGAGGCCATCTCCTCTATCCACAACCTGAGGACGCGCCACGCTGTGGTGATAGGGACCCACAACACATGGTCACACATAATTCTACTTGCCTAAAATGACTTTTAGTATGTTACTACTGAAATAAACAATTTACTTGCAATTTACAAATTTATATAAAATTCTCTATAGTATTAGGTATTTCTTATTAATCAAGTTTTTAAAATCGCTTCTTTTCTTTTCTTTTTTTTTTCTTTTTTTTTTTTTTTTTTTTTTTTTTTTTTTTTTTTTTTTTCCCCTGTCAGAGATTCCTGGCTTTGCAGAAAATACAGGAGTTGACATTACATCATTGATAGAAGTTTTCTTCTTCTTTTTGGTGACGATTGCTTCCTGAAAATTAGCACTCAAATCTGACAGTTTTTGGAAAAGTGAATTGTGTGATCCTTCATTACTTTTATATCTTTATAATTCCCATATTAATTGGGCCTATGTCCTTCTGCAGCTGTTTCATTTCATAGAAATCTTCGTAACACATCTCATTTACATGAAATGGTTTCCACTCTTCCTCGCAGCTCTCATCACAGAAATAAATGTTTCTACTGCTATACATAAGTCCACTTTTTAATTGGCGCTTCACTTTTTTTAACAAAGAATGGACAGAATCACCTTTGTTCTGCCTGTGCAAATTTCAGAGTAAAATATGAAATCTCTCTACCTGTTGTCACCAGCTTACTCTTTCAAGTATCGAGGTACACATGTTCCTATTTCTTGTGAATGGCAACCAGCAAAGATTTGTATTATATGTAATATTATGCTTGCAGTTCAAGACGAAGTGACTCTCATTCAGGTGAAAAGAGAGACGAGGGATCTTCAAAAAATGTTGAGTCCTCTACAGATGATTCCCATTCACATATCAAAGATGATAAGGTATGTTTAATGTGTGGCACTATTTCCATAGCCACATTAGTCACAGTGTGAAGTATTGTTTATAGTAATTAAAATATTTTCATTTGACTTCGGCTTGATAGTCTCTTGTCCCTTCCAATAATAACGTTGAAATCAATACTCATAAAATGATGTGTATAATCAAAGTACAGAAGCATTCATTAGTATTCCCGAGAGAAATTTATATCATTTTCTGAGGACTTAAAGGACACGTGGCAGGAGGTCTTCTCCTGAGATTAATTCTAAAGAAAAGTCTGAATACTCGTACAATTGGTATGGTATTTTCACTGTATTATTATATTTTAAATTATTCCTACACTCATTTTATAACAATAGAACTCTACCTGCTTCAAGGGCACATGACTCTTAACAGGATTTGTCTTCATGGTTCTTACTATTGTCTTCCTGACTGTCTGGAGCTTTCCACATTCGAGTGTTACTTGTAAATGATGGCAGCAGGTGTAATATGAAAACAAATCAGTTTGGAGATTAAATTATCTCCATTTATTGATTCAGATAGAGGATTGAAGGAGATTGAAGTGGCTAAAAGGTATGGGTTTGCACAGTCAACACTTGCAGCATTCATAAAGAAACTCATGAGCTAAAATTAATCCTGAACATAAGTGTTCAAAACTTGCAGCAGCAAAAGACGTTGAAATTGCTGCCTTAAAGTGATTTAATGTTTAGTATACTACAAGAGGAGACCATCTGATTGTTCTCGAAACCATAAGAAACACATTTATTGCTGAAATTTTCAAACCAGAAGACAAGAGTACAATTACTAATTAAAAAAAAAAATGCCTGAATGTAAATGAATTTACGCACCTGGTAGCAGCCCTTTAATGGACCTCATTAAAGTACACCTATTCATTAAAGTTCAGGTGTTCCACCAATCATAAAACACCATTGTAGCAATATGAAAGCGCAAGTATAGATTATTCTCGGATATGCAATCGAAAGACAACTAGCAAAACGTCATGGAGGCTGGAAATCCAATACTGTCGCAGAAGGTTATGTTCTGTTACTATAATAATTAGCGTTAATTGTAAATAATATTCAAATAAATTCAATCTGTCATCTCGTTTTTCAATGTCTAAATCAATTTCAAGGTTATATCAAGATTAATGTTCATTTTACTCTCTAGATTATATCAAGGTCAATGACATTTGTTCCTCGGAAAAAATCAATACTTTCGCGTCTGCGCACATCTCACAATTTACGAGATATTGCACTAGGTCAGTTCCGCTCCCCAGTCAGATAAGAATAACATGAATACTTATGAATAATTTCAAGTTAGAAATATGGTCGAGCATAAAAAGTCGTATGAAACTTGTCTATAATGGTAATTAAGATGCTCATAAGAAAATTATGAAACTTGCTTGCGCTCGTTTCATAAACATACTCGCGTCTTAATTACTACCATTATAGGCTCGTTGCATAATGTACTATTGTATGTCAAGTAAGGTCATCAAATGGTGAGTAAATATTATTTTATAGTATGTTTATTTTTTTATACTTATTTTTGCTGTATTCTCTTTCAGAACATAAATATGGGCAACATTTCATAACCCCTCAATACAATTAAGACCTTGATATAGCAATACAATTTTATTTTCCTAAACAAAATTTCATACCAGTTGAGAGGATGCAAAGGCATTTCTTTCCCCTTCCGTCAATGACAGACTAGTAGCTGTTACCTCTTATAGCTGCCCCCCCCTCCCAAGCAGTACACACAAGAAAATAAAATATTAAATAAAGTACATTAGTGAATATAAAATACAGTGACACAGATGTTTTACATGTTTGAGTATATTTTAATGTTATTCTTACAATATTTTCAAGTAATAATTAAATTAAGGAATGTTAGTTTTTATTATGAAGTCAGGGGGGAGTGATACAGTGCAGATTGTCCCCTGGTGTATGCTGTAGAGTAGCAACTAGCTGTGTAGAAAACATTTATCTTCTGCTGTCAGTAGCTTTTTAATGTACCAGTTGATATAAACAGCAATAAAATGAAATATAAACACTTAGATACTGATAAACACTTTCAGTAATAAAATTTGTCACTGTGTTGAAAGTCAATTAGTCAAACATTAGTGAGATGGACAGTAACATCTTCCCCTTCATTGATGGTAGAGAGTGTGAGTACAGGGGAAAGGACTATCAACCAAACTGAAATGGGGATTAGGCCTCAGGAAATTGTTGTATCGAGATTTGACTGTGTACACATTTCTGTAAATATAATTTGTGCAGAATTATGTACTTAAACCGTAATATCTATAAATGAAGTGAAGTGTTTTACTGTTTCATATTTGTGCAAAATGAATGACATACATTTATGTAAGCTGTAAAATTTATGAATGAAATCAAATAACTTACTTTTGGGATTATTAAAATATATTTCTTGTGCAATCCAGAAAACACAAGTTCCATTTTCTTCTTTGGATGTGTAATAAGATATGTATGTATGTATGTCTTACAAATAATAATTCACGAAAATAAACCATAAAAGATAATATCATTTGCAACATAAATTTAAAAAATTGAATTGTTATAAGATGCATAAAACATGTAATTAGAAGATTTGTGTCATCTCAGCATCACTAAATTATTTTTAATTCCTATTACACTTCAAAAATGTTTTAAGTAATACCTTTATATCTCATTAATAAAAATGTCTCAATTACGAGAATTGTAACAATAGTTAGAGTTCATAATTTTGACGCTTAAATTACCTCTCTTATCTGGTACCATATAAATAAAAATGTGTAGTAGATTTATTGACATTAATCAATATGTGCTGAAATGTTTAGAGAGGAATAACAGTCATTTTAGAAGTACTTTACTCAATGTATTTAAAATGTCTTCTCTTATGTTTCAGGAAAATGTTAGAAAATCCACAGAACAATCAGGTAAAATCAATTTGAAATTTATTTAATATGAAGTAACACTTTGATCATATGAAAGTAGATGAAATAATTTATTGTCCATCTTAAACACTAAATTACTGTGCACCAACATTTTCTTGTTTCCTTCTTTCTCTCAATTTTATTGTTGTGTTTACAATAATGATACAAGTCTATAAATAAAATATGACAAGAAAATTTCTTTGTGACAATTCTAGGTTCGAGCCTGGAACAGTCTCAGAGTGTGACAAGAAGGCGAAGATGGGGAGCAAGCAAAACAAACAGACCAGGCAAAAAGCCTGTGCTGTCCATCTCGACAGACTCCTTGAAGGTATGGCTTAGTTTTCCATCACTACAGGGGGGGGGGGGGGGGATTATTCAGTATATGCAAAGTGTATTTTTTTAACTAACGCCATGCATACTGATTCCACTTGTGGTTGCTGTTCGGGAAATCAGCTAGCAGTCCATCTCCAGACAGTGCATCTGAGTTTCCTAAGAATCTTGTTAGATGATAGTGTCATCGAATCCTTTACAGAAAGTAAATATTGATACTTTTTGGAAATTCTAAGAAAGGTTCACAACCATACTATTCACACGAAGTCTACATTAAAGGAGTTAATATGTTGTTGTTGTTGTTTTCTAATGCCAGGCGTTTGACAATAAAGTCATTTGACCTCTTGCACTCCAATATTTTTCAAAGATATTATCATGACCAGCCACTGAGGCACAGATTTTGAGGTGTTCCGAATCCATTTCTTGGTTTGAGTTGCACAATGGGCAGTTAGGGGACTGATATATTCCAATTCTATGCAGGTGTTTAGCCAAACAATCATGGCCTGTTGCCAATCTAAATGCAGACACAGACGATTTTCGTGGTAAATCGGGAATTAACTGTGGATTTTGATGCAGAGAGTTCCATTTTTTCCCTTGAGATTGTGTTGTCAAATTTTGTTTGTTGAAGTCTAAGTATGTAGATTTAATAAATCTTTTCACAGAGTAATACGTAGATTTAGTAACAGGTCTGTAAGTAGCAGTGCTGCCCTTCTTTGCTAAAGCATCCGCATTCTCATTTCCCAGGATTCCACAGTGGGATGGTATCCATTGGAATACAATTCTTTTATTGAGTGATATTAATTGAGAGAGCATTTTAGTTATTTCTGCTGTTTGAGATGAAGGTGTGTGTTTAGAGACAATTGATAGAATAGGTGCTTTGGAGTCTGACAATATAACTACATTCCTAAATTTATTGATGTGGCATAGAAGATTCCTGAGACATTCACTTATTGCAATGATTTCACCATCAAAACTTGTTGTTCCATATCCAAGAGATCTATAAAGTGAGGAGAGACAGCACATAACACCTGCACCGGCACCTTGTTCTCTGAGATCAAGGATCCGTCGGTGTATAAATGAAGCCAGTTTTGTGGAGGGTACCTAATATTAATTGTCTCTAAAGACAATTGTTTCAGTATTTCAGTGTTTACTTCTGATTTCAGTATTTCTTCTGTTAAATTTAGATTATATTCTATATTTAATAGAGTTAAAGGGTTTGGTTTAATTTGTAAGTTTTCTTTTAAATTCGGGATATTGATTTTCTGTTTTAATTCTTGAACAATGGATATGAAACTTTTTTGAGTTTTCAATCTACAGGGAGGACTGTATGAATGCCAATTGTTTCCTGGTAATCTGATAAGTTTTTCATATTGAATCAGTGCTTTTTCTTCTATTGTCATTTTGATGCTGTTAATATTAGTGAGGAATCTCATAGAATCTATTGGAGTTGTTTTGATTCCACCAGTAATGAGTCTGAGAGCTTGGTTTTGAACATATTCTATGTCGTTTATGAAAGATGAAGTAATTAAAATTTCTCCGCAGTATGTCAGCACTGGCTGTATAAACATTTTGTATGTAGTGTTCAGAGTATTCCTAGAGCATCCCCATTTCTTTCCTGCTAGTCTTTTTAGAAGGGAGAATCTTTTACGAGCTTTTTCAGAAATCTATTTCAAATGGTTGCTCCATGTTAACTTACTATCGAAAATAACTCCAAGATATTTGGATTCATAAGTCCTAGGAAGGTGTTGGCCATTGTATTGGATATTGAATTCTCTTTCTTTTTTACTTACTTACAAATGGCTTTTAAGGAACCCGAAGGTTCATTGCCGCCCTCACATAAGCCCGCCAGCGGTCCCTATCCTGTGCAAGATTAATCCAGTCTCTATCATCATACCCCACCTCCCTCAAATCCATTTTAATATTATCCTCCCATCTACGTCTCGGCCTCCCTAAAGGTCTTTTTCCCTCCGGTCTCCCAACTAACACTCTATATGCATTTCTGGATTCGCCCATACGTGCTACATGCCCTGCCCATCTCAAACGTCTGGATTTAATGTTCCTAATTATGTCAGGTGAATAATACAATGCGTGCAGTTCTGTGTTGTGTAACTTTCTCCATTCTCCTGTAACTTCATCCCGCTTAGCCCCAAATATTTTCCTAAGCACCTTATTCTCAAACACCCTGAACCTATGTTCCTCTCTCAGAGTGAGAGTCCAAGTTTCACAGCCATATAGAAGAACCGGTAATATAACTGTTTTATAAATTCTAACTTTCAGATTTTTGGACAGCAGACTGGATGATAAGAGCTTCTCAACCGAATAATAACACGCATTTCCCATATTTATTCTGCGTTTAATTTCCTCCCGAGTGTCATTTATATTTGTTACTGTTGCTCCAAGATATTTGAATTTTTCCACCTCTTCGAAGGATAAATCTCCAATATTTATATTTCCATTTCGTACAATATTCCCGTCACGAGACATAATCATATACTTTGTCTTTTCGGGATTTACTTCCAAACCGATCGCTTTACTTGCTTCAAGTAAAATTTCCGTGTTTTCCCTAACCGTTTGTGTATTTTCTCCTAACATATTCACGTCATCTGCATAGACAAGAAGCTGATGTAGCCCGTTCAATTCCAAACCCTGCCTGTTATCCTGAACTTTCCTAATGGCATATTCTAAAGCGAAGTTAAAAAGTAAAGGTGATAGTGCATCTCCCTGCTTTAGCCCGCAGTGAATTGGAAAAGCATCAGATAGAAAATGGCCTATACGGACTCTGCTGTATGTTTCACTGAGACACATTTTAATTAATCGAACTAGTTTCTTGGGAATACCAAATTCAATAAGAATATCGTATAATACTTCCCTCTTAACCGAGTCATATGCCTTTTTGAAATCTATGAATAACTGATGTACTGTACCCTTATACTCCCATTTTTTCTCCATTATCTGCCGAATACAAAAAATCTGATCAATAGTCGATCTATTACGCCGAAAACCGCACTGATGATCCCCAATAATTTCATCTACGTACGGAGTTAATCTCCTCAAAAGAATATTGGACAAAATTTTGTACGACGTCAACAAAAGTGATATTCCTCGAAAGTTACCACAGTTGGTTTTGTCCCCCTTTTTAAAAATAGGTACAATTATGGATTCCTTCCATTGTTCTGGTACAATTTCCTTTTCCCAAATAGCAAGTACAAGTTTATAAATTTCGCTATATAATGCACTTCCACCCTCTTGTACCGAGTGAAAATATTTGGTAGTTACTTTTGCTTAAATTGAGTGTCATCAAATTTTATGTATTCCATTCATGTAGTTGATTTAGAGCTTTAAGAGCAGAAATTTGAATTTTGTCTCTATGTCTGTAAGATCCGGAAGTCCACAAAACTATATCATCTGCAAATAGTGCTGTTTTCATGTTTGATTCCTCTAATAGGGAGGGTAAGTCATTTATATAAATATTGAATAAAGTTGTGCTGAGGACAGTGCCCTGAGGTAGACCTCGATATGTTTGTCTGTAACTAGAAAGTGAGTTATTGAATTTAGTGGCAATGAATCTTTGACTAATTAATATTCACAAGAACAGTTTTATTGAATGTTGAATAAAAAAGATTTTCTAAGTAATTTTGGACAATATTTAATTTGTTTTGCGTCATACTTCCAAGTTTTTATGCTATATTTTGGAATTTTAGGGTATAATTGCATACATATTTCCAGAATTATTAGGTCATAGAAATCTAGCCCTAGTGATCTGAATTGTATTGTTCATTTCATTGTGTTTTGTTTGTATATTATTGAAGTTGAATTTATTTTTGTTACAGAATCTGATTCCAGGAGCAAAACCAGTTCCAGTTAGTGAAGTGCAGTTATCTCAGGAAGAAGAAGAAAGAAGAGAAAGAGAATCAGATGAACCAGAAAGAGATGAAAGTGACAAGAGGGAAAAGTCAAGGAATAAGGAAAGAGATAATCAAGAAACAGATAAAAAATCTGTCGCACCAATGACAGTTTCAGAGCCACATAAAATAAGTGTAGCTGTCACAGATGACCATCGAGGTAAAGTAACTTCATTCGTCCCTGGATTAAGACACCAGGTATCAAGCATGGGAAACAATTTATTGTTAGACCATGCAACAAAAGAGCTGAAATATTACTACAATGTAATAGATTTCAGCTGAGAACAGTTACAGCTGTTCTCATGAGTCATGCACCTGTGAAAAAGCATCTTAATTTAATGGGCATACTTCAAGGTAACCTAGACGGTAGATTCTGTGGGAAGGAGACTGAAACAGCCCAGCACATTATTTGCTCCTGCAGTGCATTGGCTTGCAGAAGGTACCTTATCTTTGGGAAAGATTCTCTAGAGCCAAAAGATTTTGAACCAAGTTCTATATCTGGACTGTATATCTTAATCAAGGTAACAAGGCTGATGAATCGGTATTAAATTATAAAACATAGGTAGCACAATAGGCCTAAGGCTGCGGTGCATCCGGAGCAATGACAGACCTAAATGTTGGAAAAAAAAAAAACTGTGTATTTTCATCATAAAAAAAGAATCATCACGTAGTTATGTTAGGAAGGTGCCTTTCTTGAGGTTTCAAAAATAATCATTTAAAGTAGAACTACAACATTTTCAAAAATTTGTTCCAGAGTTTGAAGATGTAGAAATATCGCAGTGTTAGAATTTCAATCTGCTGTTGACAAGGAGTTAACACCATGATAGTATGGTGACTGATGCTGTTCTGATCTCCCATGTAAACACTAAATTATTGTGCAACGCCATTTTCCTCCTCTCTTCTTTTCTTAATTTTATTGTGTTTACAACTGCTTATGTGTCACACAACATACTATTTTAAAGTTTAATGAATGTATGTATCCAATGCCTACCCACTTCACTTTACATAATTCGGGTTCCGCATATTGCGGATAGATGGCAGGACTGTGACCCATTTTCTAGTTGCACACCACTTCAGCAGGCTACGCTGAACATGATGTGTATATGTGAAGTGTTATGTCTTGTTCTAGGGTGAGTGTATGTTTAAATGTAGTGTATGGAATGAGTGGTGGTGTTGATGAGGAAGGAAGAAGAGGAAACCTGGTGCCGGCACGTAGCCTGCTCCTGTGGAATAGCACCAATAGCCAGGCTTAACATCCCCATTTGTCGGCTAAATCACTATCAACAGTGACATATGCACTACGGAGAGATTTGGGATTTAACCCAGGCATATTGGTCCACAATCTAGTGATTAGAAGTTGTGCACCACCATCTCTCCTAGTTCCAAGGTAGAAATTTTACATGAAAATTTCTGACCCTGCCAGGGATCGAACCCGGGCCGGCTAGTCTGGAGGCAGACATGCTACCACAGAGCTAACTCGGTGGACGTAAAGTTTATTGAATTGGATATAATATTTCAGAACATCTGGATAAACATAATCTCTAAATTGAAGTTGTATTCACGCAAAATTATACTGTATTATTACTGATAACGAAAAAAAAAACTGTCAAACTTATTAAAGTTCTATACTTCATACATGTGTGTATAGCTACTGGTAGAGTTGGTGGAGCAACTGGTTATGTACTGGGTGGTATGACAGGATTTTTCTCATTGCTGAAACTTCCAGAACAGCCCTAGGATCACTCAGCCTCTGTAAAATTGAGTATCAGGTCATTCCTAGGGAAAAAATATGGTTAGAGCATGGTGCCTACCACACCATGCATTCTAGTGTCAAGGTCATGTAAACATGGAGCTTTATCTCCAGGATCCCAAGCACCTTCATGGATATAAAAGGGATATCTTTACTTTCGTATGTGTGTGTGCATGCATGTGCTTACACATGTGCACATAGGGCAAACTAAGTCCTGCATATAGATTTTCCATTTGTATGCATTCAACCCCTGTGGAGTGAATATCATATAGATGACTTTTAGCCCTGGAGATAGTACAGTGAGATGACTCAGATAGGTCTCGAGTTGTCACCAGGTAATTGACTCCAAACATTAGCAGGATGCAATTTGAGTGGCCTCAACTGACATCATTATGACTCTCCCTTGGATGCTAGTGAGTGTTGCTGCAAGATGTCTTTCGCCCAGTACCAGGAAGATACACCTGCCATTAGGTATCGCCCATTGAACATCTGTCTGGCACTGGAACACAGTTATGAACACTTTTTACAGAAAAGCATTAAACTATCTGGTTATCTACTGAACATCTACGAAGCTTGTACACATTACCCTAAAAACATTTTTTTATGTTATGAAGTAATATGAAATGAATAAAAGAGTAGGAAGAAATTGAAAATACTAATGGAATTAAATTTGTAATGTTGATGAAAATACAAGAAACCTGGGAGAAACTCTCATTTTTTAAAGTGAAATAATACACAAATGCATGCCAGTTATTATAAACATGGACAAATTATTAGCAAAATTGATCATTTTTATGGTATAATTTTGCAAAATTTGACTTTCAAATTTAGACTACAGTTGACATTTTTACATATTTCTGAGTACTATAATCATAAAAATGTCAACAGTAGTCTAAATTGAAAAGTCAAATTTTGTAAAAATATGTCAAAAAAATCGTAAATTTTGCTAATAATTTGTCCACGTTTGTATAATATATCATATAATCATTCATTCGTAGTTTTCTGCCCAAGGGCAGGTCTTTCACTGCAAACCCAGCATTCTACAGTCTTCCCTATTTTCTGCCTTCCTTTTGATCTCTGCATATGATCCATATATGTTAATGTCGTCCATCATCTGATATCTTCTTCTGCCCCGCACTTTTTTTCCATTCACCATTCCTTCCAGAGCATCCTTAAGTAGGCAGTTTCTTCATCATGCCATGTTTGCAGTTTTTCTTGAGAAAGATAAATACGGTAGTTGCCTTCCACACAACAGTATATCACCCATTGCTATCTTAATCACATATCAAGTCCATTATATACATACGTTCATACTATTAAAATGTGTAGAAATTACAACAAAAGTGCTGTAATAGAACAGTGAATAAAAATGATTGTGTTGATTTCAGGGAAAGCTGTGACTCGCAAGATATCTATTGTGTCAGATGATGCAAGGACTCTGCAGAATTCTCCAAGTCCTCCAAGACACAAGGCCTCAAATGTTTTATTTATTTCTAACTTAGTGCGTCCTTTTACTGTTAACCAACTGAAGGAGCTCTTAGCTCGCACTGGCACTATTGTTGAGGGAGGATTCTGGATAGATAAGATCAAGTCGAAATGCTATGTTCAGGTATGTTTCACTAATTACAGTTTATGATTATGTGAGAAATATACTGTTCCACAGATGACAGACTATAAAAACCTATCTTGATCAGGAAGTCATTTTTTATTGTAGTGCTGAGAGGTGAACCCTTACAGCATTGGAAATCCTATATTAATGCAGAACCTTCTTAACACCACTAGTACGTACTGCCCATGTCTCACTTCCTGAGCTGTTTCTTTGCGGGACGAGATGTAGAGAGGGAGAGTGGGAGGTCCTGTGTACCGCATGTGCCTATTACCCTGCGTTCAACACATCGGACACTTTAGGATTCCTTTCGACAACTATGGAGCAAGATTAGCCATGGACAAGCGAATGTATAGGCTATCCCCTCACAAAACAAATTATGTCCTCTCATCAATTCCTGTAACTAATTACTAATACCAGTGGTAGACTACAGTCTCTACTCGAGATTATAAACCTAATCGCGATTACGGTTGTCACGTGTACACATCTGTAAACTCTTTCCTCTATGGCAGTGTTTCTCAAACTTTTTCCACCGCGAAATCCCTTTTAATCTAAAGTGTAACTGCTTAATCCTTGTAATATTTTATTCGTTTTTAATAATTAACAGACAAGTCAAAGCTAGTATCTCAATAATTTTGTTCAGTGGGACGAATGTATTTGCTTTTTAAGCTTGCAATCTGGTTTTATGGCAGAAAGTTGTAGTCTCATTTCTACTATACTTCAGCATTTTGTCTTTTCGGTATTTTGTTTTAGTGAACACATGCTCAGAGAATCTAGTGATTAAAATGATAAGTATTATTTTCCGTTTTAGATGTTCATTAAACATATTATTATTATTATTACGCATATTCTTGGATTATTATTATTATTATTATTATTATCATCATCATCATCATCATCATCATCATCATCATCATCAGTGGTTTCATGTTATTATTGATTCATATTTTCGTAACATTTATATATTTTTATAGTAACCACTAAATATAAAATAGCCACCGGAGCAGCCCAGTCGGCTAAGGCGCTTGCCTACCAATCCAGAGTTGTGCTCAGGCGCGGGTTCGATTCCCGCTTGGACTATTTACCTCGTTGGATTTTTTCCTAGGTTTTCCCCAACTGTAAGGTGAATGTCAGATAATCTATGGCGAATCCCTGGCCTCATCTTGGCAAATACCATTTCCCTATCATCAATCCCATCGATGCAAAATAACCTAGTAGTTGGTACAATGTTGTTAAATAACCAAGTAAAAAAAGTATAAAATAAAATGTAAAATAATATAGGACTCACGGAACCCTGGAACATACTTTGAGAAACGCTGGTCTATGGTAATTCAGCAGTTGTCCAGACTGAACAAAGAGTGGCCTAGTGTGTACATAAATTTTCCGAAATCGCCATCAGAGATAATAGTGGTAGTGGTAACCACGATTAGAGTCTCCAGTATTATAAACAGTAAAGACCCCTGCAATGGCATAGGATAATGTTTTCAGAACATGTGATATGCTGCCGTGCCGCACACTGCTGCTGCCGTAATGGTCCAAGCAGACCTAAGAGGCGTGGTTATCGTTATTAAATGTTAAGAAGCGCTTATAATACAAATTTAAGATTATTTGCAGCACATGTTTTCGTTATTAAATGTTACGGAGTGCCTATAATACAAAATTAAGATTATGTGAAGCACACTTTTTCCATTATTAAAAATGTTAAAAAGTTCTTACAATAGAAATTTAGGATTATGTACAGCACACTTTTTCCATTAGTAACTTCACACTGTAATCAAACAAGAACCTAAGATACATACCTAATGTCTTTATTGTTTTGCTGACAGTTAAATTTTGTGTACTTCTTCAAATAATCGCAGAAAATGTACGTGTTTTAATAGTATAAAATCTTAGCCTTAACTGTACCACCCCTACTTGTTAAGTTTTCCAGTGCAGATGTTCGGCAAGAGAGCAGAAGACTATTCCATCAATTTAGCTATTACCCCGTTGTTCGTAAATTAAATATATGGTAATTTTAGAGGTGTAACACAATTTTAGCACACAAAATCGATCTAGTTCTCAATGAAATTATGTTCTATAAATTAAATGAAACTAATTAATTCCCAGTTTTCAAGAAAAATATTTAAAAATAGTTGATGGAACAGGCATGTGTTTGGATTGTGGTGTGCAAGACATCACAGTGTTGGTATGTAGTTTTGACATGGGGTATTGATCAAACATTGTCTGCAGTCATGCTATGATCTTCCTATTACATTCCTGTTTTGTTAACATTGTAGACTAGACCTTTATTTTATGGTTATAAATTGAATACAAACTGCAATTGTAGTCTACCAGTTTCATTATTCAGAGAGTATGAGTTGTTATTTTTGTTTTTATGTAGTACGAAACAGAAACTGAGGCTCGAGAGACAAGACATGCTCTTCATGGAGTGCGTTGGCCTGTGTCTAACCCAAAACAACTTTGTGTGGACTTCGGCAAGAAAGAAGACATGGATTTAGCACAGGCTCTCACAGAGGAAGATCAGATTCCAAGAAAGACTGAGCCACTGAAGGTGGAGCGGACTGTTGAAGGTTGGGTTGCTGAGCAAGTCAGGGAGAAAGAGAGAGAACAGGAGATGCGGGAGCGTGAAAGAGAACGGGAGAGAGAACGAGCACGAATCAAGGAGAGACCTCACCATGTTATGCCTTCCATGGAGACACTCGAAAGAAATAGAAATGTAAAGGTATGCTGCAATCATCATCACTATTTCAGACGCTGCTTATGAACATTCTATAGATCATATTGATATGCACTTAGTAGTAAATTCTTTGTTACTGCCTTGAAACAGGGCATTTTAAGAACAGTAGAAGTTCATATAATATCTTTTAAGATAGAAATAATTACAAGTGTCTTGTCTGAAAGATGTATGTGTTCCATCTACCACATTCTTCCGTCCAAAAAAGAAAGTTACTGTCCTTGACTGTACTAGAAATCTCATGAATGCAATGTTACCATCACTGAGGAAAATTGAAAATTCTTTAAACATTTGCTCAGGACTATTTTTCTATTAAATAGATTCTTTTCAGTAGTATCTGATGTATTCATTTGTGTTTAGTGTTACTACCAAATCATAAGTGTATTACTTGGTTATAAATTTTACATTAAGTTACGTATTACACATATAAAAGTCTTTGCATTGAGCAAAGATCACTTAGTAATCTGCATGCAGTTTATATTATGACTAGCCATACCCGTGCACTTTGCTGCACTTGTTATAAATAAATATCATTGACTTATATCTGTTATATCTTCCATTCACCATTTCTCCCAGTGCATCCTTCAGAAGGCAGATATGTTACCATATACAAATTTTATAGCACAATACAATACTGTGTATAAATTTGTATAATTTTTTCCTTCATTTGATATAATAAGACAATGACTGAAATAATAACAATAATAATAATAATAATAATAATAATATTAATGTATAATAATAGGCACAATCTTACAATTTGATTTTTTTCATTCTTGTTGCTATATTAATAGCAAACAATGTAACTGAAGCTGATTGGCCAATCAGATTGATTGTTTAATATTGAAACGTGCCCTGCAAATTCATTGTAGTAAAAAATTTCGCGCTCCTTTCAACATATTTACTCACCTGTGAAGGAATTAATGTATATCCAAGGAGAACACGTAGGCCGGAACTGTTATGATCTCTGAGAGAGTATCTGAAGTGTTCCAGACAAAATGGTTGATGGTATGTTACACAGTACTCCAGTTCCTATGCAGAACAGTCTGTCAGAAACTCCTTCTGTTATTTTGGAACAAAGTGTTCCGACCTACAGTTCTTTTTTTGGAACTGTTCCGCAAGTACTGTTATGTTATTTTTCCATATTTCTATCATACACCCATCTACTGTGGATGTAGATGGTGCTCCTGCTGAGCTTCAGCTAGAAATGACAGACTGATAGTGTGATAATGAATTGAAGGTGATATAGAAAAGCAGGAAAAAGTCTGTGTGATTTTTATTAACATTTTCCATTAGTCAGATTTCTCAGGCTTCATCAGCATAGACCATGCATTGTGCATGTTCGGATCCACATACATATATGAATATTATTTTCTTTAATGAAAGTAATTAAATCTCACCACAGAAGTAGTTAATTCATCTGACTACAATCTACAAAATTCCTTAGTTCATGCAATGTCCAGATCATAGTGCATAATATTGAGCAATTAGTACGCAATAAAGAGGCTAAAAATCCCGTAAAATTAGCATTACAGAAGATCAGGAAATATTATTTTTACTAATGATCCATTAATGCAATAACAAAATGAAAAGATAAAATAGAAATCTAAATGCAGTACAGTATTTAGTTTTATTCAGCTTTCATTTCATCCCTAACTTATCAACCAATGATTTCATACACATAAATACCAGTATTAGGCATTCACATTACTTTAAGTTTAATTTGATCATTATGAGAAATAATTATTATCACGCAAAAGAAGCCACCATCGCAAGCCTCTGTTATGCCCGCGGCAGCGAAACATGACCGCAGCAGGCTTCAGAGCAGGCTGAGATGACATCACAAGACATCGAGTTGATGACTACTGATCTAAATATAACAATTAAAACGTTGCACACAATTATATGGATGCTATGAATCCCCTGTCACTTTTTTCTTTATTCTTTCACATTTCAGATGTCAGCAAGTGTTAGAGAATGGGACTTAGGAAAAATAGGACAGTTGTCTCCTAATGAAAGAGAACCAAGACATGAGGAGAAGAATAAAGATCGAGAGAAAAGAACTCGGAGAGAAAAAGCTCATCATAGCAGAACTCCATCGCCACATGATATACCTGGTAATGCTTTAAACTTACGTCCAGTCACTCCCCATTCACTGTTTAATATTTAAGGTTTTACTATATAATGTTAATAAAGTAAGACCAAATGCACAAACACAGATTTATGACAAGTTTTCGTGGGACACTGATGTTTTCCTGGGATATTGTGTGCATGCACGACTGGCTGCTCTTAGATTAATCATACAAGGTATTGAAACATGTGATTCTTATTCTAGCTCGAAAACAAAAAAAGAAAGAAGAAGACGCTCCTGCAAAACTATTGGATGATTTGTTCAGAAAGACAAAATCAACTCCCTGCATTTATTGGCTTCCTCTCACTGCTGAACAGGTAAGTTTGTCGCACTGAAACCACCCACAAATTTACGTCAGTGGGAGCTGTAGCCAATAGAATGGAATGGCACGAACTTCGTCAATTAAACAGCGAATAGAGATTTTTTAAGGTCATTTTTATTATTTTACATTCAGATAAGTTGTATAAATATTTACAATATATTTTATTGTTATTTCGGTCATCAACTTATCAGATATATATGAAGGTTAACAACCTATCAATTCATGGCGATCTAATTTAAAACACAAACATTTAATTGGTCATCTTCAGGTGATCGTTTGGGTACAATGAATAATATAGGCCTAAACATTTTGAACACAAGGTATTAGGAGTTGTACTATGCCATACGCAGTGTGTTAAAAAAATATTGAACATTAATTTTTACCACATAAACAGATGAAGCACGTCCTTTGGTGGAGATGTATAGGGGACATTAATGCACATGCAGAAAGCATTAGTTGCTGGTAGTCAGCCTATAGCCCAGTTTGTTCAACCTTTGTTAAAATGCATCTAACATAGCGTTAATTAACTGTAAGTTAAAAGTATGATTTGCTGTTAAAAATATTGCGTTTCTTCAACTTTACATTTCACATTTTAACATTCTGTTTGTTAACTATCTGTTAGGACCAGAGATTCTAGAGTTTAACCATAACCTATAACCAAGTATATGCTCAATTCTGTTTTCTGAACTCTGACAATTGCGATTCTCGCTTGTTTCTGTTGTTTGATTCAGAGAGGATAGAAGTCTTTCTATTCTCTCAGGTTTGATTTCTGCTTCTTTCCGTCGTCTGTATCACAGTAGCGTGGAGCAGCGTTTTGGTATTGCTGTTGTGAAATGGAAAACACTGGAACAAAAAGAAATCATGGGACCTATTTCTCTTCGTTCGAGAGGAGCCTTCTGCTGGAAATTATTTCGCAGTATAAACCAATTAATGAGAATAAACAAACGAATCTAAGTTGAAAGCGAAAAGTGAGGCTTGGCAGAAAATAGCCTATACCTCTGTATGAACGTATGTTCTGTCAAATGACGAAATCATCCCCTCTGTTTATGTATTCGTGGATATCATTTTCTAAATAAAATATAAAAGTTAAGCATCTAGCGCACCAGCAATAGTGGATACTTCTATGCTAACAGAGAGTTAAATAATTTAACTGCATGAAATTGGGTAGCTAAATTAACATAGGTTTTAACAGCATGTTAGTACTAACAGTAGTTGAAGAAACGCTTCAACTGTTAAGTTTACAGTTAAAATGGAATAACACACTGTTATAATTTTCAAAGGTTGAAGAAACCGGGCCTATGACTAAGGGAGTGTAGTGAGCACCCGCTGAATTGTCAATTGCTGCAAAATGACAGAATGACTTAAGCAACAATATTGCATCAGATTTTGCCAAAAGCTAGGGTGATGCCCAAGTGGAAACCATTTGCAAGATCCTACAGGCTTTCAGGGACAATGCCATGAGCACAGAACTGTGAGCAATAAAAATTTACTACCTTGGTAAATTTTAGATTTCTTGAATTGATAAGAATAGTCTGCTATCAACAACCATGGGGGGGATGATTCCATGGGAAACTAAAGGCAAAGCAAGCCAGAATGAATGTTGGGAAGTCGAAGTTAGGAATGTTATGGTGAGGATATGGGGATGAGTGTTACAGATCATGGTGAGTTAAAGTGACTGAGATGGAAGTAGGGATGCTTTGTACTGTGGAACAGCGTCTGCACTGCCTTTATGAAGTGTGAATGAGAGGGAAATACTTATTTCCATGTATGGCTTTAGCGTGCTTGTGACATGGTAACATTATATTAATGCAGGAATGAATTTTGCTTGTCTGTGCCATCCATCAATGTCAGAAACCACGTGGGGGCCAGATGTTTCTGGCAGTCATGCACTCTCTAATATAATGGGAGAAACGGCTTGTTGGTTTTAGTCTTGATTTAATTACTTTCAGACAATGAGAACCAGTGGATGTTTAAATAATTTATACCACATTTTCTGTACACTGTTCAAAGATTAGTTAGCTATATCTGGAAGCATTAGAAACCAAATAATTGTAAGGATATCATGTTACTGTTAAATTTGAGTAACTCTAACCCAGTGGAACTATGTGTCATGTTTCAGATTGTTGTGAAGGAGGAAATGAGGCGTAGGCACATGGCCGAACATGAGCGTAGAATGGCCGAGATGAGAAAAGCAGAGAGAGAGCGTGAACGTGTTAGAGCTCAGCAACGCCAACAGAGACGGACAGGGGAGAGAGATAAAAGAAGACGACGAACTACCAGTGGTAGTCCGAAGAAATAAGTCTTTGACAAAAAGTTCACTTCACTGGAAATTTGAGTGGAGTTGCATGACGCAAGTCCCTGCAATCCAGCAGGGTGAAGAGAGGGTGCGGCCACCGCCACCGTGACTGTCTCGCAACTCGATACCTTCCCCTTGGCATGTTCAGCATTAAAACTGCCAAGGAGGCGGTTACGTCAACTCATGCTCGGCTGTTTTAGCAAAATGGTCGGTTCTTATATCAAATTTACTTTTATCTCGCATGACCTGTTTGGTCATTTTTCTCTTTTTATTTTAGTTTTTATTTAAAAAGAAGAAAAAATTGTCTCAAAATTGTTTAAATTGCTTCCATTTTGGTAGTATTTAAATTTGTTTGCAACTTTATTAAATTAGATTGATCTATAATATTTTATTCATAAAATAAGTTATTGAGTTAACCTAGAAATCGCGTATTAGAGTTATTACTTTAAAGTTGCACATTGCTTCTTGGTACTTGATGAAATTAGTTCTTCACTTTTTAAAATTGCTTGGTATAAGAGTCCTTTCTTTCCCTAATAACACACCTAATCTGCATGCTTACTTCCTTGACTTACACACAGCAATTGCATGATTCTTAAATAATATTGTGTGTTGGCCTTTGTGGCCAATCCGCCCTCCTCTGACCTTTTGAATCCTTCTCCAAGTTTTTATTGCAGGAGATAAGCTTTTCTTTCCAGGTACAGCAGAGCAGAAAAGTTGAGTTTTTTCAATTCTGATGATGACAGATGATTTTTATCTCGTCAGGCAGCACAACAGGCAGCCCACTGCACAGGGCTTGGGGGGATCGAACGAAAGAAACAAAACCATGGGAGGTAAAATACATGAGTGATCGTCTTACCAAGGAACGACAAATTCAAGAAATTTGAGAAGGCTTCTACATTTTCTGAAGAAAGTCAGTAATATCCATGAACTGGGGTAGTGATTGTGGAGGACTCTGTCACCTTAACGCTAATGTCATCTAGTGTCCTCGTCAGAAATGACTGTGAAAGTGTGTGGAAAGTGTAGAACATGAAGCAGAAAGATTATTAGATTATTATATACAGCTGTTAGCTTGCCTGAATTATTGTGAGATCTACGCGAATGGGAGAAGAACTGAAACATTTGGGGACATTTTCGAGTATTTGCTTGAAAGACTGTCAAATCATCATAGAAGAAAAGAAGAGTAACATCCGTACCCAAATGTATCTGATGAACAGTTGGCTTTGTGCATATTAGAAAATACATCGTGTGCAATTTAATTTTTATAACAAGTACAAGAAATCAATCAATCAGTCTGTCATTTTGTTACTGTACATCAATTTGAGGAACTGTAGATTTGAACACAATTCAGTACAACTATGTTACTACTTCTCATTTTATTTGTACTTTTACAACCACAGTTTTGTAGCTACAGATGCAGAAAATAACACAATGAAAATAGAGAAGTTAATGTTCAGCTTTTAGTGCAGTAATTCTAGGTACAAATTTTAAGATCAATATACCTGCTTGCATCCTTTACGTGTTTTTCAATTATATTGTTACAACTTCTCAATAGCAGTAGTATACGAGAAAAGTAAATTTAAATTCATACATTAATATCACATTAATATAAATGTATTATTTACTCCTTTGTTCCCTGACTGATGGTGTATTTACACTAAGATACATTGTTGTTAATTTGATGAAATGGATAAAACAGTTTGCTTTGTACATATCATAATCAGTTAGCAGATTGAGTGTAAGAATGAACTGATTGATAAAATACAGTGTGTAATATGTACAAATTAATGTGACTAAATGACATTGTTATACTTCTTTGTCGATCTTTTAAGAATAAATTAAAAATCTTATAGTGTAAATACACCTTAGTTCCAGTCCTATATTATCTTCATTTATCATGCAAAGTTGAATCAGTAGCTGCAATAATTTTCATATTTTTTTTTTTATTTGTAAAATAATTTGATATGAAGACTTGTTAGAAAATACGTTTTCAGCAACTCCTCAGCTCTCTTTCGATTTATCCTCTGAAAAAAAAAAAAGTGGCACTGTATCTTTATTTTTATACATTGGGTTTTTCAAAAGTAATGCATAATTTCAGTCAAAATTGAATGAGGGGATTTTTGGACAAAAACTTCAGGCACATTGAACTATGTACAGTATTTAGAAACAAATATTTTTAAGGAAACCGAATCTTTTTGCAACAGTTGTGCGAGCTATGTCATGGAGAACATTTTTATATGACACCAATAGTTTTTTTAATGTCGTCTTGAGAGAGCGTATTTTTTTCCTTGTGTCATTATTCTTCTCTTCTTCCTCGTGTTTTAGGATAAATCCTGTATTTTCCAACTTTGCTCTCTTAATCTGATGTTGGTGTCTAACTTTCCTTCCACCGTTTAGGGGGTCGTCCCAAAGGTCTTGGGGTGTCCACCTTTCCTTTCATTGCTATTTTCGGGAGTCGGTCTTCCGTCATCCTTAATCCATGGTCCCGCCATCCTTTTCTTCTAGTCTTGATCCATTCTGTCACATCCTGCACTCCACATTTTTCCCTAATCTCATCGTTCATCTGCCTGTCGTATAACGTAACGCCAGCAATACTTAGTAATGTCCTCATTTCTGTTGTTGTAATCATTTTTGCAGTTTTTTTTATGTTTCTGCTTGAGTTTCAGTTGCATATGTTAATACTGGCCTTATAACGTTTTATATATTCTGATCTTAGTTTCTATGTTCATGTATTTATTTTTCCAAATTACATCTCTTAGATATCCTGATATTATGTTTGCTTTAGTATTCTGTTCTTTTACTTCTTCCAAATTTTTATTGCTTGTTATTTTTGTTCCTAAGTAACTGAAACTCATTACTTGTTCTATGGGTTTATCGTATACTGCAAATTTACATCTGAGCGGCTGCCTTGAGATAGTTTATGATTTTGTTTTATTTTCTGATATCACCATGTTAAATCGTTCTGCTGTTATTTGAAATTTATATAGCAATCTCTGTAGGTTATCTTCGTTATCTGCTAAAAGGATCACATCATCAGCATAACATATTATTTTAATGTCTTTATTCCCTAGTCTGTAGCCCCTAGTTCCTGCTTTAGTGTCATTATTCAATACGTCATATTTTGTTTTATACAAAAGCATGGTTACTATGGTAACAATTTGTCATCCCAGTTTAAAAAGGAAACAACTCAAAATTTAACATTTTGAGAAACCTGTATTTTAAAGCTTTACTAGTGGCTTGTAGCAGCAACTGCTGCTTGATAGAGATTGAAAACCACAATAAAATTCCTATACATAAAATCCCACATTACTGATATCATTCATAACCTTCAAAAAACCTAACACAGCTTTATTAATAACTCGAAGATGAAGTACATTACGTGAACCACGGCCCTCTGCACAACACTACAAAATGAACTGCAAGATGTCCTATGGTAAACGTTTTTGCTGCGATAGATGCGCATATTTTTTAAATTTTTACATCGTAATATATAATACTGTCTTCATGCATAATTTCACTTCTTGAAACATTGTTACAAACATCGTTTTCTACATAGTCATTTATTAGGTCTTAATGCAATTACATTTCTAAATGTTCTACCACATTTTCTTGGTCGACCAGCTACATTCATAATAATGAACTAATAAAGAAGAACTAAATTCACAATGTAACAACACCATTACTTTTTAAGTAATGCCAGATAAAAAACACACATACTGTATTGAAGCACGAAAAAAATACATGACAGTTGAAAGATGAACAAAACATTATTACGGTATCGAGGTCTCGAAAAGCATGATGTTGTGACGTCAACATCTCGCATGTACAGAAGGCTTCGATAACTACATTTGTGAACGTTTTAAGTAAACACGATGTTTGAAATATAGCCCCACATTACTGACACTATTCATGAACTTCAAAAAAACCTCAAAAAGCTGCATTAATAACTCAAATGAAGATAAAGTACATTATGTGAACCACTGCCCTCTGCACAACACTATGAAATGAACTGCAATTAATGTCCTACAGTATACGCTTTACTGCAAAGGACGTACATATATTTTTTTTTAATTTAAAGCTTTTCATGAACTTCACTACAAACCATTTAGATTTTCCCGCAATATTAATATTATTAGCTTTCGATAGAGACATCACACAACCTCACAGGATGTATAGTTTTCATGAAATTTTCCACCACAGTTCAATTTAAATATATAGATGTTGCTGTGAAAATCAAAGGATTGTTGAAATTACTCTAAATTCCATTAATGATGTTTTATATATTGTATAAATACGTGTTCTGCCCAAGAGCAGGTCTTTCACTGCAAACCCAAACTTCTCCAATCTTTCCTATTTTCTGCCTTCCTCTAGTCTTCGCATATGATCCATAAAATATATTGATGTCATCTATCATCTGATATCTTCTTCTGCCACGAATTTTCTCCTGTTCACACTTCCTTCCAATGCATCCTTCAGTAGGCAGTTTCATCTCAACCATTTCCCTTTTCTCTTCCTGATCAGTTGCAGTATCATTCTTTCTTCACCCACTCTTTCCAACACAGCTTCATTTCTTATTTTGTCTGTACATTCCACATGCTCCATTCTTCTCCATATCCACATTTCAAACACTTCTAGTCACTTCTCTTCACTTTTTTCGTAATGTCCATGTTTCTGCCTCATAAAATGCTACACTCCACACGAAGCACTTCACTAGTCTCTCTCTTAGTTCTTTTTCCAGAGGTCCATAGAAGAGTCGACCTGGTTGGCGAGTTGGTATAGCGCTGGCCTTCTATGCCCAGGGTTGCGGGTTTGATCCCGGGCCAGGTCGATGGCATTTAAGTGTGCTTAAATGCGACAGGCTCATGTCAGTAGAATTACTGGCATGTAAAAGAACTCTGCGGGACAAAATTCCGGCACGGCCGGCGACGCTGATATAACCTCTGCAGTTGCGAGCGTTGTTAAATAAATCATAACATTCCACAGAAGATGCGCCTCTTTCTATTAAAAGCTTCCTTTGTCATTGCTATCCTCCTTTTGCCTTTCTAGCAGCAGCTCATGTTACAACCTGATGGGAGATGTTGACGACATTGAACATAGGTTGGACAGTCTTGAAAAAATGAATTAGGAATTTTAAAAATAATTTTACAGAAATAAGCAAAGAATTGTATTTTACCAATCTTTTTTAACATTCTGGGACAAATATAACTTTGTCCAGGACAATCCTGAGAAATGCAGGATGTCTGGCAACCCTGCATGTTGGTGGCTGTGTTCCCAATTCATTCTGCCATTGTTGCTGTACTTCTCTAATGTTTTCAAACTTAAAGTGCCATTTCAACACAATCTTCCATTGTTAAAACGACAACCTTACTTCAACCACATTGCTTCACTGTCCTCAAGGACATCAGCGTCTACATCATCTATTGAAAAAACATCACAATACTCCTTCGCCTTGAACTAGACATCTCATTTCCGTTTCTTTCAAAGATATTGACGGATAAGAAGTATAGTATATACATTCTTTGGTGACTATTTCTCCCTGTACAGGGTTGGCCATAAATGACTATACCTCTACATACTTACTGATCTAATATGTCTATGTGATCTCCATCACTGTCACTACGAAGTTGGATATCTCCAGCTCCTTTGCAACATTTTGTATAACATCCTTGGTGTTATGGTTGCAAAAACTGCTCTCACAACAACTCTTAGTTTATCATTATTTGCATAGTGATTTGCAGCCATTATCTCTTTGGTAGCTTCACACATGCTGTTGCTTGGTGTGTTCAAATCAAGACATTGTGGAGACCATTTTAATGGTGATGGTAGAGATCGATGACTCATCCACCTTCCTGAAAAGATATAGAAAGTCACAGTGAGAACTAAGCTGGTATACTGTCATGTTTAAACCATATCTGATCTTAAACTCCATTTGCAGCCAGTTGGGGTATTAACCAAGTCCAAGGCATTTCTGATAGGTTGTTCCATTAGCATGCCCTTAAAAACAGCCAAATCACATATTTGCAGTAACACTGACAATGTAGCAGATTGTCTTCCAACTCCAAGGGGAAATGTGGATTTTTTTCTTTCTCTAGCAAACGACATTGCATTTGGGCCTTCTGTGATAAATTGCATACTCGTCTGCAAAGTCTTTCATGTGATGGATGATGCATTGTTCTGATGGCCACTTCCATGTTGAGTTATGATGTGATGATGTGGATTTGGCAACTCTAGCACATGAATTGAATCTACACTGGTCAGCTGTTTCGAGGACTGCCTTTGATGCTGCCAGAACCAAACGTTCGGTTTTTCCATGTTAACGATGTTGCTTCAGAAATCTCAGTTGAAACTGCGTCTCTGGCTCGGCACTAGCATGCTGATCTTCCATCCATGTGACCTAGTTTCGATCCTGGTAAGGTAGGGATGAAATTTGTGGTGAATAGACATTGCAGAGGGTTTTTTTTCGGGGTACTTCCATTTCTTTTTTTCATTCCACCAATACTCTCCACCTCCCTATCATTTCATAATCTGGCCACCGGCATGGCTCAGTTGGTTAAGGCGCTTACGTTCTGGTCTGAAGTTACGCTTGGGTGTGGACTGATTACCTGGTTGAGTTTTTTCTGAGGTTTTCCCCAACCTTAAAGTGAATGCCAGGTAATCTACGGCGAATCCTCGGCCTCATCTCGCCAAAATATCATCTTGCTATCACGCTAAATAACCTCGTAGTTGATATAGCGTCGTTAAATAACCAACTAAAAAAATTCATCATATACAATAATAAAAATAGGCTATGGTGAGCTCTGGAGCTTATCTGGGATGAGATGTGATAAATTAAATTCTGCATACAGTACCTCTTCATGACGAGAAATTTGGTGGAGTCCTGTTTGGCCGATAAACTATCGCTTTCTGCCAGCTGAGCAATTCAAGAGCCCGACATTTAGCAAGCTAGAGTGACTGCCTAATAAATTCTAATGCACTTTAAAAGTTATGTACTCACCCATGTCACTAAAGGAGATGCTGGAACTGTCTTCGTTTTCAATACATTTCTCGTATCTTAAGAAATTACCCATTACTTTTAGTTCTCTTTGAGATATCGAACTGATCTCTTGGCGAATGTTATCCTTAAATGTACTTGTCAAAGTAGGTAAGAATTGTCAGAAAACAAATGCAACAATATTCTGACCAACGAGTTCATTTATAGAAGTCGGCCTCTAGCGCAGTTGGTATAACCCGAGTATGCGGGTTCGATTCTGGCCCAGATTGATGGCATTTAAAGCCTGGTGTAAATTATTAATTTTTTGTATGTAGAGAGCTCATAGCTGTGGCAACTCAACCAAATAAAAGTATAAAAAAAATAACCCAATGCAGGATTGTACTAAAACCGATATATCTAAACCGTTTTTAAAGATAGATTCAAACAGTTTTTGCAATGTATTTGCAAAAGTATGTTCTACAAACTGCCTGTAACAGAATTTTGATATTAGTCCCTACGTTGGTAAAATAAACAATTAAAATTTAATAACAATTTTCTGATTTCCTTTCTTACAAACAAACGCACGTATTTTTTAAATGAAATCAATTAACAAAATTCTGTTACAGAGAAAAGTTTCCTAATAATCTAAAGAATGTGTGTTCTAAATATCATGCATGTACCTTTAATAGTTCATAAATAATTATATTCATTTTGTCTGGCAATGTAGCAAAAAAATTAAGTTACTGGAAACCAATAAAAGCGGGCATGTGGTTTAAAAATCCATAGCGCAGGAAGTTTAAAAATGACGTCTCAACATCCGATAAGGGCACAAATACCCACAAAATGTTATGCAATGTATTCCACACATATCAAAGAGTATTTTAAAGAAAAAAACAATTTTTTGACAATTTAATTTACCGGAAACAACAATAAAAGTGGGCGAGTGATTTAAAAAGCCATAATGCAGGAAGTTTAAAAATGGCAATCCACACATATCACAGAGTATTTTAAAGAATATATATATTTTTTTAATTTAGTAATTTTTCATCAAAAATACCATCCTCTTCCCTTAAAATAGTAGCTTCTGCAACCTTCCCGAGGTTAATCCACACTGTTGTTTTCTCGCTCCCAAGGTCCCAGAACAGTCTAGATAACACTCATGATAAATAAGAAACTAACCATAAGTGGAAAACAACTAAAATTCTACATTAACAATAGTAAATGTTGCAACAAAGCAATTAAACAAGAAGTTTAAAACAACTAAAGTTCTATATTTGATTATTCTATCCTTAGAAACTAAGAAATACATAAAAAAAAAAAAGATTTAGTTGGAAAACAATTATTTTGGTAACACTGAACCAGCACAGAAGCACGCAGGAAAAACAGCAAGGAACCTACCCTCGAAATCCAGCAAGCTAGCCATCCACGGAGCCACCAGTGAGTGACCACGCAGGCGACCCATCCGCGCAGCCACCTTGGAATCCATCACAGAAACACGCACCGTCTGAACCGGGCTTTAAAAAGAGAATCTAACTCGTTGGTGTTGGTACTGCAGGCTGGGAAATTTTATGTAGCTGTAAAATTTGTGGGATATTTCACATTCCTCCTCCGTTGGTAAGCCGCCATTACATTCTCTTCGCGCCAAATCTTTGTATTGTTCGAAGACTTTCAGTGACGGCGTTTTGAGTTTACAGGTTTGTGTGAAATTTGTGGAAAAATGTATGTGAAAGTGCGAACAATTGACGGGAAAACAAATATTACCCTCTCTGTGTCTAAATTAACTAGCGTAGAGGAATTCAGAGGCGTAGTCGAAGAAAAATTGGGTGTGAAGAGAGATAAACAAAGATTCTTCTATCGCGGTAAGCAGCTAGAAGATGGTTATAGGTTATTCGATTATGACATCAGGTTGAATGATGTTATTCAACTGATGATTAAACCTGATGTAGATAATACAACATCGGCGTTAGAAGTCGCAGAACCTAAACCTTCTGGCAGTAAAACCGGAAGGCCTGGTATAAGAAATGTGAGGAAACACCAGTGTTCCAGTAAGTACTACAAAATAGGAGATTTAGTTGATGCAAGAGGTTTGGACGGTGCATGGTTCGAGGGTAAAATCGTAGGTATTGTGTCACGTGAAGAAAAGAATATAACATCTGATACCATTACAGAAGATATCGGTGTTAGTGAAAGACCATCATCCAACCTCAAAGAATGTGAAAGTCTTCCAGTTGATGTTTCAGAATCTAGAACTGGCACTGATATGGAACAGAATAGTAAGATATACACTAATGAGCAAGATAAAGAGAAAATTAGCGCAAACTATAAGAATGAAACTGTAACATCACTGGAAGATGAAGGCCTATTGTATGAAGTATTGTTTGAAGGTTATGAAGAAGATCGTCCATTACAAGTGATTTTAGACAATGTACGCCCTAGAGCGAGATATAAATATAAGTTTGGTGAATTAAACGTTGGAGATATTGTTATGGCGAATTATAATATTGAAAGTCCAGAATCATGGGGACATTGGTATGATATTCTTATCACAAGAATACGTTCGTCAAGAAGGGAAAAAGAAATAACAGCATGTTTATATTCAGGAAGAGATATACTTATAGATGAGTGTAAGATAGCATTTTGTGATAATGTGCTGAAAATTGAGAAAGTAGTGCCTCTTGCATGTAGGTCTGTGGAAGATGACAAGTTGATGGAAACAGCAGTATCTAATTTGCGTCAGGGTCCTATTAATTGTACTGTTTGTCGTGATGATCCTGATGTGAAGTGTAAAGAATGTAACTGTAACGTTTGTGGTGGCAAGAACGATCCCGCTCTTCAGATACTTTGCGATGAGTGTGATAAGGCATTCCACATTAGGTGTCTGGATCCTCCATTGGAATCCATCCCAGAGATAGACGATTGGTATTGCCCTGATTGCAAGAATGACGAAAATGAAATTGTGAAGGCAGGGGAGAAGCTGAAGGAGAGTAAGCGGAAGGAAAAAATGCCGTGTATGAGTACAAAATGTACAAGAGATTGGGGGAAAGGAATGGCTTGTGTAGGACGAACCAAAGAGTGTACTTTAGTGCCTCCCAATCATTATGGCCCTGTTCCTGGAATAGAAGTCGGGACAAATTGGTTGTATAGGGTCCAAGTTTCAGAGTCAGGAGTACATCGACCTCCTGTAGGGGGCATACACGGTCGCGAATCGGACGGGGCATACAGTATTGTACTTAGTGGAGGATATGAAGACGATGTGGACAATGGCGATGAATTCCTTTACACAGGTTCAGGGGGTCGTGATTTATCCGGAAACAAACGAACAGCAGATCAAAGTTGCGATCAGACATTGACACGCCTCAACAAGGCCCTAGCACTAAACTGTAACGCAGAGCTTAATGTTAAAGGTGCCGAAGCGAAAAACTGGAAAGGTGGTAAGCCTGTAAGGGTTGTTAGGAATTATAAACTCTCAAAAGATTCTAAATATGCACCCGACATTGGAAACAGGTATGATGGAATCTACAAAGTTGTGAAATACTATCCAGAAAAAGGAAAATCGGGATTTATCGTTTGGAGGTACCTTCTTCGCCGTGATGATGACAATCCTGCCCCCTGGACTGCCGAAGGGAAGAAGCTTATTAAACTTCATGGCCTGGAAAAGCCTCTGGTGCCAGAGGGCTTTCTCGAAGCTAATGAAAAAAAAATTAAATCTGGGAAGTCCTTAGTAAGTAAACAAGAAACCAAGAAACAAAGCAGTGAACAGAGGAAGAGACCCCGGGATATACTGAAAGACTCAGCAAGCTTGAGCCCCAGCAACAAACGAGTCAAAGTCGTTGAGTTCAAGCTCGACAGTGATTTAAGAACACTGATATCGCAGGAAGAAAACGCCAAACTGTGGGAATCGTGCAACCAGTACTTGAAGCAGGGTAAGCAGAAGTACATAGAGAAAGTTGCAGAAGCTTTCATGTGCATCTGCTGCCAGGAGCTCGTCCACGATCCTGTTACCACCGTTTGCAAACACAACTTGTGTAAAAAGTGCCTGAAACGTTCGTTTGCAGCACAAGTTTTCACGTGCCCTTGCTGTCGACATGTACTTGGGGAAAAGTATAACGTAACCGTGAATCAGACTCTGGCTAATATTCTGTGTAAGCTTTTCCCAGGTTATGGCAGTGGGCGATAATAACTGTGTCTCAAACCCAAGTTCGTATTTGTAAACTGACTTCTCATAACATTCCATTGTATACAAAGTGTTCTCTCTGTGGCCTGACTGACTTACAATTGATAAAATGATGTATAAACTGTCAACTAATTCTTTTTATGAAAAATTAATTCAAGTTACAGAAAATAGTTTGTGTTAATTTCCATATTTTATTTTAATATAATACTTCTAAAACAAATTCCTATAAGTCATAGATTTTCTATCAGATACATAATTCCTATCAAGTACTAGTTTATTTGAATGTGTTTCTTCCAATACTTTTCTCCAATGAGATCATGACAATTTTCATTTTCGTGTCTAAAGTTCATATGACCCAAAAGTTTTGTCACAACTTGGTGAAATGCGAAAGTGACTTGAAGCATATGTGCGATAACGTTTTGTTGTCACAATAATACATTTAGCACAGGTTTTAAAGTAAGGAACAATTAATTGGTACATGTTCTCGGATTTTCAGTTCATATCATGAAAGATTGTTGGTCAGTCAGTAACAGTAATTCACATTTCCAGGGGTATACTCTGTCTTGTCATGAAATTTTTTCTCAAATTTATGTGCTCCTTTATGCCTTGTATTGCACAAATTTCGAGAAATTTTGTCCAAAATTTTAATTTATTTGAGGAAATAGTTTGCTTTATAAGTTTAAAATGAATACTGTTTGTAGACAGATTTTAATCAGTGTCGAGAAATTTTGTCCAAAGTTTTAATTTATTTGAATGAACATAAATAGTTTGTTTTATAAAGTTTAAAGTGAATACTGTTTGTAGACAGTGCTTGGGAAAGACAGACGATGGTGATTTTTTTTCTTCTTCTTCTGTCTAGCCATTGCATTGATGTAATGGACAAATAATAAAACAGATAAACTCAGAAAATTGTAATCGATACATAGAGTCACAGCGAATGTTGATGTAGTGTATGTAGGGTGACAGATCATTGCATATGCCATAGCTCCAAGCTTCTTGTTCTGCCAGCAGGTACACATGTGCAGCTTGGTGTTGATAAGCTTGCGCAAACCAGTTGTAAGGCAGCTGTGATTCAGCGCAGTTTATTTTGTCTGTGTTGTGCAGTGGTTCACTACATTAATATGTAGGCTATACATATGCAAAACACATAAAGAATAAGCAATTGTGTAGCAAAACAAGGGGAAAATTTAGACTTAAATTTCCAGCTCAGTTTCGTTTAGAAACACGGTAATTTAATGGATAAGTTTCACAAAACAGGTTTTGTTATGAATTATGTATCAACAAAAGATGAGTTATGTCAAAGAAAATGCAGCACCTACTGTATGAAAAGAGTACCAAATTCTGTTATTTAATATGTACTACCTAAGTTTTCATCTGGTGAAGCCAATGGTCACATAGGAAAACAGAGACATTAGCTTGGGAGTCTTACCACTGATCTACCAATGCACATTATAAGTCAATGTTCGCTGAAACTTTCTGTATCTAGAAACTGAATGTGGATTACTTATTTACATAAATAAGTGGAAAGAATTGGAGTTTTATTTGCAGAATGTACAGGTTTTTGCATAATGTTCCAGAATCATTGAATGCCCAGCTCATTTACTACTTATGCAACATGTGTATGTTAATTATATAGTAATGAAACATATTTAGAATTTGTCAAAATTAAATATAAGAACTGAAAATGTTAATTAGTAATGCCTTAGAAGAGTTCCAAGTACTTTAGCTGCAGTGATTCCTAAAATCTTAACAGTTTTGGAAACTTAAAATACCAGAAATGGTACTGCACAAATGCCCTGTGGTGGCTGAGTGGTCAGATCTTCATCCTGTCATGAAGGCGATCCAGGTTGGAGTTTTGGTCAGGTTCGGGATGAAAAATTCATAATGACACTTGTAACGTATAATGTTGCAGTTGGGGGTTTTTTCTTGGGGTTCTGCCATTTCTCCATGTGAGACATCTACATCATTCCATCGACGTTTCTCCATTTAGTCATCATTTCATCATATTCCCCAAATGTCGGCTGGTGGTGCATTGAAGGGGCTGGCCTAGGGGTGAGTGGAGTGGCTTGGTCGAAACCCGGGTACACAGCAAGCCTTAGTGTAGTCAGCCGGTGTGGGTTTGGGAATATGCTTAATCCTCATTTCAGTTTGGTTGATAGGCCTTCCCCTCTACTCACTCTCTCAACCATCAGTGAAGGGGAAGATGCTACTGTCTATCTTACTAATGTTCGACTAATTGACTTTCAACCTAGTGAAAAATTATATTATTGAAAATGTTTAGTGATAATCTATATTTCTAAAGTCTATACTAAGCGTGTATATTTCATTTTATTGCTCTTTATATCTACTAGCACATTAAAAAGCTACTGACAGCAGAACATAAATGTTTTCTCCACCGCTAGTTGCTACTCTACGACACATATAACGGGACAATCTGCACTGTCACCCCCCCCCCCCCGACTTTATAATACAAACTAACATTCCTTACTATATATATTACTTGAAAATATTTAAGAATGACACTAAAATATACTCAACCATGTAAACGTCTGTGTCACTGTATTTTATATTCATTTATGTACTTTATTTAAGATTTTATTTTCTTGTGTGTACAACTTGGGAGGTGCAGGTATAAGAGGTAACAGCTACCACCCTGTTACTGACGAACTCAAGGCAAGTAGAAGGGGAAAGAAATGCTTTTGCATCCTCTCAACTAGTATGAAATGTCGTTTAGTTTAAGGGTTAGCACAATAGATCAAGGTCATAGTGCCCTCCTTCCCAAAAATTTCATTCCATGGAAGTGAACAATTAATATTTTTTAACGGTTAAAAAAATCACACGCCAGTCATTTTTTTCTTCAGTCCACAAAGGCTATACATTAGGTTCCCATCACAGGAGTCTCATTTGGCCTTATTATTTCTGACACTGCAGTATTTTATTAGTAAACCCAACACTAAATAGGTTTATTATGTATGAAATGTCGTTTAGTTTAAGGGTTAGCACAATAGATCAAGGTCATAGTGCCCTCCTTCCCAAAAATTTCATTCCATGGAAGTGAACAATTAATATTTTTTAACGGTTAAAAAAATCACACGCCAGTCATTTTTTTCTTCAGTCCACAAAGGCTATACATTAGGTTCCCATCACAGGAGTCTCATTTGGCCTTATTATTTCTGACACTGCAGTATTTTATTAGTAAACCCAACACTAAATAGGTTTATTATTCTCTTTAAACGTAGGTATCTAGAAAATCACATTTCTTTTAATCTTGTTTCAGTTGGGTGCATTTAATAAAAGTCGTTAGGGGAAATATACACCATCATGAATGGCAGTTTCTAGATTGGATCCAATTATTTGTGCATAGGAATTTGTTACAGGCAATGTTGTGTGATGCAGATATTTCCTGTTGCTTTTTTAATGATATGGATGAGGTGAGGTGATTGTGAATTATAAGTGGCAGAGAAGACTTTATTGTGATGCTGTCTTTAACAAAAATTGTGTTCTTTATGAAACAACTAAAAAGTATCCTGTAGAAGTTTTTCTTAAAGTACTGCTAAAGAGCCAGTGCGCTATATTAGAAGGTGTGGAGATTATTACAGTCTTTTGTTTGCTGTTATTTCCACTCCTAACATTTTACTTTCCCACTTCGTTTCATTTTTCTAGATACTACTGGTGAAATAATTAGCATTTGTTTATTTTGATGGTATGTTGGTATTTGTTAAAAATTAAGCCTACAATTTGACATTGCATTGCAAGGTTTTATAGTGAAAGGAATAGATGCGTAAGTGGTCAATTTTCTGAGGCATTTATTTGCCTGTATTGAAGGATTGAGATGTTTTCATTCATATATAAAATGATTGTAATGTGGAGTGAATATTAATTAATTGTATTCTGGTACTGCATTTGTGTAATCTTTGCAGCCTGTTATGTTTATTGATGTATTTGCATATTGGAATGTATAGAATTCAGGTATTTAAGAGTAAGTACTAACATTAGGAACTTCTATGTATATGAAGCATTTCCTTACAAATATTTTTACAGTATTAGCTGCAAGTTACTTCAGATCTAATTAAATATAATATATACAGTAAATATTGTCATTCATATGAATATCATGTGGTTTCAATTTGACAGTAGAGAGAAAGTGTTAAAATAGTTGAATTAAAACTTTCATCTGCGTTTTGTATAAATGCTTCTTGTTGCAATGATAGGCACCAAGTTATTCCAGTCAGTAGAATGACTTGGGTGACTAGCTATTGATTGAAATAGATACTTGATGACCGTCCCAACCAGGGTTTAATAATCGGCCTCCAAATCAATTCTAAATTGAGTGGCTCAGTGCCAGACTTGCCTAGACCACAATTACACTGAAAAGAGATATTCAAGTCTAAATTTGAACGTCATTTTTTAAAATAATCAGATGTCAAATGAAAATTATTTCTCTTTTACCGTAATCTAATATGTATCTAGCCCATGTAAAAAAAGTAAGTTGAGAAATATCATTAACCCAGAAATGTGTTAACTGTAAAACAAATGATAGACAAGTTTAGCCCTAGAACAAATTATATTTCAAGCCCATACGTGTGGCATAGGCAATGTTTAGGTAAGTTTGGCCCTCATAAAAAAAGTTTCAAACCCAAATAAGTCGGATATGCAAGTTAGGTTCAAAAGTATACGACATTACAATCAATGCAGGTCAAAGGTATGATGACCGATTTATTGGACTAATTAACAAAGTACAAACTTTAATTCTTTGGAACACAAAGAAAAATATGGAACTCTTTATTCATTATCCCCTTCGGTTGCTTTCATGTCTGGATTGTTGAAACCTTCTCCTTCCACTTTCAAACTTCGGTAATAATGATGGTAAATTGGAGGGATATATTTGAGTAGTGACATTAAATCTCTCTTCTTCTCTTTTGTGATTGGCCAACCTCTGGGATACAGGAGATTCAATTTCTGAGAAAAGTTTCTTGATGGGCACCCTTGGATCCCTTTCCATGCTCTATCGACTACATCAAAATCTATGCAATCAGACACACTGTTTGTTTTGTAGAAAAGTTTATTGGGTTCATCTTTCCAAAACTGTAACCATCGAATCTTGAGCCATTCCACTTTTTGTTTATTTTTTTATATCTTTCTGTTTGTTATTTCATTTGCTAAAGTATCTCAACTATAGAATAGTTCGCTAGTCATACGATGGACCTGGAATTTTGGATTTCTTTTCTTCACATCAGCTATTACTTTTTCCCACTTTTCAGGAACATATACTTCTTAGTGATAGCGTTTAGACCTCTCGATGACTCCAAAGTCTATGTCACAGATATCAAACTGTGACCAGGAATGAAAAATTTTTTATTGATCACTTCAAGGGTTGAATGGTTTTGCAATGCGTAAGATAAGAAGAGAGCTGTTTTAATATTACAATTCTGCCCTCCACAGCTATCACTATAGAGTGTAAGATGATTGTCTGTGGGAGAAAATTGTTGATATGATTTAGAAGTCATGCCATTCCGAACTCCATAGTCATCTAAAATGACAAAGTAAAATGGTACATGTGGTGACATAAGCTATAAATTTTTAGCCAGACAACAACAATTATTCGTACTTAGTACTAAGCTTGCCTAACCAACCTCATCAAGGGATTCTAATATATTTAATTTCGTAAAATACTACCTTTAATTATGTTTCATACACGTGCAAATGGAGCTAAACTTGCTTACATTATAAAATATTAACTGAATTATTGAAAATATAAACGAAAATATTCACCAAAATAGGGCCTAACCCTCTGCATTTCTTATGGGTTTTGAAAAAATGTAAGAGACAAACTTCCCTAAGCATCACATTATATAAACTTTGCAAAAATACAATTAAAAATAAATCATCCATTAAAATATACTTATTACAAAAATATTGGGTTGATAATCTTTGTCATCATTACTGTTATCTTCAAACATGTTATGAATGGACTCCAGGTCTGACTCTTCATATGCCATATTTGTTTGTTTGTTGCTTAGGCAACTATGTCGCACATCACTGCCATGATAATTTACAGTCACTTGGTGTAGAGGTCAGAGATTTCAAAATTTTGTGGGTTGGGCAAGTCTGGCACTGAGCCACTCAATATTTTATTTAATTCAAGTTTTTTTTAATAAAATGTGTACTATACAGTGAACTTTCAAATTGTTGCCATTCACTTATGTGCTCTCAGTTTAGCAATATAGAGGAAGTGTTGATAATAGCTGAACTTAAACATTTCATTTGTATTTTGTTTATACACGCATGTTAAAATTAAATATAATGGAGGGAACCAAGTTATTTCATTCTGTTGAATGAATGACTGGTTAATTACTGATTGAAACAGCTTGATATTATCATAGCTGGAATTTTTCTCTTGCTGTATCTTCTCTAATGACACTTTTGACTGCCTTACTGCCCGTTAAATAAGTAAAATGGTTTCCAAGAATAAATTAGTTAGGAAATGATGTTGGCACCACCCATCTTCTAGTCATAAAAGCATCGGAACCACTGCCATCGTGATCTAGATCACGATGGCAGTGATCGGAACTTTGATTTCCTACTCTCATGTATCATCATGACTCATATGTGACACATTTTACCTCCCTTCTTCCCATTTGCTTTTTTGTGACATTGATCTGACAGCAAAAGATTGTTCCTTCTACCTTTTATAGGCTATTACATTAACATTTATTTTCCAGTTATTGTTATTCTAAATTTTGTCGATTATTTATTCGTATAAAACTTAATAATATTCTATAGTAGAGATTCTTTATACCCTCTTTATTTTTGTTTTGTTTTGTTTTGTTTTGTAGGATGACTTCTGTTTATTTTAAGAATAGTAATATGAGTGATATTTTGAGACTTATCCAAATCCAGAATTATAACTTTAAGTAGAAATTTGTTAGGTAAATATTGCCTTAGTTTATTATCTTCTTCTAATAACTCATACTGTTATGTTCAGGTCTTTGTCTATTTAATATTTTAGTTGAATCTATTAGGTTGATGCATAAATTCATAGTGGTTTTAATTAAATAGAGAATTAGGTAATTTTAAAGATACGATGGAAAGGTATGATGTCACTACTACCGAAATATAAGTACTTAATTAAAATTATTTTCCCTCTCTCCACCCCTCCCCACCCCTCCAATTTTCGAGAAAATATACGACAGACTTTAACGTGGATACATATTATATCGTCACTAGAAAGTGTAGAAAAAAGTGTTCAGTTTTGTAGAGAATGTAACTTCCATCAGAAGAACCAAAGAATTGTGTGCATTGTGAAAACTAATTGAAAGTTAAAACTCACAAACTATCGTCAAAAAATACTTGGTTTGAAGAGTGTAAATTTTCAATTTCGCAGAACATCGTTCTTATATATTGTTGCCTTCATGACATTTCTTTACTAACAACTTAAGCATAGTTACTGTACGAGTATGTGTTTCTTACAAGACATCGCCAAAGTGTACCCAAGATACGACAAGCAGAAATTAAGTTCAAAAGCTTATACTACCATACTTGAATAGTCAGAGTGAATGTTGAATAAAACAGAATGGTGAGTACTAAATATTATATACACTTAATTTAATTGCATTAACTCTATACTATATAACCAAATCTGTATTATGAAAAAACATGTCGGTATATAACTATTATAACTACCTTCTGACGTCATACCTTTCCATCGTATCTTTAAATTTACCGAGAATTATTTATTTCCCATAAACGAATCAATAATATATTTTCATGAATTATTTATGACTTACTCCCAACATTCTGGCAATTTTTTATTCCACGTCTGAATAAATCTGGTGGTTTGGAGTTGAAATCATCAGCCAATTTTGAAGATTGGCTTCGTTATTAAAGGAGATTTCCTGAAATTGTTGGATAGAGAGCAGAAAATATCAAAATCTGATGAAGCAAGATCAAGATAATTGGGTGAACGTGGAATAACCTCCAGACTGAGCTCTTGTAATGTCAGCAGTATGCAGACAGGCATTACCATGCTGCAAAATTGTTTGATGCAGTCTTCCTTGTTGTTTCTTCTTGAATTGCGGTCTCTTAGCAACTGAGTTGTTGGCCATAAATCTCAGCAATGATTTGTTACATTCCTCAAATGCAGTTCATAATAGATGACACCTTTCTCCCACCAGCTGCACATTAGTTTAACACTAGCAACGGTCTGGGAGAAAAATTATCGGTGTTGTTGACAAGCAAAATGATGACGAGCAAGCAAGAAAGCACAAATTTAATAACACATTGATTTTTTGTTGCTTTTGCTCATAATGCACACTGCCCATACATCCCATTTTTTTAACTTTGCCCATGGAATACAAATGTCGTACAATTATTGATTGGTCATATTTCATCATATTGGCCAACTTCCGATTTGATGGATGTGGATAATCCTGAATTAAAGCACTTAAATGGTCTTCATCAAAGTCTGTCTTCCTGAATGTGGAGAATTATTGTTCTTGTCAAAATGGCCCTATTTGAAACAAGAAAACATATTTGTGCCATACTTTTTCTGATAGCATTCTCCTTGTAAACGGCACAAATGGTGCTATGCTAATGGTCTCCACTGCCTTTATGCGGTAATGTTTGAGCAAAAGGTTGTATTGGAAATTTTTTTTTTCTACTTGAAACTCCATTTTGTTTAGCCCATAATAATTATTAACACAAACGTAGTTTAAAATTAAAAAAGTATTCAGTAATACAATACTATGACATTACAATGACAAATTCCAAATAAATTTCTTATGAAGGACTTATTTTCATAGGAAACAAAAACACTAGGAACTTACGCATCAGTCTTATGTTACATCTTTTAGTGAGTGGTATCGTTTGTATGGTTGGTTGGAAGTGTACATAACAAAAGAGGAGGAAATAGCTGTTTATAACAAATGTTGTAGCATACTGTCATGTAATGTATTTATAACAGGAAATATACATATCCTGTATTTTATTATCGTGTTTTGTGACATACATTGTCATGTACCAACAGTGGATTATAGCCTATATTAAAATTCCTATTTCATTTGTTTGGAAATAATTTGTAGAATGAACTGAATAAAAATAATAAAGTTATTGAAACATTATATTTAAATTCAATTAAAAAAATAACGTAAGATTTAATAAAAATTATTGGAACATTATAGTTAAATTCAGTTGAAAAAAAAACAGTAATGTAACATTTAATAGGAATTTCAATATCTATATTTTTATACTCATCTTTATTTTAATGATAAATATATATGCTCTACATTATAATGTGTTCCATAAATGGGAGCGACTTCAGAATACAACTTCAATAAATCAACCTGCATTGGTGATTGTCATGCTGTGCCGAAATCAAGAAGAAGAAAAACCTGGGGCCATGGTGCATTAATAATAAGCAGGTGCAACAGTTTAAAAATTAGAACCGATGAAAATTGTAATAGCAAAATATTTACAAGAAATAATAATGGAATGTGAAGGATCATGCAAATGATCTCATAGTAATACCTGCTGTATTTTTGGTCCTGGGAAAATATTCCTTTATGAAAACACTTTTCTATAGAATTTATTTTCTTAAAATACACCATATTCCGTTTTTTGTGCAAGGAAACTACTACCAATTGTTTATTTTAGCATTATGACTGCATCGGAACAGCATAGTTACTAGCAATGAGGTTATATTCTGAAATCTAGCTTATAAATATATACAGTATTACTTTGGGTAATTTAGTGTCAGTTATTGCTCATACAGTTTTAAATCTATGGTACTACAAATTGAAGTGATAAGAAATTTCAGTGAAATTGTTTTGATGTCACTTTGTCTTTGGCATTGTAGTTGTTTGACATATTCTGTACTCTCCTGCCCTTTAGATCTGATGAAATCTCGGTTTTTTTTTTTTTTTTTTTTTTTTTTTTTTTGCTAGAAGCAAGTGTGAAACTAATTCTCCATAACTTCCACCAAATTTATATTTGTGGAAGGAAATAACTATGGCATTTAAAAAAAAATTCTTTGCTGCTTACATATTCAGTGTAATATTAATAGCTGAAGTGACTCTCTTGTATTAAAACCACAAGCCAATCATCTTCAGATGGACAGTCTACGTACACAGTTAAGTCAGACTTCAGGCTGACCTTGAAATAACAGAACAAATTAACTCGTTATGTTGCCATTCTAAATATAACTGTGAAGTTTGTTGGCCATATGAGTAGGGTATTGAGTTTCGATGTCAAGCTGGGTTCAAATCTTGGTGCTGAGTTGAATTGAGCATGTGGTAGAATACTCCCATTTCCCCATAGTGCAATTTTGATAACTTCACATGGTGCACTATAAGCTATATCTAAGATGGTAAAGTGATACAAAGCTTTGGAATGCTACTTGTAGGTGGAGACACTTGGATTGGTGATGGCAGTATCACAAATACACTGTCGTGGGACGAAAGATGATGTCTATGTGGTTATTGCATCTTATGTCTGTAAAATAAATCTGTAGCGAGTTCTGAAATGTTGGAAATATTTCCTCAGCAATATTGTTAGGAAATGTAAAAGCTATTTGACAGCTTAACTTTCATCAAATCTCATATTTTCCTAAAATTTACTAAAGCAGAATATAGGAAATGTTAGAAGTTGCACTATTTGTGACGTCGGTGTAAAAAGTTCATACACAACAGAGCTATTACTGCTATTGAGTTAGGAAGTATTGTGACTCAAATTGTATTAAATGTAAATCGTTCTATCAGTGTTGAACTGTGGAAGATTTCTTATTTGCAGTGTCTGGCCTTTTGCCTCTCTGTATAGGTAGAATATTTTTATACTGAAATCACACCACTTCTAACAGCTGATAACTTATTTGTAGGTACATAACTGTTAGCATTTATCTGAATGCAGTTCTACCTGTGTAAATGAATTACATAATTTAATTAATTTAGTTTCCTTCTGTTCACGAGTTAAAACTATAAAAAATATACATCAAATATTCATTATATGAGGTCTCGCCATCCTCATTGAATATTAACACGACTACTATGAAGTAGTCAGTGTGTATTATCACCATTAAATCTAGAAAAATTCGTTCCGGCACCAGGAATTGAACCCGGGACCTCTCATCGCGCAGAGCTGAGAGGTCCCGGGTTCGATTCCCGGTGCCAGAACGAATTTTTCTCGATTTAATGGTGATAATAAAAGATATTATAAAATTTTATTTAAATTACACAGGCAGTTCTCTAGTTGAGGTAATACAGTTATATGGAAAATATTGATGAACTGGTATTTACAGACAAAATCTGCCACAATACTAATTTGTTGTAGATGTTACAGGAAGAACTGGTGTCTTTGAATTAAGAGCTGAACCTACAATTGTTACAAAGTTAAAAAACCAGACTGATCATTATTTATAAATCTCTTTCCAATAATGTGGTACTTTATCAGCAAAACTAAATTAAAATAACTTGGATAGCTTTTGTCTTTAAAGAAGAGGTATTTTCTGACTTACTCCCTTTTGCAGTTATAATTTGTGTACAGTGCTCCAATTATTATGCTTTAGAAGATACAAAAAAGAAGCTGTTAAACTATTGTATGCACAGTATTCTTAATATTTTTCTCAAACATATTTAGCATTGTTAAGGTGGAGTTGATGTACTCTTTGAACTGTTGCAATAAATAGTTTACAATAACTTAGTGTTCTGTATGTATTCCTGTATAAATATTGTGTACTGTTTATAAAGTTCAGAATTTGGCAAAAGATGATATGGTAACATTAAGATATATGGATCATATGCAGAGATTGAGGAAAGTTGGAGAATGCCGGATTTGCAGTGAAGAATCTGCTCTTTGGGCGCAGATAACTATGAATGAATGTATAACTATGAATGAATGTATATAAAGGGAGTTGTCATCTTCATCAGTATCGCAATGCATTAGCATCAAATTCTTCTAGATCTTTTCTTCCCATTACAGTTTATCTTCCTCGTGAGCTTTCCTTTTGGCTTATTTATCAGAACCTGAATAGTAGGATAAATTTCTCTGAGTGCTGAATGAACCCATATAAAACTATATATTTTGCAGTACAACCTCGATTATCCGTTACCTGGAGAATTTATAGTAAATAATAAATTGGAAAAAGTGAATAATCTTATCAGTTTTTATTCACTTTTAACTGGTGCCATTAAGATAATTTTAAAAAGTCTATTAATTTTTCTGCACTTCGCTGTAACTAACTTACTTTATTTTATCAATAGTCTCTAGACACACACCATCTCAAACAGCAGAAATAACTAAAATGCTCTCTCAATTCATAACACTCAATAAAAGAATTGTATTCCAATGGATACCATCCCATCGTGGAATCCTGGGAAACAAGAATGCGGATGCTTCAGCAAAGAAGGGCAGCACTGCTACTTACAGACCTGTTACTAAATCTACGCATTACTCTGTGAAAAGATTTATTAAATCTACATACTTAGACTTCAACAATCAAGATTTGATAACACAATCTCAAGGGAAAAAATGGAACTCCCGGCATCATAATCCACAGTTAATTCCCAATTTACCACACAAATCGTCTGTAGCTGCATTTAGATTGGCAGCAGGCCATGACTCTTTGGGCAAACACCTGCATAGAATTGGAATATATCAGTCCCCTAACTGTCCATTGTGCAACTCAAACCAAGAAATGGATTCCGAACACCTCGAAATATGTGCTTCAGTGACTGACCATGACAATATCTTTGAAAAATATTGGAGTGCAAGAGGTCAAATGACTTTATTGTCAAACTCCTGACATTAGAAAACAACAACACTTTCTTTATTAAGACCTATTGTTATATTTTGTTTTATTATTTGAGGTGTAGGTTGAGTATGCGCAACCAAACTAATGTCTATACTATGATGTAGGGTTCAGAGTATGTTTTGTGATATATTAAATGTGTTAAGGTAGTGATAATTCCATATACATAGTACAATAAAAATTGAAATGTCTTGTGGCTATGATAAAAGGGAACAGATGCATAATAAAGCTACAATTTATAGAACCAAAGTTGGCTTTATTCGACATATAAATCTAGCTACTAGGTTAATAAACAAATACCTTGGATACATAAACAAAACAGAAGAATCGATCATTATGTATATGGTCGATTATAAAACTCATTACAAGGGGCCACCCATCACACATTATACACAAAAAAAAAGGTCAGTGGAAGTAATGGTTCGATTAAGCATTTTTAGTATTTGATAAGCATTAAAAGCTACCAAATTAAAAAAAAATAATGTAACATTCATTCCTAATCAAACACGTAATAATTTAATAAATGACAGGAGACATCTTCCAGTTGTCAATAAGGCATATTGAAGGTGTACACTATATAAATATATTTTTCAGTGGTTAAGGTATGCATCAACTCTTGGAGTAAAAATTTACAATTTCCCCTCAATCTAATTCAAAACTCACGTACTACTTTCGTAGAGCTAAATAAAAGGAATTCAAAAGGAAAGAGAAAAATAATAAAAATTTGGAGGCACAAGACAAATAGTTTTTGAAAAAAAAAATCATTTTTTCGGCAAGCATTTCTTCACTTCCAATTGACCTAGTTCATTCATTTTTTCACCAAATTGAAGAATATTGTAGTCTAGAATGAACTTAATAGCATTTCCCACTTACCTTTTATGTAATTTTTTCTAACATTTAAAAAAGTTGTTTTATTTTTTTAATATTTATAAGGAGGCATTGCTTTTGCTTTGAACTAAATTGGTTGATTTTAGATTGCAACATAGCTCTGTGTCTAAGGGTACTAACACGTTGACGATGGTAGACTAGCTGGTAGAGTAGCTGGTAGCGGTAGTGGGGGAAATGAATCGCTAGAATCATATGACACAGCACAAGTTGACTCATGGATGGTTGCTTTACTGCTAGCTTTCCAGCACGCTGTAAGCTCCAAGAATGGTTTCAGTCATTCTTTCAAGCTTGCAGCGCAAGTCTCGGCGTGGAGTAACAGAGATATTGGAGAGGTGATCTGTGGACCAGATGTCAATGATGACTTGTGTAATTAGTAGAGACGACTTTTATCAATTATTTGTGTAATTCGTGCTTTTTAATTTACACAAATTTATATTCTATTTTAAACTACGCGCATGTGATTTAGTTTTGACAATAATTGGCTGTAACTCGGTAACCAGTAAAGATTTTGAGCAGTGGTAACTTTTAAAACGAATTTACATTTTTACTCAACATTTTTCTCGCTTTGACCACCCATCTAACGTGAAAAAACAAAAAAGTTTACCGCTTACCGTAAATTTTTTTCTTGAGCAGATCACTTCAAAGTTAGTATTTTTTTTCTCACTTTTAAAAACAATATTTTTGACTTTGAATTGTTTTCTATGCTTTCCTTGGACATTGACCTATCAATACAAAAAATTGCAGCGCGATTGTTTGAATATCATAGATGCTACGACGTGATAATGTTAAAAGGAGCGGGAAATATCATTCTTGACTAACTCTGACTATCAGCCAGCGGCCTGTCAAGCTCCACCTTGAGCATACCGCTTGCTTCACTCGTGGCGGGAATCCTGTGTCAGTGGTTGTACTGCACACATTGGATGTAGAAAAACTGATTGCTCGTGTGTTCAAAAGACCTGCCACGAGATTAACTTTTCGTATAGATTCAAAACTGGAGGTAGAATTTAATTAATTTTTAAATTACAAACTACTAATGAATTCGGATGACTGGACATCGTCGTTCACCAATAGGCCTGATTTGGAGTCTTCGACCTCATTTCAAGAGTTTGATCGCTTTCTTCTGTATGTGCCTTAATACCACGAAAAATAAACAAATAAATAATAACTAATATCAATCAAATTATTGAGAATGTTCACTAGGCACTATTTTGTAAGAATTGTACAGTTTACCTCAGTGTGAGTATAAGCCGTTCTTCCTGCAAAATAGGATTCCCTGGCAATTTTTCCAAGCCTTCTGTATGAAATCTTTGGTTAAATAGAGAAGATAATCGAAAGTTTCGATTTCTACTCTTGGGTATCTAATGAATTTTTCTGGAAAGTTCCGCAGATATTTAAAAAGATAATATTCACCAAACGCAACCCTTTCATTATTTATAGAGTGAAAGGAACACTCGAGAGAAAAGAATTCTTGTAATAATAACCACTTTGATTCTGCACTGTCTAATAAATCAAATTCGTCCTCACTACTTGAATCCCTTGCGATATCAAGTCTACACAGAGATTCCAAGGAGATGACCTAATCAGCTGAGAGATTAAAGCGACCTGTAAACAAGCTCCAATTTGTGCACACCAAGCTTCCTTGTCTTTCATAACACTGATAGCGGAGCCTGCTAGCTTTAAAGCTAGGCGCCAACGTGTTCATACCCTAAGATTCAATTCATGTTTGAATGAAGTCGATAGCTCAATTCTAAGTGTTCTTTTTACTTGCTCAAAGACTAAAAAATGTTGAAAAACTGAAATAGGGTAAAAATGAAGTCAAAGTTTTAAAGTTTAAGTTAAAGCTAGGTAACAAATAACTTTCTTTTATGCTCCTAAAACCCTCCTGCAACATAGGTGAAGATTCCACTGGCAGTGCATGAGATGTCAGCGCATGCGCAGTTAGCAATCTCATAATCTGCTCTTTGCCATCTCACAACTTGGATGATCCTGCCCTGAGCCTCTCGTCTCCTCCCAACCCAACCCAACCTGCTGCTCACAGCATTTGCCGCGTGAGTATCAGAATGGCAACACCTCAGCAAAAAGCGTTCTATGTTCTTGAGTTTGCGAGGACCAATTCTGTGGTCACAGTGCAGCGTGCTTTCCGTAGAAGATTTAACAATGTGCAGTACAGCCCCTCTCCCAAGAACATCCGACAGTGGTTCCAACAGTTTAAGGACAGTGGATGTTTGTGTAAGGAAAAAGCCCTGGCCAACCTCGAACTTCAGAAGAAAACATGGGAAGAATCCAAGAGACATTTCAGCAGAGCCCACAGAAGTCCATATCTCAAGCTAGCCGTGAGCTTCAGATGAGCGGTGTCTGGTGTGTTTTGAAAAAGACTTCTACACATGAAACCGCACAGACTGCAACAGGTACAGGCACTGACACATGCTGACAAGAAGAAACGGATGGAATTCTGTGCTGTGATGCTGGACATGGAAAGTGATGATATCGCTTTACAAATAATTTTTAGTGATGAAGCAACCTTTCACATCAATGGCCATGTCAATTGTCACAATGTTCAGATTTGGGGAACCGAACACCCACATGAAACAATTGAGCACGAATGAGCTTCCCCTAAGGTGAATGTGTTCTGTGTGATGAGTAACGTCAGGGTTTATGGCCCTTTCTTCTTCCAGAATGACACTGTCACAGGACAAAGCTATCTCGAAATGTTACGAACCTGGCTCTTCCCTTTGCTGCAAATGCACCCACATGTCTTCGTTTTCCAGCAAGATGGAGGACCACCTAGAGTTGCCATGAGAAGAAATTCTATAGGAGGACATGGAATCTAAAAATAAGAGGACATTGCTGAAAAAAGGAGGACTTTTTAAAAATTGGTATGAACAAAATTAAAGATAAAAACAATGGCAACCTTAGTTACTTCTCTCACTAGTTGCTGGATCAGTATTACATCTGTACCCTACTTATCGGTGGAGCCCACTTTGTGCACAAGAGCCTGAAGAGACAAACTTATATCATGTAAAAAAATAACTATGGAACTGTTCACAGGACATGTCCTTGAAATATATTTCACCATGGTACCTCTGACTGTCTCTGTTAGCATGCGATTTCGTTCTTTTGTCCATTGAGCAGCACTTCCATTGTGACTTGGGATAAATAAATAGAATTGACATATTTTTAAGAGTTCTGACAAAGTTTCAGTGCTCGCAGAACTACTGTAATTGAGGAATTTGCACCATTGTTTATCTAAACTTAAATCTTTGTCCAAATTAACTTAATTGGAATATCTTTGTACATTGCAGAATAAAATTGATAAAATCGCTTAGAATCATGGATAGTGATGTTTTTAGAGTAAGAATTCAATGCATGTCAATAGGTCATCATACTTCATGTTTTTTATGTGCTTCAGCTTCAACCATTGAAAGCAGTTAAATTCTTTCATAAGTTTTCACCATTTGTTTAGATATTCTATGCATAATATCGCACATTATTCAATTTTCATATTAATCCTAGTTGAAATGCGAAATGCCGGACATTTCAAATTTTTTTTAGATGCCTGCCAGACATTTCAAAATTTTTTTAAATGCCTGCCGGACAGGATAAAATGATTAAAAAAGAGGACATGTCCTCCTTTTGCCAGGTGGACGGTAACCCTAGCACCACTCCATTGGAGCTTGCCAGTGCGAGCATTTTTTAATGGAACAGTGCCTCAATGGTGGATTGGTCGCAAGAGTGCTGAAGATCATGCTCTCTCTGCAGGGCCTCCAAGATTCCCAGACCTCACTCCTTGCGACTTCTTCCCGTGGGGATACGTCAAGGACAATGTTTATGTTCCACCACTACCCACTATCCTGGATGACTTAAAGAGCGGCTAACACGTGTTATCAACTCAGTGGATCGTGATATGATGCAATATGTTGGGAGGAATTCGCCTATGGCCTTGATATGGTCCTTGCTGCAGGTGGTGGTCATCTTGAATACTTGTAGGAGAGGAAACAAAACTGCTACATCAGTCAAATACATGTGTCTTGGTTGCAGTATTGTAAGTTACTTTTGCCTGTTTGGGAAATACAGCTTAATGAAATCGGTTCATTCTTTTAGAAAGACCCTGTAAATTAATATAATATCAATCTTGCACGCATTGCTTGAATGCGTAAAGTTGAAAGAAAAATTGAACTGTGTAGATGGACCTAAAGAGTTTTGTTCGTTTATTCCAGGGCTGGGAAACAGCCGCCCTCAGAGTGCTTAGCCTCTCCCCTTACTTTAGTTTCTGTTACGCAGACTGCTGTCTTTACAATACGAGTTTACTACCCCTGATTTATTCACAGGGAATTGTTTTTTCTAACATGCTTCATACAGAAATTAAGTTTTTCAAGAACTTATTTTACTGGGGCTGATGTACAAAATTATATAGGAAGTCTTGAAGTTATTGATTTTATGCAAAGAAATTGCTGGTTGATAATTTTTTCACTGTTTTACTGGGGGCATTCTAATTTGAATATGGCTTGAGCTTTTGATTATGGTTTTATGGTGATATTAAACGTAATAATGTGGATTTTTATATTATCGTCATTGTTTGGTTTGTTGTCATGTATAATAAAATTGTGATTATTTGTTTTCGCCTGTTATTTAGCCATTTAATTGTTCGTTACTAACTAAATCAAATAAAATATATGTTGTAAACTTTTGGAACACAAAAAAACAACTTTAAATTACCTGTAAATTCATGGCGCTGCAGCCCTTTGAAGGGCCAAGACCGACCAGCCGGCTGCTGGCCTCACATGCCGAAGCAGAGGTGGACGATCATCCAACCAGAATGGAGGTATCGTGTGGTAAGCACGATGATTGCCCCACAGCCGTTACAGCTGGTTTGCGAAACAGGATTTTCGCTACCTATCGTAGCTTCCCAAGTGGGCATCACGTTGCTGGGTGGGCACCGGTCCCATAAACTGGTCGAAGTTTCATGAGGAACTTTCTTCCCCTATGAGGACTCTGAGCAGCGCGCATTCCGTAGATCTTTCTGTTATTTGTCTATGTTCCGTAACGCGAGTCCTAGGCGAGATGCCTTAGTCGCGCCACGGCGCGGGACTTCAATCACCGGTACCTTATGAAGCCTGAAAAATCGAAAGAACCTCTCTAACAATGGCCTTCGGAATCTACTTTTGGTAAGGAGTGAGGAAGAATCTACTCGTTTATTTTTGGTGTTCTCAGTATCAACTTTGCCGACAGAGCTTTTCGAAACCCAAGGCTTCTAAACTTCTTATAGGTTGCATTATTACCGAAAGCCAGTGTTGCCAACTGGACGGAAAAAACTGACGGAATTTCATTGTAGAGGACGGCAAAAGAATGGTTTTGACGGGTGACGGATATTCTGGCGGAATCGTCTTTTGACTTTTTTTTACCTGTTGTCATTTTTAATTGTTTAATTTTTGAGGGAGCGTAGACCAACCCAACACATTAACTGCAGAACTATAGAGGCAGATGAATTATTATTATTATTTTAATGAAGATTGGTAAGGAAGTTGCGATTTTGCTTTTATTTGTATATAGATATATTGAGTGGGTCCAAAGAGTTTGTAATACTTACTAGAGACACATACTCGTGAGTGGCAGGCAAGGAAAATGTCACAAATTGAATCGGCTAGAATCTGCCATTAAAGGGAGTGTTTGCGGCGCGAAATTCGGAAACAGCACCACAATACATTGATGTAGCCTGGTGATAGACACTGTTTTAAACATCTTTTACCAAGGATGGGTCGTGATGAAATAAAGATGAATGGCAGAGGAGCGCTGTATTTATTGAAGTATTATATGATTCATCTTTGGCGATATTATAAAATCAATTCAATCACCCATATAAGTTTATACTCGGGATAAGTAAGTGAAATATTGAATAATGGCAATGCCAACATGAATTTTCAGTATTACCAGTATTGTTTAAGGCCACAATAATAGATAACGGAACAACTGGATAATACCACAGTCTAATACTTACAGTCGCGCAACTTCAACACTTTTTTTGCCAACGTTCGCAACACTAGCGCCCAAGCGGCAGGCAAGGCACTGGTAATAGGGTTGATACAATCTCGTTCAGCCAGCACGTGCTTTAAAGGGATACGATATGTTATAAACGTTTTAATCATGCGTCGGAACAAAAGCAATGTGTACAATGACGAAAATTGCAGTAACAACAAGTTTAAATCTCCGAATTTGTCGTTCTTCAGATTCCCTAAAGACCAAGAGAAAATCATAAATCAGTCATAACCAATAATCCACGTTGTAGGTGGCCTACGTACGTATTGTGTTCTATAAAACATTTATTAGTTATCAGTTACCTATTTGTATGTCAAAGTAGATACCTGTTACAGTATATTATTTTTTTGCAGAGATTATATGTGTAAATGTGTAACCATTCCGATTTTGGATAATGTATCTAGAGTTTTTAATGCAAGTAATTCCATAATTTTTGTATTCGTGTTTATTTCTTTATATTTTTCAGAAGTTGAATGTTATATTGCATTCAAGTAGGGATCATGGTGTTAATTTTTCAAGAATTCATGGAGTATTGTAATCCTTTTGCGAAATATCCACTTCTTGAATAAATCCGGACTGTGTCGATAAAATTTCTGATGTGTTGGTGTACATTCATGTGGCAGACGTATTAAGTTCTCAAGAAATAAAAGAGCCTTTTTAAATTTAATATAAAAAGCAATCTTTTCTGTAATAATTTGCATGACTGTTATTGGTGTTGATTTTACATTCCCAGTGATTATTTGAGCCGTTCAGAGCAGAAATGGTGTAAGTCAAAATTAGGTAATGAGGGTTAAAGTAAAAATTCTGTAAAATACAGCGCAAGGTAGCAATTAATATATCCTTCGTGCTATTCACTGACTACTAATAGTTTAAATAAATTCAATATTAACTGCTACTTTGCGCTGTATTTTACAGAATGTTTACTTTAACCCTCATTACCCATTTTTGACTTACACCACTTCTGCTCTGAAATAAAATTAGGCCTACATTTTCGGAGTTAATATTGAAGTTACAATTTTTTCAACAAAATTGTGTGTTCATTTATTTGTCTCACCTACGTCATATTAACAGTAAGTGCATGTAAATTACGTATTATATAGGTAGGATAAATTAAAATTAAGTTTATATGTGAAAACTGGAAATGTAATGTAAAATGCGGTAAACTCGCCATAAAAATTTACACCATAATATCAGCACTATTTGTGACTCAAAATAATAAAGGAAATACCGGTTCTTAAGAAATGGGAAAATAATGAACTTCATAAATCAATGTCATATTAAGGTTTAAATCCGCCCCTTTTTTATTTTCAAGTTTGCCTCAGCGGCCGAGTTTACCCCAATTTGTGGTATGGAAAATAATTAATTTCTCAGGAAATAGGGAGAGGAGTTCACCACGCGATGTACTCTACGAGATATGGCCTACAATTTTGAAGCTACTAATTTTAACTCTTCTCACAGAAAATATAGAGTTCCAATGATTGATAAATATATTTAGGAATGAATTGAATTAACCGTCCACGTACGAACAATTATATTATTTGAAAACATGATACGTGATCAGGGCCAAGATTCAGTTGTAAGGAGCAGAAAGAATTACGTTTATTCCCAGCTTCTGAAACTTTTAGATTAAATGCGTGTGAAATTCTTCTAGGATTCTAAAGTAAAATTAATAAGAGCATATACACTTACTGTATAGCATAAAAATATAAAATAAATTACGCAAAACCTGTTTTCTGATGTGTTATCATATGTCGTGTGCACACTGTTAACTTGCCTGCCGCTAGAGGGCTACTGTCACGCCAGCTGTCAAATGTTGGCATATTTTATACGTATGAGTTGCGTGACTGTAAGTATTAGACTGTGATAATACGCACGGCAGAACAATATCGATAGTCGACTCTACTCGCTGGCCACTAGTCACCGGGCCGTACCGAGCCGTATCAAACAAAATATAATCGAAATGGTGGTAGTCAAATTCGCGACTATATTCTTAAATAATTCACTCCATTAGTCAAGTTCAAGGTTTTATGTAGTACAACGGCGGTTTTTTGAATGCATTAAATGAAAATGAAGATGTAATAAGATAATAAACTAGGTTATCACAAGGAAATTAACAGGAAAAAAGATGTGTTTCACGGAATACAATTAAAATGACGGAAAGTAAATTTCCGGTTAATGTTCGCCAAAGCGTAAAGTACGTAATTATGACGGCGTTGCTGTTTTATTTCTAGCCTATAGAAAAATACCTAGCCTTTTACGAAAAAAAAATTTAAGGACCATGAAATTATTCACCGCTTTCATTATAGGCCTATTATTTTTTAACAATATTACGAATCAAAAACTGTCATATTATATAATTTTAACTACTACATGGACGAACCAAATCAAGCTAACCTAACCTAACCAAAGCTAACCTAACCTAACCTAACCTAACCAAAGCTAAGCTAACCTAACCAAAACTAATCTAACCTAACCAAAGCTAATTTAACCTAACCTAAGCTAACCTAACCTAAGCTAACCTAACCAAAGCTAACCTAACCTAACCAAAGCTAAGCTAACCTAACCAAAACTAATCTAACCTAACCAAAGCTAATTTAACCTAACCTAAGCTAACCTAACCTAAGCTAAGCTAATCTAAGCTAAGCTAACCTAACATAACATAACCTTCGTAAATGCAAGGCCTGTAACCGGAGCAAGAAGGGATCTCAATCATTTAATCTGCAAGTACACGCAAAAATAAATTCAAGTAAGGATCACTGCATGAGAGGTCCGCGCATGCGCTACAGCAAAACTGTTTCTGTCCCGAGCCTCTCATCTAAGGCAAGCGTCATAATTTACTCGCAATATTTACGCAAATACACATTGTCGCTAACAGTGGTGCTATCTCTCAATAATGTTCAGAACGAAGGAGGTAGACAGAGAGAGAAAAAATTTCTCCCGCCAACTACGCCACACACCAACGTCACGTTCTTATGTTGGTGACATTGTGTATTTACTTAAATTTGGTGCTAAACGTAACGGCACGGTTCAAAGTGACCGTGCTAATTCTCCAGTATAGCGTAGATAACTAATGTAATATTTAAATATTCATGCAAGGGAAGAGAAAGATATATGGTGCTTAGAAAATGTTGTGGTGAAATATGAGATCATCAAAATTCTGGAAACCTGATATAAAACATAACAAGAATAAATTTTTATCATTAAACAATTGTATAGCTGTCAGTACAGGCTTTTTAATGCAGTAGTAGTAATAGGCCTAGTAGTAGTGGTAATAGTAGGCCTAGTAGTAGCGGTAATAATAGGCCTAGTATTGGTGATATTAGTAGGCCTATTAGTAGTGGTAAGAGTAGGCCTAGTATTGGTATTAGTAGGCCTAGTATTGGTGGTATTAATAGGCCTATTAGTAGTGGTAATAGTAGGCCTAGTATTGGTGATATTAGTAGGCCTATTAGTAGTGGTAAGAGTAAGCCTAGTATGGATGGTAGTAGGAGGCCTAGTATTAGTGATATTAGTAGGCCTAGTAGTAGTGGTAACAGTAGGCCTAGTATTGGTGATATTAGTAGGTCTATTAGTAGTGGTAAGAGTAAGCCTAGTATGGATGGTAGTAGGAGGCCTAGTGGTAGTGGTAACAGTAGGCCTAGTATTGGTGATATTAGTAGGCTTATTAGTAGTGGTAAGAGTAGGCCTAGAATTGATGGTATTAGGAGTCCTAGTATTAGTGATATTAGTAGGCCTATTAGTAGTGGTAAGAGTAGGCCTAGTATTGATGGTATTAGGAGGTCTAGTATTAGTGATATTAGTAGGCCTATTAGTAGTGGTAAGAGTAGGCCTAGTATTGATGGTATTAGTAGGCCTATTAGTAGTGGTAAGAGTAGGCCTAGTATTGATATTAGGATGCCCAGTATTAGTGATATTAATAGGCCTATTAATAGTGATGAGAGTAGGTCTAGTATTGATGGTATTAGGAGGCCTAGTATTAGTGATATTAGTAGGCCTATTAGTAGTGGTAGCAGTAGGCCTAGTATTGGTGGTATTAGTAGGCCTAGTATTGGTGATATTAGTAGGCCTAGTATTGGTGATATTAGTAGGCCTAGTATTGGTGGAATTAGTAGGCCTAGTATTTGTGGTATTAAAATGTCTAGTAGTAGTGGTAAGAGTAGGCCTAGTACTGGTGATAATAGTCGGCCTAATAGTAATGGTAATAGTATGCCTAGAATTGGTGGTATTAGTGGTGGTGGTGGAGATTGTAATAGTAGGCCTAGTAGTAGTAGTAGTAGTAGTAGTAGTAGTAGTAGTAGTAGTAGTAGTAGTAGTAGTAGGTCTAATATTTGGTATTAATAGGCCTAGTATTTGGTATTAGTAGGCCTAGTAGTAGTGATGGCAAAGCAACTTGTGGTGGTGGTGGTAATAAATTTGTGGCCATCAGCTATATTTTCACGAATAAGCTAGAAATACCAAACGGAAATTACATGGTTTACCGTAATTTATTCTGAAATAAAACAGTTTTATAGAGATACTGTCTGAGGATTTTATTATGCACTTTGCTATTATAATCTACTGTAATATGATGGCACCTAACCCTTACATATATTGTTGAAATCAACCGTATAAACCAGATTAATAAGCTTCTGGAAAAAACTCTTATCCAAGAAATGTTCCGACATTCTGTAAACGCATTGAAAGAAGGAACTGCATTTGGAACATTTTTCCAAATATTAAGATATGTATGTTTTCCTGGGCATCCTATAATAGTAAGCTATGTTAGAACAATTATTTGCGGCGCAGTATTTCACCATTTTCTTATTATTTCCCTTCAGGTGTACTTATATTTATTCGTACTCCTCAAATAAGCATGAACTGCTCGCAATCCCGGCGAAACATCAACTCCCTTTAATGGCGGCCGAACATCGGTTCAAATTTGTACTCTACAGTAGCGCCATTGGTAAAAGGTAAAGGTATCCCCGTAACGTGCCATGAAGGCACGGAGGTAGAGCCCCATGCTTTCCATGACCTCGGCACTAGAATGAGGTGGTGTGGTCGGCACCACGCTCTGACCGCCTTTTACCCCCAGGAAAGACCCGGTACTCAATTTTATAGGAGGCTGAGTGAACCTCGGGGCCGTTCTGAAAGTTTGGCAACGAGAAAAAGTCCTGTCATCACCTGGGATCGAACCCCGGACCTTCCAGTCCGTAGCCAGCTGCTCTACCAACTGAGCTACCCGGCCGCCAGCGCCATTGGTGTCTCTAGTTATATATTACAAACTCTTTGAGTGGGTCTTACTTATTTTTTTTATTTTCACGAATTCTTACGCATTTCCGATGTTAGACTGACGGGGATACAATTTGTGTGTTGGCAACACTGATTCGAGCAAGCGGTATGACACTATGGCGGTTGTGTAAACAATAAACATAAATTTTATAACTGAAGCCCAAACATGAGTGAAGTGATTTACTTCATCTGTAGTGAGTAAGCTAATAAGCAATATTTCCAATACGTATCTAAACAAATATAAGTGAAACTAGCGCAGAGGTAGCTTCTGTAATTTCGGAAGTGAAAATCGCTGAATTTGTAAATGTTTTTTTTTTATTTTTATTTTTTTTTTTCTGTGGAGATGCAGTTGATCGAACGTGCAAGACATAAAATTAAAGTCTGGTAGTTCTAGAGGACGATCTCTCCATGATTTTTTAACTTTTTTGTCACAAACGATTTTATGCTCAATCTTTCGAACGTTAACACAATTTTCGGGAAAAACGTAACTCCAAACATAATTTCAGCTGTAATCTAACATAACCTATCACAACATAAACTAACCTGACCTTAACTAACTCCAGCTAGGCAGCTAAACTAATCTAACCTGGTAATGTTACGTTAGCTTAAGTTAGGTCGGGCTGTGTTAGGTTATGTTAGGTTACAGTCGTAATTATGTTTCCCAAATTTTTTTGTATTACCTTTCGAAAATCGTTTGTGAAAAAAGGGAAAAATTTCAGAACACGAATTCCTTCCTTTCCCTCTTCAAAATTCCAACCTTGTGCACACAAAATAAATTCGTAAGCATGATGATGCGTATTCGACAAACGCAGACAAATCTGCTCTTTTTAGTATTCTAAGATATAATTGTCAATGAGGAATCCGTATACTGAAATTTTCTCCAAATGTTAAAAAATGCCAAGCAGTTGTTTAATAGAGAAAACGATGTACAGTGTCTTAATTTTCAGGGTTGATTTTGCAGGTGTAACAAGAGATGATTAAGTTACAGTAAAAATGAGTGGAAGAGAAATATCAATGGACCTGTCAACTACTGCAGATGAACGAGTTGTGTTGGACAGCACAAATTTGCCACGCATATTTACAAAACTCCACCGTATGCTGTACAAGGACAAAAAGGATACATGGCATATGTTCAGGGTCAGTTAAGAGTTATTCACAATTATTTGGAAAATTTTAATTTCTGTAGGACAGTATTCAATGATGCTATGGAATTTCCTTATAATCGATGTTTAGATATAAGCTGATTTGCTATTTTTGTTTGAAATATATTTTGTGCAGACACTTTATTATTGTTTATGTGTGTAGTGGGCTATATTTATAATGAAACAAAGTTTAATAATTCAGTATAGCAAAGAAGAGCCAAAATAAAACAACTTGCCAAGTCAAGCTTAAATAAGCCTTAATTATCCTGTCTCCAACAACAAGCATACAAACATTAAAACTTGATTCTATATGCAGTTTGATTATGCAAAACTATAAGGTAAAACTTGTTAATAAAATGTAACCCAGAAATGAATCTTTCAAATAAAACTTTCTCCTGTAAAATTTAATTTTTTAAACTTGGGCTGTTTTGTTGGGGACCTCAATTATAAATATTCAATTTCATATATACTAAACTAATATCAGAAAGAATTACTATAAAGGAAGATGTGTATCTTATGATTTTGTACAGAGTTAATTAGATGTTTAAATGTTACAGTTATAATTTAACTCACACATCTTTCGTCTTGAAATTAACAGTAATAAATTCCCTGATAGATAATGCAAAGAAATGTAACGAGTTCAGGACTATCAGACTGATATCACACTCGGTGAAGATTCTTCTGTGAATACTGAATCGACGTTTATATTCTAAGATGGAAGAACAGTTGGAAGAAGAGCAGTTTGGCTTCAGGAAGGAAAAGGTATGAGAGATACAATTGGACTGCTACAAACAATCGGCGAAAGATACCTAGAGAAGAATAAAGAAGTGTAGGCCTATGTGGTATTTCTGGACCTAGAAAAGGCATTTGACACAGTGGATTGGAATAAACTGATGGGGATCTTGAAGAAAATTGGCGTGGATTGGGAAGAAAGAAGACTGTTCAGTAATCTTTATATGAAACAAGTCAAAGTCAGGATAGGAGAAGAAATGTCAAAAGGAAGTGAAATAAGGAGAGGAGTACGACAAGGATGCCCTTTATCATCTACCCTATTCAACATTTACTTGGAGGATTTAGTGAAGAACTGTTTTCAGAACATGGGAGGAGTGATAGTGAGAGGAAGAAGAATAAAGTCTGTAAGATTTGCTGATGATATGGCGTTGTTAGCAGAAAAGGAGATGATACTAAGGGATATGCTATTAAAGTTAAATGACAGCTGTGAGCAGTGTGGAATGAAGATAAATGCCAACAAGACGAAGAGCACGGTCATAGGAAGAAAAATAAAGAAGGTAAACTTGCGAATTCTAAATGAGTCAGTAGAGCAAGTGGACAGCTTCAAATACTTGGAGTGTACTACGAGCAGTAATATGAGCTGCTACCAGGAAGTCAAAAGGAGAATAGCAATGGCAAAGGAAACTTTTAATAGTAAAAGGAGCATCTTCTGCGGACCTCTGGAGAAGGAACTAAGGAAGAGATTAGTGAAGTGCTTTGTGTGGAGTGTAGCATTGTATGGGGCAGAAACATGAACATTATAACGAAGTGAAGAGAAACGACTAGAAGCATTTGAAATGTGGATGTGGAGAAGGATGAAATATGTAAAATGGACAGAGAGAATAAGAAACGAAGCTATGTTCGAAAGAGTGGGTGAAGAAAGAATGGTGCTGAAACTGATCAGAAAGAGGAAAAGGAATTGCCTGGGTCATTGGTTGAGAAGAAACTGCCTTCTGAAGGATGCACTGGAAGGAATGGTGAACGGGAGAAGAGTTTGGGTCAGAAGAAGATATCAGATGGTAGACGACATTAAGATGTATGGGTCTTATGAGGAAACAAAGAAGGCAGAAAATAAGAGAGACTGGAGGATGCTAGGTTTGCAATGAAAGACCTGCCCTTGGACAGAACACTATGAATGAATGAATGAATGTAATGCAATGAAGTGCTTTGTATGGAACAGAAACCTGGACATACGACAAAGTGAAGAGAAGTGACTAGAAGCATTTGAAATGTGGATATGGAGAAGAATGAAGCATATGAAATGGGCAGACAGAATAAGAAATGAAGTTGTGTTGGAAAGAGTGGATGAAGAATGATGCTGAAACTGATTAGAGGAGAAGAAGGAATTGGTTGGGTCACTGGCTAGGAAGAAACTGCCTATTGAAAGATGTACTGGAAGGAATGGTGAACAGGAGAAAACTTTGTGCATTTGTGTGTTCTCAGTTTCAAGCAGAAAGTTTCTGCTCATGGAACGATGGATGAAAAATTCTCTCCAGTGCTGGAGATCGAACCTGGGTCCCTGGTTCTATGTACCAAGTGCTCTAACCATTGAGCTACTCTGAAGTTCAATCCAGAACACTGGATCAAATCCCTCTCCTCCAGTGTTATCAACTTGAGTGCGCTTCTTATATAATGGTAGTTGACTCAATATAAAAAAAAAAAGTCAACATACATGTCGAACTCGGAGTCAGGTCACAAAGGGAAAAACACTGGAGGAGAGGAATTCGATCCAGTGTTCTGGATTGAACTTCTGAGTAGCTCAATAGTTGGAATGCTTGGTACGTAGAACCGGGGACCCGGGTTCGATCCCCGGCACTGGAGAAAATTTTTCTCCTCTAATATTAATTAATAATTAATTCCCTTTCTTGTTTGACTAATGCTGACCTTCCTACCAACTTGCCTTAATCCATTGCTGTCTATCTTGCAGATCCTAAATGGTAGTTCATATGAAAAGGAGGTCATTTTAAGAATCCTGATGGACTATGCTGATCCACTGGTTTTTATTCCAGTTTTGGTAAGTATTAAATTGTTGTTTAGCATTCGAATTTTGTTTTGGCCCATACTGAATATTACTACAAAATGATCAGTTGTTGAATAGTAATTGTGTTTTCAGATCTATATTCTGACACCAGTGTAAATTTTTATACTGAACAACAATGTAATTTTATTATCTCAACAATAGGATTTGCTCTCCACACGGTAATACAGTATTCGTTAGTGCACTCCACAGACGACAATGACAATTTACTTGAACTATTACGAACAACAATGAACTGTTAATCTTAACTAATATTCACAAAGCACTATTTACAACACAGAATTGTCAGTTCTCAGTTCACAGCTCGTTTGTCTTGGCTAGTTCTTCTAGCTCAGTCACTCGCGTTCACAGAATCTCGAACCCCAGACCTTCAGAGACGATCCGCTGAACTTCGAACTCAGGTCCCCCAACTGCGGTCCACTGCACTCGAACTCCAGGCTTCAGGCTCCACAGTTACGGACACAACTCAAGTCGCGCTCTGGTCTCGAAGCTGGCTTCACTGCTACACAAGACTAACTCACTTACTGTCCAAATCTGCCTGTAACAACACTGGCTTACTGACGGGCTGACTAAACTGCTCAAGTTCACTCGCGTTTCTTCTTTTATAACTAAACCATAGTTACGAGAAATTTCTACGGGTGTCCAGAGATAGCTCTCTCGAATTATCTGGATATCTCCACTTCGACGGACATCTGGACGATTCGGGATGGTCCGTCCCCCCCCCCCCTTCACTCCGCACGTAGCAGTTTGCTTCCTTCCTCACTCGGCAAGTAGCAGATGCGCGCGCAACCTCCCCTCGCCGCGTTGCCGAAATACACCCCCTCTGCCCTCTCAGCATGCAGATGCTCCCCGTACCAGCGTTTCGTCTGCCATGCGCCCTGTCGGACACGCGTTCGATCCCCGGTGCAGCTTCACATTGCTCCCTCCTTAGGGCTGCTCGTCCCGGGCAGTCCCTTGGTAGGCTGCTAATCGGTCCAGATGCACCACCATGATCTTCCCTCGAGGTTGTCGCTGGATGCGGTACACCACGTCGTTGATCCGGGTGACCACGCGGTATGGTCCACCCCAGGCACGCTGCAGCTTTGGTGATTTTCCTTTGGTCCTGGTAGGTCGATACAGCCACACCAGGTCGCCCTTCTGGAATCCTGCAGAGTTGGCTAATCTGTCGTAGCGCACTTTCATCCTGTCACTGGCCATCTTCAGGTGCTCTCTGGCCAGTTGGTGGACTCCATTCAACTTCTCAGTGAGTTCTGCCACATAGTCGCTGGCTGGTCGGCGCTGGGTGGCGTGCCAAACAGCAGATCACAGGGCAGGCGCAGCTCTCTCCCGAAGACCATGTTTGCCGGTGTCATCCCTGTTGTATCGTGGACCGAAGCTCTGTAGGCCAAGAGGAACAGTGGGACTCTGGCATCCCAGTCTCGTTGATGGTTGGACACCACCTTCCGCAGGTGCTCTTCCACGGTTTTGATGTAGCGTTCCACCATACTGTCGGACTGTGGATGGAAGGGAGTGGTCCTGGTTTTATGCACCCCCAGACGGTCGAGCAATTCTCCCATCAGGTTGGATTCGAAGTTGCGCCCCTGATCGCTATGCAATTCCTGGGGCACCCCGAATCAGCAGGTGAAGTTGTCAAGCAGCGCGTCGGCCACTGTCGAAGCCTCTTGGTTGGGAATTGCGTACACCTCTGGCCATTTTGTGAAGTAATCCATGGCGACTAGCAGGTAGCGGTTCCCGCGATCCGTGACCGGGAACGGTCCAGCAACGTCGATGGCGATCCTCTCAAAAGGAGCTTCCACGTTGTACTGCTGCATGGCTCCCCTGCTGCGTGTCCTTGGTCCGCGACTGGCTGCACAGGTCTCGCATCTTCGGCACCATTGTTCTGTGTCGGTTCTCTGATGCAACCAGTAGAACCTCTGCCTTAACTTGTCCAGTGTCTTATTGACTCCCAGGTGGCCTCCAGTCACTCCAGTATGAGTCTCCTCCAGCACTTCCTTCACCTTGCTCCTGGGCAGGACAAGTTGTTCTATGCGGGTCCTTCCATCGGCCGACTCCCAAATCCTCTTCAGGATACCGTCCTTGACAGTGAAGGATTCCCACTGGGCCCAGTAGCTCTTGTAAGTGGTGCTACGGTTGGCGATATCGGCCCATACTGGTCTCTGGCCGGACTCCACATCACGTAGAAGCTGTCCAATGTTTGGGTCCTCCAGCTGCTCCCTCCTTATGGCTGCGTTATCCCATCCTGGGCTCGGCTGGGCAGCAATTGCTCGGACTGCGTGGGCGCCATCCCGCTCTTCTACTTTCAGGCAGTGTTTGCAGCCATCCGGGCACGGGCATCGTGATAAGGCATGAGCATTGGAATGTTTCTTCCCTTGGCGGTGTTCAGAGGTGAAATTGTACTCTTGCAGACGTTGAACCCAACGGGCGGTCTGCCCCTTCAGATTCTTGAAGCCCAATAGCCAGGTGAGTGCAGAATGGTCTGTCCTCAGATGGAATTCCTGGCCATACAAATATTTGTGGAAATGCTTCCGGGCTTCCACAATGGCAAGAAGTTCTCTACGCATAACACAGTAGTTTCTCTCAGCCTTGGATAGTGTTCGGCTGAAGTAGGCAATCACCCTCTCTTGCCCGTCCTGTTCCTGAGAGAGTACTTCGCCGATGCCTACATTGCTAGCGTCCGTGTCGAGCGTGAACTTCCTTCCAGGGATGGGATATCCCAGTACAGGAGCAGTGCAGAGCGCCTCTTTCAGCAACTGGAAGGATGACTCCTCCTTGTCCGTCCACTGGAATTGTCATTTCTCCTCGGTCAGCTGGGTTAGAGGCTTAGTGATGTTGGCGTACCCAGCTACGAACCTTCTGTAATAAGTGCAGAGGCCGAGAAAGCGGCGCAACTCCTGCTTGTCCCTCGGTCTCGGCCATCTTCTGACGGCTTGCAGCTTCTCCGGGTCCATGGCCACTCCGTTGTTCCCTACTACGTGCCCCAGGTAGCTGACCTTCTTCTGGAACAGATGACATTTCTTCGGGTTCAACTTCAGTCTGGCTTGTCGCAGTCTCTCGAACACTTTCCTAAGGTTCAACAGCTGTTCGCCGAAAGTCTTGCCGACCACGATGACGTCATCAAGGTACAGCAAACAGGTGTCGTATGTCAGGCCTCTCATTACGGACTCCATTAGTCTTTGGAATGTAGCCGGGGCGTTGCAGAGGCCGAACGGCATAACGGTGAACTGCCATAGTCCCTGGCCTGTAGAGAATGCCGTTTTCTCCTTGTCCTCAGGATGTAGCGCCACCTGCCAGTATCCTGACTTGAGATCCAACGTCGAGAACCACTCTGCTCCGGCCAGGGCGTCCAAGGTGTCGTCAATTCGTGGAAGGGGAAAGCAGTCCTTCTTGGTGACGTCATTCAGTCTTCTGTAGTCCACGCAGAAACGCAGGTCCCCATTCTTCTTCTTCACCAGCACCACAGGTGATGACCAAGGGCTGTCGGATTCCTCGATGACTCCTCTTGCTTTCATGCCCTCCAGTTGGCTGTCAATCTCCCTCTGTTTAGCTAGAGGGACGCGTCGAGGAGGTTGTCTGATTGGGCGAGCATTTCCAGTGTCGATGCGGTGCTGAACTTTCTCCGTTCTCCCGTAGTCGTTTTCGGACAGACTGAACACGTCTTGAAATTCTGTCAGTAGATCGTGGACTTGTCTTCCTTCTCTTTTGCTTAAATTCGCCGCCAATTCTCGAGCCAGCTCTTTCAGTGATGGGTCTAGATCTGGACGTGGTCGGTGATACTCGTCGTTATCTGCCAGAGACGCCACAGACACCACCGGCTCGACACTACCTAGTACAGTTCCACTAGGCACCTCCTTGTCCCGATTGGTGACATTCAGGACCCTCACCGGTACCACCTTCTTGTTCGGGAGTAGGGATCTGGCCACATAAACCCCATCTATCGGAGTTGTTTGTGAATCGAGGAGCAGGTTTCTCTTAAGTTGTCCGTCCAGTCTTGCCGTCACCACCATCTCGCAGCCTGCTGGGATTGTCACTTGATTGTCCAAGGTGAGTCTGCTGGCCATGGGTTGGTCTTCGACGTCCCTCAGGAACACTTCATCCTGACCAAAACGGAGGATACGGCGCCGGACGTCCACCGTTGCATCGAAGATCCGCATGGCGTCGAGTCCCAGGATGACGTCTTCAGTGATGTTGGCGACGAACACCCACATCTCCAGTCTCCTCTTTCCCAAGGTCAGATCCAGGAAAACCTCTTTTTGGATGGGCAGGTTCTCGCCTGAGGCAGTACGTAGCTCATACCGGCGCAGCGGCGTCCTCCCAGGTAGGCCACGCACGACTTCCGGTCTGGCGATAGTGAGCGACGCCCTGGTGTCTACCAGTACTCTGCATGGGCGGCCCCTTATCCATCCGTCAGCAATCAGCCCATCGTCGCATCTTCTGTTAACCATGTTCAAGATCAGCCGAGGAGATGGTGATGACGGCGCCGACGTGCCCCTCATCGCATCGGCCCCTTCTAGTTTTCCTGTTTGTGACCAGATCGGTCACAGTCCCTCCTCAAGTGCCCAGGTTCGCCGCAGGACCAGCAGGTGGGCACTCCTCGTCTCCGTTGCTCGGGTGACTTCGGTTGACGTTCCTCGACGTCGGCCGCCGCGACGCTCCTAATCCGGTGCGATGCCGAGACGTTCGCCATCAGCTTGGCTGCCTCCACCCTGAGGGCCGCCGTCAGAGCTGCGTTGATGGTGCGATGCTCTGCCAAGAGTAGCTGTTGTCTAATTTCAGGGTCTCAAACTCCACTGCCGAAGGTGTAAGCCACCTCTCCAGTGATGAAGTCAGTAGGTAGGTCCCTGAGGGCCTTATGGGCCAGTTGTTCCACCGCCATCGCAAATTCTTGTAGGGACTCGCCTGACTGTTGGACCCTCGTCTTCAGTTGGGTCCTGAATGCTGCCGCAAGTTGATGGTCACCATAACGTCCCTCCAAGGCCGCCATTATCTCAGCAGCTGTCCCATCTTCTGGAATGCTGTGAAGAATCTCCGACGCCTGTCCCTGAAGCGCGGTCAGCAGTTGAGTAGTCTTCTCCGCTGGCGTCCACCCATTATGTGCCACGGTAGCCTCGAACTGGCGACGAAAAATCGCCCAAGACGTTGTTCCGTAGAACATCGGCGTCTTGACGTTCGAATGTCTGGCTGAAGGTGATAGCTCTGCAGGACCACTATATGGAGTCCCCAAATCCGTTGCCATTTCTTGCATAGCCCGTCGAACCTCCTCGGCAACTATCTGTTTCTGTTCTTTAGCCTGGCGATCCACCAACGCGAGGATGTGCTTGTTTTCTACAGCATGTTGGTCCATCATCACACTCGTTTCCTCTTGACGACGTTCGAGAGCGCGAATTTTGCCGTCAAAATGGTCTACATCCTGTCTCAACTCGGCTACTGTCTCGTTTATAGTTGTAAAATTCTGCTTTAGTTTATCCAAATCGGCCTTAAGTTCGTCTTTCACGATGGCGACAATTCCATCTACTTGGGCCGAAACGCTTTCAATTTGCGTAGTGACGTCATCTTTCACTCTGCTAATGTCGCCTTTCATCTCCGTTTTCACTTCACTTATGTCACTTTTCATCTCCGTTTTCACTTCACTTATATCGTTCTTCATCTCACTGATATCGTTCTTCATTTCTGATTTTACGTCACTTATGTCCTTTTTCATTTCTGCTTTCATTTCCGCGATGGCTTGCAGGATCTGCTGTAGGTTCTCCATTGTCGATAATATCCCGATTCAGACACCAGTGTAAATTTTTATACTGAACAACAATGTAATTTTATTATCTCAACAATAGGATTTGCTCTCCACACAGTAACACAGTATTCGTTAGTGCACTCCACAGACGACAATGACAATTTACTTGGACTATTACGAACAACAATGAACTGTTAATCTTAACTAATATTCACAAAGCACTATTTACAACACAGAATTGTCAGTTCTCAGTTCACAGCTCGTTTGTCTTGGCTAGTTCTTCTTGCTCAGTCACTCGCGTTCACAGAATCTCGAACCCCAGACCTTCAGAGACGATCCGCTGAACTTCGAACTCAGGTCCCCCAACTGCGGTCCACTGCACTCGAACTCCGGGCTTCAGGCTCCACAGTTACGGACACAACTCAAGTCGCGCTCTGGTCTCAAAGCTGGCTTCACTGCTACACAAGACTAACTCGCTTACTGTCCAAATCTGCCTGTAACAACACTGGCTTACTGACGGGCTGACTAAACTGCTCAAGTTCACTCGCGTTTCTTCTTTTATAACTAAATCATAGTTACGAGAAATTTCTACGGGTGTCCAGAGATAGCTCTCTCGAATTATCTGGATATCTCCACTTCGACGGACATCTGGACGATTCGGGAGGGTCCGTCCCCCCCCTCACTCCGCATGTAGCAGTTTGCTTCCTTAATCACTCGGCAAGTAGCAGATGCGCGCGCAACCTCCCCTTGCTGCGTTGCCGTAATACGCCCCCTCTGCCCTCTCAGCATGCAGATGCTCCCCGTACCAGCGTTTCGTCTGCCGCCCGCCCTGTCGGACACGCGTTCGAACCCTGGTGCAGCTGTCACAATATGTTGAATGTGGGACTTAAGAAAGTGTACTTCTATTTGTGAAAAATGTTTAATGTCTTTCCAGTATAAAGAAGAGGGTCCTGACTCTTGCTTTCTAGCATGTAATTGTCGTGCAGCCATAGAAAAGTTGATAATACGCTCTGGTCTTGCGCTTGAAATTCCTAATGGTCCCAGTGTAAGTACGACATTATAGATAATAAGATAAGTTTTATTTCCATTGCAAGAATTAGTTTTATTGATGCTTCGTTATCATTCTCTCCTATGTTCAATTTCATAATCTTTTTCACTAATATTCATTATTACACTTATCCATTTTCATGCTCTTGCTCTTATTCACTTCTCTACTAAGCTTCTCATCTGTGTATATATATATATATATATATATATATATATATATATATATATATATATATATATATTTCTTCATTGTCGTCATTGGCCTCATCATCGTAATCTGTTAGATTTGTAATGAGGAACAGTTCTATCATTCTTGCCATCATATGTTGGAACCAATTGCACTGATATTCTTACCATTTACTTTGTGTGTTAAACTTTTAATATACTCTTAGTTGTATTTCTTTGATGTAAATTCTCGATGCAGTCTTAAAAGCACTTTTTGAACTGCTCCCATTGTCGATACTACTTTAAATTCTGCTTTGTATGAAATATCATGTCTTATTTTTCTTTACCTGTTTTGTTCAGTTTTTTTAATAATCTGTTCAGAAACAAATCATAACTTATAAAATAAGACAGTCCTTAGAACAAGTGTCAACTTTTAACTACATTTTTATATTTAATTTACTGTTCATGGATGAGGTTTTGGAAAATGTACTTCTTAATTGTTAAATGGTCTGATTTTTTATGTCTTGAGTTAGGTTTGTGTTAAAGTTGATGACTCAGTTATACTTCTCTTTTCTTTGCCAGTTGCAATTGCAGATTGTGCTTGGTTATGCACCTATTACTGAACTGCGTCTCAATATGCAAGATATCTTGATCAAAGTAATTGAGAAGAGATTTGATGCAAACAAAAAGCATCTCAATCTATCAAATTATCACAAAGATACAGGTATGTCGTAAGTAATTATTTTTTAAGTGTGATATTTTTGGATACCATTTTGATATTCCCAAATAGGTGTATCTGATATTTATTTTGTTTTAAACCAAGATAATTTGTAGGATCCGACATAATCAGTGTTCTTGACACATCTTACAGTTCACAATGATGCTTACAGGAATATATTGTAAAAGTAATATTAGTTTCAAAGCCACCTTTGTAAATTATTCTGGCGCAACTGTAGCAATATATGATGGTTTCTCACCAAGATATTGATTCCCAGTAAAATTTGTACGATTTTTTTATAGGCAGAAGGACTGCAAGCCAATATTTCTCTTGAGTACTGTTATTTTCATTTTGCATCTACTCTGTTTATCACATTGTTATTATTTCATCACTTCTGAACAGCTTCTTTATTTTAAAAGAAATGCTAGATACTGTACAGCCATTCCGGGCAAACTGGGAATTCCAATGAAAAAGTCTTTTTTAAAAATATTTGTGTATTATTAGTATAAGCTATAGATAAGTCTCTAAAATTAAATATTCTTATGTTTTATTTTCAAAAGGAAAATATTTTACAAGTTTTATGGGCATTGAATCTAAATGGTCTTGGCTGGGTAATACATAGGTACTCTTTTCTTTCCCTGAAGTTTGCAGCACTTACTCACTGTTAATTATGTTTTCAAAGAGCTATTCTTGAAATATTTTGAGAGTCTGCACTGTTAATTACAGAGCTCCAGGATCAAGGAACTTTTAATCTGTACTGCATCGTTTCTGCCATTTATTTTCAGTAGTTTGGGTTAATAACAATTGTTATTGCAATTAATCTTGCAGTTAAAGTGAATATTTTGGCTTAGAAATGTCACAGTTGTTTTGAAACTGGAAAAATGAAGGACATTAACTCATCTGTAACATCCGTGACATGAGAGAAACAGCTATAAAATATTTATCGATTATGTTTTTGTGTATTAATTTAATACCATAACATTTACAAAGCTTTCACATGGACACTATGAGAATGAATCTCTTTTTGCTTGAGGCAGAAACCTGAGTATTACACTTTTTGTTATTAAGGTGTGAAGTGAGTTCAAAAATCTTGTAACATCCATGAGGGAACCTTTTCTTTATTTTCTGGAATAATAATACATTTTATTCAACAACTTTTTTTTCTGTAAAATGATACTGATCTTTTAAATTGAGTCTAATAATAAAAGTTGACAAAAGTCATCTCATTTTCAATATATATAGTTTAGAAATAGTAAAAATGTAACATCTGTGACAACTGGAATGGCTGTGTAGTGAGTAATTTTCTGATGTATGTATTTATTTATAAAGATAGTATTTAATTATTAATTTTCTTTACGTTTCTGAAGATCATGATTGAAATAAAATTATCGTGGATACATTACACATTTTGTGTTATAAAATAGGAATTTTTTCTTCATCATTTTCTCCATTGTGCAGTCTTCAGGAAGAAATGTATCAGAATCATCTTCAGCAGTGTCAGTCCCTTTCTCTGAACCTACTGTGTGAGAAATATTGGAGAGCTTTATTATATTCGGTTAAAGATCGTTTGTATTCAGTCCATTGTCGTGTTGTCTTTGCTATATTAAATAGCCTTTTTGTTTTCTTCCTCTTATTGGCAAGGTCTTGGTTCCCCCAGGGCACATTCCTGGTGACCTTCCTTGTTTTAAGAGGACAGTTATCATTGTGTGCAGGGATAATTGCATCTTGCAACTGCCCTGCAGCAATTTCTAAGTCAGAAAAGTCGTTAATCCTACCGTCCATCTTCACTAGATACTCGGCTACGTCTTCCTTATAGGAACCCCAGTCGGTCCTCGGATCCTGTTAAGATTCGTCCTGTTTAAAATTTTACATGATAGTTCAAATTGGATGTATTTATGGTCTGAACAACTTACATCCTCAGACACATGTCAATTTTTAATAAATGTACCCAGGTAATTGGTAACCAGATAAATTCCTGCCTTCTAGAAGTAACAAAGGTAGGTCTGATACTGATACTTGCTATATCCAAGTTATTAGATACAGAGACTGATCTCTGTTGTTGGTGTCTGAGCTCCCTCACGCAGTGTGATGAGGTTTGCATCACAGCTGATGACCAGGTGCGAGCCCTCTGTTGACACCTGGCCACCAGTTTCTCCACATCTCTGGTGGGTGGTGGATTGATGTCATCATATGAGAGATGTGCCAATCCAAGAACTATCTCCCTCGGTCCCTCCTCGCTTTGTTATTTTATTTTGACTGCCGTAAGATCCCTAGAACAAAGGTTCATTAACGGCAGTATTTTTGTATTATTTTTAATTCTAATACAGTTTCTTGGAGTCTTGGTGGTTCTATTGTATATCAATTCCCCACCAGCCTCCTTGAGACTTCTAATTACACCTTTGTAGCACCAGGGTTCTTGGATGAGTGCTATATCGCAGTACTTCATCTTTACACATAAGGAAGATGATACCGTCCTACTATGATGTAGATTTACCTGCAGTATCCTCATCACCGGTCTCCCAGTCCTTCAATTTTTTTTTTTCAAGTGATCCTTCCAAGGCCCCAAAAGGCATTGAAATCCCCTTTTTACAGTTCCTTATAAGTAGGGTACGGATTTTTAGGCCGTTAAAATGTAATGTTAGGTGCCTAAAATAGGCTTAAAAGTGTAGGAAATAGTCTCTAAAGAATTGAAAATAGGCTCTAACAAATAATAATGTTTTCTTTAAAAACATGTTCCAAATCATCAGGAATTCACTTCTAGAATTTAATAATTTTAAATGCTTATACACCATTACCACCACTATTACTAAAAGTACAACAACAAATATCTAACTAGTTATACATAAACTAAACAATTAAATGTGAAAAATAAGTTTTAGACATAAATTCAGTACACAAACAAGCAAAATATAATCAATTTTTACCAAGCCTTGTCTGTTAATGTCCATAATTAGCTTCACAATAAATTACTAATACTTTTTCTAAATTTTCAACTAAAAGGCAATGCATCTGTCACTCAACACAATTTGTATGTTGAAAATGAACGCTCCACATCCACTGAAGTAACAGGAGCATATTTCAATTTTGACACTAGTTTGACAGGAATGTTACATTTTAAATCCGTGTTCTTCCCTGCTAGGATATCTGAAGCAGTACGTAGGTCCTTCAGTCCTACATTTCTCTGCAAAACTTGCTCCAGTTTATCCCATACTTTATTTCAAACAGAACCAGGAACACATTTGGAATTTAAAATACAAATTTTCGAAATAAGAATGCGTGTTTTGACGTATTAGAGATAAAACATACTTAATAGGTCAAAATAGGCTTTGTCGTCAAAATAAGCATTTTAGGTGCTATTAAAATACCAATTTTAAGCACAGTTTTATATGAAACGTGTACTTGCAAGTTTTTATGAACTTATCTTTTAAGGATTAAAATAGGTTTTTACCTAAAATCCGAAGTCTACTTATAAGAGTGGATGTCAACTGAGAAGGCCAGGATTTGCTCCTTCTCTGCTACCTTCTTACTCATAAGAATCTAGTCGTCAGTTTTGAGCTCAGGATTTTGTATCCTGAGTCCCTTTCTTACTCAGTTTCTGGTATCCAGACGAGCACCTTGGGTCATTTGGGAAGGTCCTTGGAACTGACAATTTTCAACTCCGTCCCCTCCCAGAAGTTCCTAAGTCTGCCCACCTCCCAGATAAGCCACTCTTTACTGCCCTCAATTGCGCAGGTTATCCATAGGATTCCCTGTACAAATTTTTGGAGTTAATGAATTGTGGTGGTGTTTCTTTTCCAGTTGTGGTTCCACCACCACAATTAGTTTAGTCTGAACCAGGTCAACTTGCTCCTGATTCAGCTTTATATCAGGATGACATTGACAGACAACTGCCACCTTGATACTCATAACAACATCTTTATAAGACACAGTCTGCTCCGTGGTACTCATGTGTTTCTTTGAATGTTTTACAGAAGTAGGGGTACTAAAATCCGAGTAGGGCCTTTTGAATCCCCCACTGGGTCCTGCTACTTTTTTTTCCTTCTGAAGAGGTCTTCTTGTACAGTTTTTTAGACCCCAAGTACCGATACCCTCTTTCAATTTCCACTCCTTTAGGAGTTTCCTTCTTTGAGCTCCTGAGAGCTTCTTAGATTGTAGTCTTCATCTTCTCAACATCTGCAGCCAAGGACTCAACAGTCTGCTCCAAGGGAGTTTGTACTACCAAGTCTGCTGGATATAGTGCTGTGATAGAAGCAGCTTTCATCATATAAGAGGCTGGTTCAGTTAATATCAGAAGAAGCATACACATTACATCACACTATGGCCACAAAATACTTTAAAATAGTGCAGAAAATGTAGGAAGCATTATTCACTACGAGAATTATAAATATATGCAAACAATATATTATTGAAGTCGAAATATGCATTAATATATTTTATTAAGGTATGATGCTTCAAAGAAATATGTATGCATTTGCATATAATTCTCAGCCCTATTACATCATTTTCAACATTTTATGTGATTTTCGTAAGTCTCAAAATTCTGTTTCTGCATCTTCTTCATTATTGCTAAAATAATATAGACTAAAAATTTGATTAAGCATGGCTAGTGCGTAGGTTGTAGAGTGTGAGATTCCAGATATGTGCAACAAAACTTATGACTGCACTGCTCAACACGTTTTACGGAGTTTTTATTCTGTAAACAAGTTTCCACTAAAAAATTCTCTGCCCAACACTGCATCAAACCATTGTGGTAGAATAATTAGATGACCACACACTGCCGTAATTGATATGGGATCAGGCGAAAATAGTATCGTAGCATTGCTCTGCACTGCAGCCACTCTCAAATTATAACTGGATCTTTCACTGTTGTATAAATGTACAAATCATTGTAATATATTTTTAATATATACTACTGGTCAAAAGTTTTCAATCCCCTATCACAACTATGGATTTGTGGTTAAAACAGGGATTTCGTTTTGAATATTCTATCATATTATAATGCTAGAGAGAGAAAATATTTACAGTAGAGCATCAATTATCTGAATACCGACCAACCGAAACATTGGTTAACCGAAAGCATTCCAGTCGGCAAATTCAAATTTGTGTGTGCGCCATGTAGAAGTTTCGCTAGCGCTGTTTGCGAGATTTAGAGCAGCAAAAAAAAAAAAAAAAAAAAAGTCTCAGCTCTGAAGCAAAAAAAAAAAAATAGACTTCTTTTCCTAAACTGTAGGCCTACTTTAATGACCATTTTGAATTTGTCAAACTAGACTAATCAGTTCTCTGTGTTATTTGTAAGACGTGTGATGCAAAATATATACTGTATGTACAGTTTTGTGTATAATATCAGTGTTCCTTTGTTTCATAATGCTCCTATGACACCAGTACAATTTGTTTTCGTAAGTGATCGGTTATCCGAATACCCCTCTGTCCCCAATTGTTTTGGATAATTGATACTCTACTGTATTTTGTTGGTCTATTTAGTTTTTTCTATGTGTTTATACATTGCAATAAAGTGTATAGTTGTTTTCATAGCTGATCGAAAACTTTTGACCGATAGTGTACATTGAAACTGTTTTTTTAGTTTTAATTGTGTTGAGTCTTTTATTTTGCTTTGCATCTGGCACCTTCTTAATTTTGTCATTTGCACTTCAATAAAAATATATCACAGATCAGACGGCTTTCTAATTTCAGCTGTGTTCTTTGCAATTCATTATTATTTTTGCTTGTTTTGTTCCCAGACTTATATGACATCATTTTCTGTCCATTGTCACGTCAGAGGATCCTCCAATACGTAATTAACACAGTTCGGTCTGCATTGCCATTTGTGAAGTCCATCAATCTGAGCCATAATGAGCTCAACTCGCTTAAGGCATTTCAGCTAGGTCACTCTCCTTCTCTTGTAAGACTCGACCTCAGGCACAACAAGGTAAATACTGTTGCACTGAACAGCGACACTGTCACTCATAGAAACTGTACCTCACTAGTATTTATTTGTTATTGCAGATCGCTCATTTGATAGACTTGGAAAACCTGCAATCTTTGAAGCTTCAGGAAGTTCTCCTGGACCAGAACCCACTCTGTGATGGTTACCATGATGAACTTGCTTACATCAAGTAATTTAATTTTAAGTACAGGGAGAGTGCGTATGTGCATGTGTAACATATTAATTTTACATTTTAAATGTGTAAACCAATTTTCTGATGCTGACATCATAACAACAGATCACTACGTCACGTAGGATTATTGTACATTTTTATCTCACTACATGTGGCATGCTTCGGCTGGCAACCAGTCATAATAATTTAATGGTGTGAAATCGCATCACCATGTCACACAGGAGTACATTTTATCTCACTATGTAAGGCATGCTTCCGCTGGTACTACAAATAATGATAATAATAATATTTTGAAATATAATAATAAAAATGTCCGCAAAAAAATGTCCGTTAAATCGAGGGTTTTTCTGTATTAGTTTGTGATGCATCAAATTACTTTCCACTGGTGCTACAAATAATGATGATAATAATAATAATAATAATAATAATATTTTAAAATACAATAATAAAAATGTCCGCAAAAAATTGTCCGTTAAATCGAGGGTTTACTGTATTAGTTTGTGATGCATCAAATTACCGATCCTGCGATGCATATCATGATAGCAAGATGTCTGCATAATCAGTATCTGTGAGCAGCTTGGCTAAGAGCTCGGTTGCCACGTTGCGGTTTCTCTATGGTCTGTTCACCCAGTAGTTATATCTCTACTCCATTTTAAAAAGTGCTTTTGTATTTTATATTTATAATTATTACATTTGCTCTTTTCTGTTACAGTGACATACGGGCAGTTTTACCAACAATACAGAAACTAGTAAGTAACTGTAAACTTTGAAATGTTGACAAGAGTGAGGTTTATAGTTCGATATGTAGACCTTAACCTACAGTGAAGTAGCTTCTGTGATGGGCATGCTGAATTGTCAATAAATGACAATAATTTTTTTCTGTTATTTTTTTTTTTTTACAGAGGAGAGGCTCAAAGACTAGCATTGCAGCTTTAGATAGGCTTATTGTGGTTTACCACTCCTTTTATTGAATGATTGTGAAGTCTCCGAACTATCAGTTTCTTTGTAAATATCGTGACTTCAGTTATGTAAACTCAAAAGTTTGATGAGATCCCACTATAGTGCCTTTTCACCATAGAGCTTACTATGCCTCCTTGATTAATTGATCTCAGCTATACACCAGTCACAGTACTCCATCACACTGCGTGGTTTTGGGTAGATATTATTGAAATAATGATGATGACGATGATAATGATGATGATTAATGAAATACAGAGAGTTGTTTCCGATCTCTGGAAACGAATTTTGAATGATGTCAAGTGCGTCAGGAGTCACACAACAGCTGAATTGTGGCAAGAGATGACAGACCAGTAGTGAGTGATTTCATAGTCAAGAGTGCATGCTGTCTCACAGCAGCAATCTCCAAGAAAATCAAGCCTTTCTGAGATGGGTACATTACGACCCTTTCCAATGCCAAGTACACGAAGTGAAAATAATAGAAGCCTGCAAAAAACGTGGTTTCGTTATTTCCAAGAAAAGCATCTTCTGTGTACTTAATAAGATGGATCAGATGGGATTTATTTATATCATCTTGGTATCATCTCGAGGGGGTGCAGCTTGTGGCAGGGAGGTGTGGGTTTGCTTGCTTTTTTGCCTCTGGAATTAATCCCATCCGAGCTTTGCTGGTCTTATTAAGCACATAGAAGATGCCTTTCTTGGAAATAATGAAACCACGTTTTCTTTCAGTCTCCTATGATTTTCAGGTAACTGTACTTGGCATCGGAAAGGGTTGTAATGTACTTCTCCCAAAAAGGCTCGATTTTCGTGGGCATTGCTGCTGTGAGACACTGTGCACTCTGACTATGAAATCATTCACTCTTGGTCTGTCACCTCTTGCCGCAGTTCAGCTGTCTTGTGACTCCTGATGTACATAACGTCATTCAAAGTCGTTTCCAGAGATTAGAAACAACCCTCTGTAGAGTAGAGAGTGATGGTGGAATGATGGAGGGAAATGGGAGAACCTCGAGAAAATACCTTAGGAATCTTGACTTTTTCCACCACAAATACAACTCCTCCATCACTGGAATTTGAAGCTAGATTCTCAGTCATTGTAAGCCAGGATTCTGCCAACTGAACTACCAAGTCAGTAAGGGACAATATTAACATTTTCACGTAGTCTGAAAAGTTACATTTCCCAATGGCATTCACAAGAAATAAAAAAACTTACCCATTTTAAATGCTGTATGCAATAAAGAAAAGAAAGTAGTTAAATTTACAGTGGATAGCATTAAGCTACTTCTTCTAGCCGGATTGTTGGAAATATTTGTTTCTTTTCTGCCATTGTGCTATTAATTAGTTAGATGATGGTTATGTAGGCCCATCAAAATGTTGTTGTTGTTTTCTAATGCCAGGCATTTGACAATAAAGTCATTTGACCTCTTGCACTCCAATATTTTTCAAAGATATTGTCATGGTCAGCCACGGAAGCACAGATTTTGAGGTGTTCCGAATCCATTTCTTGTGTTAAATGGCAAGTTGTAGCCGATTTAAGTGAACACCATATTTTAACGTTTTGGTGGCTACTTCATTCACACACAACCCCCAGAATGTCTGGAGGACCACACCTGCTGTTGGTCGACGGGTCCATTGGACCTAGCTGGGAGATCTTGATGATCACCAACTTTCCCTCCTTAAGCCACTGGAGGACGATTTTAGTGCCATAGCAGGTCAGCACTAGGAACAGAAAAGTAGAAAGAGGAGAAAGGAAAGTGAAATGAACCCCTAGGCCTCAAATGCTTTAATGCCGTCGGGGTCGAAGAAAGTAAGAGTTCAGTCAGAGGACTGGATAGGAAAGGGTAAAGAGGGAATTAGGTATTGAATAAAGGAAAATTATACCAAATTCAGTCATTAACTCATCAAGCTGACCAGTGCTAATTGATGAGTAGCCCCTCCCTTTAGTTCAGGTCGTAAAATTATGCTTACTAACAGCTGCACCATGGGAAGGTAGGGATAGGACATTGGGTATTTGTCCAGGTTGGTTCCTTAAAGCCTTCAATGGGAAGGATTAATGGCTCTCCCTCCTGTATCCGACAGATACCCTTTTGCAAATTATTAGTGAAATGTTGAATTCTCCATCTTTTGAGTTCACTAATGTAATCAGAACACCTGGAATACCATGTAAAGTAGCCTACTTGGATATATACTCGTAACAAATTCAAGTAAAAAAAAAAATCCGAAAAAAAACTCATAATATGAAATCTGTTATAAAAGGACGCAGGAATAATAATTCGCGACTGTGTACATATTTCACTATTAGAACTTTATTTCGCGATTTGTCACGATTGTTTCATCTGCATATTATAATTATATAATAGACTTTGTTTCATTTACAATGAAAATTAAACATGATGTAAAGCGTTAACTTAAGAATATAAACGTTATGGTAAAATCAAGAAGTCATACCATCATTCACAATGGGAACATAAACATAACATGTTCATTACCATTTTGAATTGATGTCACTCTAGTATACTGACAGTTGCTTGTAGGTCAAAGCATGTTTTACAGTAAGTATGATTCAGTCAGTTCTGCGTGGGAATACAGTAATAACGAAGATACGTATTTTTTCGCACTGGGTAATGAAACTTAGTCAATCTACACTCATCAGCATTGTATATTTAAATGTGAGATTATCAAATATTTCTTAATCTTGCTAAGGCATTACATAGACCCTGATGATTATTTTATTTTATTTATTTATTTTTTTTTGCATGAAGTAAAATCTCAAAATTTAAGATATCAAGTTCAAACGAATGTTTTGCCAAGCAGTTATGTCCAGTCTCTGTTTTAGAAGTTGTGATGACTTCCTATAAGAATGAGAGACAATAGGAAAGGGGAGCATATCATATATACATATGATACTATTTTTGTTCAGTAAGATTTTTATCGGAAGCTGTGCATATATATATATATATATATATATATATATATATATACAGGGTGATTCACGAGGAAAGGTAAAAAATTTAGGATACAATATCTTAGGCCATTTTGAGTGAAAAAGTTCATATGAACATAGGTCCGTTTTTTAACAATGGCGGAGCTAGATGCATTTTTTTGGTAAAACGTCTTGCCCCAATGTGAATCAGACGTTACCATATACTGCTGACATGAGACGTGGGACAAGGTCACCGATTGCAATGAATGACGTAACATTGGAATCGACATTGTGAGCGATGTGGAGAGAAGTTCACCTCACAAACTGGGTGCTGGGGCATTACAAATTTCCAATCGCCTGCCCTTGTCTGATGTAATGACACAGAAACCGCACATAATACAAACACAGTATCACTTATTAGTTCACAGCAGTTCAGTCAGCTACCTACATTACAGTAGTTATACAGGTACAGTTATTGGAAGTGTTAAGTTTTGTTTTTCAAGATGCCTTATAAATTTTCGACTGCAGAATACGCCGATATTGTGTATGTTTATGGTTTGTGCGATGAAAGTTCCTTGCATGCCTTCGCTGAATATGAAAGACACTTTCCGAATAGAAGGGTACCAGATCAAAGAGTATTTACTGTCATTGGGGTTGGGTGAAAGACTTGGTATACCAAAGGAAAGTGGAAACGAGAAAGGTGCTAATCGACCATATTTTGGCAGCTGCATGCCGCATAAAGAACAGCTACGAGCAATGAGCGCAATTCACGCCTGAGCATAACAGTGCATTGAAGCAGGAGGAGGAGGTACCTTTGAAAATGTGCTGGAACATCGACCCCAACGTTTAGAATATTAAGTATGTATAGATATGTGAATATAAACTTAAATTTGTCCTTTATCTGTCTCTAAATACAAGTTAGTACAATGGAATCCAAGAAGTTTTTGTGAACTCAAAAAGCGATATCTCCATAACCATTCGAAAACGGACCCATATTCATATGAACTTTTTGACTCAGAATGATTTCAGAATTCACATCCTAAATTTTTTACCTTTCCTCGTGAATCACCCTGTGTGTGTGTGTGTGTGTGTGTGTGTGTGCGCGCGTGTGTGTGCGCGTGTGCGTGCGCGTGCGTGCGTGCGTGCGCCCAAACACCTGCATAGAATTGGAATATATCAGTCCCCTAACTGTCCGTTGTACAACTCAAACCAAGAAATGGATTCGGAACACCTCAAAATCTGTGCTTCAGTGGCTGACCATGATAATGTCTTTGAAAAATATTGGAGTGTAAGAGGTCAAAATCCTGGCATTGGAAAACAACAACATATTTTCACAATCTTACAATTTCACTGTAAACCTAATTTCGGGCAAAATTTATTTAGAATATATGAATGACATTTCGTCCAAAACAAACAAACAAATATGGAAAGTATAGGAGTTTTGTTAGACCTCGTGGTGGGGGGTGGGAGGACAACGGATAAGTGTGAAAAACGCATAAAAGAAGTTTTACTGTATACTACTCCCTTAAAAAAAATTAAATTAATTCAGTTGTTGAGTTCCCTTATCATGACAGTGCTTGTTCATTTACTAAATTTAATTGTGCTTTAGCAGATCTTAATCAATATATAAAGAGATCTATTTTACATTTTTGCAGGATGGTGTTGTTCTAGGTCCACCAGGCTTACCTAGGATTAAACGTAATTTCTTGACAAAACCAGAAAATTATAACTTAGCAGACCAGTTTGTCAGATATTACTTCACCACATATGATGGAGAGGATCGTAGTAATCTGAAAGGACTCTACCATATAAATGCTTCATTTTCATTAACATCTACATATCTGCCTGCACAGAGTACTTCTAATACAGCAAGGTCAGTATGTGATACCAATCATTCTCTCTACCCAGATCCGAAGTATAGGAAACATTCTCAATGGGAGAGAATTCGTAATAAAAATGTATCATTTAAAATCATCATCCATTCAAATATAAGGCTAAGTGACCTATTATAGTCTCAGTACTTCTGTGGACTCTCATCCAAGTCTTTGTATGAGACTCAAAAGCAATATAAGTATATATGCCCAAACATTGCTAGCGCAGAGGTAAGGTTCCCCTCTGTACAAGTATAATATTTTCTGTATATTGAGATGTTTCAATTATCCTGCTGGTACTTAGTCACCAGAGCCTCGTCTGAGGAAACAGGATGTACCATTTTCTTTTACTTGGTTATTTAACGACGTTGTATCAACTATGAGGTTATTTAGCGTCGATGGATTTGATGATAGCGAGATGAGGCCAAGGATTTGCTATAGATTACCTGACATTTGCCTTATGGTTGGGGAAAACCTCGAAAAAAACCCAACCAGGTAATCAGCCCAAGCAGGAATCTAACCTGCGCCCGAGCGCAACTCCAGATCGGCAGGCAAGCGTCTTAACTGACCGAGCTACGCTGGTGGCTAGGATATACCATGAGGAGGAGAAGATGGCATTAAGATAGGAGAGACTGTAGGTTTTCACATCACTATTTCTTACATCACGTCAATTAAAATATCAACAGTTCATGAAAAATATCCTGTTTTGCACCTCCTGTTCTTTAACACTGCAACAAGGACCTGTCTTCTGCTCGGATTTCATCATCATCATCATCATCATCATCATCATCATCGACACTACAGCCCAAAACGGGCCCTGGCCTTCTTGATTCTCTGCCTCTAATCTTCTCTATCCCAGGCTCTCACTTCCCAATTCCTACACTTAAATAGCTGCTGGCAATCTTCCTTGATTGAATCCTTCCATCTTTTCCTAGGTTTTCCAATAGGTCTTTTGCCATATATCTGATCCTGCATAACCATCTTCGGTATGCTTGAATTGTCCATTTTATGAACATGTTCAGCCCATTCCAATTTTTTGAGTTTCACTATTACTGAAATCTCCAAATCTTTGTATCTATTGTAAATTTCTTTGTTATATCTTATTCTCCAGATCCCATTACCTCCAAGGGTCCGAGAATTCTTCTTAACACTTTTCTTTCAAAACTATTGATTATGTGTTCTGTTTTTTTTGGTCATAACCCATGTTTCGCATCCATAAATTAATACTGGGTGTAAAGCCTCATTTTTGTATTTGGGTGAATTTGTTTAGATTTGAACATGGGTAAAAGATTATAATAAGAACGATTAGCTTTAAGTATTCTGTTTTGTATTTCCTGATTTTCATTGTTTCTATTGTTAATTATCATTCCCAGATAATTAAAATAGTCCACTCTTTCTATTTTGTGATCATCTATGGTAATGCTGGGGGTCATTGGACATGTTGAGTGTGTTTGTGTCAGTCTTTGTTTTGTCACAGTTAATGCTCAGGCCCACCTCTTTGGAAGATTGTTTTAGGTATTTATTAAGTCGTTATTAATGGGTTCTAGCCATTATATTTATGTTGTCAGCATAAGCAGCAAGCGGTACTGATTTGTATATTAGCGTACCGTTGGTATTCACATTCAATTTCCTTATCACGTACTCCAGGGCCATGTTAAAGAGCAGCGGCACTAGCCCATCTCCTTGTTTTAATCCTCTTCCTACTAATTTTGATTGTGATATTTCTGTCTGGATTTTGATTTGAAATACTGTATCTTCCATTGTCATTTTAATTAATCTTATTAACTTTTTTGGTATTTCAAAATGTAGCATTATCTCATAAAGTTTGTTTCTATTAATGCTATCATAAGCCTGCTTGAAGTCTTCAAATATCTGGTGAACGTCTATATTGAATTCCCAGCATTTTTCCAGGATATTTTTAACTGAAAATATCTGGTCCACCATCCCTTTCCTGAATCCTGTTTGGTATTTACCTATTATTTTTTCTGTGTATGGTTCCAATTTCTTCCTGAGGATGACTGTGAAGATTTTATATCCTGTGCATAACAATGAGATGCCCCTATAATTATTACATAAGAGTTTATCTCCTTTATTTTTGTAAATTGGGCATATTATGCTACTTTTCCATTCCTTTGGAATCTGTTCAGTTTCCCAAATTTTTCGGATTGGTTTGTGCATTTCACTTGTAATATCTTCATTATTTTTAATTAATTCGATTCGGACTCCATCTATTCCTGGAGATTTATTGTTTCTTTGCTTCATTATTGCCATTTCTATATCAAGAAGATCAGGGCTTGGTATTATTTCTTCTGCTCCTTTTTCATTTTGAAGGTTTTTTTTTAATATCATTCGTTAGTTCTTCTATATCGTTATCTTCTATTGTTGCATTTAATAACTTGTCAAAATAGTCTGTCCATCTTTCCAGGACATCTTCTGATTTGCTTATTAGGTTTCCATCTTCATTTCCACAGAAAAGAGTGCTGGCTCTGTATCCTTGTTTAAATTGTCTGACCTTTTTATGTCCATTGGCTGTATCATTATGTTTAAAATCTTCATCCATCTGAATAAAATAGTTGTTTAAAAAAGTCCTTTTTTTCTTCCTACATATCGGATTTCAGTACACTTAATTTACAGGCTTTGTGTGTTTGTCATATTTATTCTTGTTCTTGTGGTATTCGCGGGAATATTTATTATTTCTTTTATATTTTTTTTTAATTTTGAATAGTGATATTGTTACATTTTGGTATCTTTTCTCTGAAGTTTTTATAAGGTTAAACACATGGTGATTTACTCTTAGTTTCTTATCGCGAACAGATCCAGTTTTTCTAAACCTATTCACAAGATTGCAAACAGTACATCTGTGAGGTGCAGGAACATGGGCGAATTTGCCTATAAATCACCGTGTCACTTCTCTTCCAGAGTTTGTTTTCACTTAGGAATCATACATGAAAATTCTTTGTCTAAAGTATACTGATTCTTTGGCATTATAACAGCACTAACATACAAATAATGCTAAAACACTTGGTTCCATGATGTATTATCACAAAACACCCGTATGCCAAACGGACAATGCTCTGACCAAACATTAAGTTCATAGGAACTGGTTAGAAGCAGGTGCTTCTTGGCTCACACTTTCTGTGCTTCAGCAGATGAATGTCTGTTTGGAGACTCTGTAGTAACAAACATAAGTAGATTCTGAAGCACCTTATGGAAGAGCATGCTAATGAACTTCAGCCATTACTTTAAGTAATTTAACGAAAAGTGTTTAATTTCACAACCTGGCATCTCACTTTCAATCTTGGTTCACGTTTCTCTCACTGGCTGATGCAAATTGCACGATAAACTCATTGATTGGCTAATTTTATTCTGGAAAGTTGTCAATATGAAATGACATTGAAGGTTCACATGAGTTTCTGTTACACATTTTATTTTATCCTGGACCAATTGCAATTGAACAGTATCAACAGTGTTGTTATGAATCACATTCTGTTCACCCTGAACCAATTGTAATTGAACATCTGATATTTTATCACTTTTTATTCAACACAGACCCTTTTCTATTAAACATAAATTGTATTGACGTGGATCACTATTACATGTTGACTTTTCTCCCTGCACATGCTTTCTGAATTGTCTCCTGACCTCCAACAATCATGACTCTCCTCTGCCATTCATGAACTATTTTGTTTAACATTTTATTATGTTGCACTTTGTAAAAAATGTCATTCAAATTTTACTGCTTGATTTTTCATTAAGAAGTAATTAAGAATCCTTTGGCCTGGTAACGAATTGTCTTGGGGGGCGGGGGGAGAAGAGGGAATGAACATCATATGTTAAAAGTAGTACATGATGAAAGTATCACAGATGGCAGCATTACAAAAATAAAAGCTGTGTATGTAGCAAACCAAATAAAATATTTCATAGAAACGATATGTTGCATTGTTACAAATGTGGGAATCTTTAATAGCACATGATGAAAATATCACAACTGACAGTATTACAAAAATAAAAGCTGTGTATGTAGCAAGCCAAATAAAATATTTCATACAAACGATGTGTTGCATTGTTACAAATGTGGGAATCTTTTTGTTTTCAGACTGACAGAGTATACTATGGAGAGCCGAAATTTACTTAAGCTATCTGACTACAGCAAGAATCTGAAGTTATTGTACCATGGGCCAGACGACATACTTGCAACAATCAGCAAGCTTCCGAGATCTGAACACGATCCTTTCTCTTTTACAGTAGATCTTGTGGAATCAGTAAGTAAATCATTTCACAAATTAGCTTCTTGGATAATGGAATATGTTTTTTTTTTGCATTGTGTATAAAGGTAAAAAAAACTGTAACATCTCTGTCATGTATGTATTTATTCACACTGCAAATGGGTATATAACCAGTGGCAGTGGTAGTCATATTATCAGTCCAGAATCATTTCCATGATATAGATGATAACCTTCCATTATTTAGTTTCTCATTAGGGTAAGTATTGTGATGGTACAAAAATAATAGTATAACACTCTGTATAATGAAATATATGTTAATTTATATTATATCTGTTACTTTCTTTTATAACATTTTCAGTTGTCTTTATCAATTTTCAGGATTATGGTGTTGTTATAACTGTATGTGGAGTGTTTCGGGAACCTACAATGATTAAATCACCACTCATTCGTTCTTTTTGTCGAGTATTTGTACTTGTGAAGGTGGGACATCGTCAATTTCAGATAATCAATGAAATGGTGCATATAAAAAATGCTACAACAAAAGAGGTTCAGGTAAGTCAAATATTTTTATATCATGGTCAACTCTTTTCTCTTCACCTTTTACTTTGTCACCATAGCCATAAATATCCTAAGATCATTTCCAAGTGGAATTTATGGTGGACAAACTCGATGTTGGGGCAGGTTTTCTTGTGGTATTTTCGTATCCTTTACCATCATTCCACCATTACTGTATTCAGTGTAATCCACAAAATGAAATTTATGGACAAAATCGTACTGCCACTGTGATATATGAACAGATATGATTATTGACAGCTCCAACAAATTTTGCATGCATGAGAGATATTCGTTAATATATCTGACCGTGAAACAAGTGGGCCCAGGCTCAAATCTTGGTTGGGACAAGTTATGGTTGAGGTTTTTTCTGAGGTTTTTCCCTTAGGAGGAAATGCTGGGTAACTTTCGGCACTGGAACCTGATCTCTTTTCACTGGAATTATCACTTTAATTTCACTCAGATGCTAGATAACCATTGCAGTTGATAAAGTGTCATAAAGTAAACGAATATTCATGGACTTGGCCTAATGGACCTATGCGTAAATTCTATAATTCAAGTAATGTGAGTTCTTGAATGCCAAATTCCTATTAAATGGAAATACCAGGTGTCTTGAAAGTTTTTTGCTATAAATGTATATGTTCTACTCATTTGTCTTTCATTTGCAAGGCAGCAGATAATTTGTTGGTATTAGACCTCAGGTTTTAGGTTAAATGCATTTTTTTTTTTTTTTTTTTTTTTTGGTAGGGATAAACTAAAACTAGTTAAATATCTTCACATTTTATATAGAATATGAATATTTGAAAGCAGTTTTATGGTGCCTAAAAATCCCTGTTTTTTCCATTGAGACCTATTTTCAAGGTTTTAGAGCCTAAAATTGGCTATTTCTATTTGTGACATACGAGGATCACTTACAAAGTCCTGGCAACTATTTTTTTTTCGGCGGAATCCCAAATCACAATCCACATTTTTCGATGTGCAGCAATGACATTGAGACATATGGTACTTATTGATGCTGCTAGATGGTGTAGATGTTCAAGGACGAAAGAGGAAGGGATGCGCAAAAGTTAGTTGGTTTTCAGCCGTTTTCAAGTACAGATGTCAGTCGTCTAGAACAAAGTGCATATGTTTAAGTCCGTCAAAATCGATCTCTGGTGAAGTTCATGCATATGACATTCGAGGAATTCTTTTGTGTCATTTTGTTTCCATGTTAATGTTAATGCAGTTACTATGCTACTTATCTGCAGAATAACCTACATCGCGCTGTCAGGAATAAACGGCCCAAGTTGTTAAACAGTGCAGTCATCCTTCACGATAATGCAACAGCCCATACAGCAGACATTGTTAAGACCTCTTTACAGCATTGGAGATGGGAAGTACTAGACCATCCCCCTACTCGCTCGATCTGTCACTATGCGATTTCTATTTGATAACGAAATTGAAAGCTCCATTGAGTGGGAGATACTTTCCTACATGAGGAGACATTGGTAATGCAGTGTGACACAAGATTATCAGATTGGACAATGGAGCAGTTGATGATATTCGTCGCCTTCCTTATCGTTGGCAGTGAACAGTTGATTGCCTTGATGATTACTTCGAAAGTTCTTAATGTGTTAATGTGCATGGAGACTATTGTGCTCAATATTATTATGGTAGATGAATTTGTTTGATTTTTACTCTTTTTCCTTGTCTACAACACTTTCTGAGTAACCCATGTAACAGACATTATTGGTAAAGTACATTGTGTATTTTCATATGTATATCATGAAATGCTTGTATAACAACACATTTACCTACAAAAAAATATGATGAAGGATGGATAGAACAGAGAAAAATTCTCTCCGTCACCAGGATTCGAACCCGGGTTTTCAGCTCTACGTGCTGACGCTTTATCCACTAAGCCACACTGGATTCCAGTTCCTATACCAGATCAAATCCCTTCAGTTTAAGTTCTACCTCTCAGTTTTCCCTTTGGTGGCCTACCTTCATGTACTGTCACAGAATATGTGACAGTGGCACAATGTTCAACACACTATGTACAGAGGTGCACTCATTATGAGTGACTAAGTGGCCGGGATGCGACAGGATGAGCGCCGTCTTAACTCACTAAGTGATTACCGACGTGTATCATATTATTATGATGTGTTGAAGTACTTATGATATTTCCGTGCAGGAATTCTGCGTTACCATATGATGAAGGATTGATAGAACAGAGAAAAATTCTCTCCAACACCAGATTTGAACCCAGGTTTTCAGATCTACATGCTGACGCTTTATCCACTAAGCCACACCGGATTCCAGTTCCGATTCCGGATCGAATTCCCTCAGTGACACAGTACATGATGATAGGCCACCAAAGGGAAAACTGAGGGGATTCGATCTGGCATCGGAGCTGGAATCCGGTGTGGCTTAGTGAATAAAGAGTCAGCACATAGAGCTGAAAACTCAGGTTTGAGTCCTGGTGCCGGAGAAAATTTTTCTCTGTTCCATCCATCCTTCATCATATGGTAACGCAGAATTCCTGCATGGAAATATAATATGTACTTCGGTACATCATAATAATACAAAAAAATAGTTGCCATGGCTTAGTAAGTGACCCTTGTATATATTTTTAAATTTTCGTGTAACAATGAAAGAGAAAGTTTTGAATGTCAATGGATAAGTTTGGTTCAAATTTTCTGTAATAGATTGGTTGTAGGAATAAAAAATCCCTGGAAGACGTCTGGTTTTGTTGAGCACTTGAGCAGACAGTAGGAATGTGATGAATTGGGAGGATGTAGTTCTCCCTAAAGAAATCAGCATGGCAAATATTGCTAGCAAATAAAAATAGATAATATTCAGTCATGTGACTTATTTTTTAATGTAAAATACTATAATAATTACTTTACATTATAGTATTTTACATTAAAAAATAAGTCATATGACTGAATATTATCTGTTTTTATTTATTGATACTTGACTTGTTGGAACTTATTAAAAATGAATTCAAATGAAATGAAGGTTGGACTGCACGAATGTACCTAATTTCAATTGTATATGACTGGTGAACAGTTGAAGATAGAACCTTACAGTAACGTTTATATGAAAGGAAAACACAACAGGTTTCGAATCCTGTCAGTATAGTGCATAGACATGGTTTCTTTTTGTAAATTGTATCGATTGTCAAAATGGCGACACCGCAGATGAAAGCGCAAACTGTGTTGTGGTATTCAGAGTTTAAATCAATTGTTAGAGTTCAAAGGGAGTATTGGCGAGTGTTTAACCATGATGCTCCAAATGCTGAAAGCATTAAGAAGTGGCATGATACATTTTTAGGTACAGGATCGGTGTTGAAGAAACATGGTGGTGGTCATAGAACATCCGACGAAATGGTTGCAAATGTTCAAGCCGCGTATGAGCAAAGCCCGCGGAAGTCATTAAGAAGAGCTTCGCAGGAACTTCAAGTACCAAAGTCAACATTGCAACGAATTGTCCACAAATGTCTCAAACTGTACACATACAAAGTGCAGTTAATGCAACAAACCCAAATGAGTGGAATTCGCCAATACAATGCTAAACCGTCTTAGCGCTGATCTCCGGATTTAACACCGCTCGATTTCTAGCTCTGCAGCTGTGTCAAAGATAAAGTGTATGCCATCCCAGTCAGAGACCTTCGTGATCTTCAGGAGCGCATCATAGAGGTTATTGAGAGCATTCCAGAAGACATGCTCCAACATGCTTGGCAAGAAAGTGTTCATCGCTTTGATGTCGTCACAGTGACAGCTGGAGGTCATGTAGATATGGTGATGTGCATATTGAGACTTGTTGAGTTTTCCTTTCATATAAACGTTACTGTAGGTTTCTATCTTCAACCATTTACCAGTCACATACAATTGAAATTAGGTACATTCGAGCGGTCCACCCTGTATTGCTAGATTTAAATATGCAGCTTCAGTATCATTGGGAAGAATTTTTTTCGCTAATGAATTGGTTCTGTTTAAGAAAAGGCAGAGTTTGACAATAGCAAATTGGAGAAAAACGTTATGTATTGCAATGGCAATTATGAATAATGTGTTAATTGTAAATTCATTGATTAATTAATTTAATTGTAATATGAGCACTAATGTGTTAGCAGCCTTAGAGCAATGCGGCTGATGAATTCATTAAAAGTTGTGTACCAATATTCATAATTTAAGACTTAATAAAAATAAAGTTTCTAACCTCAATATTTTGTTACTGTTTTTGTCACTGTATACCGTAATGCTTAATACTCGCTAATTAATTGCATTGTTATAATTACTGTAGTTTGTGTGGATACAAATTACATTTTAGCTGCATAAAATAGTATTTTTAACTCCTTGAAATTGTATTCTTAGGTGCCTACATCTATGTTTTGAGTGCCTATTTTTATAAATTCAGGGCATATTTTAGGTGCCTAAAAGTTAGTTTTTAAGTGCCTGTGTCTAAAAATTCGAGATCTAGTGATAACACAGCCAGAGTTCGAGTGCATCTGCATTTCTTTTGGAAAAAAAAAAGGCATGTATAAAATGAGCACTTGAAAAAATATGTGAAGCGGAAGGTGAAAGAGTGATCAATAGTAGAATAGCATCAAAATGGTTTAAACAATTCATTTATGGAGACCTAATCCTTGTAGATAAATCTCACTGAGGTAGACCACCTGTTTTAGAGAATGTAGCTATATCCACCAACTGGAAGAGCAGCCACTCTCTGTTACTAGAGAATTGTCAGCAAGTCTTGGTGTTTGTAAGGCCACAGTCAACTCCACAATTTGGATTGTGTCTATGTGATGACAGTTTGATCTGTATGAATTGACTGAAGCACAATTATTATATGAAAAAACTTTAGAGATGTTCTAATCAAACCTTCTCAATAATGATATATCTTTAACTTGCAAGCATGCTATTATTTAAAAGATTTGATGAATTTTTAATATCAGATTATTAACATAGTAAGCATTTTCATGTTTGAATATGTACAGTAGACTGCAGTTCGGTCTTGTATACTTTCCGCTGAGCTTTTTAATCTTCCTGCTGTTATAATGTAAGACTTAAATGTCACGACAAATTTTTTCCATTTTCTTATTTATGATGACAGTGATATAGAAACTAAATAAATAAAGATTAAAGACCTAATTAATTGGGATAATCTGAAAAGTAGCTTCATAAAAAGTGTTAACTGATCACGACTGTGTTATGAATGACTGAGTTTCTATTATATGCCTTGTGCTGTGTATGCTGCCTAAGATCAAGGCACAAATTAACTATAAGGTGAGTCAGAACAAACACAAGACAATGATTGAATTGTTTAAGCCCCTGTGGAGCAGAGTTAAGTTTCATGTTGGATCTGCCAGTCTCTAGTGGTGATCGCATGATTGAAATTTATTTTTCTGTTTATTATACAAGGTGCGGCAGAGGAATCGGACGATTTTCAAATGAAAATAACTCAGTAGTTATATCTATTAGAACAAATCTATTACTGCCAAAAAAACTGGCTATGTATGCCATTTTGTTGACATATATTTAGATTGTGTTGAAAATTATGTCCTTCAAATGGTGTCTGTCTCTATGCAATCTTCAAGTCTTTCCCTGAAGTTGTATGTCGCTCTTTCCAACATTTCGCCATCAATGTTGGCGATTTCCTGGGCAATGCCAATCTTCAGGTCATAAGCTGTTTGGGGCCAGTTTACATACACTTTGGACTTCAGGTAACCCCACAGAAAATAGTCGCAGACGGTAAGGTCAGGCGAGCGGGGAGGCCAGGGAATGTTGCCGTGCCGAGAAATGATGTGCCCTGAAAACATGTGGCACAGAACTGTCATTGAATTTTCTGCCGTACGAGCTGTAGCACCATCTTGCTGAAACCATACAATTTGTCTATCAATCCCACGTAGACGCCTACACAGTTCTGGTTGAAGAAATGTTCTCAGCATTTCGACGTAGTGTTCACTATTCACTGTCACAGTGTTCCCATTCTCCTCAAAAAAATACCGGCCTATGACGCAGTATCTAGACACAGTACACCAAACTGTAACCTTTGCACAGTGAAGTGGACGCTCATGTAGTTCGTTAGGATTTTCAAGTTCCCTGTATTTAAAGTTCTGCTTATTAACATAATCATTTAAATAGAAATGTGGATCGTCACTTATATGAACAAAACTTCGTCAGCCAAAATTTCCACCATTCTTTCAGTGAATGTCCTGCGTTGGACATAGTCTCCCTCATTCAATTGCTGAACAATCATATCTGAATGCAATATTTGGCGCACAGAACATGCTATAGCCTTCGTCTAGCTGATCGATGTGGACTCTTCTCGCTCACTCAATGTTGAACATGTCCTGGTGGTCTCTTCTTATAAGCTGATGCTGATAATCGAAAGTTTTGTACTCATCTCAATATGGTATTGTGAGCAGGAACCACTCCGTGGCTGTCAACATTAAATTGAAGATGAAAGGCACAACTGAATCACTATTCGTGAAAAATTTCTCGATAACGAAAGCACGATGCACCGAGCTCCATACTTACATGATTACACAAAATACTAACAAACAACGGTCGACCGATATCCATAACCCCTCATGTTGCTCAGTAAACCATCCGATTCCTTTGTCGTACCTTGTATTATGATGAGTTTTTATTTATGTTTCTCATGATACTCACTAACTCTACCAGAAAAGAGCAAAGGTTTACAAAGAATTTTCCGTGTACAAAAATTATTAGTCCCCTTACAGTGCCTAATACTGTTAGAATATTTAGAGAGATTGGATGTGTACAAGACTAAATACATAGGAGGAGGTAACACTTTTGGCGTAGATAACCTTAGGCAGTGTAACACATTGTGTAGAACATTTTAAATATAACTATTTTATTTTCATTTTTAATATAATAATAATTAATGACAATGATTAATCAAGAGATTTTTTGCAACTATTGTAAAGTTCTCCATACAGAAACCATAGTGCAGCCATTGACAATAAATTGCCGTTTATGAATAAGGTTCTAAATATGGTTTATTGCATTATAGTAACCACTCACTATATGGTTTTTTCCTGGTTCTAATTATCTGGAATTTCAATTTATTGGATTTCTGTTCTAAATAACGACTTACATATTTTGTCTCACATTGCTGAACTTATTGTTTGGGATTTTTTTTTAGACATCATTCAGAAGACTACAATCAATGAATCCTGTTGGTCTCACTGAATCAGATAGAGAACAAATGGCAGAAATCTTTAGTAAGATCACTGAAATGAACATCAGATGGTCTACAAAGTAAGCAAAGTTCTTCTCGTAGTCTTTTCTGAACTGTACTTGAAATCTAAGATAAGAGATAGTGACATATCGCATGTATTTATTTTGTTTATTTCTTGCAGGTGCTTAGAAGAGTCTAAATGGAATATTACGGATGCCCTAACTGTGTTCACAGAATTATACAAAAGCAGTAAAATTCCTCCAGAAGCATTTTTAAAATGAACTGAAATTTGTTTTCCATATAGATGTTTTCGTGCTGTACTAACACATATATCTTACCAGTTATCAGAGAGATCTGCAGGAGGAAATTACTAAAAAAATCAGTGCTGAAACTTCAAGTACAAGAATGGTTATGGTGACAGGTGGAAAATTGTTGGGCATTTTGTGGATGTTAAATGTTATGTTTTGTGACCAAAAAATTTGAACTTTATCCATTCCCAATTGTAAGATGCAAAGTGTAAATTGCTCGGTATGGAAAATGACATACTGAAATGAAATAAAAGGAATAAATTAATTCTGTCAAGTACAGCGCATACAGTGTGATTCAAAAGTCTGTGCGCAAATTTTAAGAGGTGGTAGAGATATTTTTTATCAGACAACATATTATCGGCATTGTGTAATCTGAGTGGGTGACGCGAAAGTTGGGAGAGCTGTGCCACACACAACACATTACCTTTTGGATATTACCCACCTGATGCGCAGTTAGAAGAAGCTCGAAGTGACCACCATTGACCTCTATATAGAGATCAGAACGACGAACCATTGATTGTCATACTTTCACAAAGACCTCAGGAGTAGCACGAATTGTGTCTGCTGCAGCCACAGCCCTTTTTCTCAATTGCTTCTCGTCATTTACAAATGACATACATTAATTTACCCAAGTGATCCCATAGGAAAAGCCCAGACTGGTGAGGTCTTGTGGAAAGATGTACAGGAACTCAGGAAATAAGTGCATGAAATGCCCGAAGTAACCATCGTGTTGAGGTGACATGGTTTGGCTGACTGACGAGGGAATCTGTTCCAGGCACAGTAACGACGTGATGCTGACTCTTTGTTGTCTGACAAAAAATATTCGTTGTGCCCTCCTCTGCCACTCCTTAAAAGTTTTGTACAAACCATTGAATCACTTGGTATACATGACATTGATACTATTTGCAGAAATATAAGAGTACAAAGTTATAGACATATAAAATCGTGACTGATTCCTTGTTAGTAGAGAACAGATTTGGACAGATTGAATAAACATTATGTTTTATTTGCTCGTAAACTGAACTAGTATAAGCAAAATCTATACGATCTGCCAAAGGAAAGAATATATATATATATATATATATTATTTTTGTGACATTTTGGTAGCACTAGGGCAACTTATTATTTGACAATGATGATGACAATATAACACAAAAGTAATCATATCCTTTATATATTCTACTATTTATTGTATATTTAATAATTTTAAAATATATCTGTGGCCAAAAAAAGGTCTTACAGTCTATACAAAACTAGAAAGGTATTGACAGTTCTCTTTTTCACACGTGGGAAGGGAGCGACGTTGGAAAGTTGTGTGGTAGTGCTGTGTGGCTGATTGCGCCGCCTGCCTGCTGTGTCGGAACTAAGCAGCTAACACGAACTCGTAAATTTGTATCATACGGACTCTTTGACTGTACAACAATAATAATAATAATAAATTATAAAGGAAATAAAGAGTAAGTGAATGTGAATATCATACAGTGTGCAAACCATATGTAGTATAAAGCGTAATCAAGATATCGTGCTATAAATTTGAAGTTATAAATGAAAGATACAGTTTTAGCTCCATGAGCTATCACTGTCTCGTGGAGAAGTCTACACTGAGTGTCATAATGTGGCGAATAGTACAGAAAATAGTGGGACATGTGGTTTATCTGAGTCAGGCATTTCAGATATTAGTATCAGTAATAATGCTACGGAAGCAATTAGTTCTACATCATTCTATCTCGACGACTTAAATAGGGCAAAAGGTGATAATGATGCTATTTCTGACTAGCCTACAAAGTAGATAATGAATTAAACCCTTCGGAATCATATCGCTAAATGAAGTTACGTTACCCAAAATATGTACAGTGAATTTAAAAATTCACGCAGGCAATATATTGACTTTCCAAGGTAACTTAAATAAAAGTTTGTTTTACAGAACTGGGGAATGGTGAAAAACAACAAAGTGTCAGTTCTCTCCATTAACATCTTGCGGTCATTGATTCTTTATGATAATGTACAGAGAAGAAACACTGTCATGGAAGATTTCGCATCTTGTAGCAAAGTTCACATCTTTTTTAACATAGTCGGTAATGTAAATACACATGCTGTCGGATTAAATACGAAAACAATAGCCACGACAGAACACTAATACTTGCTGTAATACAGTAACGAAGATTAAAATCTTCCGAACAAAATAGTCGGCTACAACATGCTCGCTGTGAAACAATCGGCAATGCCGAACTGTCACCATGTACTCTAGTTGGCTGGTTTGAACGGTTACCATAGTGACGCCTTCAATCCACTGAACTGTCAATACCTTTCTAGTTTTGTATAGACTGTAAGTCAATTTTTGGTGAAAATGAGATTTTTATATGTTCTGAAAGCGGAAACAATTCTCTACAATCTGGTAAAACAGTTAAAGTCAAATAAGACTCCTGACTGGATTTATAGAGCATTACCAAAATGTCCTAAGTACTTTTTGAATTGAGCACACACAGAATAAAGGACTTAAGAATATTTAATACTTTATTCCTTACAAACATCACATTCTTATTTTCCATGCTTCCCTATTAAAAAGGTCTAACTTGTATTTTAGCTATTTTATCACATACTGATGCCCTTTCCTTTTAAAACTTGAAGCACCAGGTAAACAGTCCTATATTGTTTAAGACCTATTTTGCTATTCCTTATAATTTACATTTCCCATTTATTTGACATGAAAAATGTCTTATGTTTAAATAGTCCCTTCTTCTCAGTTTGGGCTGCAGTTTTAAAAAGACTTAAGTGTGGAAATAATCAAGAAAATTGTTAAATGAGCAACGTTAGAAGAAATATAAACAAATAATATCCGGGGAAAACCTCTTAATTAAAAGAACTCTATAATTACACCAATTTCAGTCTTTCTACTGCTCTCCTGAAAAGTATAAAATTTTCACCTAAGACCTTTTTCCTCCCGGCCACAGATACGACAGTGTGAGAAGAATAAGTGACCTTTCTTACCACAAGGTATTCTATAACAGATAAGCAACAAAACAAATCTGGTATGTTGGTAAATGTAGGAAAAGAACAACACAAATTTTTCATTTATAGCTGATAAAGCAAATCAAGACACTAATTTAGTTGCATGGGTAGTAGAATGCTGAAGTTTTTTTTCTTCTTTTCCTTTTGCCGTCAAGCATCGGGACTACCTCTTCCTCTTTGTTTCTGCCACTCCAGTCTATCCTCACACAATCTCATTTCCCCAGTTGTCTTTCCACGCCTTTGTTCAGTCCTCTCCTACTACAGAGTCTTCCTCGTCCAAATCTTCCTTCTACTTTCATTTGAAAGATTTGTTTCACTTTTCTTCAATAAGACAGGACACGTTATTGTTGTTATTAACATTCACTGTCAGGTTCAGCATCACTGCTATCATTTGTCACAGATTCATGTTCCTCCACATTCTCGTCCCATAAAATATCATCTTCTGTCCCATCGATTGCATTTGATATGCTGGTCTTAAAGAAACTTTTTTTTAACTATTTCTGGTGTTATCTACTTGACTCCGAAAGAATTTTCTTTGTGTTGTCGCCCAAGTGACGTGGGAAACTGCCCCAAACGAGTAGAGTAGGTTGGCAAAGTAAAGCACTGCCACATTGTCTGCACCAGATCTGCATTCATCCATCCCTTCACATGGACTCTGATGTGAATAGGTTTATGTATTGATAATTTAATTTTTGGCATAGTTTTTCTTTTGAAAATGACAAACAATGGTAATTTCCTTCCATCTCCTGTTAATGTTAGCATCACTGTGTAACGCATTTTCTCATAACTGGTTGTGCATGTCAGCACACTACTTTCTTAGCGATTGTTATGTTGGTCGGCATATCAGAAAGATTGGTGTCTGGTCTGCATTCCCTATTTGCGAAAACAAATAATTCTTGTCCTTTCTTATCTTTATTACGAATTTATAGAAATCTACGATTTTCTGTTCATAGTTTTATGACATTCATTAACAAATTGAATTTCGTCTTCTAATAGGAAGGTCTTTCCTTCTCATGCAATGAAGAGCCCAATCTCTTCTTGCTTTAAATTCACCAATGCCCATAATGGCTGTGATTTCACGTGCTTTGTAAATACATAATTTCATGTGACAGTCGAATTCCATTGATCCTTAACTCCATTACATATTCCCAGGGTGCGAATTAACGGAGGGGATTTCCCTCCAGTTGGAAAGTTATCCCCGCTCACAAAATATAATTGTTTTAATTCGAGTATACTTTATAAAAAATAATATTGATGTATTATCATCTCTGCAAGCTGACAACAATCAATAACTTAGGAATTACACATCTTATCTTAAACCTGCTCATGGATATAATAATAATTATTATAATCAAGATGCAAGACAAGCAACTCAGTGCGACCAAGCATTGAGCTGTTTAGAATGAGGATAATAATAATTTTATGTATAGTATTCTTATCTAGGATTCTGTCTCCTTATCAGAAATCTTAATTCGCACCATGCATATTTCAGTAGTTTATTTTCAATTTCGGGATACTTCCCACACTTTGGACCACGAAATGATTTTCTTGATGTGTTAGATGCTTTTAATAGTAGTTATTTTTGTTTCTGACACTTACGCACTTTACACTTTGACACGGTAAATGTTCGACCAGTGATTCTGTTACCATGTTCTTCCACGAATTTTATAAATTTCAGCTTAAAACTCCCTGTATAACTTGAATATTTCATGTGATGAAGGATGAGTGGAACAGAGAAAAATTCTCTCCGGCACTGGGATTTGAACCTGGTTTTCAGCTCTACGTGCTGACGCTCTATCCACTAAGCCACACCAGATTTCCATCCCGATGTCGGATTGAATCCTCTCAGTTTAAGTTCCATCTCTTGGGTTCCCTTTAGTGGCCTACCCTCATGCACTGCGTCATAGATTTATGACAGTGGCACACTGTGCACTCGTTATGAGTAACTAAGTGGCCGGATCCGACAGAGTAAACACCGTCTTAAATCACTAAGTGATTATTTTCCGCATATCATATATTATTACAATGTACCGAAGTAAATATGATATTTGCGTGCAGAAATTCTGCATCATCATATGATGAAGGATGAATGGCACAGAGAAAAATTCTCTCCAGCACCAAGATTTGGACCTGGGTTTTCAACTATATGTGCTGACGCTCTATCCACTAAGCCACATTGGATTCCCATCCCGATGTCGGATTGAATTCTCTCAGTTTACGTTCCACCTCTTGGGTTCCCTCTAGTGGCCTACCCTCATGCACTACGTCATTTATGACAGTGGCACAATGTCCATACGTGTGCAGAGGTGCAATCGTTATGAGTGACTAAGTGGCCAGGATCCGACAAAGTAAGTGCTGTCTTAAATCACTAAGTGATTTCCATGCAGAAATTCTGGAACCCAAGAGGTGGAACTTAAACTGAGAGGATTCAATCCGACATCGGGATGGGAATCCGGTGTGGCTTAGTGGATAGAGCGTCAGCATGTAGAGCTGAAAACCCGGGTTCAAATTCCGGTGCTGGAAAGAATTTTTCTCTGTTCCACTCATCCTTCATCATATGATGACACAGAATTTCTGCACGGAAATATCATATGTACTTCGGTACTTTGTATTAATATATTGAATATTTCGGTCAGTTCTTATCCATTGTCGAAACACAATTTTATCAACACAATTGATTACTGCAGATGTCCCAAGAATACTGTGTTATTAATTGGAGAGTACCTATATTTTGCGGGCGTAAAAAAGAACCAATCATGTATGCTGTAGTACCATGCATTGTTGTTTAAAAACTTGAATTTAAACATAATCTTACGACATTTGATATTATTAAAACTATCTTTGTTTAAAATGAGATGCGTCTATTATGCAGAGAATTTTTTTTTTAATTTCAATGCGGAAAATTGAGATGAGTCCATCACAGTCTAGTATATACAGTCACGAAGCTCAATACGTAGGGAATATGCATCCATAGATAGTTGCTAACCATTAGGATCTCTACTATCGCCTCATTACAGACAATGCGAAATAGTACCTGCATAGTCTCACAACTCAAGCTTCGTGACTATATATACTAGACTGTGAGTCCATTATGCGGGTAAATACGGTAATTTGTTAAGCTAACATTATGTCAAAGTTTATTTTGTCCAAAGAAAGTAACTTAAAGTAAGATGTAATTTATTCCCTACCGGTATCCTCTATAATAGTGTTCTCTTTATGACGTATTGTGCGCTCACCATAGTAGTGATAAGGGTACTATAGCATTGCCCTTTTACACGTGAGAGATTATAGTTTGTTGTGTTATGGAAAACCGATAAGAGCAGACTCCATACAAGAGGGGGGGAAAAAAAAGAACCAAAAACTGTAATGTGTCCTTGCTTTGATGACTCTGATAAAGAAATCGTCAATCAGCTTAAGATTAATTGTTACCATTAAGGTTATTGGGTGTTCCATAGTGCACAGAATGTCCGGTATAAAAAATTTTGACTTATATGGACTTTGACAGAATATCCAAAGTTCTGTATTTATAGGCATCACGCCATTTTACAGTTACTGTTGAAGATTCTAATCTTGGAACCTGACAGGAATGTGACGCGACCCTACAGTTCGCGATAGTGACCCCTATTAGCAATGCTAGCCTGCTACCAGCTGTCTAAAAATTGTGTTACCTACCTCATAGCAGAAGCTGTTGAGCAAGTCCCATGTCACATTCAGATGCTGTCACTGTTCTCACTACCTCTATTGACATCACCGTCATCAGTATTACTAATATTGTCACTATCACTACCACCGTCATAAGCCCCCTTAAATTTATAATAATTAGCCTTGTAATGTTGGGGACCGATAGGATGCATTACGATGGTTTCAAGTTAGCTATCTGTTCACCAGTCAGTACTCTAGCATGCATAAACAGTGTACCTGCTGAATAATAATGCCCAAGGTTGAAGGTTTTCAGGTGCATATTTTTGCAGCGGAATTTGGTGAGTGTTTTGAAGTGATTTACGGCAATATTATATGTAAATTATGTAGGGCCTGATACAAATATACGAGGTAACAAGCGATATTATATATATATATATATATATATATATATATATATATATATATATATATATATATAGATATTGTAGCACAAGAAAATCAAGAAGGAAACTCAAACCTACGAATAATTCTACAGTATGATAGTTCTTCTGCACATAACGAAAGGTGCGTAAAAACATATCTTTGTAATGCTATGTAGCGTACATTTACTTTTAGAGTTGTCCAGATTTGTTTATATGCACCTTTTTATTCGTGTAATTTATCGCAGAACCAAGTCAATGTCCTCGTACTAGCTCACATCCCCGGCCTATGTACCATACTGCAGTCAACTTGTATAATCTATCCACAATATTACAAGCCTAATAATAATTTCATTAATCACATTTGATAGGAGTTCATCTTTTTTCCGGTATTGTTTTTCTATATTTTCAATGTGTCTACAGGATCCTTCTCAGTCTTCATTTGTCACAAAAGTGCAATTTTTGTCATGTGCATTAATTTCTGTAAATTTAAATCGCCTATGACGTATTGTCCCTGACAATCTACAATATGTTTCATCTTAGTTCAAGCCAATTTAATTGGGATCAACTGGCACATATAAGGCGGCAGTCTAAGAACTTTGTGGTTATGTTGTTCCAAAATGTTGTCAATTCTATAATTTTTTTGCTTTGGCTTCAGGCTTCAGGAATAAGGTTATAGAGGTCGTTCTTTCTCATACTTTCATCACAGTTCACTTCTTTCTTGCGAAGCCAAGAGATCATGTCTGTCTTTACTGCATATGCAGATGGCGGTTTGTTGATTTGGAGACAGTGATACGGAGCGTTATTGAGAACAATAACTGATTGAGAAGGAAGATTGGATATCAACTTTTGTATTACACATCTTTCAAAATTTTCGACGTTCATCTGACCGTGGTAATCTCCCATTGCACTTCCGCCTTTGTATATAAGTTTTGCATTAGGAAGGAAGCCATTAATTCTTCCTACATGTACCATGATCAATCTTTCTTCAGAGTTTACATTCATGTGGACATTTACACTCTCATTCTGCCAACATTTTCGAAATGTCATATTACTATTCACCCAGGTCTCGTTTATATAAAAAGTGAATGTCCCTTGCTCCGGAATTCATTTATTTGCACCAGATATATCGATGTCCAGTCTATGATGGGTGAAATTGTTTTCAGAACATCTTGTAATATTGAACACGTGCAATGATAATACATAAGCTTCAGTACGTTATCCCCGCTTCCTCACACCACAAGTTCCAAGATTGGAGTCTTCAACAGTACACTAGATTGAACATTGTTAATTAAGGCCAATAAAGTAATCAAGTATGAATGTTCATCATAGACTTGTAAGGTATTCTGATATCACGAAATAAAATTGTTTTTAAAAATCCAATACAGTAATGAAAACCACTTTAATAGGAATGTATAGGCTATACATGTTTACCAAATGGTCACTACTTCTATTTAATAATTTTGTATAACAGAACCTTTGTAGTTACATTTTCCAAATAGCATACTAATTCTAGATATCTACACTTTGGCTTCTAAATTTTAATAATACAGTTGCTTTGGTTTCCACAACCAACTGAAGTATAATATTGCTGAGTAACTTTCTACATTCGATCTCTGTTTCATTTCGTCATAATTTCTTCACCTGTCGTTCTCATAATTATCATAGCCCCAGTTAATCATAGTGAAACATGCTGTATACATAGAAGAGCATGACTGTTCAGCAGCAAATATTCACAGAATAGAAGTGGTAAGCACAATAAGCCTCAGGCTGCAGTGCAAGGCTTTAGACCCCTCTCCTTTAAGAAAAAGAATGGTGGAAGAGAGTAATATGTTTGCTTCACACTATGTTTTAGTATTATTTATTATTTTATTTAGTATTTATTTATTTAACCTGGTAGAGATAAGGCCGTCAGGCCTTCTCTGCCCCTCTACCAGGGGATTACAACTATAATATGAACAATAAAATTACAATTAATATTAAATTTACAATTACAATACAAATTAAAGTACGACAAGATTACCTGATTAATGAAAGCTAGACATTTTATCATAGAAGTTAAGAACAAAGAATATTTTTGTATTTACTGAATTACAAATTAAACCTACAATAACAAAATTCTATAGTGATGAAATTACCGGATATTGAAATATTTTGTGATAGATTAAGAGAACTATTTACAAGAAACCATGTCTGAACAAGTCTCAATTACTGACCAAGTGCCTAGTAAGTTTGCGTTTGAATTCAATTTTATTTCGACAATCCCAGATGCTAGCAGGTAACGAATTCCAGAGTCTTGGCAGGCCTATTGTGAAAGAGGATGAGTATGAGGAGGTGCAATGGGATGGTATTGTTAGTATTGTTTCATGGCGAGAGCGTGTGTTCAGATTGTGGTGGGAAGAAAGGTAGGTGAAGCGAGACGACAGGTATGAAGGAATAGAAGAGTTCAAGATTTCGAAGAGAAGGAGAAGTGAATGTAAATTTCTTTTCTTATCTAGTTTAAGCCAACCTATTGTTTCCAGAGATGGGGTTATATGATCATATTTACGAACATTGCTTACAAAACGTACACACAAATTATGAGCACGTTGAAGTTTCGTTTTGTTGTCGCTGGAGAGGTCAATCAGTAAAATGTCAGCATAGTCAAAATAGGGAAATACAACCGTCTGCACAAGGGACTTTTTTAAGCAAGAGGGAAGATGAACATTTATCCTTTTTGGCACATGGATAATAGAATATACTTTTCTGCAGGTTTCTGTGATTTGCATGTCCCAGTTGAGATTATTATCCATGTTGAGCCGTGCCCACTACCACGGCCGTTCACCTAGTACGTCACTTCATCCGTCAGAGCGCTCTCAATCCCTTCATTTGTTCTTTCCAAATAATCCTATTGGCCGGGTCATTACGTCTCACGAGGATAGAGGGGAAGAGAGTTTACCTGTTTTAACGGAGATACACGGAACGTGACTCGGGTTCTGGTACGCGGGAGATACACGGCACCTTACTTGGGTTCCGGTACGCGGCAGATACACTTAACAAGACTTAGGCTCTCGTACGCGAGAGATATTCGGAAACACTTGGCTCAGATTCAAGCTCTCATACTACGTGGCAGATACATTTAACAGCCACCGGCGTGGCTCAGTCGGTTAAGGCGCTTGCCTGCCGGTCTGAAGTTGCGCTCAGGCGCGGGTTGGATCCCTGCTTGGGCTGATTACCAGGTTGGGTTTTTCCGAGGTTTTCCCCAACCGTAAGGTGAATGCCAGGTAATCTATGGCGAATCCTCGGCCCCATCTCGCCAAATACCATCTCGCTATCACCAATCTCATCGACGCTAAATAACCTCGTAGTTGATACAGCGTCGTTAAATAACCAACTATATTTAACAAGACTTAGCATTTTGGTACGCGACAGATATAGACAACGTGACTCGGGCTTTGTACGTGCTGGAGATAGATCAGTGGAGTAGTTAAATTGCGTCGTGTGTGTTTGGGATTTTAGTGGATCGTAGTTTGAAATATCGCTTGCTAGTGATATGTCTTGGGGGCAAGTTTTAGTATTTATTGCATCGAGTAACATATTTGTGAGATATATGTGTTTGAGGTAAATTGTATTGGGAATTATGTATGAGATATGATTTGAAATGTGAGTTCATGTTCCGAGACGGTTAGAGTGATAAGGCAGCGATTACGGTCTCACATATGGTTTTAGTGTTTTCCCTGCTCCATTTTGATTGTTGCTTTCCTTCGCCGCTATTCTGTTATCATGTGCGTCGAGTTTAGTTGCTATTTAAATGATCCTTGAGATTGGAATTACTTATTACGTGCATCTGTCTCCATCCCTCTCTCTCTCCATTGGGTATTCATTTTGTAAAGTGCAGAGATTTGTGTTAGTGCTATTTCCATAGTTTATGTGAGCAATATGTGCAATGGGTGATGTATAGTGATCTGTCATGTAATGCCTTATGCTGGGTGGAGTTTGTCTCTTATTGAGTGTACATGTATTTTTAGTTTGGTTAGTCAGACTGAGTGGTATCTATGGTCGAATGGATAATGTATTAAGTTAATGTGCTGGCTGGGTGTTGTGTTCAGATTCATACTCAGATAGTTAATATATATATATATATATATATATATATATATATATATATATATATATTTAGAGAGTGGTTCATGAACATATGGTTAATAGGTTAGTCACTGATGGTCGAGAGACGGCCATATTAGATGGTTTAATCACTTATAAGTGTGTTGGCCTCAGCCTTGTGATACTTACATGATTTACATATCCTGGGGATATCATTTCAGATTAGTTTGTCCTATTTTCACTCATCTATTTCATGTTTATTGTTATTTCATTTTTCATTTATGTACATTGTTACTTATTATTGTTAATTATATTTGTTTTACAAATTCACACTATTCATTTCTAAAAGTCTTCCACTGCGCACACCCAATCCTTTCAATGTGCCGTCCACCTGGCGAAAGCGGCCAATATAAGAAAGATAAAGGGGAGGAGTGGATGATCGTACCACCTCCTCAATGTGAATGCCAAGATTTTTTACCGAAGAACTGAAAGGGATATGCACTGTACTTACTTTAATGGGGGAAATGTTGAGGTGCTTTACAGCGTCGGTTTGCCGTTTGTGTCCTAATATAATTGCTTGTGTCTTTCCAGGATTGATATTAAGATGGAATTTCTTTGTCCATGTCACAATCGAGTCAATGTCTTCGTTCAATTTACCTATAGCGTCATTTATTCGGTCTAAGCGGGAAGAGATGTAGCATTGGAGGTCGTCAGCATACAAGTGATAGTTACAATGCCTTACAAGAGATGTAATATCATTGACATATATTGTGAACAACAATGGTCCGAGTACCGAACCCTGTGGTATACCTGATGTTATGTTAAGCCAGGAAGAGCTTCGATTCCCGGATACAATACATTGTTGTCTTTCCTGTAAGTAGGATTCGAACCAACTCACAGCAGTCTCTGACAAATGCAGATTTCTCAATTTATGGGTGAGCAGGTCAAAATTTACAGAGTTGAAAGCTTTGCTAAGGTCAAGAAGTGTTAGTATTGTTACTTTATTCGAGTCGATTGCTTCACGAATGTCTTCGGCCACTTTAAGTAGAGCAGTGCTTAATATGCTAATACATGCTATGAGGTGGTGTTTATGGATTTCTCTCAATCTTAGAACTTTTTCATATCTTTCCTGGATACTACAATATAAATATATAGATTGTCCCTTATTAGCATTCTGGAAACCTCTCAACCCTAGTTGGCATAACATAAATTTAATGCTGCTCCCTGGCCTAAGGTGTAACTTACAGTAAAATATAGAGCATAGCAATGTGATATTGATTTAAGAGAAAACAATTTAATTATGTTCATATTTAACACAGAATAGTCGAATGGTTAAATTGTATTATTATTATTATTATTATTATTATTATTATTATGTTTGCGGCTCCCCAGTTAATTTCTCTTCGGACTCCCAAGAGGACTGTGGGCCCCATGTTGAGAATCACATATATGCACTATTGTGCTGCCTCTGAGACATATCAGTATGAAGAAAATTGGAAAATATTATTTAAATTTAAAATATTGTTACAACATTGATGGAAATATCGATAAACATTACCTTTATAAAGGCCACAACCCAACAGCACTAAGTGACTGACAGGAGGCAGAGATATGCGACGAGGTTAGAATGAGCTAGATAAAGGATAGCTAAGTAGCAACTTAGTCATAGTAGTACTTCAGCCTCTTGTCAGTTATCCCCTCATCTAACACATAGTCTCTCTTTATTTTTTTTTTGTTTGTTCGTTATGCTTTACCTCCTCTTTTCATATTGACACACTTACTTATTGGCTTTTAAGGAACCCGGAGGTTCATTGCTGCCGCCATTGGTCCCTATCCTGAGCAAGATAAATCCAGTCTCTATCATCATAACCCATCTCCCTCAAATCCATTTTAATATTATCTTCCCATCTACGTCTCAGCCTCCCCAAAGGTCTTTTTCCCTCTGGCCTCCCAACTAACACTCTATATGCATTTCTGGATTCGCCCATACTTGCTACAGGCCCTGCCCATCTCAAACGTCTGGATTTAATGTTCCTAATTATGTCAGGTGAAGAATACAATGTGTGCATTTATGTGTTGTGTAACTTTCTCCATTCTCCTGTAACTTCATCCCTCTTAGCCCCAAATATTTTCCTAAGCACATATTGACACACTCCAATGCATTATAGAAGAGGATACCATATCTTCCGACCAACATGAGACAAACACACATTGCATCCTCCCTGGATGTGTTGTCGCACAGGACCATCTCTGAGACATCTAGTGCCGTGGATGAAAGATAAGTCTCATCTAGGTTATTGCCCACGCCGAGAATTGAATCACGGACCGCCTGGTTAGCAGCTCATGCTCATATGCAGTGGAATTAGTCATACACCAACAATTAGCCGCACTTATTTTTTATGTTTAAAGTAGAGAATTCGAGGCATATTTACATAACAGTAAAGTAACTATTGAAACAGTCCGCCGCTGTGGAGTAGCGGTTAGCGCTTCTGACGTAAAACGAGTAGGCCCGGGTTCAAACCATGTTTGGGACAAGTTACCTGGTTGGGGTTTTTTCCGTGGGTTTCTCTCAACCAATTGAAGCAGAATTGTTGGTTCACTTTCGGCATTAGACCTCGGACTCATTTTGCCATAATTCACATATCATCATCATCATCATCATCATCATCATCCATATCACACCCCAAGCCTCAGGCTGCAGTGCAAACCTTCGGGTTCCTCCGTAAAAAAAAAACTATTGAAATAAGACATTGTGCTTTCCCGTGCATAAAAAAATCAAATATAATTATTAGGGAGCGGATTTTTATGTGCTAAAAATTTAAATATATTTATTTTTTTATGTGCTAAAAAGTACGAAAATATTTGCTAAAAATAAAAAAAATATTTTTTATAAATATGACAAATATACCTTACATAGCTTGGAAAAAAAAAATGTTACTAGGTACTCACCAACCACATTTGAGTGCTAGTAGTTGGCCGAGAATTGCAGTGAACAACGAAGGTCATCTCCAAATTCTCCATCACAAGTGCATGCCGATTATCTCTGAACAACGACTTATACTGTGAAAACAATCTTTCCACATCACAGGACGACAGATGTGCATATTTAAAGAGAAATGTCACAAACACATACACCGTCAATTTCACCTACAGGCATACCCTCCAATACTTGAGCAACTTTACAAATTTTTTTTATATCCACTGTCCCTTAGTACTTGTACTTCTGGACCTGGTAGCGAGTCTAGTTTAATTTTCACAGCACGCACCTCCTTGTTTCAGACAACAGGTTTTTAGATGTTTCGAGATTTTTATGGCATCACATAAGCTTAGATTTCCTAATAGGAAAGCCAAATCGTTTTTTTTAAACAACCATCTTTCGGTATATCTTGACGAAGTCCGATAACAGGGAATCACAACAAGACGTATTGCCTTACTTGATGGACATGAGCGAGAGGAAAGAGATTTGTTTAAATTAAATAATGTTCATACCCGAGCTCTTACCTGTTGTGTTTCACAAACAAAGCGTGGAATGAAATCATCTTCAGCAACAGTAAATATTCCTAATTATGTGTTGCAAGATCTCTCCTGCACGTCCATGTTAATTTATTCTCTAATAATAACACTGATATGCTGCCTAGCAGTTCTCAGAACTTGAGGCGATACTATTACAAAAATGGATCATGAATACACCACACAGCGCTTAGAAACACAAAGCAACCAAGAATTCTTAAAAAGATAATGTAGCCTACTTCTGAGTGACATAATTGATTTAGTTTGAAAATGTTTAAAAGTTCTTGTAAAAAAATTATTTAAGTAAAAAACTCCAAGATTTATGTGTTTATAATAGATTTCCTGAAAATATGTATGTACATAATTTTTTTTGTGAAAATATGTGTTTTTATGTGAAATAAAATTCGGGTTTTAAACTTGAAACTTCATGTTCGGAATTTTTAACTTTGTTAATTGTGTTTCACCACACGTAAAAATAATATTTAATTACATACAAATCCGCTCCTTAATAATTATATCACTTCGGATTCTTCACTTTTACCTTTTAATTATGCTAACATTAATATGCATGATTACTTTGGTAGAGCCACCGGCGTAGCTCGGTCGGTTAAGGCGCTTGCCTGCCGATCCGGAGTTGCGCTCGGGCGCGGGTTCGATTCCCGCTCGGGCTGATTACCTGGTTGGGTTTTTTCCGAAGTTTTCTCCAACCGTAAGGTAAATGTTAGGTAATCTATAGCGAATCTTCGGCCTCATCTCGCTATCACCAATTCCATCGACGCTAAATAACCTCGTAGTTGATACAGCGTCGTTAAATAACCACGTAAAACACGTACTTTGGTAGACCCCTTCCATTCCCGGGAGGGGAGTTCATGTTGTTCCAGGATGTTGCCAGTTATTAAAAAAATGAACTTGACAAAGTGCATCATTGATTTCATAATTTGTGCAGAAATTTCATATTGAAAGTTTGTTGCATAATATTGCACAATAATTAGGAATATTTTCTTGTTTATTATTTTTTGCCGTTGATGACAACGTGAATACCAATCATCGCATCATTATAAGCTATAAGGTTGGATAGAAGTTGACTTGCATAGGCCTTATTATGTTATCGTGTATTTTATAAATTTATAAACGACTAAAACTATTTTACTTAAGGAAGTATTACTGCAGTTAATTTAATAATGCATTAAACATTTTTTAATCAAGACACATCGTTATCCAATAGCTATTTTGAATATGTCAAAATAATTCAAAGATAAAGGGATTCCACAGACCATTCATACATTTCTGATTATCATCTTTGACACCATCACTTATAAAATATAGAAGGCCTGGAGAGTGGTAATCATGGCGGAAAACAATGGAAGTAGGGGTGGTTAGAGCTTACGATTTTTGAGTCAAAGTGTATTTCTGGTGAATATTTGTAGGCATTTTATGAAGAAACACACTTTTCCTGTGTTAAAGGGGTAAGTTCAGTTATTATTTTTTCTTATGAATTTTTATGCATATTAATACTACATCTTTATTATCATCTATATTAGCTACTTCCTTTCGGATGAAATTTATATTTTCACTCTAATATACATAAGTTTTTATTGCTTTATTATACTTCTGTTTTTGCGGTCTGTTTCATTATTCTATGTGATTAAATCAGTGTACAAATATTTAATTTTCCTTTGAAGTTGTAAAGTAAATGACAAGCGTCAATAATCGGAGGCAAATCGAGTGCAGCAACTTCAGACACATTTGTGCATTGTAAACTTTAACGTTGGGTTTTACCATTGCAAATATGTAAATATCCCACAATTAGGAAATGACTAGTAAAATGTTATTTTAAAGTCACGCAAATATATTTTTGCTCGTAACTTGTATGGATCCTGAGCCGGAGTGCAGGCAGTAGTCTAGTTCGTGTTCACTCAGCCCTTCGCTTTCAACTTCATTATTTCTTACAAATGTGATTTTTTTATAATAATTTTAGTATGCATAATTTATAGAGTTATAGTGTTAATGAAGATTATTGTAGTATACAGCTTAACATCTATATTAGCGATTCGATATTTTTCGACTTTTCTTACAGTCATTGTGTGTAGTCTAGGCTAGTCACAAGACTATAGGGAACAGTGAGTGCATTTCAAATATCATTTTTGCATTCAATATAATTATTTATTCAATAGGGGAAATATATGCAAATATAACTGTCAAATAGTCTGAAATATTTTCGCTTTGTCACATGAAAACATTGCCTCGAAATAGACCGATAAGAGTACGCTGTAGATAGTTTCACTGGGATTACTGAAGAATACGATACAGCCATATTACACCCCACTGATGAACCGGAGATGGTGACTGACGTATATAATGATTATATATGCAAGACATACCAAAAACCTAACGTAACCTAACCTAACCTGTCACTGATTCTCGACCTTACGAAAACTCTCAATCTACCAAAAAATTTAAAGTTCCATACCGGTATCGTATTCTTATGTAGACCCATTCGACTTTTAAGTGAATGCAATAATTTGTAGGCTTATTGTGATTTTTGTTTAAATCTATGTAGGCCTAATATTCAGCTATAATGAAACTTTATCTGTAAGCGTAACTTACTTGTGGACAGGTTATAATATTATTTAATTTTGTATTTAGTAGGATGATAGGTGGAAGGAAACCAAAAACTTCATAACTGTCGTGATGACTGACTTAGGCCTACGGCTGAATTTGGTAACAGCATGTAACTGTATGGACTTAAAATATTGTAAGTCCACAAATGTATCAACAGCTTTCATGCTGATTGTTGTGTGATAAGAGAGACACTGTGGTTAAAGGCGAATTATTTTATTTCCACCTTAAATCTTATTCTGTCTATATGTTGGATTTATGGGTGACAATGTATAGATACTAACTTTATCTTTAGTGACCAGAGACTTAGTTGTATGTCTGCTTTTTATGCTGATGAGAATATGACGGTCTTACAAAATTGCTAAGTAAGCTTATCTGACATCAAAACAGTTGATATAGGCCTACACCAATTGTCAAGCACATTAAAAGAAGAAGGTAATTAGGCTATAAAAACTGCATTGCGGTAGTTAAATTACTGTGATGTTAACCATAATGAAGTAAACTAAGTTTTTTTAACACATTGATTGATGTAGGCTAATTTGTAAAGTAATCATAGGTGAAGTTCCTTTGTAGTTAGAGTGGTAAATACCGTAATGAGGAATAAAATAAAATAGCAAAAGTTCAAAATCCTGAGTGAAAAGTAGGCCTACATTTTACACTGCTAAATTGCATTGTTATTTCATATGAATGTTAACATATCTGACTTGATGGCTTCGTTGACAGAATAACAGTGAACCTTATTGCTCTTTCTGGACTCGCGAAAAAGTTTTGAAGGGAAGAAGCAATGATGGCTGCTTATTGTGTGAAATCGCATGTGCTTGTACTTTTTAGTTACTAATGATAATTAGGTGTGTATCTGCTTTGGGGTATTTGGGCATTATCGTTCGTTGTGAAATGTGAAACTAATTGGCCATAGTGGCATGTTCTTTACTAACTGAAAACAAGCAACGAATTAGGCCTAATGTAAAGTCCGATCATTTCATTGCAAAATTTGCAATAGATGGCATATAACGAGGAACAATATGCACTTCCAAAGTTTGGAACAGGTATCACAAGAGCTTTTGAAGTGATATTTCTTAAATATGTGTGCCTATGAGCTTTAGTGAACATTATTTTTATATTGGTACTAATAGTTATTTTGAGTTATCAAGTTATTTGATCAAAATATGCATTTTTAATTTTACATTTTAAACTCTACTTTTTTTTTTGTACTTTTTCTGTCAGTTAATTCGAAAACGTGTAGTATAAAATACGCATATTTAAGAGACAACTTGTTTTAATTAGCTTATATCATGGGTGTGGTTAAACTTCGGATATCTTAGTGTGAAGTTTTGTTATTTTTTGAGTGAATGGTGACATGTATAATGATACAAAGTTAATTTACTGACCTGGATACCTTGAAATTGTATGTCATTAATAGTGGATAGTGCGTCAGTCATTCATATCCCAGTGAGGAGTAGAGATTATTTATATATTGAATTGCAGACCAAAGCAGTTTAGATTTCTGCTTATTTTTTATGCCTAACATTAAACACACATTGATCCGTCTTGAATTTTTCAAGGAAGTAGAGAGAGGTAACATAAGTAGGTCTAAGGAGTTCTGTGCTATCCCCCTTGCCAGAATACTAATTGTGTGTGCTTGAGACACATTATATGTTGATATTCTGTGGTCGACAACTTTTCTTTTCGTTCACAGTGTAAGATTTGTAACTGCTCTTGGGTCATTCCATGTCATTTCATCCAGACCTTGTCACCTACTGTTTACAATTTTGCTGAGACTTTGCATGTGTGTTACATACCTTGTTGAATGGCTTCCCTTAAAATGGTATTGAAATCCTTGAAGTCGTTAAGCAGAAAATAGTAATATTGTTATGAAAGTAGTTGCATGTCAGCAATTGAAAAAATTACAAATAACGTCACAGTTTCCAATGTAATCATTCAATTTTTATTAAACTTGCTCTGTAACTGAGATTTATATTGGAGATTATAAAAATTGCACATTTAAATTTCTACGATGCTTTTACATTTTTTAGGATTTTTTTTTTTGCGTTTATTGGAAATTAATTTTTTTTTTCAAAGTGCCATACCTTAGAAAGTGCTGAAAATTATGTATAGTAATGAGAATACAGTGCTATATTTGTAGACAAATTTATAATGGAGAAATGATACTTTTTGACACAGAAATATAGAAACTTACTTTTTGACAGAGAAATGTAGAAGTTTAAGGCACATTTTTCAAAATGTGAACAAAATGTAGGCCTAACTTTTTACAACTGAGACAGTTTGGCTTCACTTCTTTTGTAAGAATCTTGTTTTAAGGTATAGGTCCTTCCTGGGGCTGTGTCATTGTCAGGCCAATAAAATGATGGAGAGGGCTCATCTGGATGCATGAATTTTACTGTAGCATAACTTCTTCATAAATAACTTTTTCAATAAAACCCACATACCACAAAGATTCATACACACAAGCAACATAAAAATTTTCCTTGAAATTTGGATTCACAACAGGTTTAAATATGTCAACATCTTACTGTAGTCCATATCAGAACTTAATTGCTTTGCTCCAATTTCATATGTAGACAAAGGTACAAATTGATGCATGTAGCATGTCCCAGGAATGGTTATTGCGTTTTCAAACCGTTCAGTGAAATCATTTCGGACTTGAACCATTTCCTATTTTGTTACAAAAAACACAATAATCTTATTATGAAAGTTGAAAATTCTGATGCAGTGGTTATTCTTTCATTAAATGGCCTTTGGAAACTGGCTTTGATAACCATCCTTTTCAAAGTACCCCCAATTTCAACACAAGTAGGTTTTCCATGGCTAGTAGCAAAACGTTTGCATTTCATACCAAAGTTTGTTTCATGATTGCATATATTAATAAAATTCTTGCGGTTCTTGTACTGAGCAGCACAACCATCTGAGAAATATTCTAAAGTTTTAACATGTGAAAGCGAGCTCTGTTTTCATGAAATTGAGTATGATTGTTTGAGTTTGGTAAATGAAAGATACATTATGATTCATGTCATCAGAAATTAGGCACAAGCAATTTGAATAAAGTCTTAAATCTTTGTTGTAATATAGCATTGCAACATGAAGTGTACAGCCATCTTTGGGCCTCATCTTGAATTACAAAACTATAGTTTTCACTGAAATCCAATAAAATGTTAGGTGATTCATTATCCAGATTCTCTTTTAACATTTTCAAATAAGAAGACTGATCTTGCTATAAATGAATGTGGAATGAGTTTCTCAATTTTGTGTAGTAAATCACAAAATTCAGAGAAAATGCTTACTTCAACAACCATATTTATCTACTCTGTCTGTTGCTACCCATTGTCTGTACTGGATTAGTTCATCAGGATCAAAGTCATCTGGGAATTGTTATTGGATAGGATTTTTAGGACAAGATTGCTAGGGCACTTTCCATAAGGATGTAGCATGCAAATTTTGTTATGTATGTCACAAGTTATTAGTTCATTAGATCATGGTAAGTTCCTCTCATATGAATACTTTCCAGAAGCAACTGAATATTCTGGTGGATTGTACACACACAGACAGCATTTGTACCTGAGGATCCTGCAGGCACACACTCTTTAGGTGTGAGGATTGCAAATTTAGATAAACCTATCTTCTTGTGAGAGAATGTTGTCTAGAAGAAAGACTGCAGCTCTGACAGATTGCTTAAAACAAGCTGTTTTTGTTTATAAACATTTTTAAGACCTATATAGCCTTGGGCCTTACACTTGTTTGGATGATGATGATAATGACTTATGTTTACTTTGTCTTTCATTTCGGGCATTATTCTTGAATTGTCATCATCCAAGTAAACATCAGTCACTTTCTTGAGTGTCTCTTCTGATAGCTTCTTCCCTTTCCTTGGTTCAGGCAATGCTAGAACAAGTGCATGTGCCTGGCATATCATATACTCAGAAATGTCAAACATTTCACTAAACTTTATTTCTAGGACACGAGAGTAGTAAATAATTGGATTCCTTCATGGATGTTGACATGTTTAATTTTATATTTAATTTGCCCCATTAACTCATCAAAATGTTGTGCTTTCTTTTGCACATTCCCTTCTATTTTCTCAAGTTCTGGTTCAGTTGCTAATTCAGAATCATAAATTTTACTGATCTTAATTTGAAGTGCTTGTGCTGCTGATTGAAATTTTCGCTTAACTGCAATTGATTGCTGTGCCTAGGAACTGAGTGCAATTGTATAAGGAATACGTCTAACTGAAGTAAACTGGTGTTCAATTTACTTGGTGATTCTTGAATCAAATCTTTAGACTTAGTAACTTCTTCACCAGAAGAAGACGATGTTGTGTTTTGAGTTGAGAGTGTGCTACGAACTTCACACAAGCATTTCCTACAAATTTGACAAGAGCTTCTCCCCAGGAGTCACAGTTAGTCCACTGTCTCTTAATGCCTTCGCTTCTTCCAACGTTATTTCATGTAGGGCTGATTTAATTGGATGCTCGTGAATGTTGAAAATGTTACAGCATAACATTTGATGGAGTGCAAATCGGCATAGATATTTGTCTATGTGTTTTTAACAAATAGCGGAGCCATCTAGAGACTGGATATGACTATGCCAGAGTATGAGTTTCTGTTCTTCGTATGTCAGTGTATTCAATACCTTCAAATCACCACTGCATTCTTCCCCAAGAAAGCTTCCCAGAATGCAAGGGCAACTGCTATCTTTCATCTTATTTACTTAGAAGTGAACAAGCAAACAGATATTGTAATCTATTCAATTGAGTTGTGATTCTGTATTTACTGACAGAATAACCATGTATTGTTATATATTGTAAAATATAGATTTTTAGAGAGATATAATATATACTTACGTGTTATATTACATTTTCATTTCATATATTTATCCCATCATCTGACATCTTGGCTTCTAAACAATATGAGAGATAAATTGGCATTTCTGCCACCTGCTTGGCTTGTACACAAATATCAAAGCGAAAGTGGCTGTCCTGCCAATTGCTTCAATGACCTTCAAATTTACCTAAAGTGAATGACAACAGACATGAAACTATGACAGCAACTAACATTTTCCCTTATACTGAAAACATGCTATTCCAGTAACTTACTACGACCCATTGTTTCTCCAAAACATTCTTTTTTTCTTGTTAAAACCTTACGAGTCCATAATTATTCCATAGGCCTATTTGAAGAAGTGGCAATATGAAAAAAGAAATTGTGAACTTTCAAAGTTAAATTTTACATACCGAGGCTGACTGCATAAACCACGAACTCAAATTAGCAAACTACATAATCTAATTCAGAAGACAGTCATTCTCCAGTTTTATTTCAAAAGATCTTATGTCTAGCTAAAAAACTGTAGAATGTACAGAACATTTTGTGTGTTAACATGTAACAATTTCCAATTGTAAGTCTGTAATTTCCAATAGTCACTACTCTGTAACCAATGCACAAAATTCATTCAAATTGTAAGACTATCCATAGATGTGCTTGTAGCACAATTCGGTACGTTTTTATGAAATTCCATGACATAGTATGGGATGCATACATACATACATACGTGTTCCCATGGGCAGGTCTTTCACTGCAAACCCAGCATTCTCCATTTTCAGAATCTTCTGAATGAATTGACATGGAATGACCCTCTAATGAAAGAATGGTTGGAGTTCTGTAGTAAAGGAAGACTTAGCAGAGTACTACTCTTCAAGTAACAAGTGCGCAATAATGGAGCTGCCAGATTTTCACATGTCGGTTATGCATTAACAGGATTTTGGAAGTAAAGATGCAGGGAATAAAAACTCTTCTCTTTTCTCTTTTTTTTCGGTTTCTTCTCACTTCTTATCACTTTGTACTATCTTCACTTTTTTATCAACACATACATGCTTTCGCCATAACCCTTCTATATTAAAACCAACATAATGCATAACAAACATAGGTACGAGTATCAGGGTTAACATTAATGCTTACAAGATGTAAAAGTAATTCAAAAGTGGCATATGTGAACATCTGGTGACTTCTATGCAATTACCATATTCCTGCATCGGTATTGTGCACTTAAGACTTCTTCAATAGCATGGAGCAGGGCCGGCCAAAGGTTTGACCACGATCGACTGGTCGATCACAGCCTATTGTGCAATCAATAGATTGCTTTATTGCTGAACTAATTGTATATAAACAAATGTTGTTCCTGCACATTACGTCAATAGAAGAGTTTTATTTTTCTTCATCCTTCCATCAGAGAAATATCGGTAATTTGGGTTAAAAATATTTTTAATACAGTAAGATTATTTATCATGATCCAGAGATAGGCTTGTTGACCTGCAACAAGTTTTACAAACTCTTTACCTCGTTACATCCATAATGTTTTATAAACGTCAATTAGCTGTTTATAATTCAACAGTACATGAGGGTGATACAGGAGTTGCTTATAATTTTTTGTGGAATGAGACAATCGCTGGTAGAGGTGCTAACCAAATTGGTTCCTGCTTGTATAAATACGTCCAATAGCACCTGTCACCAGAGGTTACTCAATCATATATATTCTGATACATGTAGAGGCCAAAATCGGAATTCACATATTGCTGCCATGTGTTTTTCAGTTTTACAAGCCTCACCTACTTTACAGCTAATTGATCACAAGCTCATTGTAAGTGGACATTCACATCTGGAGTGTGATATTGCTCATGCAGTGATTGAGAAACAAAACAAGAAGACCTCCGTGGATATACATCATCCACGTGATTGGTCTCAGTTAATTCACTCAATGGGGAAAAATATATTGTTGTGGACATGTGCCAGGAAGGTTTATTTAATTTCAAGGAATTATATAATCAAGAATTGCATCTAAAAACCAAAGACAACGAGAGCAATAAGTTTCTATGGCATGATATGCAATGGATGCGTTTTTCAAAAGATGAAAATGTGTGTACTATGCTCTTTAAAAACTTCTTTAGAAGCTGGAGAACCTTTCAAAATAATTTCTTTCTGTAGGAGAGGACACAAAAACCCAAGATTGAATCTTTCAATTTAGTACTCAGGACAGTTGCCAACAAGTAAAGAGAAGAAAGGAGACTTAATCAGTATTTTATATTTAATTAATCCAGTGTTCCATGATTACAAAAACCCACCAGTTACTACATCAAATTCAAGACATGATTCAGACTCTGAAAATGAGTGAAGTATTGTATTGATACCCAGCACCATTTTTTTTAGCTAGAAAAGTGTTGACTTGTTATAAAGTTTCATTTTCGGTTGTACTTATACTTGATATTTGTGTTAATGACTAATGTACAACAGTCAACCAGATAGCACTTTTTTCCTCTATTTTTGGATATGTCTACTTTGTTGATAATCATGGTCCATAAAACCTAAGTCATAAACTTTTACAATGTAAAATAACTTAAGTCAATTTAAATATATTTTAAATGTAAACTTCATCTTACGATGTTGGATGACATATATACGTCCGTTGATGTGACATATTAATGAATATTTAAATACTTATATAGTCACAATCATGCCATGGTATGAAAGAAAAATTTCACAACCTCGAGCGGGATTTGAACCTGCGACTTCCTGTACTCCGGTCAGGCGCTCTACCAACTGAGCTATCGAATTCGTTTCACGCCAAAGGCTTGAAATTCTCCTCTCATATTGGTGACTCTGTTATAGAGTACTGTCCATAGCGTCAGATCAGATGCTATGGACAGTACTCTATAACAGAGTCGCCAGTAATAATGAGAGGAGAATTTCAAGCCTTTGGCGTGAAACGAACTCCATAGCTCAGTTGGTAGAGCGCCTGACCGGAGTACAGGAAGTTGCAGGTTCGAATCCCGCTCGAGGTTGTGAAATTTTTCTTTCATACCATGGCATGATTGTGACTATATAAATATTTAAATATTCACAAATATATTTTGTTCTAGTAAGCTAAAGACAGTTACACCAAATAAAACATCATAGCCATCAACATTTTTCAAGTTAGTACTCATCAAAAATGTCTCAAAAATAAAAACCTTGCTAGCTTAAAACTAAGATTTATGTCTTAAGAACTTTTACCCTGCGACCAGAGAAGTAGTGATATGTCATTTTGCTGAGAACTTTTCATTTGTTATACGAAATGAAGCCCAGTCATTCCATTAGAACAATTCAGTGGCAACTATTCATCTGTTTGTTGTGTACTGCAAGGAAAATGATAAGAAACATAAGAGTTTTGTTTTCAGCTCATAATGTATGAAACATGACACAATTCTTGTTCCTGTCTTCCAAAGAAAACTTCTTGCTCTTTTCAAACAGATTTACTCCTAACCTAAAAAAGATATATTTTTCAGACAGTTCAGCAGCCCAATATAAAAATCGAAAGAGTTTCGCAATTTGTGTAATCACCAGAACAATTTCCAAGACATTGAAGCAGAGTGGCATTTTCATACCATTGCACATGGCAAAGGAGTTTGTGATGATTTTGAAGGCACAGTTAAGAGACTTGCAGCAAAGGTCAGCCTTCAAAACCCTCTGTCATATCAGATTTTGACACTCGACAGCTGTTTGTGTGGGGGAAAATAAATATCACTGCAATAACTTTTCTGTGCATAAAAAAATATGAAGAATACGCAGAAGAGGAGACATTTTTACACGTGCGATTTTATGAAGAAATTGCTGTTAAAGAAACTCATAGATTTCATTCCTGTCTTCTAGTATCAGCTGAAGATGTAGCAACTCCAGCTTCTGAAGAAACTGTTTTACTTCATATTAAAATCACTCCCAAAGTTGAAGATGTATATTTTGAACAAATGACTTTTGTGGCATGTGCCTATGAAAATTCGTGGTGGATGGAATGTATTCTCTCAACAGATGCTGTTGATTGTGAAGTTAAAATATCGTTCTTACATCAGCTAGACCAGCTATATCCTTCTCTTACCCTAGGAAAACCAGATGTTCTTACCATACCAGAAAACTTCATTCTTTGCAAACTGAATCCAGTTACAGCTATAGGGAGAACATGCCATTGAACCCCATAGGAGATGACAAAAACATCTAATATGCTACCTAGTTAATAAAAAAGAGCTCCTTTATCATTAGGTATGAAATCATTTTTTAATTTTGTGTTACAGGTTTAGAAAATTTATTGTCGTTGTCACAAGAAAATTTAAATTTTGCATGATACCATTGAAATATCACCTTGACATTTGGACTGAGCATCTAGAAAACATGTACCTTTAAGCGTAAAATGTTAAAAAAAAAAAAAATTCCATTTTTGTGGAAACTCGAAATTAAAAAACTGAGAAGGGGTGAATTTTGAAAAAAAAAAAAAATCCAGATTGATGTCCTCTTATCAAATGAAAGTCCTATTCATAAGCTTTAAAATGACACTTTCCTCAGGTCTGTAGGTATCATAGTTTTATAGTAAATGTAATTGAAATATACATGCGAATTTTGCATATTTTAGATAATTTAAAAAATTCAGTATGTCAAAAAAGTGAAGTCCAAATGTTCTGAAAATAAAAATCTTAAAACATCTTATGTAAAGGTACAAATATACAAAAAATGAACCAAATCTGTGACATCAAGTTTTTATGCAATGGTTGATTTAACATGATAGATGTATTGAATGCCAACTGGCGGTAAATTTATGAAATATTATGACTGAAGTTTCAAACTCCCTTTCAAAAACGATTAATTCGGAAAGTGAACCAGAAGAAATAAAAGAAGCTGAAGGGAGAGTAACATTGGAATTATTATCAATATCAAGGAACCAATAATGTTATATCATACAACAGGTTTATGGAATTGTACAAGATAAAGAAAATTCAAAGTACATACAGCGAAAATATATGTTTCCCATAATTCTGGAAATTGTGTTACCAGTAGCGCTTTGACACAAGGGAGTTATATAAGCAGCTGCAATAATTGCAGCATTATTATAACAATTTCTTAAAATGTGTTACCAAAGGTTATGGTTGTTGCATTTTATTTAATTTGCATACATTTGAAGAGCATCATTTCAAAACGTGCTTTCTCCATATGCTCCTCATTTCTTAACCAAAACTAGTCATTTTAAAAGTAGCCTGGCATTGAACCACTTTACTGATCAGTTGTGATTGCTGCTGTGAGATCTGGTGGGAAACCAATTTACAATTGACACAAATAGTTGAAAGCCAGTGTTAAAAATAATTTTTGCACTACTGTAATGTTAAACATACTTTTCAGACACTACTATATACTATATAATAGACAATTTTTAACACCCTTGCCTAGCATTAAATATCTTTTTAGGAAAAATAACTATGTTGAGAGTGATATTGCTATTTAGTTTTTAAAACTATAATTCAAAGAAGCATAATAAATGTAATTATTTTCTATACTTTCTGCTTGACCTCCACAGATGGCATTAATTACCAATAATGTGACATTGAAACATGTGTCCACGTTTGTGCCCAGTGACAATCTGATATAGGCCTATTGGATTTTATTTGAAGGCAGGTCAGTTAATAACCTGGAACACTCGCAATCATACACATTTCCATACTCTACCTAGACATTGGGGAAGTTTTCTTCAAGGAAAATTCCCCAAGAGCCGAGCTCAGGAATCGAACCCAAGACATCCAGATCTTCAAGCCAACATGCTGACCACCAGAATACAGAGGCAGTCAAAAAATGAATATGAAACATTCCTTTTGACATGATTATGATGGTAAATGAGTTATTTGCAACCAGAGGGCTTTGAAGTTTGATACAATTTTTTTTTTTAATTCCTAATTCGTTGTCCACCACTGTACAAATAGAATGCAAAGAACGAGGAAAAAATTAAGGAAGATCCAGGAGAATGCGAAGCTCACTTGAAAAGAGAAAGAGGGATGCAGAAAGAAGGAGAGGGAACTTATTAAAACACAAAATAGAATTAATGAAGAAACACGAGTGATGCCCTTAGACGAAGATGCAGAGCAAAAAGAAGGCCAATACAAACCCAGAAAATATTGTATCCATGGGTTCTTATAAAACTACTCAGTCATTAGCAAAGCCACAAACAAGGTGAAACATCATTTGTGAAATAGTCACAGAAGAAATTAGCTGTTGTTCGTAAGCTAAGTGCGGATATAATTCTACCAGAAGAAGAAAGAAGACAACTTTTTCATAAAACTAACAAGGAACTGACAAAAAATGGTGTAGCAGAAAAAACAAAGAAATTGGTAAAAGAATTTTACTGCAAAGACAGCAATAGTTGGCAAGTACCTGGCACTATATAACTGAAATGGCATGGCATTGGGAAATACAAACATGTTCCTAAGTGTTAGTTCATCATGTTCTTTGGTGAATTATTTCAACTTTTTCAGTTACAGTACTCTGAAATTAAAATTGGAAGGTCATTTTTTAATTTGCACCCATCATTTTTCTTTTCACTTTCTGCATTGCCTCATATTTGTGCATGTATTTATCATGAAAATATCAAGTACTTAACTAAACTTAATTCTCTTTCTAAGGTTTTGACTAATTTTCCATCCTTGTCCAAAGAAATTCTTTCCAAAGTTTCTTGTGTGACATTCATAGTGAAACATGGATGGGAAATATTTGTGAAAAATGAAACAAAATATAGGCTACCTCATACATAATGCATTCAAAGAAACATCAATAAAATTACTGTCAGTGGACATATGATGAATATGGTAAACTTAAATTTATACAGTTAAATGATTCAACTCCTGGGTCATGCTCCTCGAAACAGTTTCAGGTAACCAAGCAAAGGTGTTCAGGCTGAATGCGTAAGACATTAAATGTAAGTTTTGATCAAATAAAAACCATTCTTCCAGAGTCAGCACTAATGGTGAAAGGGAAAAATGTATTACAAGTGTCAGAAAGCTGTAGATACAGAATATGAGAAAAATAATGTTCTCTGTTGAGTAAAATCCATGCATTCCATTCTTAATAGATCACACCCAATACAAAAGGTTATCACACCCGTTACATTTTTTTTTTTTAAACCTTTATACTCCTAATTATTTATCATTTTTGTATTTTGAGAGTGTTTGCGAATATCTTGGCTATATTATAAATTATTTTCATTTGTTAAAAATTTGACAAATCACAGAGTTTTACAAATTAATTAAGTCAAATGTTGTGTCCATATATTGTCACACACTTTACAGCACTTAAGGGAATATATTTCTGTTATCAATCAATTTTCTAAATTTATTTTCTTGCGATTGCAGCTTGAGACCCAGGCCTGTATTTTAATGACGTTTCCTTCAGTTTTTCACTTCCATGAGAATTGTAAATTTTACTTCTTTATGTCCAAATGTCACACTCGTTACAATGGATTGACCTCTAATACAGTGGCAAGTGTTTCTGTTCATTGTTTATGTTTATGTTCAATGTAATATTAATGTTTACATGCACATGCAGGAGAGATATCTTTGTAGAGTTACAAAAGTGCCAGACAAGTCTCGGCATTACACGCGAAATAGTATAGATTACGTTTGGTTATATGGCCAGTGACTCCAGTCAAGTGCCACTGCATTGAATTAAAAAAGTTTGGTTATGATGCAGGTTCTAGTTGCATGAAATGCAACAGTACAGGCTAACGGAATCCTGCCTATTTTATATAATGGATTGTCGTAACCTATATCTGCATTCTAAATGTACCTACCACGAATCTCGGTTTATGATTTTAACTTACTTCACTTCTGTCTAAATCATCAATCATGGTGAACATACATAAGAAACTTCAAACTAATTTCTAGTGCATACATCATCACTATCTTCACTAGCCAATAGGAGTACATGCATGATGTATGGTGGCGTGGGAGGTGGTAAAACTCTACCCTTTTGTTTACCTGAATATTTTTCTTATCTGGAATTCAGTATAATTGTTTACTTCAGTGATACCATAGTTGTTGACATATCCAATGTGGCCACAACAGAAACTAATGACATCTCGGAAATGGAAAATTAATTTTTGTTGTGACATGGCGATGTTTAACATATAAATAACTAACCTAACCCAACACAACTTAACCCAATCTAATCTAAATTCTATGACAGTGCATTGTCAAACAAAATATAGTACTCAGCCATTTTTTCAACTGTTATTGTGGGAACCTTAGTGAGGCAAGATTTTTTTCTTTTAGTTTAAATGGTACACCAAGTGATGTCATTAGATGTGCTGTTCAACAGAATAATGTCTGTTTTTCACCATTTCCGTAAATTCAAATGTCGATCATGTCTTTATACAACCTTCATAGTATAATCATCAAAGAAATATTTGTGTTGCAATTCAACAAAAATTCTGTTTCGGGTTTGTTAAAATCCATGATTAGGGGCATGAGTATAGTTATTTTCTCTTGTATGGAGGAAGGACCCAAAGGCTTATACTGCAGTCTGAGGCATATTTGTGCTTACCACTCCTATTCTGTGAATGGGTAAACGAACGACTGCGCTCTTGTACAAGTACAGCACGCCGCACTGTGAACTTAATTGGGGTATGGTATGGATGATGATGATGATATGTGAATTAATGATGGCGAAATAAGTCCGAGGTCCAACACCGAAAGATACCCAGCAGTTCTGCTTCAATTGGCTGAGGGGAAACCCCAGAAAAACCCCAACCAGGGTTTGAACCTCGGCCCTCTCGTTTCACTGTCAGATGTGCTAACCATTACTCCACAGTGGTGGACATGAATAGTGTTAATTTATTATGGTTTATTCCCCAAATGTCAACTAATGAAAATATTTACTTATTCTTTGTGGTTGTTTATTTCTGAGTTAAATTATACTTAATAAAATCTTTTAAATTATACTTAATAAAACCTTCTAAACTAAAAGGATTCATTACAACAGTGTGCATAAGTTCTCTCTCCTCATGGGATGCACTGTATTTTACAGACTAGTATAATCCTTAGAATTTGATTTGTGTAAATCATAGAAGAGCGTTAATAAGAAAAAAGATACTGCAACATATCTATTATTTCTGTCACGTGACAGATGTTGGCTTTCAATGTACTATATGTGTATACAAGGGTCATTTCATAAGTCATGGCAACCATGTTATATCTTTGGAACATATGGCAACACGGTTAGTTCAGTATGTACGTTTGAAAACTTGTGTTACACTCTATGGAATGCCACCAATGGTGTCTGTGTGCATTGGTGGCTAGTTAACAGCACATGCAAACAGTGTACTGGCAGCCATGCTCCAAGATGGACGACACCATAATCTTCCATGATAATACTACAGTCCACACTGCAGCTTGTGTCAGGGACCTTTTACAGCAGTGGGGGTAGGAGATCTTGGAACACTTTCCCTACTCGCCCGATTCATCCATTCGACTTTAATCTCACTCTGCAATTCTCTGTGTGAGAAGCACTTTGCAAACAAGGAAGACATCTTAGCAGCATTTCGACAACAGGTGATACACATTGATGAATCACACACAGCTGATGATGTTCAATGCCTTTCCCATAGTTGACAAAGATGTACGGAAGCCTTGTGGGACTATTTTGAAGAGGGCTGTGTGTAATATACTTTGTTTATATGTGTGAAAAAACGATTTCTATTTATTCATCTTTCGATTGCCCCTTGCCCATTGGTTCCTGTGCCTGGGCCCCATTTGGTGCTAACATTGCAAAGAACATTCCAGTGACCTTTAAATGCATATAGTTGATTTTCATTGCTGCAGCTTTATTGGCTGATATAACACTGTTGCCATGACTTATGAAATGACCCTCGTATATCTGAACATAATTACATTCCAAAATAGTGCTATATTTAAAAGAAACACAGTATAATCACAGTCTAGTATATATAGTCACGAAGCTTGAGTTGTGAGGGTACTAGAAACAATAGACTGTGCCTGTACTGTTTCGCATTGTCTGTGATGAGGCGATAGTAGCGATCCTAGTGGTTAGCAACTATCTATGGATGCATATTCTTTATGTATTGAGCTTCATGACTCTATATACTAGACTCTGGTATAATTGTGTATATGTATAATTAATATTTTGTAATAAACATAGATTTATTAATACTTCATAAAAATGAAGTATGTGGTTGATTGTCATCAGTGGTTCTCTTGTCAGTACAAAATACTAACATTCTCTGCAAAAAGTAGTGCTTTTGGCTTGAGAAAACTCCATGAAGTTTAGATCTTATACAGATGTTTTTTGTAGATGAAGCTTTTCGATGTTATGATGTAAATGGAGACACAAAAGGTCGAAGTGCATATACTGTTGCCATAGGAACACTTCAAACAAAACATTTACAAACCTTCTAATGTTGTGCTTGTAATTGCATGTTTGGGTACAGGGTTGCTTTTGAACTAAGAAAGGGTTGCTGTTTGTTTTCAATTTCCGCATCTGGTTATGGTCTTTTATTATAAACGCATCCATATTTGAATGTTTGATTGCACTTAGAGATTGAAGAACCTTGTGAGTATGAGTTACCAGGAAGGTACGAAGTAGAGAAAGAAAAAAACTGCAGTCAATCCTGAGTTATACAGTATTAATAATATCTGTGTGTTGTTAATGTATATAATTTTCGGAATTTCCTGTTCATATTCCTTAAACTTTTTAAGTTGAATTTTTTTTTTTGAGTCTATATAATTCTCTGTACCATTTTGTTTGAATTGGCTCACCATTAGCTGAACAGCTAGAGCATCAGCTTTCCATGCTGGTAACCTGAGTTCGAATTCCACCGGGTCCAAGTGGAATTTGTTGTGGATAGAGACTGTGCTTGGCAGATTTTTCAGATGCTCCATTAATCAGTGGCACTATGTAGTTTGCTTCCCATGATGCAGTGAGGGCAATGCCTACAGCAGCAAAAAGAACTACAGCTTTTGGCATGTCGCTCATAGTTGGGGATGGTTGGGTGAATGATGCAAGTTGGGTATCTGCCGTTGTATTAAGAAAAATTTAGTTTGAATTGATATTTTTCACATATGAGCAGTGGATTGACACAGTACAGTTTATTGTTGCGAGATTTCTGATTCAAATTAAAAGAAGATTCTAGTCAGCGTTTTTTAAACTTCCTTGTTACGAACTAATCTTTATCTCTACAATAGGGTTGTCATGTATTTAAAGAATATGTTATTCATTTTATGACATTTAGGTATGTTTAAAAGTCTCATGGCCGGTTTGTCCAAGTATTGTTAGAACACTTAACGACTGTTAAACCTTCAACACTTTGTTAAATACAGTTGTCCCATTTGTTCAACACCAGTTTGGCTTAACAGATTCTTAACCGTTTGTTAACTTTAAATGTAGGATTTCAGGCCGTTAACTCATTTAACAAACAGTTAAACATGGAGGATAACACCACATCTGTTCAGACAAAAGTTGTGAAAATAACATGTTATGTTTCTCTTTGAGGAATGTTTAGAGTAAGGGCCGTATTCACCAAGCTTCAGTAAATCAGTCCAAATGAAACATTAACTAGTACTGAACATTAAAATATTTACACGAGTACATTTATATGTGCGCTGTCTCCGTAGACTTCAAGCTGAGTAGCTATATATATATGCCTCGTCGCGCTAGTTACGTCATTGTTCTCCGATGGAGCAGTCAGTAGCGAGTTGGCTTGCCATCCCAAGGGCCCGTGTTCGATTCTCAGCGATAACTTTTTTTTATTAACGTAAATCATTTTTATGCATGTTACCTTTCTTCATTTTTTTAATTTTGTGTAGTGGAACGAATTATTTCGCAACTCTGGCTCCACTAGGAGAATTTAAAAAACTCTTGGGAGATCAATTTTCTTCCCGAAATAAGACAAAGATAAACAAACAAATTAAAGAAAAATAAAAGAAATAACATGTGGATCTAATACATTGTCCACATGCCACCGGCGTCTATCACTGCCTGGAATTTTCGGGGCATTGAGTCCACCACATCGCGGAAATAGTTCTGGTCCTTAGCAAAATCTTCCCAGGTAGTCAGAACTTGATCCCAGAACTGATCTGGATTTTGAGGTGGGATGTCTCGATATTTGTCAATCCTCCTCTTTTTCATGCTTTTCCGTGAACCGTCTTTGAACGTTTATGGCGGTGTGCACGGGGTGATTATCCTGCTGGAAAATTAAATTTCCATCAGAAAGAATATGATTATTAATTCCAAGAATCCTGCTCTTTCGCTTCTGTTTTAAAGCCAGTGCAAACATAGCTTATCGCTAGCTATAACGTAATTCTAATAAATGAAAGTTAATATACCAATTAAGTTTTATTATGTTTGAATGCACATTATATATTAATTTACTAATATTTCTTAGGTACCGGTATGTAGTTATAATAATCACTTTCATGTCTTAAAATAAAACTCAGTTGTATGTTACCTAGTTGACTAGTTTCAGCTTTGTCTCAGCTGTTGTTATGATATTCTAACCTATGATCAGTTTCTTATAAAATTTTGAGTACTGGTACCACGATCTTCATGACGTGGTATCTTTTGTGAATTTTTGTGTCCTTCAAATTTTCAAAATGATCGGTTTTTAAATGGTTAACATTATCTCCATTTGACTCTTAATTTTCGAGCAGTTCCAGATATAACAATTCTGCGTTGAAACGTGCCGCCATTTTATATTGCAACTAATGAATAATTAAAAATTTAAAGACGGAAATTTCTATCACTAAATTTAATGATAGTTTTACTGGTTCGTTAGGCTAAAGATGCTTGGTGAGATATAAAAATGATTTAATGAACAGTAAATACATTAATGAATCATTAAAACCTTAATGAAGCTTTGTGAAACCGGACATAAGACTGGTAATATATATAATTTAAAAGATATTTTGGAATATTAATATAGGGAAGATAATCTTTATAAGTCAACTGATTATCATACTGACGCTTATTTCGATGCTGAGCTATTATCAATTTAATATTGAGGAAATGTGCAATCTCAACGTGGCAAGAAATTGAAGTCAGATTTGAATATCCTACAAACAGAAATAGGCCACTTGTTCCAATTCACCAGCTACTATTAACTCTAGATTCTATGTTACTGGCTCTTCAACTATAGCCGATGTCAATAGTGCTTCAAAATATGCAGTGAGTAAATAATAAAATGTTTCAGCAGCACTTGCTTCTTTAGGACGAAATTACATACAATTTATATATGGACCTGAATTAGAGAATTTTATATGATACGGAATTCTCCTCGGGGTTTTGTGTATAGTTGACTACACACACATTCGTGTAATTATTTTCACCTTGTGGTCATAATGCTGAGATTTTTCTAAACAGAAATTCATATTTAGCATTATAAAATATAACCATACTTATAATAATAATTATTATTCGATAGTAGTCAATGCAACTTTCATTTATCAACTCTCTGTACTGTATGAATCATGGCTACTGTAACAGGTTATGATTTTACACATGTTTCATGACTTACTCTACAGTACAGAATTTAAATAATAATATCAGCCAATAAGAAGTTGTCTTATATATGCAAAATCATTACCAACTGCTGTTGAGTAGTTAGAATAGTATTAACGACAGTTAACGTTAAGTGTTGGTTATTTTAAACAAAATTATGTTGGACAAATGGAAAACATCTTAACAAAACGTTAAAAATAAACCAGCTGTTAATTTAACATTTGTTAAGCCAAATTAAACATTACTTGGAAAAACTGGCCATCAGTGTTAAAAGATTAAATCAGTCATTATCAAAATGCTGAAACATTTGACTTATTTTAAGAAACTTGTATCTTTATTTATAAATAAATTTGGACTCTTATTTACTCTATAATCATGGATTTATAAAGTATTTTATGCGAATGACAAAAACTCAAGGCATAATCTCCTAACCTTTATAAGAAAAACGTAAGATAATGTGAAAATTGTAGTCTGGTAATTCTATGGCACATGAAATGTCGGAAAAAAAAAAGAATACACCTCTCGTTTATCAGATTGTACCCCACAAATATCGAAGAAATGAATGCTAAATATCAAAATTGTTATAACATTGTTAAATATAATCTTGTTTCAAAGAATTATATATGACTCTTTTCACAGGTAACCCATATGCGTCTTATTTTTAAAATGTGTCATCTTAACAAAATAAGTTATATCTCATGACACTCTTCGAACAGATTCCATAAGATGTACATTTACAAAATAGCCGTAGGAATCCCCATTTCACAGTAAATGGCAGCTACAGAGCATTCTGATTATCGTGAAGTCATGATTTACTTAAGACATGAAAATAATTTTATTGTTCCTTGCCCAAACATTTTCTCGTAATATCAACAAAAATTATTTTATTTCTGTCTCTTACTCCTCTGTGTTGTTTTTTACGTTCTAGAATGGTTGTAATAAACTGTTCACTATCTGTCCTTGTCACTTGAAGCCTCTAGGGTTCTTAAATGCAAAGTGGAATTGTATTATGGTACTCTGTTTCAGTTGAGGACCATCGCTATTGCAAATGGATCTCGGACCAAGGGGACAACATAGCTATGGGTTGGTGACATAAAGCCTGAAAAGTACGAAGGCGTTTTTCTTCTTTGTTGGGTGGGACTGGGAGGATGCTGTAATATTCGTGAATGATAGTCTGCTTTATGGTATCACAAGATTTTTTTTTTAAATTTAATCACGAAACTCAAATGTCCGTGATTATGTTTAATACAGACTTACATCACTCTTTTGTCATTATTTCAGTCTCAAGATATATATTTGTGAAGCATCTCATTCTTAATTTGCAATTCATGCTAAATTGGGCACACTGTTACCATTTGTTGGGAAACAGTCATTGGTATGTAATGTGAGAAAGATAAATTATTATGTGGGAACATTTTTGGCTACCCACTAGAGATCATTATATTAAATTAAATTGTATTTAATTGATGTAACGAATTCTGAGATAAAGTAATTTACGAATGCTATTTTTACAAAGAAATGTGAGTTCTGCGTTTCTTGATGGCCTGTATTTCTTATAAATGTGTTCTATGAGAGTAATTTGAAAAGTTCTCGGAAAGAAATAAAAAATAACATCGTACCTCATTTTTTTAATTTTTATTTTTCAGGTAGTCTCCCTGTACACTAATACACTTGGTCCATCGATGTTCCAATTCCTTTATTCCATCTCGAAAATTAGATTCCTCAGGCCTGCAAAATACTTGTTAACTCTGGCTGTCAGTTCTTCATTTGAAGAGAATCTCCGTCCACCAAGGAAAATTTTGAGCTTAGGGAAGAGATTGAAGTCTGATGGAGCCATATCAGGCGAATAAGGCAGGTGTGGCAACAATTCGTATCTCAGGTCATGTGTTTTTGCCATGGCAACGACATGTGTGTGCAGGCACACACTGTCTTGATGAAACAGGACTTTCTTTCTTGCTAAACCTGGCCTTTTTTCGCGTATCTTTTGCTGTAGTTGATCCAGGAGGTTAGGATGATATTGTCCCGTAATTGTTTAACAAGTGGGAAGATAATCTATCAACAGAATCTCTTTCATATCCCAGAAAACTGATGCCATGACCTTTCCGGCATGGAAAAAATCTTGTTGGTTTTTCTGAAACTGGCGCAAAAAATCTTGTTGGTTTTTCTGAAAATGGACCAAACATTGTTCAGGCATTTGCACTGATCCATTTTTGATCCTGTGTGATCAGTTGCAACATCCATCTAGCAGATAATTTTTTCATACCCAATTCCTCGGTTAAAATGTGATATGCCCATTCTGATGAATACCTACAGCATAAGCAATTTCTCGCACTTTCAGTCAGGGATCCACCAAGACTATTTCGTGCACTTTTGCAGTAATTTCTGGGATAGTGATGCATCTTGACTGACCACTACGCAGATCATCTTCTAAGCTCTCCTGACCAAATTTAAACTCGTTGGTCCACTTGGCAACAGTTGAATATATGAAGGAGCAGAGTCCCCCAGTGTGTTCTGAAAATCAGGATAAATTTCATTTGCTTTCATATTTTTCTTTACAAAGTACTTTATCACTGCTCGAATCTCGGTTTTTTCTATCTTCACAAATCACTACATGGGAACAGCAATAGAGAAATGTCCGCACCACAACTCTTTACCCAGAGCACTGTTGTGCCACGTGTTTACTCATGAAGGATGACTAATCATTACACAAGAACCGGGTTGTGCTAGCAGTGACCTCTGTTGGTGATTCTGAGAACTTCTCAAACAACCCTCGTATATTTTATTCTTCTATCCACTTATTAGACCATATACAGTCTTTTACAACACCTGATGGTAGACAAGATAACACTTAACCAACAATTTATTTATTTATTTAATAATGCAGTGCGATAGAGATGACAGTAATTCATTTAATAAATTACTGCAATTTAAGAATGAAATGCTCATAATTGTAAATTTAAATCTTCACCAATGTCAGAAATTGTGTTTGATCATAACTGGTAGTACAACAATTGTGCTAGAAGAAATTGCTGTGGATTCATAAGAAATGTTTGTCATCTTAACTAACCATCTTTCATATAACTTCTAAGATAATTAAAAAACATTACCCTAAAATCAGATTAAACTTTATGAAACTAAAATCGGGACTGTGCATTGTCATGGGTACTCGAAAATTAATAAGGGAAGGAATGATTGATGAATTTATAATAAAATTAAAGTAGATGATGAATAATGTTACGAATACAAAACTTTTTCAACACAAATTATTTTTATAACAAAATTTAAATACAGAGTGTCCGGGACAAAATTTACCAATAAGAAAGGTTAATAACTCACCAAATAATTGATGGATGAAAATGCTGTTTGCGGGAATTGGCAAAGGGACTTCCAAAGTTTCGAATGACCACTAATAAACTTCTATGTGCGCACCCCTTGTAGCATGACAGATGTCCAGGCGATATTCAAGTTCTTGCCATGTGTTTTGTAACATCTCTGGAGTGACAGTTGCATAAGCAGCGACAATTCTCCAACGCAGATCCTCCAAATCTGCCACTACAGTCTTGTACACAATGTCTTTTGTGTATCCCCAAAAAAAGAAGTCCAGTGGGGTTAGGTCTGGGGATCTGGGATGCCATGCTGTAGGTCCACCTCGACCAATCCATCGCTGAGGAAAGCATTCATTCAAGTGATCTGTAACATGTAATGCATAGTGAGGCGGAGCTCCGTCTTGTTGGAAAACATATCCCTGTGGAATTTGAGGAATGGCGTAATTTTGCAGCATATCAAGATACACATTTCCATTGATAGTGTTTTCCACAAAAAAGAACGGTCCAATCACAGTTTCATGTGTAAGTCTGCACCAGACATTAATCTTAGGGCTGTCTCTTTCCAATTCCCTCACTACATGCGGATTTTCTGATCCCCAGATGCAACAATTATGCCTGTTGACGATCCCACAGACGTGGAAGGTGGACTCATCACTAAACACGACCTTCTGCAGATATCCATTTTCAATGTCAATTTTCAACAGCATGTCACTAGCGAAATCATATCGTGCAGGCAAGTCGTTTGGTTTCAACTTTTGAATCAATTGAATCTTGTATGCATGCAGACGTAACCTCTTGTGCAGAACATCGTGGATAGTTGACTTTGGAATTGCAAGTTCCCTGCTGGCACGGCGAACAGACTTACACGGGTTCCGTTGGAATTCTGTCGACTTGCGCTTCTGTCACTTTCTTCCCGCGTGGTGTTTTCTCTACAAGAGAACCAGTCTCAAGAAGCTTTCTATGCCAAGTTGTTATTGTGTGCCTATCTGGTGGTTGCTTCTCAGGCCACTGTTGTCTAAATCTTCTCTCCACTATCTTCGGATACTTGAATTCGGCAAGCCAATAGCAGCATTGAACTTTTTGTTGCACTGTGAACGCCATTTTAATTACAGCTATGTCAACAACAATGACCAAATGTTGCCAACATCACACATAAAACTTAAAATGTCCCTCTTTCATTTGCCGCAAATTTCATTTTCCTATCTCCATTATTACGTGAGTTATTAAACTTTCTTATTGGTAAATTTTGTCCCAGACACAGTGTTCTTCGTCATAGCTATCTCGTATTTTCTGCACTGAGTTGTTTTGAAGTATTGAAACAACAACAGGTAAAGATTACTTCCTGGAGCAGGTCATGTTACTGCTTATAGTACACCCCAACAATAGTACATATTTAAAAATTCATGTTCTTCATACATTAAGCAGAGACTGTCATTGAGAGTAATTCAGAGGTAGTTGGTAATCCCATTCATTTACTGAGACAAAAGCATTTCACTGTGAAAGAAAGAGTGGTGTGCAGAAAGCAATGGGAAGCTACCGCATTTACCTTTCCCAAGAAAAACTGTAAACATGCAATGAAAGACCTGCCCTTGGGCAGAACGCTATGAATTAATTAATTAATTAAACAGAGACTGTCACTGAGAGGAATTCTCAAGTAGCTGGTAGGGGTGTGGGATAGGCCGAATATTTTCTTCTGTCATGCCAACAATCATTTACAAAATAGCAGGCTAAATTATGTACTATACTCTAATTCAGACATTCAGTTCAGATTGTAACTTAAGACATTCAGTTTGTATACAAGCGTGTAAAGAAAAGTTAAGTGTGTAAGTGAAAGTTAATGCTATAAAACAAATTGAAGTGATAAAAAGAAAACTGGTTTGTGCAGTGAATTTGTCTTGGTAAAGGAAGATTTTCAAAACAGAAAAAGGGGGGGGGGATCACATTAATCAACCCACGTTCTTAATTTTGTGATTATTGTATGTATTTTAGTACTATACATTACAGTATTTTAAGGGGGAAAGAAACTGATCCTACCTCTTGATCTCTTGGCTTAGTTGCCTCGAGCGATGCCTTACTGATGTCACTTATGAGGTTTCAGCCAGTCTTCAGACTGTTGACTAAACATATGTAATATTTTTCTTCGTATTTCACTATTTTTTATAATCCAGTACAATATTTTTATTTTCAAAATAATAATAATAATAATAATAATAATAATAATACAAGAATGGTGTGAAGTATTTTCAAAACTTGTACTGTAACCTGTATAAAATCACATATTACATTTTACCATGTGACACAGAAGTCAGTTGACAAATGGGAAACATTACTGTCATTTGAAATACAATTGTATACAGTATGTTCACTACCGCAAATGTTCAAAATGTGCTTCATTTACTTGAAGACAGTGCCTCACTTAATCCTGACATAGGGTATTTCAAAAGTCAGTTCAAACATTAAACTGCTATAAATATAATATTTGAGATGGGGGGAAAAAACAAAAACATCACAGTGTTGGGCAAACAACGGGGTTTACAAAACATAAGGAAGGTGTCCTCTGTTCTTTTGTTCAACATACGGCATTCTGTTTGCGACACCATGCACAGCATTTTGCAGATAATGTCTTGGAATATTGGCAATTTCTTGCGAGAGGGCATCTTTCAATATTGCAATAGGATTGCTGGATGTGTCAGGAAAGCTCGTTCTTTAAGGTAACTCCAGAACCAAGAGTCGGCTGAATTGAAATCTGGAGTTCACGGAGGCCACATTGTTGGAAAGCGCCTACTGATGACTTTGGTCGGAAAACGAACCTCAATTACGCGTGTTAACTCCACCATTATTTTTTTAGTAGGTTATTTTACGACGCTTTACCAACGTCTTAGGTTATTTAGTGCCTGAATAAGATGAATAATGCTGGTGAAATGAGTCCGGGGTCCAGCACCGAAAGTTACTCAGTATTTGCTCATATTGAGTTGAGGGAAAACCCCGGAAAAACCTGAACCAGGTAACTTTCCCCGACCGGGAATCAAACCCGGGCCACCTGGTTTCCCAGCCAGATGCACTAACTGTTACTACACAGGTGTGGACAATAATGGAATAAGACAGACTGTTACAGTAAACGGGGAGTGCTACTACAGCATGTTACAGAACTTCGTCATCCCTAGACTGAGGAATCACGATACGGAAAACATAATCTTCATGCAAGATGGTGCTCCACCCACATCTTTATCCCTGCAAAACAATTATGCAGATGTGTGGCGATCGTGTCATCAGTATGCACTGTCTGCAGATTTCAATCCGACCGACTTTTGGTTATGGGGTTACCTTAAAGAACGAGTTTTCCTGACACATCAACCCTACTGCAACTGAAATATGCCATCTCGCAAGAAATTTCCAATATTCCAATACATTATCTGCAAAATGCTGTGCATGGTGTTGCAGACAATGCTGTACGTTGAACAAGAGAATGGTGGACATCTTTCCAATGTTTTGTAAACTCCGTTGTTTGCCCAACACTGTGATGTTTTTGTTTTATCCCTACCTCAAATATTACAATATTTATAACAGTTTAATGTTTGAACTGACTTTTGAAATACCCTATACTTCTGTCATGCTTAAAATTGTTGCAGATGGGATGTTTGGATAACATGGGGGATCCTTTGTTTCAAATCGTCTATAGATTTTGACTCTGTCTGAAAAAGTGTTTTTTCTCAAATCCACATAGAAAGAAACGAAGGGGTGTGAAGTCTGGTGATGGTGGAGACCATGACTGAGGTTTATCCAGTGCACACCAAACATGTCATTTAGTTTCTGGTGAAGTGTTAGAGCATGATGTGCCGTGACCCCATCTTGTTGAAACCACATTTTTACCCATTTGTTCAGTGGCAAATCATACAGGAACTCCATTACAGTGCTGTCCAAGGATTTCCCATATGTGTGTTGGTTTATATTTCCATCAAAGAAATATAGCCTTTGATATGTCTCCAAAAGAAATAATCAAGAGGCATTAAATCAGGATAGCAGGCTGGCCATTCAATTGGACCTCCTCTTTTGATCCAATGTCTTGGATATGCGAAATTTATAAAGTTTCTTACAGCAAGAATAAATTGTGCTGATGCTTCGCCCTGTTGTATCCACACCTGTTTTCAACAGCTCTGGAACAACTTGTTGTAAATCTCCTCTTTCAAACATAGTGGCAGGAAGTAAGGTACAAAGTATGATTATGTCTGCAATGTAATTACGGGCTTGTACTGACTAAGAACTACTTCAGAGACCACCAGTTCCTATTTGGAAAGTATTATATTTCAACCCTTCTGTAAGGTCCTTCAGTTTGAGCATAATCTTTTGAATAATCCAGTTATAAATCACGCATTATCTGCTGTTTGTGGAAGTTATTTTAACTGGTACTTTTAATTGACATTTACACATAAGACTGTGTACTGTGGGTTACTTATGCTGAAAACTGCATTTTTAAAACGTAAAATACATTTCTCTTACTAATATTACCGCTGTTTTGAAATCTTTTAGAATCATAAATTCGTTCATGAGAAACTAAAAGACACATTATGAAAGTGACAAAAGATAAAATTGTCTCATATCAGATGTAAAAAAGTGAAATAGCTAGGAGAGAGGGAGACATTCACTCACTCACTCACTCTTCAATTTTGAAAATTTAAAATATAAACATGTAAATATCTTTTTGTATATTGACAAGGTTTTTACCATTGTATGATTGCTTGGACATATATTTAGTTGTCTAGTAGTTGAAGCTTTAAGTTTCAAGTACAGTTTTCATGTTTTTGCAAACTAATACCCTAAATTTGGTAAAATTATATAAATATTTGACTTCGATACAGATAGGTTTATAAAAGTTTGCTAACCATTATTCTTCACAAGTGAATCTCATTAATTAGTCTGGAACAGATAGAATAGAATTAAATCAATAGATAACGACCACAAAGTTCAATATAATTCTACACTTCAAAAAGCCATTGACATGAGGAAAAGTGCTGAAAAAATTCTGCAGGTTACAGTTAGGGCACAAATGCAGGTATATTATACTATACTTCGGATCTCTGCACGTACATCTTATATCATATTAATCATGTATGAGCCTCTTTCTCAAAAATACTAGTTTAGTAGTTCACCAGTTACTAGTTACCAGAATATATTTATTTCACCAGCTGTAGTAGATTCTGTTTCTCAAACTATTTTACCAGTCTAGTAATTTGTGACAATTTTTCACTAGTCACATGATCTGTTTCACTAGTCAGCTGATTGAGTTCATTTGTTTATAGTCATTGGCAGGTATTGTTATTTGAGGTTAGAAAGCTAAGTTGTTTGTGTTTTGGTTTTGATTTCTCTTTTCGGTTGAAATTCCATCAATTGAAAGCAAATTAACTATATTCAATATGATTAATGAATCAAAGGATATATTATTCGGTGCTTTTTTCAAGCATATTAACAAAAAATGATAAAGTAAATGTAGTATGTGAGGCTATGGAACTTATACCTCAGAACAAAGATCATGCATACATTAGGGACACTTACTGGCCCAACATTTAGAAAGCAACTTCGATAAGTACCAATTCAAGTTCACAGTACATATTATGTAGCTAGTGAGTCTACTGCCGACATGAATGCCATTTATGACTTGGTGAAAAATTCGCTAATTTTTTTTTAGTTTTAAATTTGATATAAAGTATTCATAAATTATCGTCGTTTTATATTTAATTTGTAGGCTAAAGTTGACAATGTCAGAAGAACTGACAGTGGAGGAGGAAAGCCAGCAAAAATTACTGCAGTTGATGAATTGGTATTAGATTATTAGGAAAGAATTCTGCAAGTGTTGCTGGTCTAGGACAGAAAGACCAGAAGCCATTGGAAAATAATCAACATCCCGATTTGTAGAGCAATTTGTATTTGAAGCTTTGCTGATAATGCATGACTTCTATTTGTTTGTCTTGTTATGGCAGGTCCCCACTATATTTAACAACTCTTCAAGCTTTTCAGCACTTTACCTACACCGTTCATTATATTTAAACAATGCATGTTATGTTGTGTTTTATTTAACGACGCTCGCAACTGCAGAGGTTATATCAGCGTCGCCGGATGTGCTGGAATTTTGTCCCGCAGGAGTTCTTTTACATGCCAGTAAATCTACTGACATGAGCCTGTCGCATTTAAGCACACTTAAATGCCATTGACCTGGCTCGGGATCGAACCCGCAACCTTGGGCATAGAAGGCCAGCTTAAACAATGCTCCTGTAAAGGAATAATAATTGTTTTTCTCGATTTAGTTTTAGCTCTTCTCACAACAACTTCATCACTTCAATTGGAATCACTAAACCACATATTAAAAAAAAATAACTACAATATTTTGTTTTAATTATCTGAGAAAGGTTGTCACTGGTAACTGATAATATAGAAATCATCAGTCTTTAGGGTTTTGTAGGAATATTCCTGTTGAATACTAGTATAGTCAACTAGATTAGGATTTTGAGAAACAGAATCACTTATGAACTGGTAAAATCGATCAATATTACTAGTCTGTGAATTGATAACTACTACTTTACCCTTGTAGTTTCTAGAAAAACAAATTTGTAAAATAAACTAATAATGCTACTGTACAGACTAGTATTACTTGTCCATGAGTTTTGAGAAACAGGCCCCTGGAATCAGGAGGATAAATCAAAATAAATTCAAACATAAAAAATCTAATTTTAATATTTGCGAGTTTGTGGGGTTAAATTCAAATTGGTAGGTAGGTGTATTCCTAAAGAAATCTTGATTATAAAGCTACTTATATATGTCGACCGTTGTATGCCCACTCTCTCTGTAACTGACTGAAACAAATTTAATCATCAGTGGTTTCAAATAACACAGTGCCAACACTAGACACGGTATTTCTCTACCCTGTGTCTAGTATAACTATTAAAATGTGTTCTGTTTATTTACAGGTAAAGTGTGGTGATGATGGCCACAGCAATACAGAATAATGGAATTGAATCACTCGCAAATGGCAACATAAATCATGTTGAAGTGAATGAAACTCATGTGGAGCCCAATAGCATCTCTACTGACACTGCTGCCACAGAAGCACCAGCAGAAGCAGACCCACCTGAAATAGACATAGTAATAAACAATGTGGTCTGCAGCTTTAGTGTTCGATGTCACCTGAATCTCAGACAGATAGCATTGAATGGTGCTAATGTGGAGTACAGGCGGGAGAACGGGGTGTGTTGATCTATTAAATTATTTTCTAGAGTGGTAACCATAATATAGCATTGGTCATTCATTGTTGTGATCTTATAGGAGTGGATAAGCTGGTCACATGCTAGTGTGCTGGATTAGTATTTGGGAGGTCCTGAATTACATCCATGAAGATAAGGATTTAGTGGTTTACTACAGTTTTTTTTTTAGCAGAAACTATGACGACATTTGAAATAGCTCATGGCTGTTTCTTTCATAGTTTTTTCCAATTAAAAAGTAATATTGGTCTGTCGTAATATTTACACTGAGTAAACCACTGCAGTTGAAAGTGTTTAGTGAAAAAATTGAACAACAGGGTAATTCACAAAGAAAAGTCGTAATTTTAGAATATACAGTAAAACCTCGATAAGATGTGCCCGCTTATTACGCTATCCTGTGTGATACACTTTTTTTTGTCCAGTCCCTGCACATTTCATATATGCTTTCATAAAATACCCCGTTTGTTGCGCTCAAGTCCTACATAATATGCTATTTTTGTGGAATATTTTCGATGAATTTTCATAAATTTACTGTAACAGCAATGAAACATTTTGGTTATTGAACTGACTGGTGCCGTTAACCTGGAAAGTACGGTATTCGACCCTTTACCTGCGCACTTAAACCTTCATACTATACAATATCCCACCCTCTTGTAACACACTCTTATTTGATTCTTTACCTGTGCGCTTAAAGCCTACATAGAGTTACAATACCCCAGCCTCTTGCTAATCCCCTCTCTCAAACAACATTCCTCACTCAGCCGTATTAAAATTCTGGAAATTTTTTGTGGTCAATTTGTTGTCCTTTAGTGTATTGAAGTGTCTGTGGGTGTGATTACAATGAATGTTAAACGAAAAGTGCTTTCTATATAGGAAAAATTGGAAATCTACGAAACTACAATGAAACAACTCTCTGATTCATTAGGAATCCCATCATTGACATTAAGGACGATAATAAGAAATCGCAACTTAATCACTGCAGGTACGTCTGGAGGATGTAAGTGCAGGAAAGTGAAGTGTGGTAAACATGAGGACTTGGAGAACACACACACAGCAAACAACTATAAATTACTTTTTTTTCGAAAGAATTAAGTACAGTACATATTGCAAATGTCTTTGACGTACAGTACAGTAATTACATAATGGCGTAATACTGTATTACCTTTCAATAATTATGTATTTCAATAAAGAAAAATACTAATAAGTATTGTATATAAGTCAAAATTAGTAAACCCGCCTAATATGCAGTTTACACGTGGTCCCTTGAACAGCGTCTCATCGGGGTTTTTCTGTACTATAATTTTTAAGCAGTTTTCAGTAAAGAAGTCCATATGGACATAGGTCTGATTTCGAGTGTTAACAGAAGTATGGCTGTTTGATTCTCAAAACAATTGCTACACTTCTTTAACTCTAAATCACTTTTAGAGACTGGCAGATGGAAAACTCATACTTCATGTTCTCAGACAAATAGTGTTCTTGAAGATTGTGTCAATGGTTAGTTTATTAATTTAAAAAACATCACCCTCTGTATCAGTAAACTTTTGCACTATGTGTGAATTACGCGTATTGCTCTTGCAAGTTCTGTCCCTTATGCATGCTATTGCATCCACATTGCTGTGAAATAGTGCATTTGCTTCCACCTTTGTGTGATAGACTACATAACTAATTTTCGATCGTCATGGCACAGGACATAAGGTTTGGTGAGATTCATAATGGTATGTTTATGTGTACCAATAAACGAACATAGTTTCTTAACCATTTGGAATTGGACCAATAGTTGTATGAATCTTTTTATTAAAAACAACTTCATGACTTATATCTTTAAGTTACAGCCTTCTTCGTGAATCACTATCTGTGAATGATGTTTTGCAATGATTATAACACAAGGCAATAATATAGAATTAAATTTTCTACGTTTATGTGTGTATGTAATTTTTTTTATGTTTCCATGTACATTATCTATACGTATTTTCGTATTTGTCCGAGCATTTTGTCCATAATTTTTTGTTTGATTGCTGTTAATTGCTAAATGTCATAATTACTTTATTTAAGCCTATGTAGAAACATTAGAAACTTTCATTCCAGTATAGATTATATAAAAAGAGAATATATTTTTGTTTTATATATTTTCTCCATAATTGATCACATTTGGAAATCTGGACTTGCCACTATTTACAAATCTAAATCCAATGCTACATTCTTTTTCATGTGGATATGGAACAAAGTTTTTTTCTTCTTTTCTCTATAGCTTTAATCAGGTGAGTGCATTTAGTTTAAAATAAATGTGAGTAGATGGAAATGTACACATTCTGAGGCCACTGCAGTCCACATTCCACATATTTTATTGACTAAACAAGCATGCTGTTTTTCAAAGAGAATGTAAAAATAGATTTTAAAAATCGAGATATTGCAAACAATTTTTCATTTCACATTTTTAGAAGGGAATAAGAAAAAAAGAAAGAAAACGAAGTTTTTGACCAAAACTCAGTAGTGCATCTCCTAAGAAACAGAAATGATGATGTGGCAAAATGGTAAAATTTGAGATACACTCATCTCAGCTGTTCTTTTAGTCTTTTTCTTACCCCGTCCTAATCCCTCTTCCTTCCCCCTCTCTCTTTTCGTCCCCCCCTCTTCCCAAGTTTAATTGGTGCAGCTGAATTTGTCGGATGGTGACTTCTCATCAGAGAGACCTGTTACTGATTTCTGGCAGATTGTGAGCCATGATATAATGTGCATCTGTAGAGTTGTATACAAGTATTTCTGAATATTTAGATTTCCTGTTATTTTTTTTATTATCCAATGTAATAAACTCTATTTCACCCTGAGGTATATTAGGATTATAGTTGACATTAAAGTACATATTTTATAGCCAATAAACTAGTGGAGAGTCGGGTAGTATCAGACATCGGGTAGTATCGGACAGTGCGTTTCTTTCATCTACCACCATATGGTAGTACCTGAATGACATGGTTACGTTTCTCTATGCGACATCACAGAAACGTAACCATGTCAATCAGGTACTATCATTGTGTGGTTGATGAAAGAAACTCACTGTCCGATATTACCCGATGTCCGATACTACCCGACTCTCCCCTATAGTAAAGTGATAATACAAAATAGTGGACACAGTTACTAATCACATGAATTATGTAGAAGCATGCACATTAGTGAAAGAATGGCTCCTGTTAAAGATTAATTAGATCAGGGTTGGGCAGAATTATGCACTCTGTGCTTGCACGGTGTACTACGAGAGAAGTGTGCTTATAGAGTGCACGAAAACCGGTTTATTCAAGTTGCAGTACGTACTGTATGTTTCAAAAGAAAATGTTATTCTACCAAACTAAATAAGAACACAAAATAATGAAACACTTCCTTAAACACAAAACAAAACATGTCTGTTGCACATTAATTCATATTACTCAATTTCTAAAGATTTGGAGAAACTGTATTAGGACAAGCTATGCGAAGAACTGCCGTTAAAAGCCCATCATTTCTTGTTTGAGATTTGTTTATTTTCGTAATAGAAAATAACTGTTCACAACTATAAGTGGAACCAAATAAACACAAAACTTTCTCACACAGCTTATGCAGATTGAGAAAGTGTCCTCTTGGGAATCAGTCATAAACTGAATAAGTCTCGACCTTGAATCATATTTCGCTCGCATCTCTCGATCACATCGCAGGTCAATCAATTCACACTATAATGAAGGGGGGGGGGGCAAATATCAATAATCACTTGGAATCAGAACATATAGCAGAAATACGCAAATCCATTTCCAGACAATCTAAATCGTGGAACCTTGATGTAGATTCCTCTAATAGACCGGATAGAATACATGCGTACATTTCGAAATTTTCATTGTTCAAAATTCTATACGCTTAGATAAGGATGGGAAATTATATATTTCGCCCTTTTGCGTTTGACGTATCCATAACAGCAATTTCTCCTTAAAAGCTGCAATTCTATCTGCAAATTGTGTATTAAGAATTACTTTTCCCTGAAGTCCTAAATTTAGCTCATTTAAAAGCTGTGTAAGATCTGTTATAGCTGCTGGCACACTACAGCGCGCTGCAGCGCTCGCACTTGGAATTCCCCGTGCGCACGGAGGGCAAATGCACTCAAATGTCCATCGCTGAATTAGATGTTTGAGGAATAATCAGTGCAAAAGATATACAAGAATGTCTAACCGTTTCAAAGGAAATACATGACTTCAAAAAGATAATCGACAGCAGATTGATAAAACGAAGTTTGGCTTTCCATTTCGAATTAATAAATTAATTCATGAACAATGAAACAGTTGTTGTTGTTGTTTTTTAATGCCAGGCGTTTGACAATAAAGTCATTTGACCTCTTGCACTCCAATATTTTTCAAAGCTATTATCATGACCAGCCACTGAAGCACAGATTTTGAGGTGTTCCGAATCCATTTCTTGGTTTGAGTTGCACAATGGACAGTTAGGGGACTGATATATTCCAATTCTATGCAGGTGTTTGGCCAAACAATTATGGCCTGTTGCCAATCTAAATGCAGCTACAGACGATTTTCGTGGTAAATCGGGAATTAACTGTGGATTTTGATGCAGAGAGTTCCATTTTTTCCCTTGGGATTGTGTTATCAAATTTTGTTTGTTGAAGTCTAAGTATGTAGATTTAATAAATCTTTTTACAGAGTAATACGTAGATTTAGTAACAGGTCTGTAAGTAGCAGTGCTGCCCTTCTTTGCTAAAGCATCCGCATTCTCGTTTCCCAGGATTCCATAATGGGATGGTATCCATTGGAATACAATTCTTTTATTGAGTGATATTAATTGAGAGAGCATTTTAGTTATTTCTGCTGTTTGAGATGAAGGTGTGTGTTTAGAGACTATTGATAGAATAGCTGCTTTGGAGTCTGACAATATAACTGCATTCCTAAATTTACTGATGTGGCATAGAAGATTCCTGAGACTTTCACTTATTGCAATGATTGCTCCATCAAAACTTGTTGTTCCATACCCAAGAGATCTATAAAGTGAGAAGAGACAGCACGTAACACCTGCACCGGCACCTTGTTCTCTGGAGATCAAGGATCCGTTGGTGTATAAATGAAGCCAGTTTTGTGGAGGGTATCTAATATTAATTGTCTCTAAAGACAATTGTTTTAGTACTTCAGTGTTTACTTCTGATTTCAGTATTTCTTCTGTTAAATTTAGATTATATTCCATATTTAATAGAGTTAAAGGGTTTGGTTTAATTTGTAGGTTTTCTTTTAAATTCGGGATATTGATTTTCTGTTTTAATTCTTGAACAATGGATATGAAACTTTTTAGAGTTTTCAATCTACAGAGAGGACTGTATGAATGCCAATTGTTTCCTGGTAATCTAATAAGTTTTTCATATTGAATCAGTGCTTTTTCTTCTATTGTCATTTTGATGCTGTTAATATTAGTGAGGAATCTCATAGAATCTATTGGAACAATGAAACAGTTAAGAGTAATAAAAGGATGTTACAAGCGTTGATTTACTGTTACAAGTTATATACATGATTTAGGAACAACTACAATAATTAAAATATGAGCCGTTCAGAGCAAAAGCAGTGTAAGTCAAAATTGGGTAATGAGGTTTAAAGTAAAAAAATCTGTAAAATACAGTGTAAAGTTGCAATTAATATGGCCTTCTTGCTATTCACTGACTACTAATAGTTTAAATAAATTGAATATTAATTGCTACTTTGCGCTGTATTTTACAGAATGTTTACTTTAACCCTTATTACCCATTTTTGACTTACACCACTTCTGCTCTGAATGGCTCATATATCACAAGTAATGACTTACAACTTACGAATAACGAAATTCTTGAAGGGCAATATATAATAGTAGAGGTAATACACAAGGTTAGAAACAAAAGTAAACAGTAAGGGAATAATAGAATAAATGACTTAAAATTACAAATTAAACACATGATTTTTAAAGCAATAGTTAACAATAAAGAGATACTAATAACAATACATTGACTGCAGTTACAGATAAAACCCACCATTTTAAAAACAAACACTCAAAGAATCAATAGCTATTTTCAGGCATCATACATATGGACCATGACTTTAATTCACATCTTCTTGACATTACTTCATATATTATTGTGTGTTTCAATCTATTTAAATTTGTTATTTTTCACTGTAACAACAAAAATATTTTTCATTAAGGCTCAAGGCATTTGCTCTACTGTATCTGCACACATTGTATTCTTCACCTGACATAATTAGGAACTTAAAATCCAGACGTTTGAGATGGGCAGGGCATGTAGGATGTATGGGCGAATCCAGAAATGCATATAGAGTATTAGTTGGGAGGCCGGAGGGAAAACGACCTCTAAGGAGGCCGAGACGTAGATGGGAGGATAATATTAAAATGGATTTGAGGGAGGTGGGGTATGATAATAGAGACTGGATTAACTTGCACAGGATAGGGACTGATGGCGGGCTTATGTGAGGGCGGCAATGAACCTTCGGGTTCCTTAAAAGCCATTTGTAAGTAAGTATATTTACTGTATCATGTTACTCTTTGTCAATAGCAACCTGTAGTTGTCACAGGAAGAAATATATATAAATAAAAATAAAATGGTTGTTAAACACATTATTTTAAAAGCAATAATTAGCTATATTAAGAGATGACTTAAAATTTGCAAATTAAATACATTATTTACTAACAACAAATTGTAATAAGAAGATATTACAAGAAATGGCCCAAAAAATTTAGAAATCTAATACCTAATTTAAAAATGAAAACCAATAGTAAAATTATAGTATACAAAATTGAAGACTTACAGTTTCATAATAGTTTATTAGAACTAATAGGATTTTTTTTTTTGTTTTGTTTTATTCCCCCCCCCCCCCCCAGATTAATTTAACACTTCACTTCACAGTTTCAGGAATATTCTATTCAAGAAGGACATAAAATAATTAATTATATGATTTAGAGTTTGTAAGTATATTGGTTAACGGTTTGGTAAATGTGTAATTTAAAGTGTTCAGTAACAACTCAAACTCGTATTTTTCACGGCAAAAGACTGGAAATCATATAATACATGTTTAACATCTTGAGATTTCTCCCCACAAATGCAAGTTGCATCGTTTTTAATATGGAATCTATTTAAGTATTCTCCGAATTTCCCATACCCAGTCAAAAACTCTGTCAGTACGAAATTTGGCATTATTACTTTACATTTATTTCGATCATAGACTGTGGGAAAATACAACTCTTTTGCAAGAGTTCCCTTATCACTACCAATCTTTCGTTCCATTGTTGCATATAATGTTCTTTGGCTACCTTTTTGATATAGGATATCAGACATAAATGGTAAGACAATGGAATGTTCAGAGTTGGCTGCCATCTTTGCCAATTTCCTGTTATTTTAATTTCACAGTTTCTTTATTCTCATGAGATGGTCTCAATGAAGCTGAATTACTCCAGAAATTTAAAATCATTGTTAAAAAAATTAAAGAAAATGGGGGTTAACAACCTATGACATGTATGCCACACATGGTATGTGGGCAATTTTTTAATGGCATGCAGCAAGTTCCAGTCATAGAGCAAAGAAAGAGGGAGGGAAAGTATACAAGTCAGTTGTGATTTGCATTTGTTGTCACTTATAGTTTGTGACTCAGGGGAAGACTAGCGCGGAGTGAGGAGAAAGAGTGAATAATAGATAACATTATGAGAACACGTGCAGTACTTGTACTACTAGTAAGTGGAAATATTGTTTCCTCTTACTAGTAGTACAAGTATTGCACTGTTGTCATAACATTATCTGTTCAACACCCTTTCTTCTCACTCCACATTCATCTTCTCTTGAGTCACCAGTAGTTTATTTTAAACTAGCCTCAAAGCAGTTTCTTTATGTCTACTTGTTGATTTTGATTGTTTTCGGTGTTACTTGATATCTGCTGTAATAGATGCAACTCTTCTCTCCATCATGGGCTGGCTTTCTCAAATTAAGAGTATCAACCAAGTGTAATTTGCTACCAATAATTGTCAAGTCCACGTGGATTACAAAGTTACCTGTCTTCAAACAAATGAGTGCACCTACTATATCATTTTGCTGTTGTAACTCATTAGTAGTGTTCACAGCTTGAAGACTGAGAAATATGCATGGAAAGTTTGGTAAGAATAGAACATTGCAGGTAGCACCTGACACGAGGGTTGTTATATATTTAGAATATTCATGATTACGTCTTACTGTAACTTGGCCAGAAAAAATTAATGAATTTTCATTATTGTCAACTACTACTTGATAAACTTCACATTTGCCTTTTGGTTTATAAACCTGTTACTATTTGGAACTAAAATGGGTAATTATGTATAAAAATATCTTTATTATAGAATGCATTGCATAAAGTACTTTGGTTAAAAATCAATAAATTTATTTCTTTGAACATTGTAATAAACAGTAATTTGTTCCATGGCTTTGTTCCAGTTTTTATGTCATTAAAACTTTTTTTTACTGAACATACAAGAAGAATAAGTTTAAAAAAAAGTTAAAACTGCATAATTTGTCAACAGGTTTCAATAGTGATATTATTGACTTAGTATCTCTTTCTTGTTATAGTCGATTAGGTTCTTCTTTTCATAGCCTTTTATTTTCTGAGTTTGTTTATTTTTATTATATTTAATTCTTTTTTCTTCTATATACAGGGTATCCCATTTATCTTTACCACCCAAAATAATTTTGTTCACAAGCACCAAATGAAAAATTGTCGTACAAAAGATGTACAACTTAAAGGGGGAAATAATACTGATGGGGAGGCAACCTTGTAGCATTATTTATTAATGAGTTACAAGTACTAACATTGTTTCTTTAAATGGCACTATGTATTTGTTATTCAGTATTTTAGTTAAGCTCATCAAGACTTGTCCAAAAATGTATCACAGTAGGTCATCCTAATAAACATTCATTCATACATACATACTTTTCTGTCCAAGAGCAGGTCTTTCACTGCAAACCAAGCATTCTCCAGTCTTCCCTATTTTCTGCCTTTCCTCTTTGTCTCTTCACATAACCCATGTATCTTAATGTCGTCTATCATCTTATATCTTCGTCTGTCCTGAACTCTTCTCCCGTTCACCATTCCTTCCAGTGCATCCTTCAGAAGGCAGTTTCTTCTTATCCAGTGACCCAGCTAATTCCTTTTCCTCTTTCTGATCAGTTTCAGCATCATTCTTTCTTCACTCACTCTTTTCAACACAGCTTCTGTATGTCCATTTCACATGCTCCATTATTCTCCATATCCACATTTCAAATGCTTAGAGTTGCTTCTCCTCACTTCGTCGTATGTCCATGTTTCTGCTCTATACATTGCTACACTCCACACAAAGCACTTCACTAGTCTCTTCCTTAGTTCTTTCTCCTGAGGTCCACAGAAGATGCTCCTTTTTTCTGTTAAAAGCTTCCTTTGCCATTGCTAATCTCCTTTTGACTTCTTGACAGAAGCTCTTGTTACTGCTTATAGTACACCCCAAGTATCTGAAGCTGTCCACTTGCTCTACCTCCTCGTTTAGAATTCGCAAGTTTACCTTCTTTACTTTTTTTTTCTATGACCATGGTCTTCGCTCTAATAAACTGAACCACATCATTATCTATCACACCGTGATTATATGTACAAAAAATCACGGATGTAGCTTGAAAAATGTAGAAAATAAATAGAAATTTCTCCCATCACTCCCCTTAAAGAACACCACGCGCGCGCGCGGGGGTGTGTGTGTGTGTGTGCGTGCGTGCGTGCGTGCGGTTTTTTTTTTTTTTTTTTTTTTTGTTCATGGATTCTTTGAATAAATTTTCTGTTCAAGTGTTTAAAACATTGTATTTTCATATTCTTATCATAAATTCGAGGTACACCATTATATCCTGGCATAGTTGACTCGTGATAATGCCTTATTGGATCACTTATGAGATTCCCACCAGTCATCAGACTTTTGATGAAACATACATACTCTGCAGTATTAGCACTAGTAGTGCAAAACTTGTTATATGTGTATATAAGTATTACTTAATCCTATTCAACTCTCTGGAGAAAAGCCCTTATCAGCGCACTTCCCAAAATTAACCATTCATGTCCAAATGACTATAGATCCCTCAGTATCCTACCTGCTCCATCAATAGTTCTAGAATGTATTGTACATGAACAACTGACGACCTACCTGACCGAACATTGCTTACTTGACAATATCAGTCAGGATTCATAACTGGACACAGCACGACTACAGCACTTTTAAAGATCAATGAGGATGTTTGCTAAGCCTTTGATGAACAGAAATTGACACTGTTGTTGCTACTTGACTGCAGTAAAACATTTGACACAGTAACAGAACTTCTCTCATATAAACTTAGACAACTTAATCTTTTTGACACTGCTGTCATTTGGTTTGACTTCTATCTTCACGACTGCCAGCAGTGTGTTACAGCAGGTATTTTTCCCTTGAAATGGCATGTCGTGAAGTCTGGAGTATCACAAAGCTCTGTACTTGGACCTCTTTTGTTTATATCTGTTATGACTTGACTAAAGTGATAAAACAAATATACAACCATTTTCATCCTGACGAAATGACAGATGCAATAAAAAGACGTAATGAAGACTTGAACTCTCTTTCGATGTGGGCTTATGAATTTGTCAGTAGTGATGGGTCATCATCTTCTTAGAACTGTAGACTGCAAGAATTTGCTTAGTATCATTTATGCTTGTACAATTATTGAATACAGTAAAACATCTTGGAATCTTTATGTATAATGATCTTAATTGGAACACTCAAGTTACCCATACTTACTTACGGCTTTTAAGGAACCCGGAGGTTCATTGCCGCCCTCACATAAGCCCGCCGTCGGTCCCTATCTTTAGCAAGATTAATCAAGTCCCTACCATTATATTCCACCTCCCTCAAATCCATTTTAATATTGTCCTCCTATCTACGTTTTGGCCTCCCCAAAGGTCTTATTCCCTGCGGCCTCCCAACTAACACTCTATATGCATTTCTGGATTCGCCCATATGTACTACATGCCCTGCCCATCTCAAATGTCTGGATTTAATGTTACCCATATATACAAGAAAATATTGTCGCTGCTCCATCCTTTAAAGCACATAAAACACTTTCTACCACTTACATTAAAAAAGAATCTTATACAGACACTTGTGATGCCCCATTTCGATTACTGTGATTCCTTGTTGACAAACTTAAGCTCTAACTTAAATGAGAAATTGCAACATGTTCATAATTTATGTATAAGATTCGTCTGTAATATTCGGAAATTTGACAATGTAACACTGTCTCTTGAGCTGCTCTCATGGCCTCGTCTAAAGGAACTAAGAATCGTACATGCTCTTTCACTTTTATACAAAATTTTACATAACTCTTCTCCAAATTACTTGTCTTCACATTTTGAGTTCCTCACTACTTCATGAAATCCACATCAATCTCTCCTTTCTATTCTTCATTACAGAACTTCCCTATACTCATCCTCCTACACTGTATCATTGCCTTGTCTTTGGAATTCGTTACCTAGTGACGTCAGGGATTGCCGGACACTGTCACAGTTTAAAAGTAAACTAGAACAGTATGTTTTATCTCACGAAATTCGTTTCTGAGAAGTTGCTAGATTTATGTCGAAGTTTTTATCTTTAGTATTTTGGCAATAATTTTCTTTTGTTAGGTTAATTCTTTCTCTTGTCTTTGTGTAAAGATACTAGAACAGCTTATTAATAATGACGCTGAGTGTCACTTATTTTGTGTCTGTATTTGTTGTATATATTTTTTTGTTTTTGTTTTTTTTTTCTTTTTTGCATCATTGCTTAATATGTTAGACTAATTTATATTATTTTCAGTTACTACTTGTATGTTGTTGTTTTTTTATGTCATATGCATTCTGTCACACATTATTACATAAGATTAATTGCATCATGATGTATAATTTTTCTTGTTGTATTGCATTTCTGGTGGTGTGGAAGAGAAGGCCTGATAGCCTTAACTCCACCAGAGTAAATAAATAAACTAAAAGTGAAGTGATGATATAGAAAAGAGCTCAAGTTATTTAAATTGACCAATAAAATAACTCGATATAGGAATATCTGGAGAGACCATGTGAATAGAATGACAGAAGATTGCATACGTAAAACAATATTGACGTACAAACCAATGGGAAGAAGGAATGTGGGGTGAGCAGTAAAAATATGGGATCAATTTCTAATATTCTCTTGAAACCGAAACAAGCCCTTGAGACTTATCCCTTATCATTGATGTTTATGATAATGATGGTAACTTCCTTTTGAAAATCAGTGTAATCTTGAAATTGAATGCTATTGTCATACTGGTTCTGACAGCATCAGTATACTCGGTCAGAGCTTAAATACAACTTATCAACTGTCCATTATTGTCTATTGTTGAAAAGTGTATGTAATAACAAGTTAGCAAACATGCAATATTCTCTTGTGCTGCACGTTTATTTAGTTAAATCTTAGTGGATTACAAATTGATTGATTGAAATACAATGGGAATTTCGAAGAGTTTAGTGTACATGATGTTTCAAGCAGCATTTCTGTCGTTAATAAGAAATAAGAAACCTGGAAACAACTGGATTCCTCCTCAGTGATATTGGCAAACATAGACCACTAGTGTTCAAAATCGTATAGATGAGATTCGACAATTCATTACAGAAATTCTTGTGCTGAATAAACCAAGACATAGGCTATTTCTATGGCACGTATCAGTAAAAAACAAAGAATGCTGGTATATGGCCGTACAGAGTATGTACAGTGCAAGAATTAAAGGAATCAGACAAGGAAAAAAGTGCGATATTGCCAATGGTTCCAAGCTTTTCTTATGTCAAGTTCAAGGATTCCCTCCATAACATGGTTTTTGGACGAGGCTTGGTTTCACCTGACAGGCCACATCAACTTCCAAACAGCAGGCACTGGGCTGACGAAAATCTGCATGTTATTCACCAAACACCATTACATTCTGAAAAAAAAGATTGGGTTGTGTTGTGCAGAGCATTGGCTCTTTTTCTTCAATAAGGCAGTGAACACACATTTTCAGTTGTATCTTTACAGAACTCGTGCAACAAGTCATTTTGCTGTAACCTGATTCTCTCATAATTATTGTATGTCTCAGAAGTGGATTCCTGGGTTTGCTCTTATTTGTTTGGAAGTCATAACTGATTAAAATTATAATGATTTATATGGATCATAGTGAACAGTTACTCGTTAATCCGGACTATTTGGGGAGGATAAATTGTTCGGTTTAACAAAAGTTCGGACAGTAGAAAGTGCATTAAAACTCCGTTTATAGCAACAAAACACGTTTATTATGGTATATTTAAAGGACATAGGCCTAAATACAACATATAATACAGTAAAATGTGTAATCTATACTAATAATAAATCTGTAGCCGAAATTTTTGTGGTAATTTTCGATTTTCCAAAAATAATTGGTCCTAACATATATAATTAACCACCCTGAAACCGAAAATCGCTTTTTTGACATTTTTGTTTGTATGTCTGTCTGTCTGTCTGTCTGTCTGTATGTTTGTTACCTTTTCACGCGATAATGGATGAACGGATTTCGATGAAAATTGGCATATAAATTAAGTTCGTTGTAACTTAGATTTTAGGCTATATGGCATTCAAGATACATTATATAAAAGGGGGGTTATAAGGGGCCTGAATTAAATAAATCGAAATATCTCGCTTATTATTGATTTTTGTAAAAAAATGTTACATAACAAAAGTTTCTTTAAAAATATTTTGCGATAAGTTTTATTCCTTGAAAAATGTTGATAGGACTGATATTTAATGAGATAAATGAGTTTTAAAATTAAAAAAACTGCCATCTAAGGCCGTGTAATGAATTAAAAAACAAATGACTTCGTCTATAAGGGGCCTTGGACAGCAACAATCGAAAGCTATGAAAGATAGACTATAGAGAATGTTTCTGTGTTTGTACGAAGTAATATCGGAAGCTAAATTAACCGATTTGTATAATTAATTATTATTTCACCATTGGAAAGTGTAGTTTCTCTAGATGGACATAATGCTATAATGTTATTACAGTAACTTCTGATATAATATAATATAATATGTAGGCCTAATATCATATAATATAATTTAAGTTATTTGAAGGGTTCAGAACCATAGTGGGCCAAGCGCCATTTACTGAATACGTAGAAAACAAGGGTTAAAATTAAGTTATTACCATAATTCAATGGAAACCTATAACAAGTAAAATAAAATATACACATTAAATCTAAATGATGTCAGTCTTCATTAAGCTATGGTTGCATGTAATAAAAATTAAGAAACATGTTAAAGGAATTGTCATTGCACCAAATGAGTGTCTCTGGACCAAAATTATCGCATTTTAATTATTTGGATGCAATTTAAATTAAGTAACATATTAAACGATTTATCCTTCTATCAAACACGAATGTTCCCTGGATCAAATGGCCTATTTTAATTATGCAATTACTTTATATTTATTTCTAACGGGTGCAGCGGAGCGCACGGGTATGGCTAGTCAATAATATTTGAAGAGTGTCATAGCATAGTCATTAATCTCCATAAAAGCAAGTTTCGAGAAAAAGCCAAAAGACTATTTCGGTATATTACAATAATTATATGATTAGAACAAGTGTGCAACAAATAAGGTTACACTCCATTGAATTTAAATCTAAGGTAATACTTTTGTAGAATACATAGTTATGTTATTTAGATATTTAAATTGGAGTTTGCTTTCTTTGCAACAAACAGTTGGAGAGTGTTGACTTTGCTGTGATAGATTTTGGAGATTGCTGATTTTGTTTCTAATATACAGTATGAACTCCCTGACTTTACAATAGTTACAAACAGAAAATTAATAAATCCAAATATTATAGTCATATACAGTATATGTATTTAATTATCATTAAATTTAAAGAAAAATTAACATTTCCAAAAAATAACCTATTAATCCCACAGCAAACATTGTTCAAGAGAACAGATTTAAGAAAAAATATAATACAACAAAATGATCTGTAAATTATTTCACAATAAACATAATCATACAATATTAAAATTTATCCACATTGCCAAGATAGCAGCTATCTCACAGAAACTTAATACAATGAACTCAGGTGTTTCATTTATGGGTTCGCACTAGTCTGTTTCTTCAGTATTCATTTCAGCATTGAAATCTGCAAATATTTCTTTGTAAGAAATTCTTATAATATTCTAAATTTTTGTTTAATTCCCATTCTTGTCAAAATGTTTTTCCAACAAATTTTCTTCCCTCTATGTTCTATCCATTGATCTGGTATGGTATTGGTGAGTGTGGTTGGTCGCCATCTTGTTGAAAATAAAATCGTTCATACTCATAGAGTGGATGAATAATAATAATAATAATAATAATAATAATAATAATCCATGGCACACAGCCCTTTATGGACCCAGACTGACCAGCCAGCTGCTTGCCTCACACCCACATGCCGAAGCAGAGGTGGATGATCATCCAACCAGAATGGACGTATTGTGTGGTTAGCATGATCTCACCAGTCATTATAGCTAGCTTTAAAGTGAACAAATGGCAGGTAAAATAGATGTACGAAGCATGTTAAGGTACACAGGCCCAGTTACTGTTCCTTCAAAAAAGAATGATCCAATTAGATCCCTGAATGACAGTCCATACGACATTGGGTCCCAGTATATTGACTCCTTATCTACATGTTGTTGTTTAGTCAACTGTCCAGGTCTGAACCTCACAAGTGATAACAACAAGGCCAGGAGATAATAGAATGTTTTATTTTCGCTGGCAGAGTTAAGGTCATAAGACCTTCTCTTCCACTCAACTAGCCTTAATCAATACAATACATATTTAAATTACGAATATTTACACTACACTTAAAAGATTCTCCAGCAATATTCTTCAGTTAAGTTTTAATGATTAGTACATGTTTATTTAAATTTAGATAAACCTATAAGATAAAGTAATAACTTAATTCAAGAGCTAATTTAATTCAATCATTTATAATTGAGATAGCTAGTAAAATGATAATTGATTTAATATAAGTTTACTAGAACTGTGTTATAGGGAGAAAAAATAAATCTAAAATATATTTATATAATGAGAATATTAATGTAATGAAATTTTTGCCATTAGAGGTTTTGTATTCTATTTAGAGAAATTAATGATAATAATAAGAATACAGATGTTAGTTTCACTACTTGCAACAAATATTTATCAGTAATTAATCTGTATGTAATTTTGACCTAAATGAAGTTATTGTCCAACAACCCCTTATATCACTCGGAAGCGAGTTCCAATTTCTAGCAACTGAAACTGTATAGGATGAAGAATATAAAGATGTCTTGTGGTAGGGTATAATGAGTAAATTATGATGAGACCTGGTACTTAGCTGATGATATGTGGATAAATTTTGAAAACGAAAAGCCATATAGATTGGGGTAATGGTGCGCAGAACTTGAAATAAGAGAATGCAGGGCTCGCTGATCACTTAGCCTTAGCCAAGACAGATTTTTGAAAGACGGGGAAACATTATCATACTTAACAATATTGCAAATATAATGGACGCATGCATTATGCACACGTTGTAGCCTGGTGCTCAAATTTGCATTTAGTTACTTAATATAATATTGCAGCAGTCGAAGTGTGGCATCACTTCAAGCGAGAGGTAGGGTGGCTAGTTCCTTTACCCCTCCATTGCATACATCACCAACTAGCTACATATAACACTAGACTAACGTCAGATGCATACAAACAATTGTTCTTCCTCTGACACATACCAAGTGAGAAGTACTGCCTGATAATAGATGTAGATTTCAGCCAGAACCTCAATCAGAGGATTTGTGTACATGAATGTGTGAATTTTTTGGAGCCCAGTACACACAATAATGGTAATTCACTTTACCATTCAGTTTAAATTGTGCTTTGTTAGACCAAATCATTTTGCTTGCAAATTTCTGCCAGCCACCGGCATAACTCAATCGGCTGAGGTGCTTGCCTCCCAGTCTGGAGTTGTACTTGGCTCAGGTTCGATTCTTGCTTGAGCTGGTTACCTGTTTGAGCTTTTTCTAAGGTTTGAGGTTTTTCCCAACTGTAAAGCGAGTGTCAGGTAATCTATATGGCGAATCCTCGGCCTCATCTCACCAAATACCATCTCCTATCATCAATCCCATTGACACTAAATAACCTAATAGTTGATACAGCGTCGTTAAATAACCAACTAGAAAAAAATTCTGTTCCTCATGTAACATTTCCTTAAATGGAGACAGGGAGCCATATTTTTTTACTGTCTTGCCAGTTGCAGTGTTGACTCCCTGCATTTATGAGACTAGCATTACCTTTTAATAGAATATCACACTACACATTCTCACAGTAATTTAGTTAAACTTTGAGAGTCAGTGTAATATAACATCTGTGAAAGTGTGTATACATTTTTTTTAGCCCCTCTGTATATTTGTATATTTTACTGTATGTGAGAATTCACATTTTTTTTTTATTACAAATACAAAATACAGGATGAACTGTAAGTGATGTCATCTATTCTGGTGAATGATTCTTTAGTAAAAAGCAACAGAAAAGTCAAATACTATTTTTCTGTGTTTTGAACATTCTTCCAGAAAAACGTGCATTTTAAAACACATGAATTGTGCGAGTGTGCAACATCGTAATCAGTAGAGAATGCATAGTAGACTGTTGTGTTGCTCTGAACAACCACTTCACCTGGCTTGACTTGAATAGGGGAGTGGGAGAGCATTGCCATGTTCATTGTTTTTAAAATATTAAGAAAAAGGTACAGATGATATTGTTTAATTTTTTTGTTTAAACTGTGTTATGGAATGAAGATTGATCAATTGTCATATCATGTTAAACAAAATAACTTTGAAAATTTAAAATAAACTCAATTTTAATTGAATGTTCGGAGAACACAGACAGTAAGATACACTTATTTCAAACTAAATTTAAAAGATTAAAAAACATTTCCAAACTTCCATTTCAATTGAATGTTCTAGAGAACATAAACAATAATGATACTTATTTCACGTTATAAAAACAAAATTTTAAAACATTTAAAACTTCACAAGAAAAAATAGAAAATACGATATGCTTATTTTATGTTAAACAAACAAAATTAAAAACATTATTTTTAAACTCTCTGAAATTCGTTGAACACAGACTATCACAGAAACTTATTTTATGTTATACAAATCAACTTAATTATTTAAACTCCGTTTGTCATATTACAAGCATTTTCTTCAGCCAATTGAAAATAGTTCTCTCCCACTTCAATTTTTAAAGTAGTAACCAGTAAATTTATATGCTAGAAATTAAATATTCACATTTCTCGTCTCTTCAGTCCTTTTATAAATGCACACTAGAACTGTTCAGGGCACCTAGGCCTACGTATGTGCCTTTCTCCAGGAAATAATCTTTACAGCACTGTCAGAGTGCATTACATTTTGAAAGTTATGTTTGCTCAGTTCAAATTTCTGTATATTTGAAGGGCAAAACTAAAATTCTTTCAATAATCTATTATCATAATACACTGCTCTCTTAAATTGACTGAGCATATTGGGAATTAGTTCAGTAGTTTTCCCAAAGTACAGTACACTATAAAATGTTTCATATAAAATAATTTTTTTCTCGAAAAAGAAGCAAAAACGAGCAACATTTTATTAAACTTTTTTGTTTGAAATAGCTCACGGAATAACCCCCTAAAATTAATGACAGTACTTAATTCACTCTGTATATGAAAGCATTTTCATACTTCATTTTTGTGCGAGAATTATTTTTCATAATAGTGAGATACTATATACTTTTTCGCCCTCAAAATTGGTCTCAAAATTAGGGTACATTTATACAACGAAAGTACAATCATGTGCAATCTCTCTGTTCCCTTCCTCTCCTCTACCACATAAAGCAAAGGTGATATAGCAGAAACTCATGTGGAAGACTAAAAGTTTGTAGAATGCTATTATTATGTAGGCCTAATTATTACATTTGCTGGTATTTATTTAATTATTATTTAGAATTGCATAGAAAAAGTAACAGATCACAAGACCATTGGGAGTTTAGTGAGGGAGAGAAGTTTGATGACAGTGATATGACTGAATTTGTGGGCTTTTGACATCCAATGAATTACTGTTATTCTTATTCTTATTATTACTATTATTATTATTATTATTATTATTATTATTATTATTATCGTATTTTTATCTTTCAATTTTAGTTTTCTTCTTGAAAAAACTGCCTTTATTTTTGGGATGCATCTTATACATCGACAAATACAATAATCATCACTGTTTTGTTGACGTCGTACAAAATGTTGTCCAATATTCTTTTGAGAAGATTAACTCCATGTGTAGATAAAATTATTGGGGATCAACAGTGTGGTTTTAGGAGTAATAGATCAACTATTCATCAGATATTTTGTATTCGACAGATAATGGAGGAAAAATGGGAGTATGAGGGTACAGTGCATCAGTTATTCATAGATTTCAAAAGGGCATATGACTCGGTTAAGAGAGAAGTTTTATATGATATTCTTATTGAATTTGGTATTCCCAAGAAACTAGTTCGATTACAGTAATTAAAATGTGTCTCAGTGAAACGTGCAGCAGAGTCTGTATAGGTCACTTTCTGTCAGATGCGTTTCCAATTCACTGTGGGCTAAAGCAAGGAGATGCACTATCACCTTTACTTTTTAACTTTGCTCTAGAGTATGCCATTAGGAAAGTCCAGGATAACAGAGAGGGTTTGGAATTGAACGGGTTACATCAGCTGCTTGTCTATGCTTGTGATGTGAATATATTAGGAGAAAATCCACAAACGATTAGGGAAAACACGGGAATTTTACTTGAAGCAAGTAAAGAGATAGGTTTGGAAGTAAATTCCGAAAAGACAAAGTATATTATTATGTCTCGTGATGAGAATATTGTACGAAATGGAAATATAAAAATTGGAAATTTATCTTTTGAAGAGGTGGAAAAATTCAAATACCTGGGAGCAACAGTAACAAATATAAATGATACTCGGGAGGAAATTAAACACAGAATAAAAATGGGAAATGCCTGTTATTATTTGGTTGAGAAGCTTTTATCATCCAGTCTGCTGTCAAAAAATCTGAAAGTTAGAATTTATAAAACAGTTATATTACCAATTGTTCTGTGTGGTTGTGAAACTTGGACTCTCACTTTGAGAGAGGAACATAGGTTAAGGGTGTTTGAGAATAAGGTGCTTAGGAAAATATTTGGGGCTAAGAGGGATGAAGTTACAGGAGAATGGAGAAAGTTACACAACACAGAACTGCATGCATTGTATTCTTCACCTGACATAATTAGGAACATTAAATCCAGTTGTTTGAGATGGGCAGGGCATGTAGCACATAAGGGCGAATCCAGAAATGCATATAGAGTTAGTTGGGAGGCCGGAGGGAAATAGACCTTTGGGGAGACTGAGACGTAGATGGGAAGATAATATCAAAATGGATTTGAGGGAGGTGGGTTATGATGATAGAGACTGGATTAATCTTGCTCAGGATAGGGACTGCTGGCGGGCTTATGTGAGGGCGGAAATGAACTTCTGGGTTCCTTAAAAGCCAGTAAGTACTTTCAGTAAAATTTCATCATTTTTCTTATACTGATTGAAATTATACCGAAAGTATCTTTGAAAATCAAGGAAATTAAAAGTGGTAATGCTTTTTTCTTTGTCCTGCAAAATATTTTTAAATATATTTAATTTAGAGATGCAGCGGCAATATGATAAATGTAGCAAAAGAAACATCGAAAAATCATGTTTATTCAGACCACACGGAGAAAGAGGAAGCTTTCTTCGTCGTGTATTTTCGTATCTATAAAATACACATTCCGGAACTTCTGCAAAATTATGTTTTAAATAAGGTCTTGTTGAGAAGATAAATTATTTTGAAGTATAGTTTTTAGAATTACTTATTCACAAAGTGGTCATTAATAATCATATTCTAGTCAGCAGTAAAGAGTTGAATACATTATATCTATAGACAGGCAATGTGTGTGAATAAGAATTTGGATAGTCATTTGTAAGATAATTATTGCTTTGTTTTTGAGTCCTACAGTAGGAGTTGTTTATTTCACTTGAAACATATTTACTATTATATTGGTTGTACATAGTGTTACGAAAGTTCAGGATTACAGTTAGAATGAATGCATGAATTGTCGATGAATTTAATTATCTTAATTATTTTTACCCCAAACTCTTTTAACATTTTCTCTTTGTGTTATGTATTCAAAGGAAAAATTTTAGGGGGAGTGTATTTTGTGTTTTCTTATTTAAAGTTTTTTTTGCACTTGGAAACATTAGTTTTTCATACATACACACATACACACATACATACATACATTTTAAAATTTCGTTTTAAAATTACTCTAATCCATATACCTCACATTTGTCTCTTTTGTTTTTGTTTTTTCCTCCCCCCCCCCCCCATCTAACATGTTATCAAGACTCAATTTTCAGACGAATTTTAGTGTTGTGCAATTACAGTAGACAATTTTTTTTCTGCCATTTACTTGAGATATGGAAACAGTAATGCATGAAGCAACTGCATAAGAACATAATTATATTGACAGACTGTGAACAGTAACAGTGGAAAACACTATTGCAATGGGTAACCAATTTGATGTATTCATGTAATAAAAGGAATATTTATCCTTATTTATGACACTGTTGTTTTCTTTTTCTTCCTGTAGTATCTTCCTTTTTAATATGCAGATATCTTATTAGTTTACAATTTAGGTATGACTATAACAACTTCATTGCTGAGACTGTTTTAACATGCATTTGACTCGAATAAGTGATTAAATATGAAGGCTGTAGTGTATGGTAGAACAGTGGTGACCAACTCAAGTGCTCTTTTGAAGCAGTAAGTGCGCCTGTGAGCAAGCCAGCTGTGTGCAGTATTCCAAAGATATTGGAGATACAGGAGACACTTGCCATGCGATAATTTGAAGCCGGTTTGAAGGAGGGGCATAGCAATATTATGGATTTATAGTGCATATATTTCTGAGCGGGCTGCAGAAATGAGAGTATGGTCATTTGCTAGATCTTGATCCATTTTCAATTCACTTCAAAGCCTCGTATTTGTAGTAGGTTTGGTGTACCAAATTCATGAACTCATTAAGTCTGAGGATAAAGAAAAATATTAGACCTACATAAATTTACTAATTTTAATATAAATTTTAATCAAATGGCGCGTAAAAAAGTTTATAAAGGAATTCTACAGTATATGGAGAATGTTGTAATAAAATGCAGAAGATTATTATTTTTAAGAGATAGGAAATTAAAAATAAATACACATTTGAATTAAAGATGACCATTTTAATACTGGTATTGTTGATTAAAAATGGGAGGGAATATGCAGTAATTGTATATTTCTTAAATTTGTTTTCACTGCATTAAAATACTCATAATGAACACTATTAACAAGTTTATATAAGAATAATTGTTGCGCCATAAATCTTCTACCAATATTGAAGTTAGGCCTACATAATGAAATTCCTGTAATAATGCATTATAAGAATTGTTATTAATTAATACCATATTTATTTTTCTTAAAATACATATATGAAGGAGATGCTTCTGAATTTTTTCTGTATACTGTAATATTATTTTTATATAAAGGTGACAACATAATTGAAGCACATTCATATTTTCTATGTATAAAACTATTATAAAGTAATTGTAAAAAAAATCATGTTTATCCTTAAAATATCTCTTGAATTACGGAAAATTAATCCTGGTTATCCATATAATTCATCTATGATCTCATTAATTCGGTTTTCAGAATTTAAATTGTATGTAAGGATTAAACCTAGATCTTAATAGAAAAAACACAGGCGAAATATCCAGAATTCATACTGTATTGAGCATTTGGTTGTAGAGATACTGTATGAAACTTGAAACTGCATTTTTAACAATCAATGAAAAATTATTAATATGAGTATTCTCCAGGTAACGTGACTGTATATATCATGTGACACAATTAAAATTATGGCTTACTCTATACATTAATATCTGCAATAAAGATTAGTTATTACATACAGTATATTAACTGTTTCTCTTTTCATTAACATATATCTTCCATATATATCTAACTTTAGATTTCATGCTATTCTTTTATATCTACAAGCAATAAAGGTTAATAAATATAAAACGTAAATAGCATTTTCATTCGGTACAGAATGAAGTATGTAGCCTCAGTGTATTTGGGGGGAGGAGTGGCAATATAGGTGCTTCAAAGCTTAGCTGAAGTTGCCTATCTATCCCTCGAATGTCTTTGGATCTGCTCTCGCAAACTACTCATGTGTAGCAGAGAACACTCTTGCACAAAGAGCACAGGTTGGTAATTACTGTGCTAATATTGATTCATGGTTAGGCACTTCTTCATGAGGTAGTTAGTGATAGTATAATGGAGAACTGGTAGAATGACGGCGATGACAGGATGACGATAAACAGTGATGGTAGTGGTTGTGAAGATGATTATGATGACAGTGATAACAATGACAAAAATAGAGAATTGGTGAAATGGTAGCTACTCTTAGAAATACCTGCAATATCATCTTTTTTTCTGTCACAAATTTCTGTTTCAATTTACTGGGATGCATATCTGAGTAACAACTAACCTGGAAAGCAGCTTCATTAGAATTGGTGCTAATGATGCAAATTCTTCTTGTCCATAGTACAGTGTGTTCTGTGTAGAGTCTAACTTGCAGAATGCTGTTGTTAACTAATGCTGAATTTTTGGCAATAAAGCAGTTAACTCTTGCTCTCCAATATAGGAAAGTAATGTAGCAACAAGTATAACCGTTTTATATACGCACCATATTTTTATGTTATGGTGCTTATATCACCTACAACTTACAGGCAACCCACAAACTATTTGTAGCACCATATCTGCCATTGGTTAGCAGGTTCGTATGACCTAACTGGGAGGATTGTTGCATCTCCACTGATCACGTCTCTTCACCACTTACGGGATGCTTATGCATGCTGTGGCAGATCGGCATTTCCTTAATTTTTTATGGAACAGTTATTCTGCTGTGTTTTGGTCCCCGAGCCCGTTTGTTAAACCACAGGAAGAATAGGATGGGATTTGAAGACGAGAGGTTATGGAATGCACTTACTCCTTGCAACCCAACTTGCAGAGTGTGTAATGACCTCAGTGCCGTTAGAAAGTACACCTTAATCTGTTTCAACTTAGAACAGACTTCTGCAAAGATGATTCTCATCTTGGATGCTTGCATTGCATTTTGTAAAAAAAATTTCCTAGCAATGTGGCGAAGTTCTTGTGTCTTGATGTTGGAAATCTCGTCATGTTAGTATATCAGGATTGTCCACGTAAATAAGTATAAATTTAAGTTTGGAGACCAGAGCTTTCCAAATCTTGACCATTCACATTATCAACTGTCTTTTTAATTTTATTAATTGAGAATTTGACATATTCACAGTTATGTTTTTCTGTATGAAACAGCCATAAGTTTTCTATGGAACAGTTATTCTGCAAATCACTAAAGAACACAGAAGGCATTACTAGCAGATCTTTTTTCATTATATGGTCTCAAGAAACATTGGACCATTTACTGCACATGAACTGATAGCACTCCAACTGATTTTCACGTCATGTAAAGGAATTTCTTTTCACAAATTAGTAAAATTTAAATTATGGTTTATTTAACGACGCTGGCAACTGCAGAGTTATATCAGCGTCGCCGGTGTGCCAGAATTTTGTCCCTCAGGAGTTCATTTACATGCCAGTAAACCTACTGACATGAGCCTGTCGCATTTGAACACCTCGGCTGGGTTCAAACCCGCAATCTCGAGCATAGAAAGCCAGCCAGCGCTATAATAACTACGCTACTGACAACAGCGAGTCCACACCTGTGGAGTAACGGTTAGTGCGTCTGGCCGCGAAACCAGGTGGCCCGGATTCGATTCCTGGTCAGGGCAAGTTACCTGGTTGAGGTTTTTTCTGGGGTTTTTCCTGAGCAAATGCTGGGTAACTTTCGGTGCTGGACCCCGGACTCATTTCACTTTAATTATCACCTTCATCTCATTCAGATGCTAAATAACCTTAGATGTTGATAAAGCGTCGTAAAATAACCTACTAAAATAAAAAACTGATGGTGACAAACAAACAAATTAATAAATCATAGATTTTTTTATGATGAATGAAAGTACTGTATATAAAAATTCTTTGTTGCATGGAATGCATGCTCACTTTGCTTTTCACAAAGGGTAATTGAAAGACCGCTAGTTCGATGATAGCAACCATTATTAAACATGGGGGGAGGGGGCTATGGTTTTGTACTTCTTCAGACATTAAGTGCATTATATATTTTTACATTAAAACTGTATGCTTTGATGTTAATTAAATAAAATTACTTTTGTTATGTGTATTGGATTGCAATGTCCACTATCTTTAAACTATACAGGGTGATTCGTAATTGTGTCCTATAAAATATTGCAGAGTATTCTATATTCCAAAATAAATAGATTTTGTCATATAAATATGTAGGTTTGTTATTGAGATATGGCAACATTGTGGGATGTGCGAGCTGGCATGTTGAAGCTATTCATGCATCAGTCACTCAGACGACATTATACAGTATGCAGTCAGTACAAGTGAATAGAGAGAAATGCTACAGTCAGTCAACTGGAGGGCACTAATAGATTGGGGGAATCATAAGCAAAAGATGAAATGACCGACATGATTGTGATTTATGGTGAGGAAAGACGAAATTCTGCTGCTCACACCTACACTGCACATTTTCCTGCCCGCTGACATCTAACTCCAAAAACGTTTGTAGCACTCGAATGTCGCCTTAGGGAATCTAGTCACTTTTCACCAGTGATGAACAATGCCGATAGACCACGAAGTCGCAAGACTGTTGCTGCAGACGACAACATTCTGCATTCCTTGGAATGTTCACCTGGCACAAGTACATAGCAATTGGCTTCATGACATCGTGTCAGACCAGTGTTGAGAAATGTGCATGAGGCATTACTTCACCCATACTGTCTTCAACCTGTGCAAGAATTGAATGCAGAAATCGATTTTGAATGTCATAAGATATTCTGCGAATGGTTTTTCATGAAGATGCAGCTATTCTGATTTCTTAAGCAAAATACTGGTAATAGATAAAGCAACATTCACTAGAAATGGTATTGTCAGTCGCCACAGCCAACTCATCTGGGCAGACCAGAACCCACATGGTATTCAGAGAGTACATTTTCAACATCAGTTCTCCATCCATATCTGGATGGGTGTAGTTGGGGATATTCTACTGGGACCATATGAAATTCCTGCATGATTGACAGGTGCTATGTAATTGCACTTTCTGCAGACTGAACTACCACAACAAATGGACACTGTACCACTGGCAAAATGGTTGAACATGTGGGTAATTCAAGATGGAGCACTTGTGCCTTAACATCGTGCAGTGAGATGTCATTTGAATGAGCGGTATCCAGGCAGATGCTTATAATTCCTATGCTGAAATTTACGAACACTAGTCCTTTAATTAAGTGGGTTAAAATACTTGTACTATTGTTAACTACCATGTTCACTCCCTGTTATTTTGCAGCATAGTTTAATAGGTTATTTTTCTCCTTGGATGTATTTCATGACATTACTGTCTTGAGAATGATGTTTTTTCTCTACAAATGGTATGTATGACAATTATGTTGAAAAATGACATGGTTAAACACTAAACAGCAGTGTCCTAAGTAACCATGATCTCAACATCATATTCATTCACTGCATTTTCCTATGAAATTTGTATGTGGGACTCCATTATAAAATGTCAGTACACTTGTCATTTGGCTAATTATAATCAATGCTGCTCTGCATATATAGCATTTCGTATTTGCATATCCTACTTCAAGATTTATTTGTACCACTATTGTTTGTATTTTATTGACTGTTAGGTAACAGTGACAGTATTGCATAACCTGCTTTGAACACACGGTTCAAATGCATGCATTCATTCTTCTTCAAAATACTTTTTTTATACAATGGTAAATTGCTTGTTGACAAAACATTTTAGTAATGTTTGCTATAATGAAATAAGAGTTTATAAATTGGTGTTCCACTTAGTTACAATTTGTCAATAGAAATTGTCGCATTACATTGGTAGTGTTCTGTGAGAAGTTCTAGATGTGACCATTCTAGACATCTTTAAAAGAAATGCAAATATTTAGTTCGAGATTATAATTTGTAAAATTTAATGCAAAAGTTCTTCAGTGTTACATCGTAAATATGTAAATGCAATTTAAGGAGGATTTTAAAAGCTTCATAGTGATTTATTTTTGAAAGGGATAAATCTTCATTCTCTAGGGGGGCTAAAGCAATCACATAAATTAGTAATCAAGATAGGCAAAAAATAGTCTAAAGCAATCACATAAATTAGTAATCAAGATAGGCAAAAATTTGTCTAAAGCAATCACATAAATTAGTAATCAAGATAGGGAAAAAATTGTCTAAAGCAATCACATAAATTAATTAGTAATCGAGATAAACAAAAAATTGGCTAAAGCAATCACATAAATTAGTAATCAAGATAGGCAAAAATTTGTCTAAAGCAATCACATAAATTAATTAGTAATCGAGATAAACAAAAATTTGTCTAAAGCAATCACATAAATTAGTAATCAAGATAGGAAAAAATAGTCTAAAGCAATCACATAAATTAGTAATCAAGATAGGCAAAAATTTGTCTGAAGCAATCACATAAATTAGTAATCAAGATAGGGAAAAAATTGTCTAAAGCAATCACATAAATTAATTAGTAATCGAGATAAACAAAAAATTGGCTAAAGCAATCACATAAATTAGTAATCAAGATATACAAAAAATTATAAGTGCATTTAATTTAGTAATTCTTTATAATGGATGTAGTCTTGATTATTTTGCCCTTATCTGCGCCCATTTTTTTTTGGCAAAGTTTAATATATTTTCCTTAAATGTATTATAGTTGAATTCCTAACAAATGCTGTGAGAATGAATCAGCTGAAAAGAAGGTTTTGTTACCGTTCACTTTTCACTACTTTGCCACTGTAAAAATATAACCTAACTGAATGTGAACAACTAATATATTAATTCATTAGGTAAAGTAGAAAACTGAATCTCAGCGTTAGAGTTTGCGGTTTTATCTCAAAATTGCAGCACAGAATGACCCAGAGCATATTTCCAGAATGTTCATGAACTGTGAGTCATTGGTAAACTGCAATAACATAACATGGCTCTTTTGCTTTATATACTGTTGAGTATATGAGAAATTTCTTCCTGAACCATATTCCATTACATAAAAATTGGTCACTGGCATAGTAAAGGAGCCTTGGCATAGCTCAGGTGGTAGCATGTGTTTGCCTGCTGATTTGGAGCTGTGCTCGAACATGGAATTAGTGTCTGATTGGGTTGATTACTGGTTGAGTTCTTTTCGAAGTTTCGTAAATTGTAAGATGAATGCCAGGTAATCCTGTAGCGAATCCAGCATTTACATTGACGTTAACCTGGTTTATTCATTGTCAATAAATAATCAACTAAAAGAATTGTCTAGTGCTAATGAGCAAGAGAAATGCTTTGAGACGATGCTTGGGCATAGGTTCGAATTTCACTCGAGCTGTTTATCTTCTTTTGTTTTTTCCCAGTTGCAAGGTGAATATCACTGAGTGCCGTGGAAAATCGTCAGACTAATATATCCAAAATACCAGCTTATTATCATCAGTTCAGTTGACACTCTTAATACATTGTTCCTAAATACTGGATTTAAAAAAAAAGTTAAAATTGATGAGAGAAAAGTACAGTAGAATCTCATCAAATAATGGAATTCGTTATGGTTTTGTATTCATTATTGTTGAATAAAATTAACAGCTCCCACAATTAAAAAAACACTGGCTAAGTGTAATGGAAAAATTGGTAAATCAATTGATGCTCCATTCAGTTCGAACCTTCATTCATTTATAGTTTTCTACCCAAGGGCAGGTCCTTCAATGCAAACCCAGCATTGTCCAATCCTTCCTCTTAGTCTCCACATACGATCCATATATCGTAATGTTATTTATCTTCTGCTCCAAAATTTTTTCGCTTTCACCATTGCCTCCAGTGCATCCTTCATAAATGGTAGGCAATTTTTCCTTAGCCAGTGACCAGCCAATTACTTTTTCTCTTCCTAATCAGTTTGAGCATTATTCTTTCTAGCACAGCTGCATTTCTTATTTTGCCTGTCCATTTCACATGCCCCATTCCTCTCCATATACATGTATCTCTTCACTCCGTCGTAATGTCCATATTGCAGTACGAAATACTTCATTAGTCTCTTTTTTTAGCTTTTTTCCGAAAGTCCGTAAAAATTCTCCTTTTTCTATTAAAAGCTTCCTTTGCCATGGCTATCCTCCTTTTGACTTCCTGGCAACAGCTCATGTTGCAACTTATAATACATCCCAACTGTTTGAAGCTGTCCACTTATTCTACTGCCTCATTTCAAATTTGCATGATTATCGTCTTTATTTTTCTTCTGATCTTGTTTGCATTTACAGGCGGCCGGGTAGCTCAGTTGGTAGAGCAGCTGGCTACGGACTGGAAGGTCCGGGGTTCGATCCCGAGTGGTGACGGGATTTTTTCTTGTTGCCAGACTTCCAGAACAGCCCAAAGGTTCACTCAGCCTCCTATAAAATTGAGTACCGGGTCTTTCCCAAGGATAAAAGGTGGTCAGAGCATGTTGCCGACCACACCACCTCATTCTAGTGCCGAGGTCATGGAAAACATGGAGCTCTATCTCCATGCCCCCCAAATGCCTTCATGGTGTGTGACGGGGATACCTTTACCTTTTTTACCTTTACATTGTTTGCATTTATAATTTGAACTCTAGTAGTCCAAAGTTTCATTTACTCTGAACTGAACAGAGGACGAGTGAGAAACACTAATAAGTTTGAACTTCCCATGAGATTTGGATCGAAATTTTTACAAATGAAAGGTACAGGGGAAAAACAATGAATGTCACGTTTCTGTTAAGGGTCAGATAATATCTAATTCAGTATATTACTGCAAAATATATTGCTGTTTGTATTGAAAATGAAGGAAAAGATGACTATTCCTGGTGATAATCCTCCTTTTTACCAGTTTTAGTGAGAACAACACTAAAGTTTGTAGTAATCTTTTGATTTAGATAATGCCATCACCCTTAACAGAATTGTGACATTCATTGTTTTTCCCGTGTACCCTTAAAATGGTTTTAAAGAAAAAAATAATTAACAACAACGTTATCTAATTAGTACTACAGGATGTTGAATTACTGGAAAAGGAAATAATACGTAGTTTATTGTGAAAATCTAAAGATAAAGTAATACATTTGAGATTAAAGTTTTGGATAATCCAAACAATTTCAGGCCCCTGATACTGAAGTGTTTTGTAACACACACTATTGAACACACACCCCTCTTTATAAAAATGCCATGTCCTCCTTTCCCCGTCTCTCATTAATTTTTGTTTAATCAACTGTCCGAAGACAGGCTTGAACTTCATAAGTGACACCAAAAAGGAATCATTCGTGAGGCAACTAAGCCAGGAGATGATGGGGTAGGGTGGCCAGTTTTTCCCCCCTCCATTGCACACATCGCGGACTAGCTACATATTACACTAATCAGACCTCAGATGTATACAAACAATTGTTCTTCATCTGACACATATTAAGTGAGATGTACTATCAGATAATAGACATCCATCTTAAAATAACTACTGAAGCTTTCCTGCGGCTTGATAATTCAAAACATTCTCGAGCCTCCAGCCAGGTAATAAGTTGGTGATCCACCGATGTTTAGAGAATGTTCATCTTCCTCTTCTTCAGAGTTAACTGATAATTAGGGGGATATCATGCTCCTTATTTACAGTGTCAGAGGGAGTAATCAGCCAGGGAGCTGGGTGCTGATTGGCTGTCCGTGTTCCATGCATTGCGGACCGCGGCGTAAACACTGCTGACATGTTGCCTTGTGTGGTGCGGCTGCCTGCGGGTCTCTCCATATGTCTGTTGGATGTGTTCCCATGTGTCTTCTGTTGATGACGGGCCGCTGTCTGGGTGTTGAGAAATTTTATAGGCAGTGTTCATGCAGTGCTGAGTTGGAGACCAGAGTTTCTAATTATCAGTTAACCCTGAAGACGAGGAAGATGAACATCCTCGAAACGTTGGTGGATCATCAACTTATTACCTGGCTGGTAGCCTGAGAACGTTTTGAGATATACGTCTTACTAGCCAACACCTCAATCAGAGATACTTGTGTAATTGTTTACTTAACTTTCTTTTTATGTACAGCATGTCTTTTTAAGATAGTTGTTCTTAAAATAGTGAAACAGTGTCATATTCCACAGCTTTGCTGAATCAAAGAATTTATTCCTTTTGCTGTAATAGGCTTAAATTTCCCTTATTTTGTCTATTCATTTACTTGTAGTTTTCCTTTGTTTGTAATCATCTTCGTCTTCTTCTTGTTGATCTAATAAATTTAATTTTCCCATATTTAATTTATTAATTCATCTACTTTTTTGGTTTGCCATCATCATCATCATCATCATCATCAGATACTGCCTCTTATGGCTACAAATAGAGAAGAAATTATATGTCACTTATCTTGCCATCACATTTTTTGCTGCTGGGCAGTTTAAAAATCCCTAAACATTGCTCAGTTGTTTGGCAGCCCAAACCTTTGCGCATTCACTGGCATTCCCCTTCATGAAATCACAGCATTCTGTCCTCCTGCAGTCAGGTGTAAGTGAGATTTCATCGGAATTGGATGGTTGTGTTGTGCAGTCGTGAATGAGATTTTGTTGGAGAGTCTAGTAGTGTTTTGCAAAGCATTTAGATTTAAATTCCTGGCAGTGCAGTTCCAATACGAAAATCAATATTAAAGTTAGTGGATAAGTTTAATAAAACAGAATCTGTAATTGACCAGAAAAATGAAGACACCATGAGCTGCTAGGAAGTTTAAATCTAAATTTGCTTGTTCTGCCACACAACTATCTGTACTTGATATACATCTTCAAGATGAATGTACGATGATGCAGTGAATATCTCATCATTGCACAACACTACTGTACGATCTAACGAAATCTCACTCACAACTACACAACAAAACTGTTCTACTCTAACGAAACTCACTCACTTCTCACTGCGATTCCATGGAGAGGAATGCCAGCAATTGCATGGGACCAACTGAGCATTGAGAGATGTATACTTGTTACTATAATGTTCATATACTGGTCTTCGATGTATAAAAATGGTTTGGAACAGGTTTTCATTTGCTATAGGCATGTCTAGAAGAAATTAAATTTCGTAGATTGGATCTGCCTTTCGCATAAGTGGCAAGAAACAGACTTTCTGATTGTGACTGTTAACAGCAGGTTAAAATATTTATTTGGGATAGCCAACAAAATTTTTATGTTTCTGACCTTTAGTTTCCTTGTTTGCATTATAATGAATATCAGCTCTCCAATCTGTGAAAAATCTCTTCTGAATTACGAGCCACTGTAGTTGCTTCCTTTCATAATGATGTTCAGGCAGGATTGTTAAGATATAACTTGGTGTCTTGTCAGCTAATCTCCACTGTTTACAGTCTTTCATTGTAAAGCAAGCGGCAACTGTTGTTTTGTAGTAGAAGTAAATGTTGATTTTTTTCTTTTTTGCCATTTACAAACAGATGATCACCATGAAGCTGAGAAAACCGTACACAACAGCCTCAATGTGGTCTTCAGGGAAGATTACATGTACTGGAGCGACAAGCGAGGAACAGGCTAAGATAGCAGCAAGGCGATTTGCTCGATGTTTGCAGAAACTTGGTTTCAAAGCTCGCTTCAACAACTTTAGGGTAGTCAATGTTTTGGGCACATGTTCCATGCCCTTTGCAATAAAAATCATGGCTTTCTCTGAGAGATACAAGGAGCATGCAGAGTAAGTACACTGTTTATGGAAATTTTTAGGCGTATTTTAGTTAAATACCGGCTTAGAATGCACAAAATTTCTTTCTTCGTTCAAGTTCTATGAAAAAATAATTTTCACAGTTTATCTCACAGTTTTGTTGTAGAAAATGTTTTTCTACCTATTTGATTAGTCTGTCTCTTTTTATCTTTATCCACATGAAAAACTAGAGAACTTGGTAATTTTGAAGACTTTTGTTGAGCACTTTTAAGAAATTTTGTGAATCAAATTAAATTTCGATTGAATTTGGCAATTAAGCATTTTTCTGAATCAGATTTTCTGCACTTCCCACAAATTCTCTTCTGTCAGATTATTCATCTCCAATTGCCACAAATAACTCCACCTAGTAATAAGCTACAGTATTTACACACTTAATTTCTCCCTTCCCCCGAGATCTTTAGGACATATTTTTTAGAATATTATTTATTCGTGTAATTTCTCCATCTTGTTTTAAACAAAATTGGACACTCTTTTTTCCTGACAACAGTGTCTTTCGTGAAAATTCCAAGTATCGAAAAATAACCATGAGAAATCAGAGATCTTTCTTTATTAATCTCTCCTATAATGGAAAACACCTATGATTCCTCTGGTGACAGGGAAGATGATTTGGATTTTTTATCTGTTGAAAGTAGTGCAGTGTGAAATATACATACGTTTATTTTCTTTACGTAATTAACAAATTAATTTTGATACAAATATTTTATGTGCAAAGTTTAACACCATGATCTGAGATTAGTCAAGGTTAGGCTAGAGGCTTTAGAATAGACATACAGTGGTACAAACAAAAGACACAAAATTATTCATAGTTACTGAATTATTGTGTGTGTGCGTGCATGTGTGTCTGCATGTGCATGCCGAATTTTGAGAAAAAAAAAAGGGAGAAATTACACGAGTAAATACGATATTATGAAACGTTATATTGTATTATTTTATTATTTATAAAATGTATAATTGTTAATGTTGTAACAACTTAGAATTTTTTGGATTTGAGTTTCCTCCTATACCAAGGATGCAAGGCACAAGTATTCTTAGTATCAAATCGAATAATATCTTATGTATTGTATAAATATATTCAGAAAGAAAAATTTGTGAGAGAATTAAAAATTCATTAGGAAAAAAAAAGTTAGTTTTCTGTTTGTTTTTTCCTCCCTTTTTCATTTTTCTGTTTCATTCCAGCATTTATTTATTTATTTTCTTTCTCTTGCCTTTTGTGTCAGGTTATTCTATTATTTTTTCCAGTTATGAGCCAGAACTTCATCCTGGTGTGACGTACAAATTGACTGAGCCCAAAGCAACTCTTAAAATATTTTCAACTGGCAGTGTAACTGTAACAGGTGAGTAACTTATCAAAATTAGTCTGCAATTAGTTATTGATTTTTGCAGAGCTTTTAGTATGGTCTAATGTTTGACGTATTTTTAGTGATATTGTTCTATAACAATAGTTTCATGAAATATATTTTTTGCTGACTATGGTGGATCCAGCCGTGATGTTATGTTTTGGTATAGTACTGGGTGGATGAGACGAAATGCCACCAAAGCTGCAGAAAACTAGTCGCTGGAGTGCCACTACCTGCTCCCAGGTTTATGGCCCTGTTTTTCTTGGACTAGATCCCATGCAAAGTACATATGAATTAGTTTGCAAGGTCTAATTGTATGATTAACAGAAATTTAACAATTATTCATAATTTTTTTAACTGTTCTTGTGCGCAGTAATAATGAGACTGCAAATTTACTCAGACGTGTGCAACAATCGAGAGAATATTCTCGGACTACCAGATCCCGTGCAACAAAATATTGCAGAAAGCAGTTTTCAGTTTTGTGCTGAATGCCGAGTGTGTAAGTGGTGTCATGAGGTACAGTACAGAACAACGCACATTTATTTGTAATACTTTCGCAAAAAAAAGTCTTTGTGGGAAAGGTGTCGCCATAAGTTCCGACGTAAATTTCCTGATTTCCCTGTGCCAGATAAAACAACAATATAACTGACTAGTAAAGAAGTTCAAAGAGACAGCATCTGTACAAAATAAGACGCCTCGTGTGAATAAACGTGTATTAACAGAGGAGAAATTGGACGAAATAGGTTTTCAGTTAGAGCAAAGCCCTCAAATCTTTGTGCTGTTAAGCACAACAAGTAGGGGTGTCTAAAACATCTGTTCTATCGCCACTAAACTATTAAAGTTAAAACCATACAAAACCCATGTAGTGCACCAGCTTTTGGCCCTGACGACGCAGCTAGGATTCATTTTTGTAATTGGTACCTTCAATCAGTCCAAGAATGAGGTAAACTTTTATGTTTTTATCGTACCGCATCTTACTATTGCTTTGGCGGTAAGCTTTTTTGTTTTTATCATACCGCATATTACTATCACGCTTTGACGGTAGGAAGGCCACTCCTATAGCATGTGGAGGCAGCTAGACTTTTGGTTAAGCGGTGGCATTTCGTTTTGTGATGTTATAAAAAAAATCGATTTCGAGATTTTCGTGGAAATGTACATTTCCAGCATCTCTGATAAAAATGTTTTTGGGCATGCTGTCTGTATATAGCGTTACCTCCTGAACTATTGGCCAGACTTCGTTCATGTCCAGCATTTATGAGTCAGTGTATTTGGAAATGATTCATATGCAATACTATTTCAGCAAAAGAATAATGGGCCTTCATTTGAAATCAAAAACATAATAACACCCAACTTCAAGAATCGTCTGATGATTTTCTTTTCGATTTTTGTCATGTGTAATAAACTGGCAAATGAGGCAGTATTATCTGAGAAATTCTTTCTAAGATAAATGAATCATTAGGTATGTATAATTTACTTTTGGCAGCAAATTTAGCAAAACATACTACTGAGCAAGTATAATAATAGGTGATCTTTTGCCTTTGTATTGTTAAGAGGATTACATTTGTGAGTAGTGAAAACATTTCTTACACGTGAGTTAACCACTAAATCAAATTACAGACGTGGACAAATTATTAGCAAAATTGAAGATTTTTATGATATAATTTTACAAAATTTGACTTTTCAATTTAGACTAGAGTTGCCATTTTTGCACATTTCTATCATTAAAGTAGATGGAAATATGCAAACTAGCTACATATTACACTAGTCAGACTTCAGATCCATACAAACAATTATTCTTCCCTGACACATATTGTCAAGTGAGATGTACTGCCTGATAATAGATGTACATATCAGCCAGAACCTCAATCAAAGGAAAACAAAGGAATAAATAATAGAAAACTAATTTAATGTGAGTAGTGTTAAACAGAATATTTTGTACTTCTTGCAGTTTGTGGCATGTAATTTTGTTTTCATTTACACAAATGATAAAATATTCCATATTAACTTCAAACTTGAATAATGCAGGAACCTATCCACAATGAAAAATAATTAGGACCACGTCACTTCTGTATTGAACAGGTTTCACTGTACATACTTCGTCTCTGAGAATTTCATTTGTGGTACCTGAATCTTGTGTGTATCCTTCTCTTCCTCCTAGGAATTTTTAAACACTACAACAGTAATAGTAATAATAATAATAATAATAATAATAATAATAATCCATGGCGCTAATATTGTTATCTTGTTTCTGAAAGCCATACATACATAGAACCAGCCAACAAGTTAGATTGTTAGCACACTTAAGTATAAAATTAAGTTCTTTGTTTAACTTCACTTTTTTAAAATATAATGTTACAGAACTATTGTAAAACATAATCTAATGGAACTGGTTGAAAAACATTAAGATCAACAGAGCAACTCTAAAAACAAATTTTTTTTATTGTTGCAGCACCAAGTGTGGCAGATGTGCAGGCAGCCATTGAACACATATTCCCTCTAGTCTATGAGTATAGAAAGGAGCGTACAAAAGAGGATCTGCTCGCAATGCAACTGAGGCGTAAAGGTCAGAAGCGAAAACGCAGTTTCGCACACATTGAAGTAGAGGACAATGAGGATTACGACGATGAAATGGAAATCCTGTCAGATGAAGACGAGGATGATAATTGTGACAGTGATAAGAGCTGGGATTGATGGATGTTACGTCGACATCGTGTAAACGTGTTAAGAGTGTGCGTGTGTGTGTGGCATCAGTATGTGAGAAGAAGCGGGTGGTAACAGTGAAACAAGGACAGGTCTCTAATTTTCCTACTTGGTTTTCCACAATACTAGCATGTTCCATGGTGTGTCTAGAACACAATACTCATTGCCACTTTATAAGAGGGCAGATGTTTCCTCACCGATTTGTTACTGCATATAGCATTATTTATTTACATTGTAAGTTAAGTATGTAGTCAAGCTTAGAGTTACATCAAATGTGTTGCTTTCCTCATAACGTCAGATCGTCAGGTCACAGTTGTATCAACACAAGACATTGTAAAGCAGTTTCTTGAATTGTATTCTGAATGATGTAATGAATGCGACCTTTTTATATCGGATGGTAGCCAGTCTTAGTTAAAAACGAACAAAGTGGGATCAAAAGCTTCTTTTTTGCACTTTTGAAACAATAGTAATTGTGAAACCGTTTTCAGAACTGACAAAGACTTTGTGGGCAGTTTCTGTATACATTGTATTATTTACTTGCCCAGAAACAATGTTGTTAAAATATACTTTGTGATACTATGTAACTGACATAAGGCAATACCTATGTATCCAACCAGGCTGGCTAGATACTGTGCAATTCCTTCCAATGAGAAACAAACAAATATATCCCGAGTTTGCTTTATAAGTATTTATGTTGAGCAAAACAGATGCATAGTTTAACATAAAATTAGATCGGCCTTTATGATACATGTAACTTGAAAGCTTTCATGAGCCAGTCACAATATATTTTGAAATGTTACGTAATGAGAATTAGAGATTAGGTAATAATGAACTGATTTTACACCCTTTGTCACATGATACCCAACAGTGAGTATGCAAATAACACTTCCTCATGTGCTAATAACTGTAGACTGTGTTGTAACATATGTTGAAGCTTTCAACATATTTCTTATGTCAGTAATATATATTTGATTGACTCCTGCAGAGTTACTTTCATTTTGTACTTGTTGTACTTGTTTCCCGGCATTCTTTTGGCTTGTGGTTTTAGGATCCAAGCAAACTCTCCCTTCCCTCATTGTTGCTGCCTGTTTTAGGTAGGAAGTGATGGCCTCAGGAGTTAAGTCTTATTTGTAATTAGTGTAAGATGTACTGTACTATGATATGTTGCAAAAAAATTTGTTCAGTATTGTGTCGTTGTTTTAAAGTTTCTTCTAACTTTAGCCATGGTTACACAGTCTTAACCTGGACTTATGAATGTTACATGACAGATTGTTACTGAAATTTAATAATGCATATTGGGGATATGTGTACAGAGTCATCATAGTCCGATGTATTTATTTGTGCTGGATCCAGCTCTGTTTAAACCAGCATTGTCAACATAAGAACACAAAATCTGTGTTAAAAATGTTGGACATTACAGAGACTATTAAAGAAATTTCCTATTTTTCTTATAGCTATGTCTTCATTAATAATTCAGTTCGGTGTAGCTCTGTTCTTACACCAGTCACTTTTTGTTTAATTTGTACTATGCACAGTTACCGCTTGTACAGCATTGACAGGATTTCCTTTTCATGTCAACGTGTTATTTTAATACAATTATTTAAGTGATGGTGAAAAATAAATATATATATTGAGACCAATTGCAGTACATTTTAAAATTCATTGTAATCTGTCTTTAAACAATCTGATATATTCAAATGTAAAAGTTCGCAATATTGCAGGTTGTTGCATCAGAATGGAAACCTCATATCAGCATTTTGTCTAAAACTCTCTATTTGACTTCATTGGATTTCAAAAGTATAATATGTATAGGAAATACGAAAATTTGAAATGTCATTTAATCCCCAACATAAAAACAATACTACATGCAAATTTACAGCTTAATTTTGAATTTTTTACAATAATAAATGAAGTTTTTGTTTTTCTGTAACATCATGAAAATGCTGATACTTCTTCATTCCTAAGCGACAATATGTATATATCGAGACCAACTGCAGTACATTCTAAAATTCATTGTTATTACATCTTACAAAAACGTGACATATTAAAATGTGAGGTCTGCAATATTATTGGAAGAACATACAATATATGTTTCCTTATTATATTATAGTTACTGTATATTGCATTATTTAAATCATAATATTGTTGTCAATGCTGGATTGAGCAGCCAAAAGAATATGCTGTCACTTGTTACAGTTCTGACAAGGGAATTAAAATGAAAGTAGCGTATTGCTTTTACTGTTTGATAATATCAATTAAAAGTAATATTTATTTATAAATGAAACAAGTCGTAAGTTGTTAAGTTCCACCACCATGTATGATTGTCAGTATATTCACTCATTTTTGTCATAGAATAGTCAATTTGTGAAGTTTTGTATTATCTTTGTTCACTATTCATTTGAATAATATACATCATGATTACAGTAGACACAATAGAATGTTGTATTCTGTTTTCAATCCTTTCAGTATTTATTGCTACAAAACCTGAATATGAACAAACATTCTTTGTTCTTGAAGTAAAACATTTTTATGATAAATTGCAATTTTCTGCATGTGTAGAACATAAGTTTACCGTATGTTGAGAACAGTTTTTGTGACAATTAGAAGGTGATTTTCTTTAATGTTAACCAGATTGAAAGAAGCAACAATAAAAATTCTAGAATATTTATGAGGAAATATGCTAGCATTGTTTGTATGATAACCCTCAATTCTAAATTTCCGATACTTCACTTTTGTTAACTTTTTGCATTTGTTTTTGTTATAATTTTGTTCTTTTACATAATTTAAGTACCATCCTAGGCTGTTGGCTGTAATAAACTGTAAGTAATGTTTTTGATCTGTTAGTGTAATTAAAAAAATTATATTCTTTAGAATTCTCTTCAAAATAATAAATTTCATAATTCTGATCTCTCTTACATCTTTTCATAGAGTATGTAACAATGATTTTTATCATGTTTGTTCCAATTCTGGTTTGTTAATTCCACATTACCTCTATTTCATTTATTGCCATTCTCCAGGAAAGGGGCTCAAAATAATGAAACTGTGAAAATATTGAGAATAGGATCCATGTTTATACGACATTTTCTGCTCAAAATGTCTTTGGAAATAAGCTCTGTAAGTAGCGGTAACTCCTCATGAATCACTCTGTATATATATGCCGGGAATGGGTCATGCACATTCACATGTGATACGAGACAACTGGTGATCGTAGTTGGAGATATTGTTGATGTATTGAATGATAAAACCAGTTGCTATGACAACAGATATTGTACGTGGTTAAATATAGAGCACTGTTACTCTAAAGCATGTTTACTAAACTTGAGCAGTGATCGTTGATAAAAATCGAGGTAGCCCGTGATAGAAATGCATGCCAGTGTCATCAAGGATTACTTTAAGCTTGTGACAATGATAAACTACCATATCTATGTCCAGCTATGTGGCGCAAACGTCCACATTTCCTTAGAGGCAATCCACCTTTCATCTTGCATGATAATGCTTGTTGTCATATCGCAGGAGCAGTGGCTGAATTGCTACAGAGATGGGATTGGGAGGTATTGGAACATTCTCTGAATTCTCCTGAGATGAGTCCTTGTGACTACAACTTGTTTCCACGGTTGAAAGGATCACTTGGAGGCAAGAGGTTTCCAGATACTGCATCAGTGCTTCATGCAGTAGCACAGTCCGTCAGAGAGCGAAACAATCTCACTAACGGCATTCAACACTTACCACGGATTTGGCAAAATATGCAGGAACACGCTGGTGATTATATTGAAGGGATGTAAATGTATTTTCCATGTAAGTTCAATAATATGTTCGTACTGTTTATGTTGCCTCTACTTTATTTACAATCTTCGTATGTACAGTCAACTCTGGATATAGTGAACCTCTGCGGACTTGCATATTTCGTTCACAATATCCGAGGTTCACTAAATCCGAAGTGTCTTTCTCCTAACATTAAATGACAGGAATGAATGAAATTGTGAACAAGAAAATAAAATACTATGCAGTAATTAAAATATTTTATTTCTATGGAATAGATTACACTGTGTACTGTATACTGTTACTCACAGTTGATTTACTTAAACTATGCTGTCGACCCACGTCCGCTTGTGCAAGACCATGTTCAATGTTACTTATAATACTCGCCTTCTCTTCCAAAGAAAACACTTTACACTTCGACATTTTTATACAGTACATTCACTGTTCGAACACTAGAAACTGACTGATTAGGTGGAAATAACAAATGCTGTTATAGTGTCACTGCATACTCAGCCTTGGAATTTCCTGGGTCACTTAATGGAAAGTGGGAGGGGATTGATGGAGTTTGGAAGCCTTCGAAATCTTATCTTCATTTATTCTCTGGCCATAATGTCCATTCCCTTTTGATAAAAGAAGACAATTTCATTTTCCATTGCTTCAATGCTATCCGTCATAATGGAAATGTTTATGAGAACAAAAGGCAACCCTTTGTCGGTGAAGGTTAGAAGTAACATTAGAGTAGTGTGCCTGAGAACAGAATGGCAACCCTTCAATGGTGGAGTGAGGAAAGTTCGTCACACGTCTGGATTTACAGTACAGCTCATTGTGTAGGAATCACTAATACTACCTTTCTCCTTTTTCATATTGGAGCGGTTAAATGGCAAATTGTAGCCGATTTAAGTGAACACATATTTTAACGTTTTGGTGGCTACTTCATTAACACACAACCCCCAGAATGTCTGGAGGACCACACCTGCTGTTGGTCGACAGGTCCATTGGACCTAGCTGGGAGATCTTGTTGATCACCAGCTTTCCCTCCTTAAGCCACTGGAGGACAATTTTAGTGTCATAGCAGGTCAGCACTAGGAACAGAAAAGTAGAAAGAGGAGGAAGGAAAGGGAAAAGAACCCCTAGGCCTCGAATGCTCTAATGCCGTTGGGATTGAAGAAAGTAAGAGTTCAGTCAGAGGACTGGATAGGAAAGGGTAAAGAGGGAATTAGGTATTGTATAGAGGAAAATGATACCAAATTCAGTCATTAACTCATCAAGCTGACCAGTGCTAATGGATAAGTAGCCCCTCCCTTTAGTTCAGCTCGTAAAATTATGCTTACTAACAGCTGCACCACGGGAAGGTAGGGATGGGACATTGGGTATTTATCCAGGTTGGTTCCTTAAAGCCTTCATTGGGAAGGATTAATGGCTCTTCCCCCCTGTATCCGACAGATACCCTTAACTACCAAATATTTTCACTCGGTAAAAAAGAAAGAGAATTCAATATCCAATACAATGGCCAACACCTTCCTAGGACTTATGAATCCAAATATCTTGGAGTTATTTTCGATAGTAAGTTAACATGGAGCAACCATTTGAAATACATTTCTGAAAAAGCTCGTAAAAGATTCTCCCTTCTAAAAAGACTAGCAGGAAAGAAATGGGGATGCTCTAGGAATACTTTGAACATTACATACAAAATGTTTATACAGCCAGTGCTGACATACTGCGGAGAAATTTTAATTACTTTACCTTTCATAAACGACATAGAATATGTTCAAAACCAAGCTCTCAGACTCATTACTGGTGGAATCAAAACAACTCCAATAATTCTATGAGATTCCTCACTAATATTAACAGTATCAAAATGACAATAGAAGAAAAAGCACTGATTCAATATGAAAAACTTATCAGATTACCAGGAAACAATTGGCATTCATACAGTCCTCTGTGTAGATTGAAAATTCAAAAAAGTTTCGCATCCATTCTTCAAGAATTAAAACAGAAAATCAATATCCCGAATTTAAAAGAAAACTTACAAATTAAACCAAACCCTTTAACTCTATTAAATATAGAATATAATCTAAATTTAACAGAAGAAATACTGAAATCAGAAGTAAACACTGAAATAATGAAACAATTGTCTTTAGAGACAATTAATATTAGGTACCCTCCACAAAACTGGCTTCATTTATACACCAACGGATCCTTGATCTCCAGAGAACAAGGTGCCGGTGCAGGTGTTACGTGCTGTCTCTTCTCACTTTATAGATCACTTGGATATGGAACAACAAGTTTTGATGGTGAAATCATTGCAATAAGTGAATGTCTCAGGAATCTTCTATGCCATATCAATAAATTTAGGAATGCAGTTATATTGTCAGACTCCAAAGCAGCTATTCTATCAATAGTCTCTAAACACACACCTTCATCTCAAACAGCAGAAATAACTAAAATGCTCTCTCAATTAATATCACTCAATAAAAGAATTGTATTCCAATGGATACCATCCCATTGTGGAATCCTGGGAAACGAGAATGCGGATGCTTTAGCAAAGAAGGGCAGCACTGCTACTTACAGACCTGTTACTAAATCTACATATTACTCTGTGAAGAGATTTATTAAATCTACATACTTAGACTTCAACAAACAAAATTTGACAACACAATCCCAAGGGAAAAAATGGAACTCTCTGCATCAAAATCCACAGTTAATTCCCGATTTACCACGAAAATCGTCTGTAGCTGCATTTAGATTGGAACAGGCCATGATTGTTTGGCTAAACACCTGCATAGAATTGGAATATATCAGTCCCCTAACTCCCCATTGTGCAACTCAAACCAAGAAATGGATTCGGAATACCTCAAAATCTGTGCTTCATTGGCTGGTCATGATAATATCTTTGAAAAATATTGGAGTGCAAGAGGTCAAATGACTTTATTGTCAAATGCCTGGCATTAGAAAACAGCAACAACAACAACAACCTTTCTCCTTTGAGTAAAGGAGTAAGAAACTTAGAATGTTGTTCATATACATGAGGGTATCATACCAGAAGGACATATCAACAAATTTTACGTTATTGAAATATTTCACAAGACACGAGAAAGAATCAAAGTACCTTATGTGGACAAGGGTAGGAAAAATCATTCTATACTAATATGGCTCTAATGTAAATTTGGTGTTCTGTTGATCTGCCCTTCTGGCATGATGTCCTCGAGATATTTTTATGTGTTACTTTCAAAACCCCGAAATTCGTCAGAATCAGTTTCAACTAGTAAAGACTAGTTTAAGCAAACAAAAATAAAAATCATCAATCTTCTTAATGTATCCAGCTGTTTGCTGACAATATAAAGTCCACTATAGTCCACTGTAGTAACATATAGTGAGACAAAGAGGCAAATATAATACCAAAAGGATTGAAGTGTGGTGTCAGTCCAATGCAGAAGCAAAAAAACAAAAATAAGAATGAAAAATCTATATATAAAGCAAGTTTTCGTAAGGTAAAAATCTGTCACTGATTCTAGATCTTATGAAAACTTTCTTTCCATCTATCTACATTTTTAAAACTAGTTTTTACTATGATGAAAGATGAGTGGAACAGGGAAAAATTCTCTCTGGCACCGGGATTTGAATCTGGGTTTTTAGCTCTACTTGCAAACGCTTTATCCACTAAGCCACACCAGATTCCCATGCCGATGTCGGATCAAATCCTCCCAGTTTAAGTTCCACTTCTTGGGTTCCCTCTAGTGGCCTACCCTCATTAACTGCGTCATAGATGTATGACAGTGGCACAGAGTCTACATATGTGCAGAAGTGCACTTGTTATGAGTAAGTGGCCGGGATCCGAAGGAATAAGCGCCGTCTTAAATCACAAAGTGATTATTTTTCGCATATCATATATTATTATGATGTACTGAAGTACATATATTATTTCCGTGCAGATATTCTGCGTCATCATATGATGAAAGATGAGTGGAACAGAGAAAAACTCTTGCTGGCACTGAGATTTGAACCTGGGTTTTCAGCTCTACGTGCTGATGCTCTATCCACTAAGCCACACCAGATTCGCATCCCAATGTCGGATCGAATCCTCTCAGTTTAAGTTTCACCTCTTGGGTTCCCTCTAGTGGCCTACCCTCATGCACTGCGTCATAGATTTATGACAATGGCACAATGTCCACATAGGTGCAGAGGTGCACTTGTTATGAGTGACCAAGTGGCCGGGATCCGATGGAATAAGTGCCGTCTTAAATCACAAAGTGATTATTTTTCGCATATATATTATTATGATGTACCGAAGTACATATGATATTTCTGTGCAGATATTCTGCATTCTCTCTGGCACCGGGATTTGAATCTGGTGTAGCTTAGTGGATAGAATGTCAGCACGTAGAGCTGAAAACCCGCACGGCTGAATATGGAAGTGAAGTACTCTTGTTGTAATAGCTTCGGACGATCGCTGGTACGTCGTTCACACTTCTGGAGCCAGAACAGTACTGCATCTCCAGGATTTCATTCAAACAATGGTGGCATGTTATAGAGAACAAAGAAATAAAGGTTCTCGGTTTCAATAGTACTCATTCTGGCACATTTGGTGTTCAAGGAGGTATCTGGCCTCAGGAATCATTCCACATCAGCACTGTGAGGCTTAGCCAGAAGGATACGAGCAAAAAGAGTTGCTAGATTTTTGTAATTCGTTGAAGAGGCAAAACATTTCACTTTTTCTGCAAGTGTTTTGCCACAGAGAATGTCTATATTTGGCAAACTTTTAGGATATTGATACTCAAGGTCTATTTTTAATAGATCGAGATCACTGCCAATGGTATTAAATACAGCCTTTATATCTGCATCTTTGGACATGTCGTAAAATGTCTTCACAATGTCAATTATCCTTACATCTAGATTGAAACGGTCGCTAAAAAAATTTATGAGAGCCTCCTTCACCTCCACGAATATGAAAGTTAAGTCCCTGTTATCAGTAACATAGAGATTGTGTCCCTTACTTCCTTTTGGTCGTGATGATCCGGAGCCGCTACCAGATCCGGAAGTCAGATCAATGCCCTTCAGCTGTCTCAAACCACATGGAGTACAGTAATGTTCTTTTGTGAGTGTCGATGGTCAACCTCCCAAGCTGGGATCTTCAAGCAAAGATGATATTTTTGACTTCATGGATTCAGTTAATCTTGCCATGTCAACAATATTGCTAGAATTTGACTGAAGTGCTTTCTGATACCTACTGAAGATGGACAGTATATCGGCCAGAAATGTTAAGAATCTCAAGTTATCCTCAGTGCAAAGAAATTTCAGGTGACCATAACAAAAGCTATCAGCACGGTTTTTTTTGTGACTTACAAAACTAAAGCCTGCCAAGACCATAGCACAGCCTCCACCATTGCATACGTAAACTCAGTCCAGCGTCGAACATTTCAGGAAGAGTGAATAAATCAACATTATTCTTCTTAGCTATCATGCTCGGTTCCCTGGTTCTGAGTTCAGACATATGGAAAAAAAACTGCAAATTGAAGATATGTTCTGAAGCATGATATTCAGTTCCGAAACTGTATTGCAGACACTTCTCCATGCTAGGTTTGACCTGTGTACACAGCACCATATCTTCAGAAGGGGTGGAGCCATACTGCCTTGGGCATTTGTCAGACTGCTTGACCTTGCTAATTCATCTAATAGGGACCACAGTCCTGCCTTTTCACCTGTGTTTAAGGACGCTCCATCTGTGACCATAGATGACATTCTGTAAAATGAAATTGGTTGCCTTCTCTCCTACAACATTCTTCATTCCGTCACCTATTGCGGACAACACCCCCTTCGCTCCCTGCATGGAAAACTCCTTGACCCCTAAGAATATGTTTACCAGCTGTATCAGTTATTTTTGCATTCGTATAAAATTTTATCAGTGGAACCATCGCACCGTAATGATATTGCTAGAGTGTAAATCAGACTCTGACGTATCATCCGCGAGTTCAACAACAATAGTAATAAAGTAATAATATGATAATTTCATTCCGGTAATTTTGGTGCTGATTTGTGCAGTAATAACAATTGCTTAAAAAAAAACTCTGCAACATTTCTTAAGTGTCTCGTGTATTATTCCACATTAGCATTAGTCCGATTCCCGCTATGTTAGTATATTTATAATACACACCTCTCCGCTAGATGTCAGCTCCGCAACATTTCGCACTCCATGTCAATGCTGCTGCAGTATAGTAAGGTATTTAATGTGACGACAGAGTAGTCAGCCTAAGCATTTGGTTTGCAAATTAGGCCTTTGCAGTACAAAAATTTACGTCTTATTGTGGATAGAGTCAATTTTGTCAGGCAGTACACGTCAGGTCTTGTTATTTCATACCGCACACTACCAGAAATGATTTTGACGGTGCTGTCACCACATCGTGTGTGTTAATTTAGGAGAATTTTCGATATAGTTACTATTTAGTTTATGAAGCTTGTATAGCTTGTAATTTCTGACGGAACGTGGTAGCACTGATCACATAACATAAATATAATATAATGAGGGTGCTAGGAACAATAGACTGTGCCAGTGCTATTTCGCATTGTCTGTAATGAGGCGATATTAGCAATCCTAGTGGTTAGCCACTATCTATGGATGCATATTTACTACGTATTGAGCTTCGTGACTGTATATACTAGCCTGTGATATAATTAAATTAAAAAAGCCGCCCTAAATAAGAGTTCGAATAGATCGGCCTACTAATCAATTCATAAAGACTAATTAAAAACAATTGTGTGACAATTTGAAAGGAAAAAAAACACATTAAGATAAATGATACGAAAACATAGGAAATTATTTACAATAAAAGTTTGTTGAGTGCAAATGATTACTAATTATAGCTAAAGATGATTTTAACACATGAGATTATATGGCATCAGTCGTTGCAACCGAAATTTTAAATTGTTTAAGTTGGGATCACAGTCTACTATATACAGCCACGAAGTTTGAGTGTGCTAGAAACAATAGCCTGTGACAGTACTATTTTGCATTGCCTGTAATGAGGCGATATTAGCGATCCTAGTAGTGAGCAACTATCTAATGTTTGCATATTTACTACGTATTGAGCTTCGCGACTGTATATACTAGACTGTGGTGGGATCGTGCTACGAGCACCGAACATGAGCCCAAAAACTGTCCAATGTGTGTGTGGTCAGGGGTGGTAGTAAATACATGAGTAACCAAATCAAACTACTATGGAATGCGGATCGAAAACAGGAACTTTTTATCTTCTCTGGGAACGTGCATGGTGTATATTTAGAAGGCGGTGAACGAGAGTTTGACAGGGTGACAGCTGCAGACGATAAGATTTGTGTCGACAGAAACTCGTGTCTGATCTATAAAATTTGATTTATTGAAAAGAAATGAATGAAGAAATAGATGAACAAGACTTTTGTCAGCGTGATTTTACAACAACTACAGACTGGGAACTTTTTATAGCTCATTTAGAAAAGATTATCCATGAATGGAAATTACCTGAAGTAAAGAAAGGACCTCAGCTCAAAAGGGGAGAACTTAGTGAAGGAGAATGGGAAAGAACGACGGAGAAAATAACGTTTGCTGGTATGTTTTAGAGACAGGTTATGAATGTCATTATTATAACATTTTGAAATATACATGGTATTTAAAATGTCCGAACATAACCTAAATCTTGCATGTTCATATTGGGAAGTTGTTAATTGTCCAGCATACTCCTCCCTATGACACTTGTCAAGTGTATTGCGTATTTTACGGCAATTTTAATTATGTGGAACAGTTGACAACGATCTAAACTTTACACATTTAGTAGATTACGTTCCCCTCATAGAAAAATGGTTACTTGTGTACTTCATCATCATTTCTGTTTACACACAGTTTATCTTCGTTATTCTTATTTCTGTCGCACCATCATCCATGCCTTAAGCGCGTATTCCCAGCCAGGAGTCGAGCTTGAATGCTCTATATTTCAGAATTGTGCAACAGACTGTCACTTTCCTATTTCTAAACTCCACTTTCCGCATTTGTTCTTCAAATTAACGTATTTATCGAATATCGGAATTTAATAATCTGAATGTATTAATTCCTACTTAATTTTGAGGAAAGTTAAATCATATTTTGCTCCTACATTCCATATTTCTGCTTGATAGATTTTTCAGTAACAAGGGATGGATACATCACATATTCATTATATATGAGGTCTCGCCTACCTCATTGAATATTACACGACTACTATGAAGTAGCCAATGTGTATTATCACCATTTAATTCGAGAAAAATTCGTTCCGGCACCGGGAATCGAACCCGGGACCTCTCAGCTCTACGTGCTGAGTGCTCTTTCGAATTGAGCTATGCCGGGACACGATCCACGGTGCCGGCCGAACTCCTCTCGTAATGTTTTACGGCCTTACTACCTTCTCTTTAGACAATGTAAGTCATACATGCAAGAGCGCATATTTAAATGACTTTATGGCCATATTCAACATCAGTTTGGGAAAACTGCTAACAGTTAATACATCACATATTCATTATATATGAGGTCTCGCCTACCTCACTGAATATTACACGACTACTATGAAGTAGCCAATGTGTATTATCACCATTTAATTCGAGAAAAATTCGTTCCGGCACCGGGAATCGAACCCGGGACCTCTCAGCTCTACGGGCTGAGTGCTCTTTCCAACTGAGCTATGCCGGGACACGATGGAAACCGGATAATTTCAATTCTACGCAAATGGTTTGACAAATACAGAGACATTATTATGACGTGAGGTGAAAAAACGACAGGTGACTTGTGGCCCATTGCTAGCATGGTTTCCGGCGAGTGTGTAACCATTTCTCTGGCACTTCTACAATACGCAACAGTAATTACTAACAATAAATGTCCAATAATTTGGACTTGCCATGCTCACAGTCGTTGCTGAAAATGACCCCATTTGCCACCACACACAACTGACATCATCTGATAAACGAATGAGCAACACTCTGAAGTTCCACATCATTGATAGCCTTGATTTCTTCCCATATATAGTCGTTTAGTTCATCTATAGAATGAGGATTTTTCGTATAAACCCTACCTTTTAGTGTTCCCCATAAATAAAAATCACAGGGTGGGTCATTCCATAGTGACACACGTAACATTTTTTAAGTACCTAACTATGATCTTCACAGAATAGGCCTATTTAGTAATTCATGAAAAAGACATTACTGTCTTTTAGCATAACCATTCCTAAATATAAACAAAAATTCTTAATGAAAAGGAATAAATAATAATGGAAAAAATATTAAATATTGTATGGTGTGACACACGAACATTTTCTTGCCACTAGATTTATTACCAAAATGGAAAATGTTCATATTATTGTGCCAAATGACATAAATGCATTCAGTTGTTTTCCAAACAATTAAGACACTTGTGTAGTACATGTAACTGCTAAATCACGAACTTTACAAAAAAATTAACAGTGCCATTAAGAAACAAAATATTGCAAATATGTTGTGACACATGAACGTGACACACGAACATTTCTGTCATGTTGGTTACCAATTGTTTTAAATGCACTATAAATACATCAGTTCTTGTGGAAGACTTATACACTATGCCTACAGTTCTTATTATACAAAACAACACTAGATTACACTAAAATACACTTTTAAATTTAAAATATCCACTGTTGTTTACAACCATTTGTGGTGATATTTCCTGTGTAATGTCATGTGACGAATATACCAATATGTCAACCATTTGTAGTACTTCCCTTCCTTGGACATCACAGGCACTTTAAATTCTTCGTCACCACAAGATTTTGTAACTTCACCTGTAGCCTATATTTGACGTCTTTTTTTTTTTTACTTGGTCATTTAACGACATTGTATCAACCACTAGGTTATTTAGTGTCAATGGGATTGGTGATAGCGAAATGGTATTTGGCGAGATGAGGCCGAGAATTCGCCATAGATTACCTGACATTCGCCTTACGGTTGGAGAAAACCTCGGAAAAAATCCAACCAAGTAATCGGCCCAACTTAAATTCTTGAAAATACTATAAAAAAATGTTCAAAATGTAATCATATTTATATCAATAGAAAAACTAATATACATTTAAAAAGGTCTAACTTTTAGAATTGCCAAATGATACCTAGGATATATTAATTAATGTTATTAAATAAAACGATTTTGAATTAATATCAGAAATTTAGTAACATTTACCTAATGTGCAAATAATTATACCAATTTATTTATACTTAAGCCTAGTATGGTGGCTACCAATTTGCGATATAAATGTACTGCATAAGCTTGTTTTTTATATGAAATAAATTAACATAAACCAAATTTTGTAAGTTTTTAATTCAAGGAAAAAAAAAAAAATATACGAACTTTAGGCATAGATTGCCTTATGCTAATTTGAGGCCTACACACTATATTTTTACAACAGTTGTTGTTTAGTCTGTCCAAAGACAGGCGTGGACCTCACAAGTGATACCAAGAAGGCATCACTTATGAGGCAACTAGGCCAGAAGATAATGGGACAGCGTGGCCAGTTCCTTTCCCCTTTACAACAGTTATGGAACACATATTTTCAAGAGTGTTTAACTTACAGTTTATGTATATTGAAAAAAAAAAAACGCACAGGTGCGTGTGCACGCACACACAATTATCTAAATCAACAATAAGTATTTGAAATTCCACTTCTAATTATGTTTAGATATAAAGACGTCCAATAACAACAAAAATTGTAACTGGATTTTAGGATAAACTTTAGTGACACATGAACATAACTTTTTGTTCGTGTGTCACAGTCATTGTGTTACGTGTGTCACGTATTTTTCTTGTAGAATACGTACATAAATCAAAATGTTGTCCATATAAGAAGTTGATTGTTATGTGATGTTTCTCACTTTTACATTTATGAAACACGAAAAAATTAAATAGTTTTGAAGAAATATAAACAAATGCCCATTTGAGCGTGACACACGAACTCTCAACCTTTCCTTGTAATAATTGCAACCAAGCACGAAATAATCATTGTATTACGGTTTCTATGCATTGTAATTATTAACAAAGGTCCGCACTTCATTATTAATTGCATTTAACATACAGTTAAGTAATGATTTATTTGCTTTAAATGTGCATTCAAATATGTGATTTCTAGTAGATAATTTCGCGCTCTTAAACCACAGACCTCTTGGCGCTTTTTCTCCCACATACGTGTTGTTACACAATGAGTGTTATCAGATTCAAAAAATTCGGACAAGCAGAGATTCGTGAGATTTTTATTTTTCGTGAAAATGTCGCATTTTCGTGGAATGGCTTGGGTGTTAGATCTGGGCTTCGTGGAGCCCACAAATTATTACGTCTTGTTTTCGTTCACGATCTTCTGCCATTTACACTATATAACACTGTTGATTGTACAGTTATATTTTCCAAATAAAACTCTTATTTATCTTATGAAAATATATAATATAATTTCTTTTCATATGAGAGAACTATTATGCATGGACTTTGGAATATATTGAAGTCAAAAAATAAAATATAAACTTCTGAATACATTAAACAAAACAAAATAAAAAAAGCATGTCCAATTTCTATGTAACTGTTTTGTTTGTACACTTTGATTATTTACAATTGTGAAAAACAATGTCTTGTAGCATAACCTTTCGACTTTATTACTGCTTGGCATCTCCTTCTCACCGATTTTGCCAAGTTTTTACACTTTATTGGTTTGATTTTAGCCCATTTGTTCTCTCACTATATGTTTCAATTCCTCTATGGTTGTACACTTCTGCTTTCTGACACTCCTTTTCAAAAAAACTCGCCACAAAAGTTCAATGAGGTTTAAGTCTGATCATTGAGATGTTCGCAGTTGCTGGGGTGTATTCCATATGAGCCAGTATGTTTACTGTCATTGTCTTGTTGGAACATATACACAGGTGGCATCCCCATGTTTTATGCACTCTCCCTAATAGCCTATTTGACTTTAAAATGTTATTGTACACATACTTATCCATAATCCCATCTATGAATTCAATATTCCCCACACCACTTGCAGACATACCTATATCCCCACAACATTATGTATCCACCCCTGTGTTTCACTGTAGGTAATGTCTTGCTTTTGTCGTTATCTGTGTTTGGGCCTTCTCTATATCATATGAATGCCATCGGAATCATAAAGATTTCTCTTCATCTCATCTGACCAAATCACCCTGTTCAAAAATTCCTCATCCTTACCAACATGTTCTTTAACGAAGTCCAATCTTCGAGCTCGATTTGTCTCACTAATGTACAGTCTTCTGCCATGGTAACCATTTTGCCACAACACACGCTGGATAGTTTGATTACTGATCTTTGTGTTTGAAGACTCTTTAATCATTACTTGAACTTGTGGAACACTAATTCTTGGATTTTTGACAACTTTATTAATTATGAATATCTCGTCACGTGCATTTAGCAATTTTTGCTTGGTTTTTCTTGCCAAGTTACTCCAAGTTCCATGATTTCGAAATTTTTCTACAATGTGTTTTACTGAGAATATGTTTTATGCACTACTTTACCTATTTTTCTATAAGAATAGCCTTTGAGAGCAGGCAAACAATAACTTTCTTTAAATCGGAACTGGGCTTCTTACAATGCACCATTGTACACAATTCTGAATGTTAGACTAACAGCAAGTGACCTCCACTGAAAAACAACACTGTGCGCACTGTGTGCTTGTTTACTATGCATCTAAATGTAACTAGGCTACTCCCTCTCCGTGGGAAGTGTACGAACAACAGTGTTACATGAATTTCACAGAATCCTATGTAGTTTTAAATTTTTATATAAGTAACAGGTGTATGTAAATTAGTTTCATTCATGTCACTGTGTTCGTGTTTAACTCGTGAAACATAATAAATTTAGTTTTATTGTTATATTTTGAATTTTAATGTCATTTCAAAGGTTAGTTTAACAATATATGAGGTGTATGAACAACACTGATATATAAGCTTACTGTATGTACGTATTGCACATATACACATGTTCATGCAATGAAAATTTTGTTGGTAGGCATTACCTAAATGCACAATAATCACTAAAATGTAAACTTGAAGGATCAAGACTTTTGTAACATGACTATGACTACAGTGAATGCCATATGGCAACTGAGGATCTACTACCACACCTCTAACAGCCCATGCATTGCAGACTGTGCAGGGAGTGGGCTGTCAATTACCTGCCGTTTTCTCACCTCATGTCATAATAATGTCTCTGTAGTTATAGCCTGTAGTGAATTTGAAAGCTGCTACATCTGATTTTCTTAGGCATATGTTAGAAATTATATTTGGAGTGCTGAATCTCTCTTCATTTTTCCTTGGAGGGGCTTGAAGGCTAAACTGGTGCTGAGGTAGTTCCTCTTGTACTCTGCTTATACACTTTGCATATCTGTGCCAGGTTAGGTTTGCTTAGTTTAGGCTTTTGTGCCTTGCATATGGGATCAACTGTATCTGCACAAAAAATCCCTTACAAATTCAACGATTTTCACTTCTGAAATCACCGGAACTGTCTTAGTGCTAGTTTCATCCACATTATGGTCATGTCATACTGGAGACTGGATAATTTTAATCCTACGCAAATGGTGCGACAAGTAGTCATAGCCTGTAGTAAATTTGAAAGCCTCTGCATCTCATTTTCTTAGGCCTGTGTTATAAATTATATTTGGGGTATTGATATCTCTCTCTTCATTTCTTCCTTAGAAGGATTTGAATAACTTTGGTTTATAGGTCCCATGTCCTTGTAGGCCTATATTGATTTAATTAACTTTTTTATTAACTGAAAAGTGTTTCTTTCCCATTATGGTAATGCCTTATTGTAGTCTGAATAATTTCAATTCTAAGCAAATGGTTTGGCAAGTAGTCATTTGTCTATAGTAAATTTCAGAGCCTCTGCATATCATTTTCTTAGGCCTATGTTAAAAATTGTATTTGGGGTTTTGGATCTCTCTCTTCTTTAGATCAAATTGTTTTCTGTTTCATTTGCAGTTGTCTCGCAATTACATTTATTATCTTAGTTCTGTGTTTAATTAGGCAACCTTTTTAGGTAATAAGTCTGCTGCTATTTAATTTTGAATTATTCCACAGTGATCGGATATTCAGCGCAAGACAATTCATTATTTTTAATTTTGAACATTGAGTCAGCTATGTGTGTTCTCTGTGGTTTCTGCATTTTCCCTAGGTGTAATTATTTTATTCAACTAAGATAATAAATATAATATTTTTGTTCTCCTTGTATTTCCCTTGTTCTTATTGTATCCTCCTCGTTTTTCTTGTCTTCTCCTTATTTTCCTTGTCTTGTTTTCCATATATTCTCCTTCTCCCTGTATTCCAGTTGTTCCCCTTCTCATTCCCTTGCTCTCCTTGTCTTCCCCTTGTTGTCCTCGTCTTCCCCTTGTTGTCTTTGTCTTCCCTTTGTTCTTGTCTACTTTTTGTTCTTATTGTATCCCCGTTGTTCTCCTTATGTTCCCCTTGTTCTCTTTGTATTCACCTTGTTTTCCTTTTTTTCTCGTCTTCCCCTTTGCCTTCTTGTTCTCATTTTATTCCTTTTATTCCCCTTGTTCTGCTTGTTTTCCCTTTGTTCTCCTTATACATAGCTGCGAAAGGGAATTACATTTTTATGTGATGTGATCAATTCCCAAGCTATCCATCCCATACCTAGTGAAGAGAAAGACTTAGTTCTACGTCAAAATACAGCCTCGTTGTTTATTCACTGGACTGTGTACATACATACACAAAATACTTATCAAAGTGAATTCTAAGCTATAAACCAAATTTGAGTTTTGTTGAAACTCGTTATATATTTTTCTCTACTTCGGGACTAGGAGAGATAGTGGTGCACAATTTCTAATCACCAATATACCTGGGTAAAATCCCAAATCTCTCCACAGTGCATATGAATTGTCATTGTTGATAGTGATTCGTCCATCGGATGGGGACATTAAGACTGGCAGCCCCCTTGGTGCTATTCAACAGGAATAGGCTACATGCTGGCACTGGGTTTCCCATTCTCCCTTCCTCACCTTCATCATCATCCTCACCCATTCTCTACACTACACTTACACGAACACTTAACATACACTCACCCTACTACAGGACTACACTCTTCACAGATACACATCATGCATAATGTGGCCTGCCGAAGTGGTGTGCAATTTGAAAATGGGTCATAGTCTTGCCATCTATCCGCAGTATGCGGAACCCGAATCACGCAAGTGAAGTGAAGTGAGTAGGCACACACACACACACACGCACGCACGCACGCACGCACGCACACACACACTCTCTCTCTCACACTCTCTCACACTCTCTCTCTCTCTCTCACACTCTCACTCTCTCACTCTCACTCTCACTCTCACTCTCACTCACACTCACACTCTCTCTCTCTCATTAACTCACTCACACCCCTCCTATTTTGTGAAAGAATGATTCAGTATGAAATTTGAGCTCTTTGTTTTTGTGCCTATTTCGTAATAATAGTCCCCAGTTTAATGATTTTTTTGACTACGTTTATTTCTCAGATTTTGAATTCAACATTACGAGACACAATCTCAAGCAAAAACCTTTGGAAGATGTGACAAGTCCGGTGGAAGAGGAGACGGAGGAAGGCAGGAGTCAGGCTCTGGACGACATCCTGTCCCTGGACAATGACTTCCCCCCGCAGATGGAATATGATTTCGGGGATGGGAGTTCGCACCCACACCCTCTGGCCAGATGGTATGGTCTCAGAGACTTTGTTGTTGTTGCACCAGCACGAAACTCCATTTCAGCTGAGAGCAGAGTCAAAATCTTGCTCAGCTCGATTTATATGGCTGTCAACAATTGTGGCTGGTGAGTGTATTTTCCTTGTGCAGGAAAAGGTTATTTTGTTGTAATGATGTGGCAGACATTTTCATTTAGAAGATTATAATCCTCTGTGTCATTATTAGAAACAATTAGGGTCTAATATATAGTTTTGGTAGGCAAGTTGTTTACTTTTTATAAGTCTACATGAAAAATATTTCATTTTAATTTCCATTATAGTCATGTTTTGCTATTAGCTCTACGCAAGAGATAGTAAATATCAATACCTTAAAAAGAATATACTTTGCATACTTCCATTGGTAATAAGTTTTGGAATAATATTCTAAGGAAATTCTACTGATAGTAACAGTAAGGTAAAGGCACACTTAGTTGACAGGTTACCTATAGATGACAGTCATATCTTAAAATTAATAAAGCAAAATATATTATAATATTTTATTGGGTTTGCTACACTGACAGATATGTATTCTTTGACAGAGGAAAGCTACCATATTAGTTGATGCAATATTCTTTACGTTAGATAACAGAAATTGTTTTCTACTGTGACATCTAGGAAGGTAGGCCTATGTTGATGTTTTCCTTAAAAAAATCTTAAGAACGTGTTGCTTAAAATGTAACAAGAAAGACATATAATACATATTCTAAAGAAATGTATTATTATTATTTTTTTTTAATTTCGATATCATAGCTGTTCTTTCTGCTGTAAGGAAAATATAATAAGTGATTTATGTAGTTCATAACCTGTCTTTACGTATGTTTTGGTTGTCAGATATGGGTAACTGTAAGTAAATAAGTTCATATAGATAACAGGCATGTCACTTTTAGGTGCTGACTCTAAGTATTGGTACAGTATCAAGTTTGTAAGCTAAGTTGAAAAAGCTGATCATGCCATTAACGAATGTACCATTTATGTTGCTGTATTTTGTTCGTAACCTATAGTTGACTTGGGCTGCTGATGTATTTTAAATAGGCCTACTTATGAGTGCAGTACTCCAAAGAAGCTATGTCTGATGCTTTATCTGCAGTCAAGAAGGGATGTAGTTTTATTTATTTATTTATTTATTTTGTAGAGTTAAGGCCGTGAGGCCTTCTCTTCCACACTACTAGAAGTGAAATATACAATAAAGCAATGACAAAAATAGTTTTAGTGCTGCAGCAAACCATTATGGAGTTTCCAGGGTCACCCTTATGGTCAAATATAAGAGAAAGATTCTCATGGACAAAAAAAAAAAAAAAAAAGGGTCCTCTAACAGTTTTTTCTCCTGATATGAACATTTGTTAACAGATGAACATGATCTGCGAGTCCGATAAGCTCTTTTACAATAATTGAATAGGTATGTCCGTCAAATTGGTTATCAAAATCACACTGCTATAATAAAATTAGCAAAATATTACAACATTTACAGTGTTAAACGTTTTCGGCATAAACTGCCATCTTCAGAACATGTAACAATACAAGAATATGGAAACATTATGGCTAAGATACATATTGATTACATATTAAGATATTTAAAACTAGATTGTATATGTCATGGACATATAAAATGAATGCTGAATGATAAAATAAAAATTACGTGATATATATATTATTTTTCTGCAGAAGTTAGCACACGGTGGTGTGATTGTCAGTCAGGTCGTTAAAAGTGATGTGGAGGTTAAGAGAAGCCCTGTGTTGAGTTTCATCATAGCACACAATCAACACAGGCTCCTCTTAACCTCCACATCACTTTTAACGACCTGACTGACAATCACACCGTGTGCTAACTTCTGCAGGAAAATAATATATATGACTCATGTAATTTTTATTTTATCATTCAGCATTCATTTTATATGTCCATGACATATACAATCTAGTTTTAAATATTTTAATATGTAATCAACATGTATCTTAGCCATAATGTTTCCATACGAAGTATTCATATTTCTGTATTGTTATGTGTTCTGAAGATGGCAGTTTTCGATAGTAGCAGTATATGCTGATGAGTTCTAAAAGTTGCAAGACTACTGTTGTTAAGATAACACGGAACAAACCTAAATCTGCTAGTTTTGTAACTGAAAATAACACTTAGTGATAATGGAGGATTATTTTAGTCACTGATTAACTGTTACGTTATTTAAATTAATAAATAACTTAACAGTTAATCACTGATTATATAAATATTAAAGGAGTGTATACAAAAATGAAGGATTATTTAGTATGTTCAGTTACATTATTTTGTATTTTTTTTTATTTATACTAGTAATGTTGAGATTCTCTTTGTATTAAAGTCAGATTCCGGTATTCATCCAAATCCATGAAGTGCGGCAGCATTACTATATGGGTGTATGTGAAGGAAAAGGAGTCCGTTCTGAATTTGTGATGGTTCACTTGAAACGTACTCCACCTCGCTATAAACATCTTACTGGTAAGTTGCAGTGCTTTACTGCTATAGATATAGTTTCAATATAAATTTCAATAGTGCAATTAAACACACAAAACTGCACGTGTACTGGTGAACAAAACTTCGCAATACTGCTTTGCAGCATTGTTGCTATCACTTGTTCTCTTGTAAAATGAAAGCACTATTACAGTCAAAACCACAGAAGTAATGTGTTCAGAGTTAACTCAAACAACAGTTGTACGTTTTCTGTGTCAATATTTAATTACTAAGCGCAAGATGTCTTAGTTTAGGTATTCTATTGTAACAAGTATTTAAGACCAGTGCTTGTGTAGCTATTAAGAATCAAGACAGAATCTTGGCTGTGATATTTCAAGTCGCAAACTTACTCTTCGACCTGGCAAATAAATATTAGGAGACTGGAAGTGTGAAAAATAAGAATCGCAGGCAGTAGTGTATGGTTCCTATGTAGAAACATATTTTGAATGACTTTGGGGGGACGGGAAGGGACAAGAAAAACTTAAAATTCGCTTTGTCGTCTTTTACAGGAAACAGATGCTGCTTATGATTCTACAAAATCATTGAAATTAGAACCATATAAAATTACGGTGGTGTTAGTGCTCCAAAATACCTACTTTCTCCATATTTTTAGACTGTAAAGTATTTCCTTACATCCTCGTGAGCCCTATAACCAAATACAACCTGATAATAAATGGAGAATCCCTAAATATGTTGTTTCAGATATTCACTTGTGAGAAACTCACTCAATAATGAATCAATCAATCTTCTTAATGCATCCAGCTGTTTACTGACAACATAAATTCCACTATAGTCCACTGTAGTCTATTCAGTTGTTGTTTTTCACGAGAAATGAGGGGTATTTTGATCGGTGTTCATTATAGATGCCTGTTGCTAGTAGCCAGAGTTGGGGTGTAGTCAATATACACTGCAGAGCTGTGTCTTCTGCAACTGGTACTGATTGTTTTTAATTTACTTCTTTTGTGGTTTATGGATGGACAGTATAGAATAATGTGTTCCAGATCCTTATCATGATTATTACACCACAGACAAGTAGGATTGTCAGAAATGTAAAATCGGTGTAGGTACAATTGAGTGACAATGTGACCTGTTCTGGCTCTTGTTAAAAATGTTTGAACATGTTTGGGCAAGTTTTTGTACATTTTCAGGTCATTTGGTTTCTTTTGTACAGACTGTAAAATGTTTCCTTTGTCAGAAGAGAGCCAATTGTTGATCCATAGGTTTGTAAAATGAGACTTTACTGAAGCGAAAGCACTGGATAGAGATATCACTTGAAGAGGTTTTGGTTGCAACTATGTTGCCTGTTTTGCAATATTATCGACTTTCTCGTTTCCAGGTATACCACAATGACTAGGTATCCATTGAAATGTTATTTCCTTTTGGAGTTCTTTTAGTTTACTTAGTTGTTTCTGAATTGGAATAATTCTATGTGCATATAGGTTTGGTACATATTTAATTATATTTTTTAAATATAGCCCCCTTGGAGTCCGTAAGTATGCAAATCGATTTTTCAGAAATTTGAGTAACACACTGAAGAGCAGCATCAATAGCTAGCAATTCAGTGTCAAGACTGGAGGAGGATGAACATGGTATGAAATAACTTTCTTGATATTGTGGAATATAATACCCTGCTCCTGATGTCCCATTATTAGGATTTAGAGATCCACCTGTATAAATTTGAAGATGATCTTTATATGTGCTGCAGAGTAGTTCCATGGCATCTAACTTAAGAATGTATGGAGGATCATTTTTGGAATGATTTCCTGGAATTTATGTGCTATGTTCTGGAATCACCCATTTCCATGGAGGAATTTCGTTCACAACTGGAGTTTTAGCAATGAGTGTGTCTGTGATATAGATTGGTATTTCTTCTTTTTTATTTTATAGAAATTACACAGGATATCATCTGACAGTTTGAAGAACACCTGAGATCTGGATGAGGCTTGCAATTTTAAATGTATTTTTAGATCCTTTTGTAATATATAGTGTCTGATTGGTTGCTCAATAAATCATAAGCTCCATGAATCATAAGCAGTGAAAAATGTAGTGGGACTGCGTTGGTGTTAATGCAGCTTATGTGGGTACCTCTTTGTTACTTGTTGGTTTGTGCATGATGTCATGAGTGTCACACTGCTGTTTTGGTAATATGATGCAACACAGTTGCCTGAGTGCTAAAAACATGGCAAATGCACATAGTGATTACATTTAAAATTTAAATTCATTATGATAATAGTATTACCTGCTTGATTCTTCATCTAAGCTTTTATAACTTTTAGCACTGAGGAACTTTTAAAATATAGAGTGTGCAATCAATTCCATACTACCTGAAAAAGTTAAAAAAAATAGCAGAAATAAAATCCTTCAAAATACTATCTCCATTTCTAGTTGCTTTGTTTCTAATGTCTCTAGATATGGTCATATAGATCTGGATTTTGCTAGTCTAACATGTAACGATATGAAGAATTCCATTTCTCATGTGGGAACACCTATAAAGTGAATTTCATTATGTAGAAGATTATTTTAAGAGTTTAATTTTGATGTGGGCGAGAAAAGACAGGTAAATTTTACCTGGAGTCATCTCATTCAGGAACAGGATTTTTTACATGTCAAAAGTCTTCAGCTTTATTTGCCTTTTGAAGGAAGCCATGCTACAGACTTTTATTGTTCTTAAAAATCACACTCGGCTTGGTTTGAATCTACAAGTCGTGGCTACAGTGGAAAACATGTTAACTAAGGACTACTTCGTGCCACTCAAGGGAAGTGCATTGAGTGATGACTGATGAGTAATGACAGGCAAACTGTTACATTTTTGTAATCTAAACAATGCCTGCCATTGGTATGGGAACAAGGATTATCACGATTCACAATGTGTAGAATGCAATTGACGCAATTTTTTTTTTCATGCTGCATAAAATTTTGGTAAAATTGGACATTTCGTAAAAATATTCCTATTTTTTCACATTTTACTATTCCCTCCCCCCCCCCCCCCACCTATGTTAATATTCCTATAACTACCACTGAACAGGCTTTTCAGATATTATAAGGAGACAATTGAGATGTTTCCCAGGAAATACTTGAAAAACCCATTCCATTTTATCAAGTTAGTAAGGTGCTTTAAGCTAAGAGCAGTGAAATACCAGCAAATATTCAACTATCAAATGTAACATGGTAAATGTATGTTTTCATTATATCATGTGATATGGAGAAATCTTTTTTATCGGACAAAACAACATTAACCGAGAGAAGAAGTAATCTTTTGTCACAAAATAATAGAGGCTTACTTGTGTTATATTGTAACAAATGTTGAGTCCAGTCAATGTAAGAAGTTTTTTCTCCCTTACAATGTAAAATTAGAGTTACCTCGTTCTTGCATTCAGGTAAGGGTAATGATGATGAAAAACTGTTTAATTAGCAGATTCATTGTATTTTATTTTGTAGCATCTTAAATATAGACAAAAATATTAATCTTTAAAAGACTCTTGTAAATGATGATGAGTCACTGGCATAGCTCAGTCGGCTGAGGCACTTGCCTGCCAATTCGAAGTTGCGTGCAGGTGCTGGTTCAATTCCCACTTGGACTGATTACCTAGTTGGGTTTTTCCGAGGTTTTCCCAACTGTAAGCCGAATGTCAGGTGATCTATGGCGATTCCTCGGCCTCATCTCGCTATCACCAATCCCATCGACGCTAAATAACTAAGTAGTTGATACAGCGTCGTTAAATAACCAACTAAAAAAAAATAAATGCTGTAAACCTGCTCCAAAGGGTTCAAAAACAGAGATATTTCCTCATTGAAATATTTTTTTTTTTCATATTTTGCCAAAATGAATGTCATTTTTTGTCAACATTTTCTTTATATTATGCTGGTTTCTAATGATGAGTAATTATACAGACAGACACCAAAAATGCTTAGAAAACGAAGAAGACAAATTGAGGAATTGTGGATATTACAGTCGCGATGCTGTTATTCCCAACATGACTCCACCTTTTTGCTTACACCTTAGGAAGTGAAGGCTCTATAAAGTCTAGGTAGGTAGTATCGTTCGCCATTTTTGTTCTTTCGTTGCCGAGCTACCAGACGAGGAATCTGTTAGCCGTACCGTTAAACATTATCATGTCGTAGAGACGAACTCGCAATTGAAATTCTTTGTTGAGTTCTCCCCTAATATCAGCAGTGCCTCAATTTCAGGATCTCCTGGCTTAATTTTCGTTAGTAAATAACTTTTTTAAAACTGCTTTTATAATTTTTTATAGGTCTGTAACTGTATGTTTCTGATCTGTTGAATTACGAAGTGCTAAGTTTTATTCATAACTGGTGTTTAGCAACGTGCTGCATGTGGCAAAGCTTTGTTCATCCTATACTGACTCACTCACTCACAGTAGATTACCCAGAATTACATTACATGTAGATGAACGATTTAATGAAAGAGTTGTCAAGCAGGATCTACTTGGAATCGAATGCTTGCTCTCTTATGTGAGATGATGTCAATTAAATGACTCTTCTAAGGCTGACTTTATCTTGAACGTTGTCAATCGCGAAAACACAAATTTGATGTTAGTTGGAAGATTTTTTAACATGGTAATGTAATTTGTAGGACTTCTGGACTTGTTTAAGTCGAAAGTTACAAGTGCTCTCCCCTTGGAGCCAGTTTCTGTCGCTGTGAGGTTCACCTACGTTCTCTTGGACTGGACTAGTAACAACACATGGACACAGGAACCTCCAGACTTTGATTTTCTGCAAGGAGAATCTCTGGGCGTTGCTGAGCTGGGCAAACTGCCTTTTGGCGCCACATTCGATCCAGTCAGGTAAGTTCGTGTAGTGTTTAATAGATAGTTGTATCAGATTCGAGATTTTACAGTAATTGATAATGACAATTCTTTACTTACTGTCCCCATTCTTCTACAAAAACTATTCAGAGATATTATTTTGATGTTAGTGAAGTAATGGAGAAATGAGGATGGCAGGAGACTGAATTAATAAAAAAAAAAAAAACTGTCACACCACCATGTTCTGAGGATTTGTTTGAGATTTGATCCCTTTAATCTTTTTCTATTGGGTTATAGTTCTTAGATGTTTAATTCATGTTTTGAAATAGCTTTTAATTTTTCAGTACTATGTAATTCCATATCCCGTAATACCCATAACATAGTAATAGAAGTGTGCCACATCACGTCATATCTCAGTCATTGCTAGCTGTCTTGAAAAGTATCCAAGTCTGTTGAGTGCATTATGCCAAGACAATGCTTTTTCGATTGGAGACTGATTATGACTGCTTTGATAAATATCTGCAAGGGATATTATTATTTTTGTTCTTATACAATAGTATCTACTAAAAGTCATTGTTTTAGTATTATCACGTGGTTTCCAAATACTTGTAGTAGTACATCACATATTCATTTTGTACGAGATCTCGCCCACCTCATTGAATACTACACGGCTACTATGAAGTAGCCAATATGTATTATTACTATTTAATACGAGAAAAATTCGTACCGGCACCGGGAATCGAACCCAGGACCTCTCAGCTCTGCGCGCTGAGCGCTCTTTCCAACTGAGCTATGCCGGGACACGATCCACGAGAGAGGTTCGGCCGGCGCCGTGGATCGTGTCCCGGCATAGCTCAGTTGGAAAGAGCTCTCAGCGCACAGAGCTGAGAGGTCCTGGGTTTGATTCCCGGTGCCGGTACGAATTTTTCTCGTATTAAATAGTAATAACTTGTAATAGTAATTATTTCATGTCCCTTCTAGACTACACGAGTATTTTAGAGAAAGTGAATGATGATATATTGATAATGAATCACTGACGAAATGAAATACATAGGAGAAAAGTTGTTCCTCAACTACAATGTTATCTTGAAATCTTACAGAATATTTTTGGGATCGAACCATTTTTTTGGTAAGATGATGGAAACTGAGTGAAAACCTTATTACAATGTGTTTTTTTCTTTTCTTTAACTTGGAATGTTGTTCTGTGTGCAGTGAATTGCATCTGTTTGCAACGTGGCCCCATGTGATGGAGAATGTGATGGTGGACAGCGAAAGTTACTCTGACTTCGAGCCCTCCCAAGCTCCGCAGTGGTCAGTTCGCGTGAAGATGGTGGAACAGCCAGCCTGCTTGCTAAGCGAATACCTAAGTGAATTCATTCAGCTCTGTAAGAATAGCAAATCGATGCAGGATCTGCTTGGCGACATGGTCCAGCGAGGAAATTCAGGTAAAACTTATGATATTCGTGATGATATTTTTAAATCAGGTAGCAGTAGTAGATATACTGTAATTTTATAACGATGTTATAAATTGGGAATAAAATTTTTGAGTTTGGAATTAGAATTTGTATATGAGATCGAGTACTAAACGTAGTTATGGGATGTACAGATTTGTAAGTCACACATCTATTTCAGTAAGCTTCACTACTCCTTGTAGCCAGGATATTTTTAGAGTTAGTTTTCTTATTCTGAATCTCTTTCTATTTCTCCTCACATATCTTTCTAACACCTATATCTGTTACTCATTCCATCACCTATATCTTTTACTCATTTCATGTGTACTACTGTCACCATGTCACTCCACACTCTCATTTCATTCACTCTACTAATTGGTTCTACTCTCTCCACTATCATTCTACTCTACTCTGTCACTGAGTCTACTCGTTTATTCATCATTCACTCCTTCACTCCCATTCCATTTACTCTTGGCTGGTCAACTATTTAGTCATTGCACTCACTGCTCACTTACCACTCACAACTGATTCACTCATTTCACTAACTCAATTTTCATTCCATGCATAACATTCTCATGTAATCCAGTTGTTACTGTACTGTCATTCCACTCTTTCACAGGGGTGTAGACATACCATGACGAGCCGGGGTGCTGCTCTGGTACTTTTTTCTGCAACCTTGAAGCACCCTGCTTCTTTATTTTTACTCTTTAAAATATTAGTCTTAATTGCATATTACTCAATTTTGTATATCGGTCTAAGCATAGATTAGTAATACTTATAATAACAGCGGCATTACTGGTAAGTAATAATAACAATATTAAAATAATAATAATAATAATAATAATAATAATAATAATAATAATAGTAATAATTTATAATAATATAATAAGATCATGTACTGACTGTGTTTTTGTGATCCAGCAGATAATTCAGAAAAGAAGGGAATTTAATCTCCCAACATGTATAAAGTACATCTGTTAAAACAAGACAGTATAAGGAAATTATACTGTAAGAGATTAGATGAATGCATTGATCATAGAGCATTAAATATAGATGTCAACCAAGAATGGGAGGATCTAAGAAATATAATTGAACAAGCGGCATATGAATCCCTGTGGCAAAATTTCGTAATGACTTTCCATTTTCATTCAATATATCCTCGTCGAATGGTCCTAACGTATCTCCTACTGCCTCATTACTCACTCGGGCATTGAAATCACCATATATCATTATTTGGTCATTTTTATTTATCTTATTCAATTGTTTCTGTAATGTTTCATAAAATTCTTGACTTAACAGATATCTTCTTTTAACTACTTAGGCTGCAGTATATCTTATTTGGGTGAACAGGATATTAACAATAAGTTGAGCAAATTCCAACAGATGTGTGGAACAAAAGAAGAACTTTAAGAAATAAAACACAGCACTCAACACAATTAAAATTTTACAAAACCCTAGCAGTTCCATTATTAACTAACGGCTCAGAAAACTGGCCATTAAACCGCGCATCAAAAAGAAAAATTCAAGCAAGTGAAATGAAGTTCCTACGAAGTGTTGCTGGTTATACTTTATTGGATCATCAAAGAAACGAAAATATCCGACAATTATTAAATATTTTTAATTTAGAAGAAAAGATTAAAAATCAGAAGCAAAATTGGTACCAACATATTACAAGAATGACTAATGATAGATTACCAAAACAAATTATGGATTATGCACCAACAGGATATAGAAATGTCGGAAGACCGAAAATAAGATGGACAGATGATTTAAGCCTTGAAGACGGAACAGGCCAATAGGCCTAATCGCTGTAGCTGAAGAATAAGAAGAATTTATTTATTTGTTTGTTTATTGATATTTATGTCATTGTCAACAGGCGTTGGAAATTATAATCCAGCATAGTAATACAATAATAACAATAAATACACTAATACAAATAAAACATTATGAATAATATAATAGTATTACTGCTTTCAAAAACAATAATAATAATAATAATAATAATAATAATAATAATAATAATAATAATACTTAAGCTTACATACAATACCTGAGCACTTAAGCCTAAACACAGTAGTTGCCATGCCTTACCCTTTTCCAACACCCTCTTCCTCAAACAACTTTCCTCAGTCGGCCGTAATTCTGGAAATTTTTGCTGGTGAGTTTGTTTTCTTTGTTGTATTGAAGTGTATGTGATTGTGATTCTGATTACATTAAGTATTTAACGGAAAGCTATTGTTCTGATGGTGTCATTGAGTGTGAATTCATATTCAAATCATCTTATAAAGATTCACATACCAGGAAAACAACTACAAAAGGTTTTTTCTGCGAAAGAATTAAATATATACCGTACCAGTACTGTGAATGTCTTTGATATATTACATAATGAGGTAATACTGTATCATTGTACGTGAATGATGTAATTCAGTAAGATAATAATATATTGTATACCGGTACTGTAAAGTGAAAATTAGAATACCCCTCTAATGTGCAGTCTCTATAAATGCGTGGTTCCTTGAAGAGTATCTTGTCGAGATTTTATCATAGAAGTAATAATAATAATAATAATAATAATAATAATAATAATAATAATAATAATAATAGTTGTTATATTCATAATAATAAACTTTTCGCGAAGCACACTGGTACTATTTTATTCAAGACCACACCCCTGCTCTTTTACTCATTCCACTGAGTTAATCTCCATTAACCACCCATTTACTAATTCCACTCATTGCATTCTTATTTTATTCACTCCACTCTCATTCCACACACTGCATTCCCATTTCACTCAAATCTCATTTCACTCACTCACTCACTCACTCACTCACTCACTCACTCACTCACTCACTCACTCACTCACTCACTCACTCACTCACTCACTCACTCACTTCTGTGTACTCATTCGTTGTTTTCTTTTTCAGCTGGCACAAACCTGAGCACACCACTGAGTGTTCTGACGGATTCTCGTGTCCCAACAATTTCCAAAGTAATAAAAAAAGCTAAAGGGAGTCGTCAGTCTTCAAATCAGGAAGAAGGACCAATAGCTGACAATCAGCTCATGCCAATTCTTTATTTTTTGTTTCCAGATGCTGAAGATGAACCGGTAAGTATATCAATGTAACACCGAATATTATTTAGTAAGTTAATGTGTAGGGTATTTCAAAAGTCAGTTCAAATATTAAACCACTATAAATATTATAATATTTGAGATAGGGAAAAAACAAAAAATATCACAGTGTTGGACAAGCAACGGGGTTTACAAAACACTGGGAAGATGCCTGTCATTCTCGTGTTCAATGTACAGCATTCTGTCTGCGACACCATGCACAGCATTTTGCAGATAATGTCTTGGAATATTGGCAATTTCTTGTGAGATGGCATCTTTCAGTTGCAGTAAGGTTGTTGGATGTCTCAGGAAAACTCGTTCTTTAAGGTAACCCCACAACCAAAAGTTGGCCGGATTGAAATCTGGAGATCGCAGAGGCTACATTGTTGGAAAGTGCCTACTGATGACTTTGGTTGGAAAACGAACCTCAATTACGCGTGTTAACTTCACTTTTTTTTAATAGGTTATTTTACGACGCTGTATCATCTTAGGTTATTTAGTGTTTGAATGAGATGAAGGTGATAATGCTGGTGAAATGAGTCTGGGGTCAGCACCGAAAGTTACCCAGCATTTGCTCATATTGGGTTGAGAGAAAACCCCGGAAAAAACCTCAACCAGGTAACTTGCCCCAACCGAGAATTGAACCCGGGCTACCTGGTTTCCCGGCCAGACATGCTGTTACTTCACAGGTGTGGACAATAATGGAATAAGACAGTCTGTTACAGTAAATGGGGAACGCTACTACAGCATGTTAGAGAACTTCGTCATCCCTAGACTGAGGAATCACGATATGTAAAACTAATCTTCATGCAAGATGGCGCTCCACTCCACATCTTTATCCCTGCAAAACAATTAATTACGCAGATGTTTGGCGATCATGTCATCAGTAGGCACGTTCCAACAATGTGGCCTCCGCGATCTCCAGATTTCAATCCGGCCGACTTTTGGTTGTGGTGTTATCTTAAAGAACGAGTTTTCCTGACACATTCAACAACCCTACTGCAACTGAAATACGCCATCTCGCAAGAAATTGTCAATATTCCAAGACATTACCTGCAAAATGCTGTGCATGATGTCGCAGACAGAATGCTGTACTTTGAACAAAAGAACGGCGGACATCTTCCCAATGTTTTGTAAACCCCGTTGTAATGGTTTTGTTTTTTTCCCTATCTCAAATATTATAATATTTATAGCGGTTTAATGTTTGAATTGACTTTTGAAATACCCTATATATGTGAGAAATTTTGCAGCTACCATAAATTAATTGTATGAAATTAGGTATAAAACATGTTGGAAGGCCTCTTTAATTCTGATATTCGTGGATAGGTTTTACATGTGTGGTATAGTTCAGATTTATTTTGTAATGTCTAATGTGGGAGAAATAAATTTAATTATTACACATCGTATATATCATGTTTTAAACAGGTTCAATTAATGTAATATATATACACAATGAATTTTCTTTTATATACGCGTTCGAAAATACTGGCAGAAGAAACCTTTCGAATCTGGAACCTTTTCTGGGCATTTTTCAAAGTACATACTTTGTTTGTTAAGAGGCTGGATATAAGAAGTAAGTGTGTTTGCAGTCTGTTTGAAGCTCAAACCAGTAGGTTAGGAAGACATTCGTAGCTTTTATAGGTGTAGTTACTGCTGAATAAAATATTTTGTTAAATTAATCAAAGCAAAGCTATCTCATTACTTGCCCCGAAAGTTCCTTACGGTGACCGAATGTTAAGGCTCACACTTCACGAGACAGTTGGCACTGAGTAGCAGTAGGGATGTCAGTCTTTGTCCCTAAGGAAACACTTGGTACTCATTTTGTTAATGAGGCTGGGAGAATTAATTCAATGGAAAATATTTGTGATCCTATTGTAAACCGAACCCACTTACGATAACAGAGTGCCTTAACAGCACGACCACATTAAATTGGCAGTTAGGGAACTAGTACGAACTTGCGTTATAAGGAAACTAACACGCTTGTGTTATATGCAAATACATAGTGCAATAATTACGCAAATGTATGATATTATAATTGTAGTGTATCAAATGTTTGATGTTTTAGATTGTGATGAGGATTTGAGGAAGCTATGTTTGTTGTTGAAGTCTTTGCTAGCATTGTGTTTTCATGAAACGTTTTTTATAATGTAATTTTTGTATTTGTTCTTTTCAGAAAAGTCCATATCCAGAAGTCTTGGGTAATCATTCCACTTGTGACAATCGACAGATGGAGGTATGTTGTACATGTACAATACTCACGAATTTAACAGTAACTTCCCTTGTGGATGATATTATTATTACTACTTACTTACAAATGGCTTTTAGAGTACCCAGAGGTTCATTGCTGCCTTCACTTAAGCCCACCATCTGTCCCTATCCTGAGCAAGATTAATCCAGTCCCTACAATCATATTTCACTTCCCTCAAGTCCATTTTAATATCATCCTCCCATATACATCTTGGCCTTCCCAAAGGTTTTTTCCCTGAGGTCTCCCAACTGATATTATTATTATTATTATTATTATTATTATTATTATTATTATTATTATTATTATTATTATTATTATTACTTACTTACATATGACTTTTAGAGAACCTGAAGGTTCATTGCTACCCTCACATAAGCCCGCCATTGATTCCTGTCCTCAGCAAGATTAATCCAGTCCCTACCATCATATTTCACCTCCCTCAAATCCATTTTAATATTATTCTCCCATCTACGTCTCGGCCATCTCAAAGGACTTTTTCCCTCCAGGCTCCCAACTAACACTCTATATGCACTTCTGGATTCGCCCATACATGCTACGTGCCCTACTCATCTATGGATTTAATGTTCCTAATTATGTCAGATGAAGAATACAATGCATGCAGTTCTGTGTTGTGTAACTTTCCCCATTCTCCTGTAACTTCATCCCTCTTAGCCCCAAATATTTTCCTAAGCACTTTATTCTCAAACACCCTTAACCTCTGTTCCTCTCTTAAAGTGAGAGTCCAAATTTCACAACCATAAAAAACAACCCGTAATATAACTGTTTTATAAATTTTAACTTTCAGGTTTTTTGAGAACAGACTGGATGACAAAAGCTTCTCAACCGAATAATAACAGGCATTTCTCATATTTATTGTGTGTTTAATTTCCTCCCGAGTGTCATTTATATTTGTTACTATTGCTCCAAGATATTTGAATTTTTCCACCTCTTCAAAGGATAAATCTCCAATTTTTATATTTCCATTTTGTACTATGCTCTGGTCACGAGACATAATCATTTACTTTGTCTTTTCGGAATTTACTTCCAAACCTATCTCTTTACTTGCTTCAAGTAAAATTTCCGTGTTTTCCCTAATAGTTTGTGGATTTTCTCCTAACATATTCACGTCATCCACATAAACAAGTAACTGATATAACCCGTTCAATTCCAAACCCTTCTGTTATCCTGGACTTTTCTAATGGCATATTCTAGAACAAAGTTAAAAAATAAAGGTGATAATGCATCTCCTTGCTTTAGCCTGCAGTGAATTGGAAAAGCATCAGACAGAAACTGGCCTATACGGACGCTGCTGTACGTTTTGTTGGGACACGTTTTAATTAATTGAACTAGTTTCTTGGGAATACGAAATTCAATAAGAATATTATATAAAATTTCTCTTTTAACCGAGTCATGTGCCTTTTCAAATCTATGAATAACTGATGTACTGTACCCTTATATTCCCATTTTTCTCCAATATCTGTCGAATACAGAAAAATCTGATCAATAGTCGATCTATTACGCCTAAAACCACATTAATGATCTCCAATAATTTCATCTACATATAATCTTCTCAAAAGAATATTGGACAAAATTTTGTACGACATCAACAAAAGTGATATTCCTCGAAAGTTACTACAGTTAGTCTTTTCACCCTTCTTAAAGATAGGTACGATTATGGACTCTTCCATTGTTCGGGTACAATTTCCTTTTCCCATATAGCAAGTATGGTACAAGCTTATAAATTTCGCTAGATAATGCGCTTCCACCCTCTTGTATTAATTCTGCTGGAATTTGGTCAATACCTGGAGACTTATACTTTTTCAGCTTTTCTGTCGCAATTTCGATTTCAGAAAGTGTGGGTTCGGGTATAAATGGCTCAGCAGTTTGTATTTCAATTTCGTCCCGATCATTTCTATTTGGCCTATGTACATTTAGTAGATGTCCAAAATAGTTTTTCCATCTGTTCAGGATTGAATGAGAATCTGCAAGTCAGTCACCATTCTCATCCTTGATCACATTTATGCTTGCCTGATATCTTTTCTTAAATTCCTTTTTGCCCTTGTATAAATCTCTGAATGTTTAAGATCTCCAAGCTTATATTAGAGCCTCCAGACCAAATTTCCCTTCTCTCGTATTCAGTAATACCTTAGTTGCATACTAGGTGGCATTTGAGGAAATGAGCTTACTAGTTGTTCCTCTGCCCTGTAGGCAAACAAGTGCAACTAAATTCCTTGTTGGTACTTAAACCTATGTTACAGCATCAGAACGAGGGTTAAGGGCCTGTACTACGATCGCCTGTTACAGCTCCAGATTCGTATACTCCAGTTTAACAATCTGGAAATTAAATATTTTGTTCTGTACTACCAGCGGATTTTAACTGCAGGATTGTTATCCGGAAGATATAGTAACATTTTTATTACGTTGGCAATGAAGTTACTGAAAATGTAGTGAAATTTATTGCGTTGGTATACCTTTCCCCGCGTATTTCATGTTTATGTTCCATGTTTATATGGTACTATTTATTTTGGGGTTTTATTATAAGCATTATTGTTATTATTTATTATAATACTGAAGCTCCAGCCAAAAAATAACAGAAAATTACACATACTGTATGAAGAAACTTTACATGGAAGCAAAAGGTAAGATTTTAAAGGTTATGTTTCTTTTCGAATAGTAATAATTCCTACCATATGATAGTATTTTGGTTTTAATTAGTAGGCCTAAAGAGGACGGGTGCGGGTTCCAGCAAAAGTGCATTTTTCTCCATAATCATTGTTTTATTCATGTGTAACTGCACAAGAAGTGTAGGTGGCAATTATTTTTGTATTGTAATTAATATTAAGTGTGCTTTCAGTTTGTTGTATAGCCTACATTATTAGTGAATAGGACCTATTTCGGTAATTTTTTAGAAATAGTGTACTTCACGGCTTCAAATCATGGGTCGAAGGCACAATAACTCGTTTAAAAAAGAAAAGTTCACTGATACTGATAATAATGAATGTCTTTGGCCTGGGATTTCCAACCAACATTAGTACAGCAAGGTACACTGTTCCTAGCAAATTACCAATATTTCAGTATGTTAGGCCTACGTATTTTACTGTTAATAAATGGGTGGATATTTTGTATTAGGGCCATAATACCATTCGATCACAGATAGGGCCTAACATTATTTTTTAAAAGAAGAGCATGAGGTGGAGAGACGTTTCCACTAAAATGCAACAGGCCTATCTGTTTGTAATGCACATTCGACACCTCGTAAAATAACACAGAAACAGCAGATATTAAGTTTTTTTCCAAAGTTTCTATGTACAGTATAGTCATATGTTTGATATTGTACTGACAATCGTCCATTAAAAGCTTATGCTTATTTAGGTATAGAAACTTAGATAAGGGAAAAAGAGAAATACAGTATATTTCCTAATGTTGTAGGTTGCATATGGAATTAACCTAGTTTTACTTCCTTCCGGATTGCTAATCTGGAAGTTTAGCCTCCAGATTGCACATAACCAAAAGTCGTAGTACGCAATTACAACCCAACTTCCGGATAAATATGCCATCTGCCGGATAAGTTTAAACTAGAACTTTATCCGAGAGTCGTAGTACTGGCCCTAAATACATCTCAAATCTCTGGAAGATAAATTTTCAGTGCTTGGTTGGAATCCCTCTCACCACTAGTAGTTTTCATTACTATGTGATATCCATTCAGTTTTTGACAAAATTGATGGAGTTTTATTAGTTACCGGTATCCCAATTGCATTTTACAGGACTTGTCAACAGGATTGAAATCTGCACCTGTCGATGGACTTGTATGGAGGTTAGCAGTAGTGATGTCCCACGTAGTTCATACCCTGGGTGGAGTCAGAGCAGCAGCACATCTGTGGTATGAATTCACTCAAGAAATGAGATTTCGCTGGGAGAAAGGAATTACTGTGCCAGGGTGAGTCGAGTTTCATAATGCAAATCTTTGAATTACTAGAAGAGTGAAGTTTGTTTTTTTACATTGTATCATTGCAAATACTTTTGTTGTTGTAATAGATAAGCAGGTAAACTTGCTGACATTGAAAGAGTTAATTGAAATTGAAATGCATTGTAATCTTCAAACTTTTTTAAAGATTCCTACCTCTAATTTGTACTTTAACTTTCGTTTGCTCTACTGAGAATAGGGTGTAAGGGGTGTAAGTGCCGTCCTTTATACAGTCATTGGGGATGGTCTACAGGATCAAAAAATGTCCATACAACATAGGGTCAAAACTGGTAGTTTTCCCAGAAAAAAAAAATTCTTCTCTTATTTTATTTGCATTATACTCCTTATATCGTTAGTAAAATTACGAACACAGTTACATAAGTAGGTATATCTAGCAAAGAGTTAATATTAGTTTAAATACATATTTGTGTGTTGTATTACGTTTTCGTGAAATTAAATAAAAATGCATGCTTAAATTTGTCAATATTCTGGCGTGAGAGATGTGGCAACATGTTCAGCAGGCAGTACTCTGCACAGATGTATGTACATGTCAGCTGAGTTCAAGCTCCCTGTCCATAGGTCTATTGCCGAGTGGATGACAGTTTGCTACCAGGTATTTGATAAACAACTTACAATGTCTTTTACAGTTTAGGAATATCATATGTTATTAATTTATGGAGAAAGTCATCGTAATTAAAGTGAGGCGAGAAGATGTACCGTCAATGTTTTCCACAATGAAGGTTACCTAATCGGCGAACTTTTGTAACGGTTTCTCAACGATTATTAGAAACTAGGAGTCTTTTACATAAATTTCTTTAAAAATGGTACTGCTTTATGGAAGCAGGAGAGATTAAAATGTTGAATTTAAAAAAAAAGTTCGTGTGATTTTGTGCTCTGAATCATTATTGTTTATTTTTTAGACGTACAATTAAAAAATGGACCAATACTGCCAATATTTTAAAATAAAATGGAAATTTACCATAAAGTTCTTTAATAAGATTGAAAGTTTGTATTTGCTGTTCGTTTTATGTAAACAACAGTGCTCCTGCATTAGAACAGAGCATCTGTTTTGTACTGGTATGTCTGTATCCCCTTGAGCTGTACCGTGTACTTGTAAACTCCCTCCTTCCCATTCAGCAACATTACCAAATGCCTAATATTGTAAACTTTAATAATTAGTTAAATATTGCAATTAGAAAAAAATTGAGGACATTTTTTCTTCTTTATGGCATGAATAATCATCAATTAAAATAATGACACTTAGTAAGATGCATCATGCGGTATTTTAACAGTTCTATCAATTAATATTTTTCTGATATCTGACATATAACTATGTTTTAGATGTTTCCAGGGAGTTTACATGTACATTAGAATACTAGTATTCTGACAAAATTGGGACAAATGTCTATTTGCATCAGCGAAATTTTCGGATTATTGAATTTCTTAAAGTATTGCTTGTTTTAAATTTACTTTGGCATTAGTGTGTTGAACACTGGAATTATCTCAAACATTGAAGGAACATTCTCGTTGCAAAGGACAATTCTGCATGTAAAACATCACAGCAAGATAGCACAACACAAACTGACGTCATATTCATGAAAAACTGGCGGGATATTGCGTTCTCCTATGTTGTACAAGTTGTTAGTTAAATTTCACCGAAAAATAAATAAGTGAGCTTAATTTTTATTCTTTCTTCCTCTCCAGTTTATCCAGAATTTCGGTTTAGCAGGATTGTTTAGTAATAATTGAGTGTTCTAGTCATTATGCAGTGTTTGTTATCTGTATCTGCCTCCAGAACAGAGCCCACATGAACTGCATCCCGAACATGAAGATTTGTGGTGTAGGAATGAAACTTCAGGCATTATCAAAAAAATATATTAATGGATAGTCACAACTTGCTCTAAATGAGCTAATAATTAGGGATGGGCAAAAATAACCAGTTATTTTGATAAATGGGTATTTTCATAAGGTTAACCAATTAATTTCCGCTATTTTTGCTTGCTGGTTTAACCTGGTAACCGGATGTTTCATCAATAACCTAATGACTGGTTATTTTTAAAAATATGTAAAAAGTAAAAGTAAATCCGTGTCGCTACAGCCCATGAAGGGGCAAAACCGATCAACTGGCTGCTGGTCTCACGTCCACATGCCGAAGCAGAGGTGGACAATCATCCAACCAGAATGGAGGTATTGTGTGGTTAGCATTATGATCCCTCCCAGCTGTTACAGCTCGTTTTCGAAAACGGATTTTTGCTACCAAGTGCATCACGGTGCTGGGTGGGCACCGGTCCCATACACTTGCCGAAATTTCATGAGAAAATTTCTTTTCCCATGAGGACTCGAACCAACACGCATTCTGAACGTGAGTCCTAGGCAGGATGCCTTAGACCACAACACGACGGCGCAGGACTTAAATATATGTACTAAATCAAATATATTTTAAGTATATCTGAAATGTCAGTCGAATGTCGAACATAATTTCTTTTTATTTGTACTCTTTGTAATCAGCCATTAAATCAATTGTCTCGTGGGCATTGCTAGCTAGGATATGGGCTTTCTCCTTCTTTTTCTTCCTATTCTTCTAAATTAAGGGTATAGACTATTACTATTGCACTTAGGCACAAATAGCCCATTGGAAATCAACTCCGAAGACTGCAGTGTGTTATCAACTTTGCGTTGCTACTGGGTTTAATTTCCTGAAATTTCTCAGGAGACAACATGTGTTTCCCGTAATAATTATGCCTGATTTAGCTTAGACCTGGGCAATCCGGCAAAATGTGAAGTATGACTCAACTTCTATCCCACGTTTTCTACAAGTTGGGTCATCACTAAAGCCCAATGTATGTGAATGGTTATTCAGATGGTAGTGTCTGGTTAAAAGTCCGGTTACCCATATTAAAATTCTCTTTTACAAAGCCAGGAGTTTTTTTAGTTGAGTCACGTTTTGGTTCTATAATAAGGAGTTTAGCCTATCTCATGGTTGGTGTAGATCTCCAGGCTCCTAGTAAACCTTTCATCAGGTTCTTGTTTTGAGCCTGTTTCATTATACAACAGGGTTCCAGGCTATAACATTGGATGGAAGTTTCATGCTTGGCGAGTAGGTCGGTTTGTTTATTGTCGTACATTCACTGTATCCTGGGACCCAAATGAGTTGTACTCTGTTCTTCTGGATGAGGTTTCCAGGATAGTTTTGCATCTCACCCAGCTTGGAGTCGACTGTGTGTGCACTTAGCGCACCTAGTGCAGCCTGGCTATCAGAGCAAATATAGATATTCATGCGTTGGCATGATCTTTTTAAGTTTTCCTAAGTAGCAAACACTTCAACTTGGAAAATCGAAGTATATTGACTGAGGAGAATAGATATTCTAGCCCTAGTTCTTACGCCATAATCCTTGCTCCATTAGAGTATTGACTATTGCTTTACTTACTTTGTCTGTGTCCATAGAAATGGCAAAATGAGATTCGACTCCTGTTCAACTGTCAATAATGTATTTCGTGATAGTAAATTGTTCTTTGATGTCTATTGTAAGGTTACCAGACGTCCCCTTTTTCAGGTGACAGTCCCTGAATTTAGCTTTTTGCTCCTGGACAAAATTCGTCCCCAGAATATACTCGGATTTAATAATGTCACCAAGTATTACCAGATTTTCAATGTTAATATGGTTTTGATAATGCAACTTCGCTGCTTTTTCATGACGACATGACCAAAACTGAAGTGTGGACGCAACTGCAGTGAAATCTTCCATATTGCTATCAAGGTTAATAGAAAAACTGAATTGTAGGAACGAAGAGATGCTGTATTTCATCGCATAATCGTTGCATTTTTAATGCTTTTTATTTCGAGTAAAAATATACTGTGCGACTATTGTGTGAAGAATACATTAAAATGTTGTTTTCTAATGCCAGGCATTTGACAATGAAGTCATTTGACCTCTTGCACTCCAATATTTTTCAAAGATATTATCATGACCAGCCACTGAAGCACAGATTTTGAGATGTTCCGAATCCATTTCTTGGTTTGAGTTGCACAATGGACAGTTAGGGGACTGATATATTCCAATTCTATGCAGGTGTTTGACCAAACAATCATGGCCTGTTGCCAATCTAAATGCAGCTACAGACGATTTTCGTGGTAAATCGGGAATTAACTGTGGATTTTGATGCAGAGAGTTCCATTTTTTCCCTTGGGATTGTGTTATTAAATTTTGTTTGTTGAAGTCTAAGTATGTAGATTTAATAAATCTTTTCACAGAGTAATACGTAGATTTAGTAACAGGTCTGTAAGTAGCAGTGCTGCCCTTCTTTGCTAAAGCATCCGCATTCTCATTTCCCAGGATTCCACAATGGGATGGTATCCATTGGAATACAATTCTTTTATTGAGTGATATTAATTGAGAGAGCATTTTAGTTATTTCTGCTGTTTGAGATGAAGGTGTGTGTTTAGAAACTATTGATAGAATAGCTGCTTTGGAGTCTGACAATATAACTGCATTCCTAAATTTATTGATGTGGCATAGAAGATTCCTGAGACTTTCCCTTATTGCAATGATTTCACCATCAAAACTTGTTGTTCCATATCCAAGAGATCTATAAAGTGAGAAGAGACAGCACGTAACACCTGCACCGGCACCTTGTTCTCTGGAGATCAAGGATCCGTCGGTGTATAAATGAAGCCAGTTTTGTGGAGGGTACCTAATATTAATTGTCTCTAAAGACAATTGTTTCATTATTTCAGTGTTTACTTCTGATTTCAGTATTTCTTCTGTTAAATTTAGATTATATTCTATATTTAATAGAGTTAAAGGGTTTGGTTTAATTTGTAAGTTTTCTTTTAAATTCGGGATATTGATTTTCTGTTTTAATTCTTGAACAATGGATATGAAACTTTTTTGAGTTTTCAATCTACAGAGAGGACTGTATGAATGCCAATTGTTTCCTGGTAATCTGATAAGTTTTTCATATTGAATCAGTGCTTTTTCTTCTATTGTCATTTTGATGCTGTTAATGTTAGTGAGGAATCTCATAGAATCTATTGGAGTTGTTTTGATTCCACCAGTAATGAGTCTGAGAGCTTGGTTTTGAACATATTCTATGCCGTTTATGAAAGGTGAAGTAATCAAAATTTCTCCGCAGTATGTCAGCACTGGCTGTATAAACATTTTGTATGTAGTGTTCAAAGTATTCCTAGAGCATCCCCATTTCTTTCCTGCTAGTCTTTTTAGAAGGGAGAATCTTTTACGAGCTTTTTCAGAAATGTATTTCAAATGGTTGCTCCATGTTAACTTACTATCGAAAATAGCTCCAAGATATTTGGATTCATAAGTCCTAGGAAGGTGTTGGCCATTGTATTGGATATTGAATTCTCTTTCTTTTTTACCGAGTGAAAATATTTGGTAGTTACTTTTGCTTAAATTGAGTGTCATCAAATTTGATGTATTCCATTCATGTAGTTGATTTAGAGCTTTAAGAGCAGAAATTTGAATTTTGTCTCTATGTCTGTAAGATCCGGAAGTCCACAAAACTATATCATCTGCAAATAGTGCTGTTTTCATGTTTAATTCCTCTAATAGGGAGGGTAAGTCATTTATATAAATATTGAATAAAGTTGTGCCGAGGACAGCGCCCTGAGGTAGACCTCGATATGTTTGTAACTAGAAAGTGAGTTATTGAATTTAGTGGCAATGAATCGTTGACTAAGGAATTCTGATATCCATCTGAACATACTGCTGGAGATACCTAATTTCTGGAGTTTTAGTAATAATTTATTTCTCCAAACAGAGTCATATGCTAACTGAAAGTCAATAAATATTGCCAAGGTATCTTCTTTCTCGTTAAAACTGTCTTTTATTTCTTGGCCGAGGCGTATGACTTGTTCATTGGTAGAGTGTAGTTGTCGAAAGCCGGCTGTCGTGGTGATAAAAGATTTTGGGATTCTAAATACCAAGTTAATCTGTTGGAGATCATGGACTCCATGGTTTTTGCTATCATGCTTAATAGTGCTATTGGTCGATAACTATTAACATCATGAGCAGGTTTCCCTTTTTTGTGAATTGGTACGATTGCTTTTTTCAAAGCTGCAGGAATTGAGGTGTTCCATGATAAATTGAAAATGGATAAAAGTACAGACTTGGCTTTTTCCCCCAGATGTTTAAAAAATTCGGAATGAATGTTGTCGGGGCCAGGAGATTTCTTGGTTTTTAAATTTTGTGTAGCTAGAGTTAATTCTTTGGAAGTAAAATTTTGATGAAATATTTCAGGTTTTGTACTAGTAATATTGTTTTTATTATTTTTATGTAATTCTCTTTTGATAAATTTGTCAGTTTTTTTGGTATTGGGATGTAATCTGTGAGAGTTTGAGTAGTGTTTATTAAATGGGTTTGCTATATCTCTACTATCTGTTAGTGTTTTGTTATTATGAATAATAGGTTGGCTAGTATTTTCCTTTGTATTGGAAATATTCTTCAGAAATTTATATGTTTTAGCGCTATCGGTTCTGTAATTAATATTTTCAATAAATTTATTGAAACTGTTCTTTTTTGCTGTTATGATTGCTTTTTTTAAGAATGGCAGTCTTTTTCCTCCAATCTTGAGTATCTTCTGGTGTTTTGCTATGTTCTGCTTTGGTTCTTGCTTTATCTCTATCTTGTTTCAATAAAGTCAGGTTTTCTGTCCAGAATGGGGTGTATTTTTTTGGTTTGCCACGTGGAATGTGCTTTTTTGCAATTTTAAGAAGGGATTCACAGAAATATTTGTTCAATCTATCTGAGTTTGTATTTTCCATTAGTGGTGTGTTGACCTTGAGGTGTTCGTCAAGTTCTGTTGTAAATAGTTTCCAATTCGCTTTCTTAAAGTTCCATGTTGTTTTGTTATTGTAGGGTTCTTTTCTTCGGTTTTGGTGGAGATGGATAGAAGCAATGATGACTCTATGGCCAGATCCAGGGTCTTCAATTATTTTTTTCTTGGTTTCGTGATGGATATCTGATGTTACTAGTAATAAGTCTGGATTTGTACCAGAACCAGAATAATGAATGAAAGTAGGGGGATCTTTTTTTCTGTAGACAAGTTCTGCGGTTGTAGTATTTAGGAGGTCCATGATCATTTTTCCAGGTTGGTTTACATTATCGTAGCCCCAAAGTTGGGAGTGGGCATTAAAGTCACCAATTATGATAGTTTTAGGTTGTATCTCAAACAAAGTTAGATCAAGGGGATTATTAGGTGGGTTATAGGCACTGTAGATTTTGAAATGTTGTTGATTTTTCCATACTTCAATTTTTATTAATTCTAATTTGTCTCGATTATCCATTTCTTTTATGATTTGAAAATTTGTAATTAATTTCTTTGATGTACCTGCGAGAATTCCACTACTGATCTGTCTACCTTTGGGTAACAATTTCATATTAAAACCTTTAAAATTAAAATATTTTAATTGGTCAGTATTAAGGTTTGCTTCTTGAATAAGGAAGATATCTATATTATTATCTGAGAGTATATTGGCTAGTTGTCTTCTTGGCTGATGTTATACCGCCAGCATTCCATTGTAAGATGTTTAGTTGATTCTGTACCATTAAAGTAGTCCCCACCCGGAGATCCGATTGGGGGACTATTTTACCTCCGGATAATTTTACCTTAATGGTACTCATTTCATATTGGAGTGAAAAATGGCAAGTTGTAGCCGATTTAAGTGAACTCCATATTTTAACATTTTGGTGGCTACTTCATTCACACACGGGTCTGGAGGACCACACCTGCTGTTGGTCGACGGGTCCATTGGACCTAGCTGGGAGATCTTGTTGATCACCAGCTTTCCCTCCTTAAGCCACTGGAGGACGATTTTAGTGCCATAGCAGGTCAGCACTAGGAACAGAAAAGTAGAAAGAGGAGGAAGGAAAGGGAAATGAACCCCTAGGCCTCGAATGCTCTAATGCTGTCAGGGTCGAAGAAAGTAAGAGTTCAGTCAGAGGACTGGATAGGAAAGGGTAAAGAGAGAATTAGGTATTGGTTAGAGGAAAATTATACCAAATTCAGTCATTAACTCATCAAGCTGACCAGTGCTAATTGATGAGTAGCCCTCCCTTTAGTTCAGCTTGTAAAATTACGCTTACTAACAGCTGCACCACGGGAAGGTAGGGATGTGACATTGGGTATTTGTCCAGGTTGGCTCCTTAAAGCCTTCAATGGGAAGGATTAATGGCTCTCCCCCCTGTATCCGACAGATACCCTTTTGCAGTTCTGGGTGTAATTTAGCCACAGAATTATACAACCAAGGGCCAAAATTAATGCTGTGCTTTAAATCAACAGACTGTAACATTTAAGTTCTACTGTGACACAAATGACATAAATCAAATTACACAACACTATGAATAGTCATGGGTGTAAATATTATTTTATTATATTTGTATTTTGTATTTATTTATATTTTGTATTTATCTGTATTTTTTGTATTTACTTTACACAATATAAAAAAAATCAATCAGCATGCTACCGTGTATTTTGCTCGAGCATGACTGTTCTGACATTTAAAACAGATAAACACAACATAAATGATGGTCTTAAAGCTATGACATAACCAAATCCCGAGCCAAGCATCAAGTTCAACTACCTGTGCTAAAAACAGAACAGTTTGTTTTCTCTCAATAAGCAATCACTGACAGCCCAGAGTAGATAAATAACCATTTGCAGCTAACACATCTTGAAACTAATGATGCCTCCCAAGAACTAACTGTAAACCACGTCCAACACGCTTATCTGGTTCACACCTCCCATTAGCATACATATTGCCAAACACTCAATAGTCTGACTAAAAACTTCTGTGTCCCTGCAAGTCACACACAACAGATTGAGAAAAAGGACTGCATTCCAGCTCTGATATTTAATTACATTTTAATAACAAAACTTAAAAAGCAAATGTATGTACGGTAATTAACCAAATAAAATAGCAGTATGTTAAAGTACAGTAGTTAGTCATGGGTGAAAGCAAACAAAGGAAAGAGGGTATTTCTGGAACCAAACATTATTTGTACCTTTCTTCTGAACACTAATATTTTAAACATATTTACTTTTTTTAGTAAATATTTTAACAACAGTATTCCTACTGGTGCACAACCTTACAAATTATATTATGGCTTCATGAATTATTTCTATCACAACCAGTCAAGTCATACGAATTTCTTTTTATGTAAAGATATTTATAACATAACAATCTGCAAGAAGTTTGTGATTCGTAGTAAGTAACATTGTTTTTAAATAGCTACAATAATTATGTGCATACATAACCTTTATTACAAACACCTTCATTGTTTTTTAAATAATTCATATGAATAAACTGTATGCACTATATTGCTTTTCATTGTTTCTGCCATGATTTATATGTATTTCACTTTCATCATTTGCATGTATGTGTAACTCTTCCGCGCCATATTTAAGCTTCTGATCCTGCAGTTGTACACTTTTCTCACTGCTGAGATGTTGTGTTGTGTCCTTCGTATCACTGTCTTCCTCGTCTTGATGTTTGCTGGTTTTTTCATACATCTGAAGTTCCTTGCAAATTGCTTGGAGTGTTCTCTCTTCCAATTTTGAACTTTTTTCAGTACATGAGGCAAACGTTCCTTTATGGTCACCTTGAAATACGTCAGTTCCTATAGATTGATTAGAAAATTCAGCTTCTCCTCAGGTTCATCTCTACTGTAAATTCCTTGCAGTGTAGTTGTTTCAGTTATGGTCTTGTTCACGGCAGGAAGAAGCGATAAATCGTCAACATCAATTTTCGATGGTGCGTTATTGGCAATCTTCACTGAACCTCCATTCACAAATTCACTATCCTCCATCACTATCTTTATTCTTCCAATAAATTGCGCAGTATTCCCAGAGTTGCTACAGCAGCGAGGCATCTTCTTCCTGCTACTGCTGCCAGCATGTTCCCATTATTTTGAACATTTCTGCCGAGAAATCTACAAAATATATCAAAGATACCTGCTGCTGTAGGCTGTCTACTTCTCTGGAACCTAATGAAAACAAAATAATTGTATATATATAAATTTCACTGATAGTAAACCAAAATTATATTTAAGTACATGACATTTATTCAGTAGCATTGAAAATGACAAGAGGATTATTATTAACTTCCTCCATTGTTAGTAATAAATAAAATTTCATAATTTTCCTAACCAATTTTGTAGGTTAATTGGAAAATCATGTAAATGTCTTAAAAAATATTTTTCATTTACTTTGAAAACCAATTTTAAGGAAACAACCATTTTCTATAAACGTACCCAAATAAACACACACAAATTTTTTTTTCAAGAGCTGATAAAATACACCTTACGTCACTTACTGAACAATTGTGAACACCTGAAAAACTTACGTTAAATAAGCGTTTGTTATATAATTTGTTGTGGACTGCTGAGTGTGTGATCTGTAGATCAAAAAGACAATGCCACTTCCAACAACTGTACCTACTAGCACCCACTTAAGCAAGTTGCGAAGATTTGGCTCTTCGTTTGGATCACCACCTTGTTCCATTTGATTAAGCTTTCTTGTTCTCTTCTATTCCACTTCGATTATCTACACTTTCATCGTCTCTGTTCCTTAAGTAAGAAGGCAAACTTCAAAAGAGATTCTGCATAAACTAATGCTCTTGGTTGAAATAATACAGCACACTTAACATCACCATGGCCTTCAACCAATGAAGAAAATAAGTCCTTAACAATCTGTTCTCCATCAAGTTCAGATTGGTTGGTCGCATAAACTTTCAGTGATCATCGTTGTGTAACAGGGGAGTGTACAAGCAAGCAGGGCAAAGTTGCGTGATTCGTAACAGAAGAGAAAGGAGGGGAACCAGCATTAGTGTGGGATGCTGGAACTGTACCATAAATAATACCTTTAAAACTTACTGTGGTGTTATTGAATTGAAAACATTTTTTTCGACTAAAAATATTCATGGTATTGATGAAGCACGTATACCAATAGGTATATCTGATACACAGGAGTCGGTATTATCTGACTTCTGGACCAATCTGCGGAAAGATGATTGTCATTCATTCAATTAGTGTTCTGCCCAAGGGCAGGTCTTTCACTGCAAACCCAGCTTTCTCCAATCTTCCCTATTTTCTCTCTTCTTCTTTGTTTCCTGACATGATTCATATATCTTAATGTCGTCTATGATTTGATGTCTTCTATTCCGAACTTTTCTCCCGTTCACCATTTCTTCCAGTAGGCAGTTTCTTCTCAGCCAGTGACCCAACTAATTCCTTTTTCTCTTCGTGATCAGTTTCAGTATTATTCTTTCTTCACCCACTCTTTCCCATCGTTCATGACGTCACTTCCGTAGAATTTTCATAATTATAGTCATTGTTGTTGTTTATTTGATATTCATTCGTCGCATTTCAGAATGAAGGCTGTATGAGTATCAAAGACGACCAGTGCTCCAGTCGACCTTCAGAAAAACGTTTATGCGAGACGTAGACCTGCGTTTTTTCATTGCTGCTTCACCATTTAAAGCTTCTTCAAGCATTCTTAATGTCTCTGAAGTAGATTTGTACTCTGTATCTCGCATTCTGAAATGCGACAAACAAATATCACACAAAGAACAACAGCCAGTTGCCACACAACAACAACAGTGACTATGATCATGAAACTTCTATGAAAGTGAAGTCATGAATGATGCCAACAACAAAAACAGAAATATAACACATTACACTATTCATTTCAGTGAAAAAAATATATTTTGGAACCTTTTTGAATGGAATAGATATGTATATACACATAGAAAACATCAGTAATTCTTTCTTTTAGTGTAATTATGCTGACAAAATTACAATTTCAGTAATTTATTTTGTCTAGAAACTTCTGATTTCGAAATAAGATAATTTTCGTTACAAAATATTATTTCTTTTTATTTGCAAATTCAGTGCATTATACAGTATGCATGATACAGTATATACATAGTCACATTTTTATTTTACTAACATTTCATCAGTTATACTTAAAAAATATTCTATACTTAATGCAGTACTAAACTCAAGAAATAGGGCTCCATTTTCCTACTAACTGACATTGTACTTGATCTACTGGATGTGATATGTCTTGCATTTCATTTGTATGAATAAGAAATTATTACAGTAAGTAAAATTCTTCTTATTACAATTTAAACACATGAAATCATCTTGTATCAAGAAATACATATTTTAATTTTTACATTATGTTGATCTTCGAAAGGTAATGCAATTTTCATTCTATATGGGGTGCAATTATGTTTTACATTTTTAATAGATAGGTGTTGTAATTTAACTGGTACTTATAAATATGCTATTATTATTTATTTTCTGTATAATTTATATCAAAATCAGCAACATATTCTTACGTACTATCCTTGAGGCTAACTGGAAAATTTTTATTTTTATGATAGCGAAGACTTTCTGATGTTCGTGGTCCCTTAAAATTTTATTACTACTCGGTATATTTCGTATGTACATTAAGTTAATGAAACTTACCAACTAATTTGAATAATCTCTCTCAAAATACTGTCCCAACTATAAAATATCGTCACATCTCTTGATATATGTCTGTCTGTCTGTCTATCATGCATGAATATTTTGTTAAAAATCATTCTGTTTAATGTAATCCTGTAAGTTTGATGCTGATGCACTAGATTTTTGTCTGATGTGAATTCAGTTTCTGCTTTTAAGTAACAGTATTGGGAAATCTACTATCGAGAAAACACAGAAAGGCAAAGCTTTTAAACTGGTTCGTCTCTGTATAGCCTCTAGGGTTGCCAACTCTCCCTATTTCCTGGGATCTCCCATATTTGTCCCTAATTTTTAACATCTGCCGGCTCCTGTATTTTTCTTCTCTTCGAGTATTTTTCTCCGTTATTCTTGCATAATGTAAAAATCTTTATTCTAAACATTTGATTTTGTCGTGAATGATGATTATTTATGCGAGGAATTTTGTTGCTCAAGAGATGCATTAAAATATGCAGTCTCTATAAAACATAATGCTTGCCAGAAATGGGTTTTAGTGCTCACTCATTTAAAATCAAACCATGTTAATGTTATAAATTTGGAAAAGTTTGCTAGTTTTGTTCTAAGCATTCCTAGTAGTAATGCTCATACAAAGAGGATGTTCGAAATACGAGCACGACACATCTAATCAAAACAGAGCTGAAAACTGCAGTCAACTTCAACTAAATACTCTTAATTTAAACCTAGCTGCCTAAGTGTAGAATAAAGTTGTTTTTCAGTAACTGAATGGGTTATTTATTTTCTATGAAAAATTTTGTCGATTCTTTAGTCTCCTGTATTTTCTTCAAAAAACGTTGGCAACCCTAATAGCCTTTGTACTGTAAAATTGACATAAAATGGAGAATTGTATTTCGTTGCATTGATTAAAGTGTGGCGTGACTTTGAAGTAGCGATTATTGTGCATTCGGACAATATGGAGAAAATGACTCTTGTTTTCATTTCACCATTTTCAGTAGGCTTAATATTGCATTAATTTTGTGGCTTTGCAGCAGATGTTCATGGTCAACATACAATACGTTTCCATAACATATAAACAGAAAGTTCCCTCATTACTTCTCCTTAGATATATATATATATATATATATATATATATATATATATATATTTTTTTTTTCAGTTTGCAATATATATCTAAATTGAACAAGCTGATTGTCGCCATATTCGTTGATATGAGAATGTAAATAATTTTTAGGTAAAGAATATAATATCTTCAAAAAATATTTTGATTGTTTGATTACGTTTGTCATTTTTAGAATTATTATAAATTTGTATAGGAAATATTGACTTCTCTTCATTCCAATGTGTTGGATATATGGAATTTATATTAATAAGTAATGTGATTGTATTACAGTATGTATTTAACATGCTATTATCATGAAATAAAATTGTTTTCGTTCCTAGGATTTCTATGAAAAATATCATTAACTATATATGTATAGGACTAGTACCTCTCCTATAGAGTGACATTCTTTTGAAAGAAAATAAATATCTGCTTGTACAGATCTTACAAATACTAGATACACAAGTTGATGTTTGTATTAACAAAACTAGTTTTTCGTAAATGTTTTCAGCACTTCAGAGATATGGACCATTTATGAGATGAATTAATTCACTATATCTTTATCTTATATTTGGTGCACTGTTTTTCTAAGAAGTCACTTATTACTATGCAGTATCATAGTTTTCACTTTCTTTCTTTCCACTTCACTGTACTCCGTAACAACATTCATTGTGCTTTCTGCTTATTCTTATATTTCTTTTACTTCAAGAGAAGCTTGTAACTCGCTAGACACTTCAAACATTGGATCAATGAAATTGTTTCCTTGTTTGATAAATTCTCATTGGTTTGTTGAGGTTGCAGCAGTCTTGAGAATGTAGGTACAGTAAACCATAAATTATCTGACATCCTAAATTTTTTAGCGGTATTTCATATTGCTAAATTCAGTATAAATCTATAATGTATACAAAAAAAAAAAAGCATTTTAAATGAAAAATATTGTGAATTTTAAGTAGATAGCTATTTTGGCCCTGATATGCTTCCTCTCATCATCAACTTCTTATTAGCAGTTGTCAAAACTTCATTAAACAACATATAAATGAATAGTCTAGTTTATATCTTGAATTGGAAAAGAGTATATCCATCAATTGTATCGTGTGGGTAAATCTTAGGTGTTTACATCGGAATAAAAGGGTTGTAACAAGTCGAAAATTCAGTATATTAAAACTCATTCTCTTCTCTTATCACTCATCTTATCATGCTTTTAATTTTTCATTTGTTGTTTAACCTCTCATAACATTTACCCACGTGATATTACAGATGTGTTAGTTACATCTTATAATGGTGATAGAATTATCTGAATATTGAAGAAGAAAAAAAAAATATGTGTGACATGGATAGACTTATTGCTTAGAATCTTATTGTTTAACTCAGAATCTTGTGCCGTTGTGACAAGCATTCATATATTCAATTAAATCTCTCAGGTTCAAAATGTTAAACACTATTCAGGTAAAAATATTTAGAGATGAATTGTTAGTCAGATGGCTGTTACCTCAGTTTTCAGTGGCAGAAAATTAAGTTCAAATGTTGACAGATTATTTTTAGTGGATGAATATTTCATGTGGACGTATTTTCTCGAAATACTACTGCTTTCCCAGTCATTAGACTAATTTCTTATCATCACATTATCTCTGCCCCCGTGACCAAGTTGCCAGACTTATCTTCTGGTATGTAGTAGGCTAGGCTTAATTTCTGATTAACTACGTGAAATGAAAAATTGGGTAATAGAGAAATAAAAAAAAAAGTATTTGAAAATTGTATCTTTGTATTTAATGGGACCAGGAGTGTTCTGTACTAGATACAGTTATTACAAAATTCCTTTCATCATAAATTAGCAGATATTCAATGGTCTACTGTACAGTTGTGTGTCATGAATTGTATAATGAGATCACTTAAAAGATAATCATATTTCCATTATCCATTAATGAACTGTAAATGATCTTTTAGTGCTGAATTATGAGAGTCAGAACATTCAGTTAAGCATTTCATATTGCCCCATTAGAGTAATGAAAGCAATTTATTAAAATTACGAAAATTTGTAGGAATATTGTTCCTGAGCATTCTCTCTCTCTCTCTCTCTCTCTCTCACACATTCATACATACATACATACATCATTTTCTCTCTCTCTCTCTGCATTTTAAACAGGCTTTGGTTTACTTGTCATTGTTTGTGGAAGATGTTTGCTGTAGTTCTCCATAAATGCAGAAAGATATATATAACTGTATAAGAGAACAATATTTCCATTTGTCTCGTAATATTTCCCTTCATTATTGAATTTTCTAAGTGTAAGATCACTGACAGTGTTACAGGGTAATGAAAACAGAATACTTTTCTAGAGAAATCACCATAACTTGACTCATTTTCATCTGGTAGTCTTGCTTCATGACTTTCTCGTTGTGTAGAGATATCACACTCCTTGTACCACTGTAGGCACGCATTGTTCTCGTTGTGGTAACTTCTACAGAGGCACAAGTCCTCCTCTTGTAGTTGGGTTTCGAGCCATATAGATATCCATGTCGTGGTCGGTCCAGTTGTCGGAGGTGTCACAGTAATTGTTTAGCGTATGTGTGGAGCCTGCTGTACTGTAGCGACTGCCAGGTCTCTGAAGCCCAGATTGGTGGTCTCTGGTACGAGATCGTGGGCGCTGTCGACGGGACGAAGTTACGGATGGTTGGTGGTGCTGGTGGCTTGTTGGATAGCTCATGCGAGACATATGATCCGAAGTCGCTGCTAGAGATTGTCGAGACTGTCTTAATTCTGTGGAAAAGTATATTTTAGGTTTATAATCACTTTGTTTGAACTGAGATTGCATAAAAACAGTGTCAGCATTCACTGGCTTAAGTTCTTTGTGCAATCTTTTGCTTAATTTTAACACTATTTTTAATCATAATTTCTTACAACTAAAGAACTTTGTACAAATTAGCATTTGATAGTGGTTTCTTGTAAAACATATGGCCAACATTTGTTGCATAATATGCTTTTGAAACTTATTATCATATGTTCCTGTAATACTTGTAAAACACCTGCTTGTCCTTTGTTGTCTGGAACATTTATAGAACATAATTATCATGTTTCGGTTAGGATGACTGTAGAACGTTTTGTGTAGGGTATTTGTATAACATTTGATAATCTTTGTTGCTTCTGAGATACATTAATCTGGCTTCTGATTTTCATTTGTTTTCTGGGATACATATATAACTGATAAAGCGTTGGCTGGAACAACGTTGTAAGTTACAAAATCTTCATTTGGCGTGTTTCCATGTATAAGTCATGTTACCTTGCTATACTCCTTGGTTTGCAACTGTCCATCAATGCAATACGTGAAATTTATCCACTCAAAGGTTTGCTACCCTGGAACAATGTTGTACGTGTATACATTTTTTCAGCTCCTGTAAATTTTATCAAATGTAACTTATAACGTTGTTCCAGCTGACGCTTCAATTATTGTTCTGCGGTAATTTCATGTAGTTATTGACTAACAAAATATCGTGCGATTTTCATATCGTTAATTTAAAATGACTTTTGAATGATCTTCCATTCCATTTTCAAGACTAACCTACGTTTAATTTATGAATTTGAGATATACATGAATGTATTGAAAACTGTATATAATTAATTAAAAGTAAATATTTATATAAATTAACAATTCCAGAAATAGTGCAAGTCCTAATGGACATATTTTCTCTTTTTTTTTTTGTCGAAATGCTTGATATTATAATGAACTAAAAATTATAATAACTTAGATTAGGGAATTCTTCATGTTGTGCTCTATATTACAGTGCAGAAGTAGGTATTTTATATCATAATGTGCTGTGCTACTGCCATCTTTGTTGATGATATGTGTAAGAAAGTGTGCAAAAGCGTTCCATTATAAGAAAATTTGCTTGTAAACTTATCACAGGACAGACCACAATGGCCAGTGACTTACGTGATGGTACACAGTTAAGCCCTTATTTAACTATGTTAATGTATAATGTAATGTCTGTTAAAAAAACTGCTTACTGAGAGAAAATATATTCTCTCAGAAATGTTAATTATGCATTTTAAAAACGTTTATATATAAGCATAAACTGTATTTCTAAAAATTTAAGTATATATTTCAATTGTTTTGTAAGACCTCATTATCACGTTTCATATTGGAATATCACAGTTAACTAGCGACGTTTCGTCAAATGGGATGGAAAGAGATTACTCCCAAATCCTGTGATTTTTTAGGTGAACTAGGTACTCTCTCGAGTGTTTTGGTTTTATCCTATCTTTTAACTTCATTATCATAGTATATGATCATCTCACCGTCCTTGAATAGTCAGTAAGATTTAAAATTACTTAGATAAAGAATTGATTTACTATTGAATGAATATTATCATGTCTTGCCTTTAGAATCACATACAGAGAATTTAATACGGTAGTTTAGTATTAAAATTTCATTATTCCTTGGTTATGTTCGTTAATTTTTTATCTTTCTATCATCATGGATGAAAATGACACACCGAAGATTTTAATATTATATCCCATCCAGTAAGAAGATGGGAATCTTTTTGTTGGGATATATGTAACTGACTATTCCATTTGACTGTTCATTTGTAATAATCACTGTAATTAGATTCCTTTCTCTTTATCTGATGGCGGATATAAATTCACTCTTCGGAATGTCGTGTGATTTTACGTTATATTTATTATAATAGAAATGTTAGGAAGGAATCAGTTACCAATAGTAAGACATTATTTTCGTCCTTCAGAATTATATTTTATATAAAGATTTTGAACTACAGTGATAAATCATAAATCTGACACTTGAAAATCTGGAATTACAGTAAAATAAATGAACTGTGAACTTTTCTTTATAAAAGATGTAAATAACACTGTCATGCCGAAAAATGAGTTTAGATTTCACATGTTCTGATATTAAAAAAAGTCATCTCTTGACATTTCATATGCCTTTTATCAATATAAAAAAACATTCTTTTAAACTATCGGTAGAGATTTAATCCATATTAAGGTTATACAAATCAGTTATCGTGAAGGAATGTTGATATTTTATAACAGCAGTATTTAGCATGGCGTCATTGAAAAAAATAAAAGTAAAATGTTCCTTAAAATATTTACTTGTACAAATAGTTTTGAATAGTGCTTTCTATACAAAATATTCGGAAAATTTCTTAGAGATATTTTTTATGTCTCAAATAAAAAACTTGTTCAAACAAAATTAAAAGAAAGGACAATTAAAGTTAAATTTTGCATAAGCAATAAATTTAAATTTTGCATAAGTAATAAATTTAATTAGGTAATATACGTGAATTGAAATCATATTTAGGCAAGAATTTTGTTAACACATATTTCTGTAAGACTAACTCTTTATTATGCAGAATGCATTAAAAAGAAATGTGTGCATTATGCAATGCACTATTCTAGAGTGGAATGGTAAATGCACCATGAATTGACTGTATTGCATCGAGTGTTATGTTTTAGAACCACATTCAAATTAATTGTGATAATGTGGAATTTGTATTAGACGAAGGTTGTGTTTCCCCTGCCAGGGACCTGCATATCTCTTTTATTTTGAGATGATAGTGGGTCTTGTCAGTCAGCAAGAGACATGGTCCAGTCTGCTGCTGGCTGCTCACAGATTTGACCTTGCAGATCACAAGATTTGTGGCAGACAAAGGTCTTTGGAGCAGGTTTCCCTCTAGTATTTCAATTCCCCGCCATTATTTCGTCACAGACCCATAATTTGTCATGCCATTTCATCATCAGTGTTGAATAAAGAACTGAAATTATAGTAGGGTGGCATAGTATTTTACCAATTACTTGATCTAATTACAGAGTAAGAAAAAATGGATAAGTAAATGCTCCAAATTTCCTGAAAATTAGTATTAATATGTATTTAATGTCTTGTAATTCAACCACTTTCGAATGCCAGATTTATGATAGCTTATAGGCTATTCTGATATCTTGCCTGATCGCGAGCTGACAAGCCCTGCAGCGTATGAGTTCCCTGATAGGTATCTGCCAGAGTGATTTGAGAAACTGTGCTGGGACTGCCCATCGGCAATGGACCTGGTCTTTACGCCCTTGTTGCTGAAGTGAGATGCGTGGGAGCGCATGTCATCAGCTATGCATCCCATGTTGATGGAACCTATAGGGAAACAGCAGCTCTTATCCACAACAGAATACTTTTTTCATGTGTTAGTATTAGTTTATCACCATTTTACTAGTGTAGCAGAAGTATGGTACATTTATTTTGCTTAGTACAGGTTCATTTTTATTTGAGTATATGGAGCCATTGTTAATAGAATGTGTAAAATATCTATTTTAAGTAGTAAATATTAATTGCTTTGATACCACGAAAACCATTGTTATTTGGGTGTTTTGTTTAATAAAAGTTAATGTTATTGTTTCCATGGATATACTTCATATTTTTGTGTTTATCTATGTAGATTACTTTGATTAGTAAGCGAAATGCTGAGAATGATACAGACTTGTCACGAAATCTAAATTGTACAGGAGAGCGGAAGTAAAATTTGAAAAAGTCTATACTTCAAATAAATAATATGTTATCCTTTTAATTTCCAATTATTAATTGGACAGGCTAAATATAAGAGTAGGACTAATTATTTGCTTATATTGTGCTTATTTTTGCTCAGATCATGATAGGTATAGAAATTCTGACTAGCAAATGCAAACAAATGTTTCCTTGCACTCAAGTTTATCTTTTCTTCCAAAATACTTTCCGCTGCTACTAGGGTTCATTGTTATAAGATAATAATCCCGCCAGTCTTATTCTATGATCCAGAGAAAAAAAAAGACGGCTAAAAATAAATTAATAGTTTCCGGAAAAAAAAAAGGAAGGTATTGTGGACATTTTTTGGTCCAGTCAACAATGAAGATGGAATTTGGCGAGAAAAAATCTCAGAGAAATTATAACTTCATTTTCGGAAACAGATATAACAGCAAAATAAATACTGTTTGGTTTGAACACGTGTTGAGAAGCATATTAAAACTGCATCACAGGAAAACCTCAATTGGTGTAGGCCATTAAGAAGACACAAGACCAGAAGAAGGCTTGTGTTGGGCAAGTCCCTGATCCAGACAACACAGGGATTTTCTCCAGGTACTCTGGTTCCCCTGTGACATCCCAACAATTCTCCATCATCATTATTCATTATGGGTATAATGTGGACCTATTGTCTGTGGTGCACTCTTGACAGTATCTGACGAACTAAGTGATCTATGAGGGAGGGGGGGAGATCAGACGAAGGGATCAAATTTGTATGGATCTCAAACTCGTAGGAGAGAATAAAGATGCAGAATTTAAGGCAGAACAAAAGTGTTGAAAGCTTGTGAATAAGACCAAAAACCTCTGGTTTGAAGTGCCAAGAAATTAAGTAAAATATATATTTTGTGGCTTAGGTGTATATCATTCTCACCACTTTAAATTTCGATTTAATTGTTTCCAAGTAAACGATTTTCAATAGGATTTGTGAATATTATATGGGCTAATTAGATGGAAATCGTTAATTGAATCGTTTTGGGCACTGAAGATTGACTCGTTTGCTCCATGAAAACAGCTTTTGAGAAAAAATAATATGTTAAAAGACTATTTTTATTAGAAAGATTATTGTTATTAGAAAGGCTAATATTTTAAGAATATTGATAGTTTACCATTTTTACTCTTAAAATATGAATCAGTCCAGTCTGGAGGAAAGTACTTTAATGACTACAATGTATTTATGAGGGCTATAAATCTCTGGTAATCTGGTTATGAAAGTGAGTGTATGTTCCTGTGTTAAGTTATAGTGTTAGTTTGCTTCCTTGTGACCAGGAATATCTGTTAAATAGATGCATTCAATTAGCCCTTTAACCATTAGAACAGAAATTCTACTGCATACAAAAGTATTAAAGCCCCTCTTAACAGTGTCAATCAGGCAAAACTGCTTATTAATAGTAGAGCCATAGCAAAGCAGTGTTGCAAAATGAAGAGTGCGTTTTGTTTATCTAATTTCTGTGATCTCTGTATGCTACTGTGATTGGTGGAATATAGTCATCTAATAAAAATGTATATTAACGACTTCCGAAAGGAAACACGGCTCGATTCTTGATAGAACTTTTGAAATTAGAGACCCAGCAGATTCCATGAGACTTTTAATGGACTAAATACGAGGGTAATCCAGGAAGTAAAGACCGTTTGGCATTAATTAATTAAAAAAAATTATTAAGCAAAAACATGTCACTTACAAATTTGAAACTTACTTTAATTCTTCACATAATCACCTCTGTTATTTAAGCATTTGTCATATCTGCCCACGAGCTTTAGAATTCCCGTGTTGTAGTCATCTGCCGCCAGTCCTTTAAGCTAGTTGTTCACTGCATTCTTCAATTCGTCATCACTTCCAAAACGTTTCCCACCCAGAAACTGTTTGAGCTTCGTGAAAAGGTGAAAAATCCAGGAACAAGTGGGGTGGGTGATCAAAAAGTTCCTATCGAATTTGTTCCAGCAAACCTCTGGTTGCAGCAGCAATGTGAGGGTGGGCATTGTCGTGAAGAAGCACAATACCGTGAGAAAGCATTCCACTATTATGGCGAGAAATCCAAAATCGTAGGCGTGGAATGCTTTCCCACGGTATTGTGCTTCTTCACGACAATGCCCGCCCTTACACTGCTGCTGCAACTAGAGATTTGCTGGAACAATTTCTTTGGGAACTTTTTGATCACCTACTCTATAGTCCGGACCTTGCTTCTAGTGATTTTCACCTTTTCACGAAGCTCAAAGAGTTTCTGAGCGGGAAATGTTTTGGAAGTGATGACGAGTTGAAGAATGTGGTGAACAACTGGCTTAAAGGACTGGCAGCAGATGACTATAACATGGGAATTCTAAAGCTTGTGGACAGATATGAAAATGTTTAAGTAACGGAGGTGATTATATGGAGAAATAAAGTAGGTAAGCTTCAAATTATTTGTAAGTGACATGTTTTTGGTTAAGATTTTTTTTTCAATTTATTAAAGCCAAATGGTCGTTACTTCCTGGATTACCCTCGTATGTTTACTCTGCCATACTCAAGTCACTATTTCTCCAGGTTATCGTCTCATTATGTCTGAATATTCTCGGTAGTTTAAAAGAGATGTTACTGATTAAAGAACAAGCCAAATCAGCTATTTCTAACCTCTGAAATTACCAGAGAACAAAGTGATTATTACATATTTTCTGAAATTGTCAATGCTAATTTGTTTCTGATAATACATCTTCGTCATATCCTATTGACACAAAATAACCTCGATAATTTAAAATCGTCGTTAAGTTGTTAATTTTTAATAATAGGAGAGGAGTTTTTGAAATGTAATTACACACCATCTGCTAACGGAACATTGAATTTGGCACTTTTATTATTCTCGCTATAGCTTTATTACACTAGCACTTTCCCATGCGTCACTGTCTTCTATTCTGTAGACTTCTTTTAATTTCCCATTCACGCAAATGTTATGTACAAAAATGTCGCTAGTCATTCATTAATAGAAACCGGATGTTTGGCTATTATTATTATTATTATTATTATTATTATTATTATTATTATTATTGTTAATATTATTATTATTAATTTACAAGCTATTCAGCCTTTTTTTGCTGACCATTTCACTTCATACAAGAAAAGTGTTTTTCCATTCTTTAATATTGGTACGTAACACATTTGTATTTCCTGTTATGTAAAAATCTGGGGTGGGACCGTCCCAGTCTGTGAGAGTTCCTGATGAATTGACGAATCTGCGGAAATTTTTTAACCTAATTTTTGTAAACTGTATGGTTCTTTATAAGCTACATGTACATTTCTAATCTCTCGTACTTGTGTTCAAAATTTTCTTCATTATCTTCCTCTCAAAAAGTACTCTGCTCTTATTTTTTAATGATTTATGAATATATTAATTGAGCCTTCTTAGACAAGATCCTTGTAAACTGACACATTTGTGCCTTTTAACTGATCTGGGACTTTAATTGTTGTTTTCCAGTGTCTGTAGACACTGTCACGGTCAACTAAGATCATTCTGGGATTATGCTGGTCGGACAGAGTTGAATTGCGCTTTTGAAGTTGAGTTATGAGTGAAACGGAATTCATTGCAACAAATAGAGGCACGTATGATGTTTGGTGCAGATGACTTTTGATGTATATGGAAAGCAGCCGGAAAACTTTACCTGAAGTTTAATTCAGACAGGATTCTTTTCATGCCATCAGTATACGACACGGTATCTTGGCTTTACTTTTCTTTGGAAGAATTTTACCGCTCTTAAAATCTGTTGCTTTCGATTGGGATAGAACACTCAACTCTTGGTGAGCACTGAAAAAGGCAACCACTCGATCTCTATTACTTACGACTTTCTTGGGATGACAATAAACAAAGGGTTTCTCGCATTTATTGAAAGGAAGGAGCATTTTGAAGAATTTGAAAAGTCTGCGGGCCACCATGAACTATCGAATGAATGTACTTTCATAAATATAATTTCTTATAAACCGTCACAGAAATTAAAATCACTTGTATAATTAAATGGCTTAATTGTGATGGATTAAAGCCATAAATTAATTTTCCCCTAAATAATTAGTTATAATTATGTTGTGACTAGGGTTGCCAGATTTCTAATAGGTATAAAAAGATTTTAGTTGATTTTTTTAACATTAACCGAACTTATGGCAATTTTCAGTGTAACAGTACAATAAGTTTGAACACATGTAGCTTCAAATGAGAGAAGAAGAAGAGGTGCATTATTATAAGAGGAAGTTTAGATTGGACATTTTCCATTGCTGGTGAAAAAATAAGAAAAGTAATATAAATATTTCATAGTGTTTCGAAGAATGCATCCACCATTGTCTTCAGGTAAAAAAAAAAAAAACATTGTGAAAAGTGAAAAGTACCTATGTATATCCTACCTCTTGAAATTTTTGAAAATAGCTAAATCGAAGTGTCAGTCACATAAATGTAGCCATTTTTAACATCAATGATCAGACTAGATAATTCATCCTCTCACCATATATTTTTTGTCCTGAAGACAATGGTCGATTCAATCTTCGAAACATTGTGACATTTTTATTACATTTTTGTTATATTCTTTACCAACAAGAAAAAATGTAAAATCCAAACTTGTATTGACTACATATGTTACAAAAATATGCTGCTTTTTTGTTGATGGTTAAAGATATTTAAAACTTGTAACAAGAGTAAATCAATTATAATAAAGAATTGAACACTGAACACACAAAATATAGTCAAATATTAGTAGACCTATTTGCTGATAACTTGGTTTATTAAGATCATTGGTGTCCACTTTTAGGACTTTAAAGAAGTCATGTCACAATTTTTTACAGCTCATATACATTTGAAGTTCCTGATGATTTCGAAAAATGTAAAGAAATACCATTTTCCCCCCTCTCTGTAGGCAGGAGTCCGAAGGCTAGCACCTAGTCTCGAATGGGCTTATTGTGCCCTACTACTCCTATACTTATGATTGTTTAAGTCCGAATGGCCGCTTTGTTTCTAGATATCGCGACTCAGCTAGGTGGTGCGATTTGTTCATTCAGCCATGTAGGCTTAAGGTTCAAATGGAGTCCCACTAGAGTGCCCTTCCATCCCACCCTTCAGAAGCTTACTACGCCTCCCAGATTGATGTCATCTGTACGCTAGTCACAACACTACGTGGGCGAATCCAATTGAAATGATAATAACGAATATTGAAATGGATAATGACGGTGGAATAATGGAGGAAAACTGGAGGACCCCAAGAATAATCCTCAGAAGCCTTGACTTTGTTCACTACAGACACGACTCTAGTATCAACGGGAATCGAAGCTGGGTCTGCAGTCATATCATGGGATCGACAGAGAGGTGCAGACGGCTGTCAAACGCTGGTTCCGATCCCAGACGGCTGACTTCTACGTCACAAGGATGCAAAAATTGATCCCATGGTATGAAAAATGTCTCAATTCCAGTGGGGGATATGTTGACAAATAGCGCAAAAATTGCTGTATCTGTTTCAATAAATCTTTCCATGCAATTCTGCGTTTTTTCTGTAAACGGCCCCAGGGAAAATCACTTTCTGTTCGGCCTCGTAATTGCAATCGAGTGGCCAAAATTTGTATAACCACGTCTTTTGACATTAACATGGCGGAAGAAAAAAAAACCTTTTTTTTATCTGCCCCCATCAGAATGTTTGCTTGTGAGTTATCAAGGTGGGAATGGAATACGTACTTTACGGACATGAAAAGGAAACCAAGGCCTAATGGCGCTAAAAAAAATTAAAGCAAAATTGAACAAAGTACAATCTGGCAAACCTAGTCTTGTTCCAGTAAGCTACATCTTCAGAACCACTGGTAACCCGTAGACTGTAGTTTCGAAGGTAGTTCAAAGGTTTTAACTATCTCTGAAGAGTGTATATTGGTTATTGTTTGTGTAGATTGCTGATGCTCTAGTACTGTACACCTTGTCCATAGCACCACGTGCAGTAGAAAGCATAGAGGTCGTTATGTACAGCTGTTAAGTCGAGTAATTACCTGTGGAGATTGATTGTACTTAGTCTATTAGTATTGTATGTGGCAGTGGTACCGCATCTCCATACCCTGTCTGTCCATGTGGTAGACGCGCGGTCTGGGAATGCTGCGATTGCTGTACATGGAGACCTGGTCCCAGTCCTTGTGGGTGGTGAAGGCGCTGAGGGTGGCTAAAGAGGACAGGGGTCCGCCGGGGCTAGGAGTAGGCCCCATGCCGGTGCAGCACGTGACGGGGAGCCCCCCTACGGGGATGCCACTCTTGGTCTCGTGCTGCTGCAGTGTGTGGAGCTTGCGGGATCGGCGTCGACTCGCGGCCACGAACACGATGACTGCGATCACGACTGTGCCGCAGATGGCGGCGCTGGCGGCGATCGTGATCTTGTCCATGTTGCTGGACGGCGAGGTGACGGTGCGCACCTCGCGACACTGGTTGTACGGCACTGTCTCGGGCGTGACGTTCACTTCCTCCAGCGAGATCACGCACACCACGATGCATTCCTGTAGGGCAGACATAGTGACTGACGTGAACTGATCGTAGCTTAGTCATCACATGGTTTCTCGCCAAAGGATCAGGAGTTTGATCCCCGGAACATTTGACGAGAGACTGTGGGATAGACGTTCTTCGAGTTACATCGACACCCCTATCAGCATCATGTCATCATTGTTTAATTATTCTCTTCTGTTTTTGTGTGTCCTATTTTGTTGCATTCTTTTTTCTATTTTGTACTGTCCATAGTACACAGTGTCCGTAAATTATTGATACACTTTCGGGTAAAAAAATACGACGGGAACTACAAAACAAACCCACAAATGACGGATAGGACCTGAAATTTCAATATTGGTTGTATATCTCCATTCTACTGTGTGAACAGTATAGAGCAGAACAGGTTTCACGGCTCGTACGGCCTTGAGTCCCCCACACATTCCAATCTTCAACAGAGGAAATTCTCTTCAAAATATGTGATTGGTTCTCAGTCAATAAATTAGTATTAAATTGTAACAAAACTAATATAATTCAATTTAAATCCTGTCAAAATTCAACCTCGCAAATTTCGAGCGCAATAATTAATAATAGGTTCCTATTAGAAACAACAACCACATTTATTTGCTTAAAAATCGATGTGTTAAATTGGAAAAATCATATTAAAGAAATTGCCCCCAAACTAAATTCATGCAAAAGATAGTAAATATTAATACCTTAAAAACAATATACTTTGCATACTTCCACTCGGTAATGAGTTTTGGAATTATATTCTGAGGAAATTCCACAGATAGTAACAGTATATTCCTATTAAAAAAAAAAAAAAAGAGTAATTAGAATAATAGTAGGTGCCAAATCTAGGGAATCGTGTAGGACTATTTTCAAAAAACTACAAATAATGACCATGGCTTGTCAGTATATTTTTTCATTAATAATCTTCCTTGTATGTAATCGTGAAAACTTTGTAACTAATTCAACAGTTCATAGCATAAATACTCGTCAAAAATGACTTTCATACTCCATCGCAAGTCTATCGTGCTATGAAAAAGGAGTGCCTTATATGGCAGTAAAAATTTTTAATAGCCTCCCTATCGATATAAAAAATGAAACTCAGAACATAAGATTATTTAGGGCCAAATTAAAGAAGTACCTAATCTCTCACGCCTTCTATTCTGTAGGTGAATTCATGACATTTAACAACGCTTCATGAAATTGATACTAAAACTTTGTGTTGTACTAGTAGACTATATTGTAAACCTCTTCTGTGTATATTTCATCTAGACTGTGACTATAAATTAAGACTTTATAGTAATATTAATTTTTTGACTTGTTCCATATTCTAGCTGTGAAGCAATGTATGAATACCATGGAATGTTAATAAATACAATACAATACAATACAATACAATACCTCCGCGCGCATAGCCGGCCGGCCGTGAAACCTGTTCTGCTCTATACTGTTCACCCAGTATATTACCTATCTTTATCGACAGAATCCGCCACTTACAGGATTCTTTCTTTTGGAACTGAAAGATGTCGGTGACATGTAATAATCTCGAGGTCAATTCTACTATTGTGATTCTTTTCAGAAATGGCGTCCCGCGTCTTCCACGGAAAAGAGCTTCTGCATGATTGAGTACGCGAAAATAAATTCATGGCCAATGGTCCAGTGTTCAACAGACCTTCAGAATTCGGTCATTTCTGAAAATAACAATAAACAAACCTAACATGAGCAGTAATATAAACAAATTACAATCGTGGAAACGCATTCGAGATTATTACACTGTATGTTACCAACACTTAAGAAAAAAAATCCTGTGACACAGCTTAGTGGCAAAGATAGATAATATGGAGATATACAGTCAATTCTGAGATCTCTTAGCATTTGACTTTCCGTTGCTACCGTTGTTTGCGGGTATGTTTTATACTCGCTCCCCCCCTCCCTCCATGTATTTTATTCACGAAAGTGTTCAATCACGGACCTACTGCACTTTCTATCGCATTCTGTTCTCTGTGTTTTATTTTATCTATTCTATTCTATTCTACTCTAGTAAACTCAATTCTATTCTATATTATGTTCCATTCTCTTTCTTATCCATACCGTTCCATTATATTCTGATTTAACTTCTGTTCTATTACAGTACAGTCACGAACTCAGCCCTAGCACAGTTATTTAATTCTAGTACTACCCGGAAGTCAATTTCCTACAGGTACTATGATGTTTATAGCGAACAAAGTGATTGGATTAACCGTCTCCGAATATTTCGTCTTAGATATCCATTTACATTCCATTGTTCCAGGAACGCTCTATTATCGCCTTATTAACTGACAACTTTAATAATCTCTGTAAGTTGAGAGAGTTGTTAAATTATCTTTGCATTTCTTATCATTTAATGTAGTACCACAGTCTAGTATATACAGTCACGAAGCTCAATACGTAGGGAATATGCATCCATAGATAGTTTGCTAACCACTAGGATCGCTACTATCGGAACCACTCATCCCCACACCACCCTAACCAAAATATTGGCCCTTTCTCCTATCATGCCATCAGGGTTGATCGGGCATATTTTATTAGTCACTACACAGTGTGAACCGTAAGTAATGTCATTAATTTCAAGGGGTTATTCTTTGAGATATTTCAATCAAAATAGTTTAATAAAATTTTGCTCATTTTTGCTTCCTTTTCGAGATAAAAATTGTTTTATATGAAAAATTTCATGGTATGTTTTGGGAAAACTATTGATTTAATTCACAATATGCTCAGTCAATTTAAGAGAGGAGTGTATTATGATAATAAATGATTAAAATAATTTTAGTTTGTCCTTTAAATGTGCAGTAATTTGATCCGAACAAATGTAACATTTCGTTCTGCAAAGGAGTTTTAAAATGTTACATTTGTTCGGATCAAATATCTGAATAAGAAAAATATTATAAAATAAAAATCTGAATTACGAAAAATTCTGACGTGGTACACGAAAACGAATTTCATTTTTGCAATCAGCATGAAATTCTGATTTAGAAACATTTTTTTTTTTCAAAACCACAAAACCCATGCAGACCAATGATAATCCATACTGTTGGTTCCATCCCATTCTACTCAACCTAGTTCAACACAGTGTTGAGCGCAATCCAGTAGGTAAATCAAGTTGAACCACACGTACCTGTGCCGGAACGTTCTTGATCTTGAACTCGCGCTCGCTGGCTTCGAGCGGCGGGCCCTGCTTGAAACTCTTATCGCCGAAAAGCCTGTACACGACGCGGAACCCGAGGATGTTGGCGGTCTCCGAATCCCACTGTATGATGACGGAGTTGTCCTGGCGGTACGCGCTGCGCACCAGCACCTCCTGCACCTCCTCGTGTTTGCCCGGGTGCGAGGGGAAGCCCAACACCAGCGGCGGTCGCTGCGGCTGATTGGCGTTGCTGCGCCATGGCGGCACCGTGGTCCGCGTTAGCACCACGTTGCCCCTCCGCGTGGTGGTGGCGGGGCGCGGCGTCGTGGGCGCCGCCGGGCTGCTCGGGACCGCCGTCGTGCCTCTCGTCGTTATAATAGCGTGTTTCGGGGTCGTCCTGACGGTAGGCGGCACCGACGGCGGTCTCGGTGCATGAGTTGTGGTACGCACAGTCGTTGTCGTTGTCGTCATCATTTTCGTGGTGGGTGTCGTCGTGGTGATTGGGGTTGTGGTCGTTGTGGTCTTGACTGTTGCTGGTTTTCCACGTGTGACAGGAGGAAGAAAAACTGGGTGCTTTTCTTCTACGTCATCCTCGTCTTCTACACTTTTTGGTGGTTTTTTGATTTCCGCTTCGTTTGGAATAGTTGCAATGTTCTCCAGGTCATTGATTATTCCACAAGTTAGTTCTGTAAAACATTAATACGTTGTGAAAATAATTTATATGAAATTGTAATTAATGTATAAATCTTGATTACACAACTTTTAACACTACATCACTTTGGAAAACGTATTATATGTCTTTCACGTGTTAAATTTTATGTTATCTTGTTAACATGTTTCGGCCTGCTATTGACCATCGTCAGAACTTGTTGTTGCCGGTCTTGGCGCCTTTTGTTTTGTTTCCTGTGGTGGTGTGTCTGTGTAGTGTAATGTGGAGTCAAAGAGTGTGTGTATGTTCTGAAATTGAGTTGTGTGTTGAGAATTTCATCACAAATCATCACATCACAAATGCTAACCACACATACAGAGACATCAACACAGATATGGAAATTCTACACATCCAACCAAAAAGCCAGAAACTAAACACACTAGAACAATACAAAATATACAAACACACAAAAACACATCCAAATTAAATTCTCAACACACAACTCAATTTCGGAACACACACAGTCTTTGACTCCACATTACACTACACAAACACATCCCCACAAGAAACAAAACAAAAGGCGCCAAGACCAGCAACAACCAGTTCTGATAATGGCCAATAGCAGACCGAAACATGTTAACAAGGTAACATAAAATTTAACACGTGAAAAACATATAATATCTTTTCCAATGTAATTGATGGATGGATGGATTATTCATGCTGAAGACATTACAAATAATGCAACATAGCAACGTCAATAAAAAAACATTAAAAATTAATATTATACAATTCATGTAGACATAAATATAATCATAAAAGACAGAGTGACAGCCTCAGTAAGATCTACCAAACATCTGTCGAAGATCTCCTTGCAAACAGCAATGAAACTCTTCAAAGTAAAGATATTACCAGTCATCACTTATGGACTTCACTCCTTCTGGCAGTACCTAACAAAGATCAACCTCAAAGATCTGGGAAAGGTAAAAACGACGTTCCTAAAACATGCATTATGTATCTACAAGTTCTCATCATCACGCCTTGTATGCGGGCTGAGCAGGGAGACTATGCTGCTGGAAGACCTGCGACTGCAATTATTACTGCCATCCACAACAGCATACGAAATCGCCGTTGCCGAACACCGGAGGAAGAGACAGAAATACCAGCGGACTTATACATCACAGACGCCATGACTAGAAATGGTTGGAAAGAAGCCAAGTACGAGTTGAGACACATAGTAGCCCGGTTTGCAGTTCACGGATTCCACTACAAGATATGTCGCACCAAAAGTTTTCATGAACCAAGTGCAGAATGCGTGTGCTCATTGTGTGGGAAAGATTGTGGAAAATACCGTGCACTAGACAGCACCAACCGTCTGGAATCCTTAACAAAATTTTGCAACAGCGAAAATGAACACTGAGATGGTTGTTTTTGCGAAATATGACATCTCTAGATGTAATAGTTTTCTTACAAAAACTCGTCAAATGTACCGTACATGACGAAATTTAAGTTCTTTATGAAGCCATAGCTGCCGAATGTTTTAAAATTGAAAACCTCATTTTAAAGCGGTTATCTTCCCGAACATACTTATTTGTACAACTATTCATTGTTATATACGAGGGTAAGTCAATAACTGTAAGTCTCAAACGTCGGTTTACCGAATACAGTTTTACGATATTCTGCAGCCCATGGTCAGTCAGTGGCATCTAGTGCAAGATGGCAGGTGTGCTGCATGAGTGTACACGAGAACAGCGCGCGGTTGTGGGTTTTCTTGTGGGCCAAATGACTGTCTACAGAAGATTTATTTTATTTATTTTATTGGGTTATTTTACGACGCTGTATCAACATGTAGGTTATTTAGCGTCTGAATGATATGAAGGTGATAATGCCGGTGAAACGAGTCCGGGGTCCAGCACCGAAAGTTACCCAGCATTTGCTCGTATTGGGTTGAGGGAAAACCCCGGAAAAAACTTCAACCAGGTAACTTGCCCCGACCGGGATTCGAACCCGGGCCACCTGGTTTCGCGGCCAGACGCGCAGACCGTTACTCCACAGGTGTGGACTCTACAGAAGAAGTGCATCGCGAAATGCGTCCCATGTATGGCGAGAACTGTTTATTACGGAAAGCTGTGTTCAATTGGATCCAAGAATTTAACAAGGGACGGCAAAGCGTCAGAGATCGGGAGCAGAGGTGTCAACTGAAGCCGTAGTGCGGCGTGTAGAACACATCATTCGTAACGACCGATGTGTGACGATCGACGACGTAGCCCGTGCTGTAGGTTGTTCTCATGGAGCTGCTTACAACATCATGCATGAGCAGCTGAAGTTTCGTAAAGTTTGTGCATGGTGAGTTCCCCGCCATTTGTCTGCGGAACACAAAATGAACAGAATGAGCCTGTCCTTGCAGCACCTCAATCGGTACAGTGAGCAAGGAGAGGACTTCGTACGGCGAATTGTTACAGGGAACGAGTCGTGGGTTTACCACTTCCAACCGGAATCCAAACGATCCTCCATGGAATGGAAACACCCCGCCTCCTCATCCAAAAAAAAGTTCAAGACGATTCCATCAGCCCGCAAGGTTATGCTGACCGTGTTTTGGGACACGCAAGGCTGAAATTTCAGCCTCAGGGTCAGATTGTGAATGCCCCACTCTGCGGGAACTGCGACAGGCCACTCGCCCCAAACGACCTGGACTCCTGACAGCGGGCGTGATTCTTCTGGATGACAATGTCCTCCTGCACATAGTCAGACAAACGCAGGAGTCCACACCTGTGGAGTAACGGTCAGGGCGTCTGGCCGCGAAACCAGGTGGCCCGGGTTCGAATCCCGGTCGGGGCAAGTTACCTGGTTGAGGTTTTTTTCCGGGGTTTTCCCTAAACCCAATACGAGCAAATGCTGGGTAACTTTCGGTGCTGGACCCCGGACTCATTTCACCAGCATTATCACCTTCATTTCATTCAGACGCTAAATAACCTAGATGTTGATACAGCGTCGTAAAATAACCCAATAAAAAAAACGCAGGAGCTGTTGCTAACATTTCATTGGGAACGTTTGGAACAACCACCGTACAGTCCCCGGACTTAACCCCCAGTGATTTTCGTCTCTTCGGGCCCCTAAACAAATCATCTGGGTAGCCGCCATTTTGAAAATGATGATGCCGTAGCCCAAGAGGTCACAGCCAAAAGACTTTTTTGCTGCTGGCTTTCAAGGACTTGTAAAGAGATGGGATAAGTGTCTGAATGTACAGGGTGAATATGGTGAAAAGTGAAATCATTTTCAGTGAGTACTATTGTGCCTATCCCGTTTTGCGACTTATTTATTGACTTACCCTCGTAAGATTAGGATACAGTCCATTTAATTCGTATTTGAATGATTTTCCCAGAAATAAAATGAAAACTAAAGATGCCATCATCCGACTCGGGACTTGGGCTTAGCTAATATAATTTAACGAAATTATTTTTTTACAGGCGCACTTCTTTATGCAACACCGAAATTAAAATTGATATAATTTCTTCAGAGAGAGAGAGAGAGAGAGAGAGAGAGAGAGAGAGAGAGAGAGAGAGAGAGATACAGAGACCAGTTGATCTTCTATCTCTGTGTAGGCCTACATAATATATATATATATATATATATATATTTTTTTTTTTTTTCGAGAAATACAGTTGTAAGGTTTTTGCTGTCCGATTTCACATAGAATGTCCCATTTAGAGGAGACTCTCTTCACATGTCAGAAATTCTATGTCAGTATTGCAGGCCTATTAATAAATTTGAATTTATTGACCTAATTATTATTGTCCATGTATTGTGGGTCCCTATCACCACGGCATGGCGCGTCCTCAGGTTGCGGATAGAGGAGACGGCCTCCAGATATGGAGGGTAGCTGCGAATATATTGAATAAGCAGTCGCGGACAGACGATAAGGGGTGGTCCTCCAGCTTGGGGGTTGGGCGAAGGGCTAACAACCCATCACCGTAAAAAACAGCTTGTTACAAATCCATACAATAAGCCTCGGAATGGGACTGATTCTCTGGCACGTGTATCTTGCACAGGATAGGGACCGATGGCGGGCTTATGTGAAGGCGGCTAAAAGCCATTTGTAAGTAAGTAAGTAATTAATTATTATTGTTCCTGTCCGTTGTTAAAGTTTATACAATGAAATCCCGCTAATTCGGACTTCATTAATTCGGGATTCGCGATAATTCGGACAGCTCTTGACACTTGAAGATTAATATTCCACACATTGAAGGAAGAAATGAATGCAAAGAATGAAAAATGTGGTGATAAATTCAAATATACAACTTAAGATTTTTGTTAGATATTATAAATTAATTGAATTTGACTAAACGGAACTACTGGCATCAGAAATGTTATCTTGCCAAGAAATCCGTCATGGTGTACAGATACGGAAATAAAATTTGGAGGTCCCTTATTGTATAAGTTTCGCTTACAACACACTGCACTTGTGCAGTAAACAAGAGCCCCTGTGTAGCCTATATGCTGTTTGTGGACAGTCGTGCGAAATTGTTGCCTACATACAGGTGGACTCCCATCAAGACTAGCTCCAAATTTTAATGTCATATCTTTACATAAAGAACAGCAGCGGAAACAGACACTGACAAAACTTACCTCTTCTCATTCTTCCGGAATTCAATATACACCACTGGACAAAATAGAAGCAGGCTCTTGCTCAAAGAAATGAATCGAAAAGAGCCCAAAGAGCAGACAATTTTCATAACTTTAAGATAAGTTACCGGTACTGAAAGAACATATCGCAATCCTTTTCTCACATAAATCACATATCATTCGTTTAGGTAAAAAAATTATGGTAAAATGTGCATGAATTACGTGAGTAAATATGTTATATTGTTCTATCTGTATTAGGAATAGCATTAATTCATAATTGATCACCATAACTCACCACCCGGCTGAATAGAGTAGAAGCCTCGGTCCCTGAGTCGGGTGGGCATTCCGCAGAACTGGGGGTTGCGCTCACGACTGGTGACCTGGAGGTCGCTCTTCCTGATCCATTCCGTTACCCATCGTAACCTGCAGTCACAATTCAGAAACCGTCCTCCGAGACTCAGTCCTCTGAGCGTCGTGTTGAGATGGGCCAGTGCTAGCTCAGGCACGGTCGCCAGGGGGTTCCCGTCCAGGGCTAGCAGCGTCAGAGAAGGCGCCCCAAAAAACGCATCACTCGGTAGCTCCGTTAGCAAGTTGAAACCAATGTCAAGTACCTGCGAATCGTAATATGGGATACTACGGCGTGTGTGTAAACCTTCACTTTTCTTCATCCGCTAGAGCTGATATGTGCTCAACACACAGTTCATAGCAAGCAGTGATGTAGTTAAATTGAGGACGTCACCCGAATAAGGGCGTATACAGCAAAATGAAGTACTGATATAATAGTACATTATGCAACGAGCCTATAATGGCAGTAATTAAGACGCAAGTATGTTTGTTTATGAAACGAGCGCAAGTAGGCCTACAAAATAACATTACATTTTCAGTTTATGGTTTTCTTGTTCTTATATGTTCTTTTCTTCTTTGTGCATCATCTATTGCTGCTAGAGTCATCTTCACCATTGTGTGATGATGTCCCAGCTTTATTCAGCATTGAGAGCCAACTTTGGCCATCTTCATCTAAAAACTAACAGTTCTCTTAAGTCCTTCGCCTTCGAGGGTTCCAAAGGCACTGGGTTCATTCGTGTTGGACTCAAAAGTTTCAGCTGCGACACTTCCAAAAGATGCAGAGTATGAGATTGAAGCTGAAAATGCCCCTGATGTACTGTATTGCAGTTGTTTATACTTTTGCATCATGATTTTATGAGGACGATTTAAATGTGTACCCCTTTTATCATTGAGGATGTCACCTGAAACCAGTTTATTCTGAATTATTGTTAATCGTTTCTCTAAAATTTGCAATAGACTCAATAGAAAGTTTCGACACACATTAATTTTTTATCCCCATTATATAAAACACTATACTTCCACAAATTATCCCTATTCTTGAATGACTGAAGTTTCTTAGTTTTTAGATTCACTCTTTCAAGGCAAGAAGTAATAAAATTATATTGTTCTAATTTCGAACCCATGTCCCAAAAGCGTTTGAAAATAGAGAGTTCATCATCCTTTGAAATTTTATGTGTACACATTTTCATACATCATCTTCTTACCGGTGTAATGATTTCTCTTCCATTTCCATGCCTGTACAAGTTGTGACTGTTTCTATTTATTTTCCATTCTTCGGTTTTCCATTTAGTTTTCTTCACAAGCTTCTTTTTTCCTATATTTTCGGCCATGATTCGCTGCTGCAACTGATAACCTAAAGTAGGCCTAAACATAGAATATTAGCCTACTACAATATGGCTTGCAACAGCATGTGACTGCCGCTGTAGTAGGCGCGTTCACTTGTTCAACGTAAACACGTAACATTATATCCTGTGTTACGTATTGAAGCTAGACTTACGAAAATTTTCTACAGTGTGCTATACACATTCAACTAGCTAATCCCTTGATCGTCGGAAAACGGGCGTATAAAGATATACGCCGTTATTCGGGTGATGTCCTCACTTGTGGCTGAGAAGTTACATAAATCTGGATCTACTAATAGGGAGATAGCATAAATTGTGATCCATCTGGTTTATATTCGCTAACGTTAGATACAGTACTAAGCTTAGCTAGCTGCTTTAAATCTATGTTCTTTATTTAATGATGTGCATTAGTGTCCTGCAATGTTCGAACATGAGAGAGACAACCAAGACATTAAAAACTTCGTATTATTTCATATAAAAAACTAATAGCAAGATCTGTGCAGAAATTCTTAAACGGTTAAAAATGAGTGAAGAACTGCGAATATTTTTATAACAAAGTGGAACAAACACAACAGACCTCCTCCTGTAAAGCGAACATCGGCGAATATCGAACTTCGCCATGCTCGACAAACTTGAACCGAACATAGCGTCTGTATGCAAAACACTAATGTATACTCTCTGCTACATTTTTGTAAATCACTTTATCTTTCAGTATCTACTCGTGTACAAAATTTTAAGATAAACTTCGAACTTCATTGATTTATTGATTGATTATACTTTCAGAAAGTTTTACTCAAACTCCAGTTCTAAATTACAAGTACAGTCGAAACCGTTTATAGCGACATCGCTTTTAACGACGTGTTGGCTATAACGGCGAAATCTAACGGTCCCATCTAAATCCTATATAAACACTGTATTTTAAAAATCGCTTAGTACGACATCGCTTATTACGACTTATCGGAGAAATTTATGGGGTGTAACGTCCAATGATGGTTTTTGTTTGTTACGTATTTGGGGATTACTGACAACAATGTAACGCTTATTTTCAAACTCTTGTTTTCAGTTAGATTGTAGATTTAAAATCAGTACGTCTGTTAAACAGTCAAGGTAACACTTTGTTAGAATGCAAATATTTTGCTTACTGAATTCATTTTACGACTCGCTAATAACATACATTTTTTTTCTTAAATAATTATCGACGATATGTTGCTAGTTCTTCAAGCGTCATTGTTAACCATTTATTAGAATTTAGTTCTTTGTATAGCGTACTGTAGTCACAAAGTGTGGAGCTACATTTTTACCGTGATGATTTTCTGAAGCAAACTTACCCGTAGCTCGGTGAGGCTGTTGATGGCCGCCGTGGGGAAGTCTGTCATGAGGTTGTTGAGCAGGCTCAGAGAACTGAGCGTGTCGTTGACGCCACTAAACGCATCGGGACCGACTGTCTGGATGAGATTACGCTCCAGGTTCAGGGCCGTTAATGAATGCAGATCCTCGAGCAGGCGACCTCCGGGGCCCGGCAGCTCTCGGAGTCCATTCTGGGCCAGGTCCAAGAACGCCAAGGTCCTGAGACCTCTTACCGCCTCTGGTACCCTTTTCTGTCTCGTGCCTTTGAGATTGAGGTTTTTGAGAGATCCTTCTAAACCTCTGAAGGCCTCTGCAGACAGCGTGAGGTTGTTGTCTGAGAGTTTAAGAGTTGAGAGGCTGCGCAGAGTGACGAAGGCTTCATCTGGCACCCTGCCGATGCGGTTCCTGGAGAGATCCAACAGGGACAAGTTGGCCAGTGGACGTAGACTCTCGACCGGAACCTCCTCCAGTTCGTTGTCCTGCAAGTTCAGGTTCTTTAGACTAGCCTCCTGGCCGCGGAATGCGCCGGGTGCGATACTCCGAATTCTGCATCCGGATAATTGCACGTTGTTGAGTCTCAGGTTCTTGAAGGAACCGTCCTCCAGTTTGGTGACGGTGCTGTTGTTCACGTACAACAAATCTAGGGACGTGGTTCTCGCGTACCTATCTAACGCGGAAAGTAATCTGGGAAAGTCCACCATATCACACTGCACCGATAGTTCTTGTCCTAAGTTATAAGCACAGATACACGATGACTGCAGTTCCTTAATGTCTCGATGCCAAGGGCATTGTGCTGCTGAAGTTTGCGCCACCAGGAGCGCCGCTGTCAGTAGCCAGGTGGACGCCCTCATCACGACCTGGAAAAACGAGAAGACACCCAAATAAAATATCTTTAGTGTTCCTTCAGACCAACTATAAACACAAATGCTTTTCCTTATATCTAACAACCATATCAGCGGAAATTTGACTTTGGTTGTACGGAAGAAGTATGGTATTAGTGTTTAGTTTGGATGTAAGTATATTCATGAAAATCGTTTCTATTCAATCAATAGCTGGAGAGAAATTAAAAATAAGTAGACACCTTGATTAAAAATTAAATTCGTGGCGCGACAACCGATGAAGGATCAAGGCTGTTCAACCGACTGCTGGCCTCACATCCACATGGCTCAGTAGAGGTGAACGATCATATAAACAGAACGGAGGTGTCGTGTGGTTAGCACGATGATCCCCCATCCGTTAAAGCTAGTTTCTTTAACTGGATTTCGCTACCTATCGTAGCACTCCAAATTCATCACGTTGCTGGATGGGCACCGGTCCCATAGATTGGCAGAAATTTCGTGACAAAATTCTTTCCTCATTTCCTAACGCTAGTCCTATGCGCGGGACGGCCACCCAGTTTCCATATACTACATATTATCTAAGTGTTACATTTTCGGTTGTAGTAAATTAAGCGAGGATACTCTAACATATTTTCTTACTTAATTTAAGGTTTATTAATGCCTAATTTCTTTTGTAGCTATATTATATAGTTTGTGGTCATATGTATACTTTGTTACATTTAATGATCAGCTCCGATAAAAATATACACATTACTGATATGTGCAATTATTTCCTCTTGCACAAGGTAGACGCATTGTACGTGTTCAAACGGTTGAGCTGAACAGAGCTAAGGGGAAATATATGCCTGAATATAATTGAGGAGTGTGTTTGCAAAACGATATAAGTGCCCGGAACTATCATTAAGGTTTTTTAATTGAAAACGTGTTGCTAATACTGTGGTAAAGATACAAGTGCCAAGCATTCGCATTTAGTTAAAATAGTTGCCCAAAAAGTGCACTTGGTATATCTCGAAAACACTTTTTTTTTTTCATTTCCTGAAAAAAAAATTATCATTTGGCACTTATACCGTTTTCCAAAAACACTGGATTGTCATTTTATATGAAACTTAGAAGAGTTTGTAGCACTTCTAGATGTTAATTTTGAAACGTTAGTTTTATGTGCTATACCTTTCGTGACTTTTGGATAGTTTTTCAACCTATCAGCTCTTTCGATCAATTTTTCTTCAGTTAGAATTCGGCTGTTCTAACTTGTTTCTTGTATAAAAATTACCCAGACACCACAAAATACTACAGATTATTAAACTATACTCGTGCTCACGAACATCGGAAGTTTACTTGTTGTAAGAAGTTGCGACGATGCGCCATGATACCGCTTGTGCGCGGTATGACGGTCGTGAAAGTGAAAAAATCTCTGGTTGAAAAATCATTATCGATACTTGAAACTAATTTACATCTAGAATCCACCATTCTGACAGAAAAGGTTGAGGACCTCTGTATCATAACATTCTTAAGCTGGGTAGCGAAAACAAGAAGGAATTTGTTATTATAACAGCAGGTTGGGAAAAGTTGTCCTGTTAGCATATGTCGAACAGGTTCTCTAGAGCCGTGTAATCAAACAACTGTCTGGAAAACAGTTAGTGGGCCGATCTGCTCTTTTAATTAAATCGGAGCATAGACTTCACGCAATACTTCGAGGCAGGAGAAGTTGCCGCACAAGCCAGGAGCCCTGTGCCACAAGGGTGTTACAACTGTGACAAGTCGTGTGCATTCTTATCCTCTACGCATATTTCAGGTGACAGAAGTATAATTATAGCCTACAAGGTCATTTTAAAATCACTTCACATTTTAAAGTGTTACAAATATTATTATAGTATTTGACGTAGAAAAAAAAACACAACAAAAACATCACTGTGTTGGGCAAACACTCGGAATTTTCGTTTGTTACTTTTTGTAATTCCATAATAGGAACAAGCCGAGATGGTGTTCGTGTATGCCCAAGCAGGTGGAAAGGTAGAGAGAAAGCACAGATGTACCGAGCCACGTACCTGACAGACAACACCACCCACATCACACAGCATTTGGAGTCTATTTTTTTTTTTTTTTGGCTTATTCCTGGAATGGATACAGGACCATTGTCCTACGTTGCTTAAATCATACTAACTGCAACACACACAACTCACACTGCAAGTTATGAGAGAATATCGTCAATGCCATCTACCGTGGAAACTATGCATTTCCGGACACAAGGTGATATGAACTTTCGTGCTCCATTTTCACTCAGGAATCACCCCTTGAAGTTTGTCGGTGGACTTAAAACTCACTCTGTATATATGGCAAAGAGAAATATATCTAGTCAGGTTTGGAAGTGCAGATCTTGCAACTCATGTAACAATGGTTGGCATGGAGAAATAAATAAATAACAGCAAACTAAGTCTGTAAAACTAGCCATGTGGACTGTAAGCAGATAGTCTCGTGTGTTCTTTGGTTAGCAGAAACAAAGTGTGTGAAGCATGTTCAACGCCGATTTCGTCGGGAATACAACCTTCAAAGACATGATCCCATTCCTGACTGTAAGAGAATAATGGCCTGGGATGCAAAGGGATTCCGGTGAATATCACTCTTTTGAAGGTCATAACTCGGAAACCAAGCATTTCCGGACGCATGTTGTAATGAACTTTTTGTATTATCTACATATAGGGAATACATACCTGAAAGTATGCCCTCTATTTTGAAACACCTTGTATCTCTATGACATTTTTATTATTGACTAAAGCTTATACCGTTGCTAGTATAGGCCTCCTGTTGGTTGGAGTTCGGTTGCAGAAGATTGTTATTCCTTCGGTATCTGAATCTTAGTAGACTTATACGATTATAGTATATGTGTGTATATTGGCTTCGTGTATATATGTGTATATATACAGGGTGTTAAAAAGTATTCAATATTTAGGAGATGGTAGTATGCATCAAAACAAGAAAATAATGTCTAATAAACATGGGTCCTACAACACATACTTTTTGAGATCTGAACACTTGTTTGTAGAGGTGCTCAATGTGACGTCCATTCATGGCAATGCATTTCTCTGCCCTTTGGCGTAAGGAATCACGCACTCTTTGAAATTGACCTGGTTATTCTTGATAACCAAAAGTTTAGGGGATTTAAGTTCGGGGAACGAATAGGCCAAGATGTGGGGCCTCCCCGATCAATGCAGCGGTCCTGAAACGTCAGCGTCAGGTGTTCACGCACATTGCGAAGAAAATGTGCTGGTGTGCCATCATGCATGAACTACATCTGTAGTCTTTGCTGACATGGCACATACTCCAGCAAGGTAGGCAATGCGTTAATACGAAAGTCCTGATAACGAGCCCCAGTTAATCTCTGTGGTAGCACGTATGGCCCTTAATCTATCGCCAAGAACGCGTACCCATACATTGATTGAGAATTGGTGCTGATGCCTTATTTCTTCAACTGCATGGGGATTTTCATCAGTCCACACATGCTGATTACGAAAATTCACAACACCATCTCTGCTGAATCTCGCTCATATCTGAAACGAAACTTTTGTTTTCAGCATTCCTTGCGACGTATCAGTATTCTATCAACTACGGTATGATAATCTGGTAGTCTGCTGTATTGTAGGACAGAAAAATGCATTGCCATGAATGGATGCCACATTGAGCACCTCCTATGAACAAGTGTTCAGATCTCAGAAAGTATGTATTGTAGGACCCATGTTTATTATACATTTTTTTCTTGTTTCGATGCATACTATCACCTCCTAAAATATTGGATACTTTTTTTTTTTAACATTATGTATGTATATATACGAAGCCATCTAGAATCTAGATCTGCACACTTACGAGATTTGAACATGGATCTCTAGCATGTTATTTCTATGCTAAAGGAAAATCCTACTGAAGAGATTCAAATTCAAAGAATTCTTTCCGGAAAACACTATTTCAGGGACAAAAGAATAACTTCAATGTAGTTCTCTTGTTAACTGATCTCATAACCAAGTCCTCAAGAAAGCCCCCAATTATTTGTTGACAAACTGCAAATCCTCGGGCGAGAGTTCACCTGTCCGGACTTGTTGATATGTTGGAAACATTCCGAGATGGATGTCACAGAACTCTCCCAGCTTGGCCTGATCGTCGTGCGAATATCCGCCTGTTTGCCTGTTTCATATTGTAAACAAGTTGTTTTCTGCGACATTTCTTCCCGTGCTCGAAAGTAAAGGTCATTGTTGTGTTTGAGATGGTTCCCGCGCGTTGCATAATGTGTTTTCTTTCGTAAGGCGGGGTGAAACAATGGGACAGGAGGAGCTGTGTCAATCCGTGAAGACTGCGGGTCTGACACACTTCTGGTTTATCCCTTCCCCCTCACCATGGCATTAGTTGCCACGACATGGTGTGCGGAAGAGGAAGTATTACAAGTATTAACATTGCCTTAATCCCGGGTCGCTCGTTGTGAGGATCTATCCATAGGAGATCTGGTGCAAAAATGCCTTTGAGGACAAAAGGGTGAAAAAAGGAGGTCTATGGCAATTTCACCAAGTCACCATGTAATGACACTTTTTTACACTTAATGTAGAGTCTGTTTTTTGCTTTTATGTTGTTGCTGATAATATAGATTATCTCAGTAATTACACTGGTCAACAAAATTTAAACTTTTGTCTGTTAAATGGGAAACAATGGGTGATTCTAGGTGACTTTTTGTGCTGATTTCAAATCTTTTTACAGAAGTTTTCTATCACCCAGGGTTTTTGAGTAATCACGTGGAAAACATTTTTCGTATCTATACATTATAGCATTACGATATCTTAGCTGAAATTAAATTTATTGACCTAAAATGTATGTGAAACATATTTTCGGCTGTACTTTGCTTGAGGTAAATCTCTCTACAATATCCAACAACAGTCTGCCAACATAGTTGGACATCATTTACTCTGGTAGCGCTTTTCCATTTCCACGATGCCCTGGTGGAAATGCTTCCCGTGCTCGTCGCTCACAGCCCTAGGTTTTCAGGAAAGAAATCGAGATGGGATGCAGAAAATATATTTTTTAAGACATATTACATCCCATGAACTTGTAGTTCTCAGTCATCTCACTGACAAGTTCTCTGTAGTTCTAAGACCTGAAGTTTCCTAAAACGTTCGTGACAACATTTTTTAAATACAACCATGCAGCTGCTTCTTGCATATTTAACTGGTTTTCAAATTGCGCATCTTTCATCAGGTCCCTTTTTTGAAGTCAACAAATATTCCTGCTTTTAGTTCAGTTTCACTGAATCTTGGGAACTTATTTTTCAGGAAGAGAAATGCACTGCCATCACGATCCATTGCTTTCACAAAATTCTTAATCAAGCCTAGTTTGATATGCAGTGGAGGCAATAAGATTTTTTTCAGAACTTACAAGTAAGTGGTTGGTGAAGAACATTATCTTGTCCTGGATTAAAGTGACTCTCTCTTTGACCCGTTCTTTTTTTATATAATGATTACTTTTATCTCTGCTATCCAACTTGCACAAGAAGCAGCAAAATTTAGTATAGCCAAGCTGTAATTCAAGTGAGTACCTATTACTTTCAAATCCCCACATATCTGCCAAGAAAAATTGTCACACTTGATAATGGATAGTAAGAGCTTCATATTCTCATAATTTTCCTTCATACCAACTGCATAAGCTAAAGGAATGGATGGATATTTGTTTCCATTATGTAGTAATTATCCTTTCAAACTTGTTTTTGAGAAGTCTATTAACAAACGCCAATCCTCAGGTTTATGTTCAGCACCCAGTGAATCGAACAAATTCTCAACATCATTGCAGAAAACTAGGTCCTACTCTTTAGAAAACAAATGCTCAAATTCCTTTTGGCGTTGGCGAAAGAAACTTACTTTGGTGTTACCTGCAGCAGCTTCCAGCCTTTCAATCTTGAGACGAGTAATTCTCCCTTGCTATTACTTAAACCAAGATCCGAACCAAATCATTTAAATCCTCCTGTGTTAGAAAGTGAGGTTCATTTATAGTATCATTTTCCACAAAATCTGGACCATTTTGTAATTCATTCTGAACATCAGGAACACTTTGAATTACTTCAGTCAATGTAATATCATCTGGTGGAGTTGGTATGGGAAGTCCTGACCCTTGAAGCACCGGCCGAATTGCAGAAACTAAAGATTTATATTTAACAGTGTCTGGACTTCGAACTTATTCCAGATATATTTGTCAAGCAGAAGTAGCAGTCTGTCAAATGATCCTTAAGTTCGCGCCATATCATTGGGACTGCAAAAGGCATATGACGGGATCATTTTAACCAGCTAGTTAATAGTGTTAGGTACACATTTAGCGCAACAGATTTCTGGGGCCCATGTCTTGTTCTGGTCTGTTTTGTTGTTAAAATAACAGTCATAAGCTCTTCTAACTAGAGGAGTAAAATTTGGCCTCTGCGATTTTAAAGTGAGCTCACCACACACTTAACAGAAGTTGTTTCTAACAATAAGACACTTTCAAGACATATTTCTTATACATTATACACTTATACACTACTCCTTACACTGCACTATTAGGTACGGTATTATATACTTCTATCACAATTCAATTAACAACGGAAGAGAGCACAGGATTAGCTTCTTTCTTTAAAGAAAGCTTCTATTCATCTGGGAAATTGACCTTACAATCACAGTTTTGTGAGGGAAATGCCATTGTTGTTATTCATGAATTCACAGACAACAATACCAAACGTTACAAGTCAATAGTTGACACAATATAATGAAATATAAATGTAAAATGCGCTTTCTAATCAGCATGTTGTATACCACAAATGCTAATAAACATGAACAAATTTATTTAAAAAAAAAATGGTGGGTGATGGAAAATTTCTGACTTCATTTTTGGAATCAGCAGATGGCAATATATAAGAAACACCCGAAATTATTTATTTAACAAAATCATTGTTGACCAGTGTTATCAACAATAATCTCACTAGAGGTTTTGATTTTATCGATAAATCTGCGAGTGGAACACGAGCAGATTTATCTAGAGAAAATCAAAACTCGAGTGGGATTTAATTGACTATTACACGATTAGAAGAAAGTATATAAAGATTAGAAGTAACAAAGTACTCCAATACAATAAAATATTAATTGGCTTACGAAAATACAACTGTCTTCAAATGTATCAACTATCGAACCTGACGATGTCATATCCAGGCCTTGTACACTTGTTTCTGACAAATAACAAATAAGTATTATTATTATTATTATTATTATTATTATTGTGCCATCTCAACATTACGCTAGATGGCAGTAGTGTTTTATGATTGTTTTCTTGTTACCGGTATCAGTTGTGCCAACTATGGAATCATCATTGAACTCTGTGAACTGTTACTAGTCAAGAAGGCATTGTTGATTCTGTTTCATTTTTATTAAAATGCAACATTCCACTTCAATTATCCGAATCCCAGTAATCAACGTCACTTGACAGATGATTTTCAATAAATCTTAATATTAAACAATCTCTGATACGTGACTATCCATAATATCATATAGCAGAAGCTATAACATAACCTAACTAATATACTGTACACAAGTGTTAGAAAAGTTTTAATTAACGACGATGACATAAAAAATAAACATGAATAATTTTAAAAGGAATAATTATTGAATGTACAATTTTCAAATTTGAATGTGGTTGGTGGTTCAATTGATGTTATATTGGACGTGTGCGTAATAGAAGTGAACTCGTTGATTTAGGCCTACATGGTGTATTCAACTTATTCAGGATTTCCGAATGAATAATTTTAAAAGGAATAATTATTGAATTTACAATTTTCAAATTTGAATGTGGTTGGTGGTTCAATTGATGTTATATTGGACGTGTGCGTAATAGAAGTGGAACTCGTTGATTTAGGCCTACATGGTGTATTCAACTTATTCAGGATTTCCGAATGGTGCTCTTCATTTATTTGTAAATCGGATTTCAGAAGATGCATAGGTATAATCAGTGATTTTTATTAATTCTTGTTCTTGAATGCCAATGCGAGTCATATTTGAAACTGCTGTGCATCGACTGGAGTGATTTGTAATTTTATATATATTTTTTTTGACGTCCAGACCAGCGCAGTTTCAAATGTTGGCAAACAAAGAAACAAATGCTAGGGACGCGATAAAATTAAACAAATGCTTGGGACGCGATAAAATTAAACAAATGCTAGGGACGCGATAAAATTGTGCGATAAGCAGCCATGATTGGTTGAAATACGTCCTTTCGTACCATTTTATTGGTCAAAAGTAGTATGACGTAGTAAGAGTGTAATAGTCGATGTAAAAATTAGGATAAAAATAAATATCGAATATTATTTTAGTTATGGGCATCATACATGTGGTAGAATAAATTGTCCAAAGTATTAAGTTTCATGTTGGATAATAATATATTAAAGCATATAAATAACAATTGAAAGAACTTTTTTATTCGATCATGCTATAAAACGCCAATTACAGGTGACATAACTGATCTTAATGGCATACATTAAAGTACTGCTATTCATTATGTTATTGCAATTATCGATTTCCAACTAAGCATATGCGATATTAATATCGTACGCGCTATATCCCGCAAGCCTTGAGAGCACCAATCCAAAATGACAGGCGCGAGTTTTGAAAGTGACATTGATCGAATTACTCCAATAATATTAACCGAACTTCAAACATTCCACTGGAAGCCATTCCCCAGATAAATTTCACAAACTGCACAATCAACAACATGTATTTAAAATAAAATAAATTCTGTTCATGTTAATATTAATATTATAACAAATTGAGTTAATTTCCTGTTTTTTAATGTGTGTTGCTTTGAGGTTAAAATCTTCAAACCAAGCCCTGGAAAAAATCAATAAATATGGGGTACACGTCTGCCATCTGTTGCACTACTCGGGAACACGCTGAAAAGACACTCACACTCGTGCCATCTGTTGCAATAGTCGAGAACACGCTGAAAATACACGCATGTTCACTATTTCACTATCAGTTATCACTAAAGTAAGAAGGTAAGACATTTGTAAAAATTCAAAACTTAGACATTATTATGGTCGAACAAAAACAGTTGAATGCATCTTGCCTATAATGGTAATTAAGACGCTCGTTTGAAAATTATGAAACTCGCTTACGCTCGTTTCAGAAACATACTCGCGTCTTAGTTACTACCATTATACTCTCGTTGCATATTATATTATTTTGATGTGAGTGTTGTAATTTTTCGCAAACTATTTCATGGAAAAGGTATTACAGTGTATTATTTTGTTTTTCACTTCCTGTCTGTAAACAAATCAGTAAGTGAATGGATTAATTAATACATAAGTAGCCTACCATGTGAATACAGCGGTTAATTCACAGATGTGACGCTATGTGGGGGTCATAGATCCTGATTCTAATCTCCCAAACTATGTGAAATAAATAAATAAATAAATAAATAAATATTACGTAAAGAAGTGAACGAAACAATGAATGGATAAAATATATATATATAAGTATATACAATATATATATAAGCGTCGTTAAATAAAATATAACATTTATATATATATATATATATATATATATATATTCTTGCGTGCGCGCAATGAATAGCCCTGTTTGCTCCGTATCATGGATGTAGAGACAGCCAACGTTTCGAAGCTGAATATTAGCTTAGTCACCAGGAAAGGCAGGGAAACGGGAACGAGAAAACCTAGTCCTGGAGACTTACTGTTGGTAGCGGATCCAGCAGATAGTTTTCCTATTCCCCTTCCTCTGTCTTCCCTGATGACGAAGCCGACATGTAGCTCCGAAACGTTGGATGTGTCTACATCTAGTACACGGTGCAAATATCTGATAATTTCGCACCGTGATAACCATCGCGACTAGTTAAGTCGCCATATGACGTTATGTGAAGGCCACGGTCATGAGTTCGCATCCGTGACGGCATGGATAGGCCTATTAATTGTTAAATATAATAAAATTAATGTACAAATAGGCCTATACAGATCAATAAATAAATGAATAAATAAATAAATAAATAAATAAATAAATAAATAAATCATATGCTAATAAGTACATGCAGGAATTAATAAATAAGTAAAATTAACTGCGTACTTAGTATTATTTTTCGCACAGACCTATTTTGTGTGATGGATACTGGAAACAGAAGTACGACAATAACAACAAAAGGTTGAGGAAACCACTATCTGTAATTTTCTGTTACTCTTGTCTGTGAGACTACAAATGAAATACCGTTGATTTACAGATACTAAATATGAAGAAAATAGTTTTGTTTAACAGGAAATACTTTTATATAGGTACAGTAGGTAGGTAGGTGGAAAAACAAAGAATCACTTTTGATAAGAAGCAGTTCTGAAATCATGTATTTCCGTAAAAATAATTGTTTACATCTCAGTAAATTGTATTAATTATAAAATGTAAACAAATTTAGATTTATCAATAAGGACTAGGTATTTTTATTTCAATATTATTTTTTAAATTAGATTGACTATAGTACAATAAATTTTCCGTACAAAATTGTGTTCAAACCAGAAATCCCGATATCTGATTCGCGAAATGTGTTTTATTGGTATGCATATGTTTTATGTTGTAGTCCCGTCGCTCTAATTTCCGGCAGTCAATCACGTTGCAGGTCGGCTACATTTAAACATGTGCGTCTTGTGATTCGCTGATGAAGATGTTATGCATTTCCTAAGGCTGGATAAATACTTAATATAATCGCTCGCCATTTTGGTTCTTTCGTTGGCGATCGCAGAAAGCACACGGGAACATTACTTGCCGCTCAATTATTTGCTGAATTACAGTGCGTTTGATTTATTATCATAGGAGCTATGACATGATAATGTTTAACGGTGTGGCAAATAGATCCCTCGTCTGGTAGCTCGGCAACGAAAGAACAAAAATGGCGAGCGATACTACCTACCTAGACATTATAGAGCCTTGACTTCCTAAGGGTCGTATTCATAGACGAGACTTTGGACCAAAGTTGACTTTGAAAAGTACAAAGTCCTATTCACAGTCGACACTTTGAGGAAAGTAAACTTCAATCGTGACTTAACTTCGAAGTCGCCGAAAATCTAGACTTTGACTTTGACTTTCGTTCGTGGGCAAAAGGAAAATGACTGATATTTGGGAAATTGTTGAATTTGCGGAGAATATTGAAGACATCTAGGAGATTATTAAAGCTGCTCATGTTCCTTAGCGTATTATTATAGATTATAAATTCAAATCAAGGTAAAGATTTGATAAGCAGACAGTATTAAATATTCTCGTCATGTTTCAGCTTTCATTGATGAATAATCAAAGAGCATTTATCTGTTCCATCAATAAATAATACAACTTATTTCATCGCGATTTTACGCTATAGGTAAGGATTAATAGCTTTAAGACGTAAGCAAAGAGGAGGAGTCACGCCAGTAATAACAGCGTCGCGACTATAACTGTGTCAGGCCGAAACTTTCGTATTTTTCTTGTAGCAAATGATAGATTTCACTTCCTTCCAGCATGCATTCCCGCATTTCGTAAAAAAATAATAGACCGTATTTGTTTTTGTTACGGGTAAATTAAGTGGGTGTGCGACCAACAGGGCAGATCCCTTACGTAATATCAACAAATACGATGCTGGTATCTAAAAAGACGCCATATACGGTATAACAAATATAAGTACTGTGTACATAATCGAATAAGAGGCCATTTCCTGTACGAGTTCGCGATTGCTTTAGTTTTTACAAGTAATTTTAATTTTAATAAATTTAAGAATAAAGTTAATGAAATTGTTTTGTATTCACGATTTTTTTCTTTTTCTTAATATCAGTATAATATTCATTCATTGAAGCAATTCTATTTTTGATTTGATTTTCTTTTTTATCTTAGTAATTCCTGTTTTGTAAATATTGTATTAAATTTTGTAATACTACTATTGAATTTTTGTTATATTGTATTTTAGTACAAAATTGGTATTTATAGGAACTGCTCTCGAACACGAGTTTGCTAAGACGGTGTGTATTCGTTTTGTATGTATCAATAAATAATAATACATGCATGTAACACATTGATCTTTGGACATTCCTTTTGTGTATTATGTTTAGTGACTAAATACATTCATATTGAAGTATGTGTTCAATAAATTCTTGGAGAGATGATTATTTTTAGTGGTATATTTTACGACGCTTTATCAACATCTAAGGTTATCTAGTGTTTGAATGATGTGAAAGTGATAATGCTAGCGAAATAAGTCCGAGGTCCAGCGCTGAAAGTTTGCTCTTAATTGGTTGAGGGAAAACCCCGAAAGAAACCTCAACCAGGTAACTTGTCTCAACCAGGATTTGAACTCGGGCACGCTCGTTTCACGGTCAGGCATGCTAAACGTTACTTCACAGCGATGGATGAAATATGATTATAATGATGTTCATTCATTCATAGTGTACTGCCCAAGGGCAGGTCTTTCACTGCAAATCCAACATTCTCCAATCTCTCCTATTTTCTGTCTTCCTCCTTGTCTCCTCATATGATCCATATATTTTAATGTCGTCTATCATCTGATATCTTCTTTTGTCCCGAACTCTTCTTCCATTCACTATTCTTTCCAGTGCATCCTTCTCTAGGCAGTTTCTTCTCAACCAGTGACCCAACCAATTCCTTTTTCTCTTTCTGATCAGTTTCAGCATCATTCTTTCTTCATCCACTGTTTCCAACACAGCTTCGTTTCTTACTATATCTGTCCATTTCACATGCTCCATCCTTCTCCATATCCACATTTCAAATGCTTCTATTCGCTTCTCTTCACTTCATCGTAATGTCCATGTTTCTGCCCCATACAGTACTACATTCCACACAAATCCCTTCACTAGTCTCTTTCTTAGTTCTTTCTCCAGAGGTCCGCAGTGATGTTCCTTTTTTCTATGAAAAGCTTCCTTTGCCATTTCTATTATCCTTTTGACTTCTTGACAGCAGCTCATGTTACTGCTTATAGTACACCCCAAGTATTTGAAGCTGTCCACTTGCTCTACTGCCTCATTTATAATTCATAAGTTTACCTTCTCTACTTGATAAAGATGATTGTTATGATGAATCATAATAGATTGTGTTAAGTTTGCTAGTGACTTAAGAAGATATATGCTAGAGCGGTCCCTCCTGTATCTGGATCTACGCCACAGACCAGTGTTGCCAGCACATAAATTGTGTCCCCGTCAGTCTAACACCTGGACATCCGTCAGAATCCGTGAAAAATAAAAAAGACCAACTCAATATATCTATATACAAATAAAAGGCAAATTTTAACACATCTTATTTACCAATCTTGATTAAAATAATAATTCGTCAACCTCTGACTTGATTACGAGGAAATCTGAAACAGGGGATTCTTTAACATGGTACGGTACTGGCAGGACTGTTCAAATAAAAAGTAAAATCCCTCCAAAAATTAAACAATTAAAATTACAGCAGCTAAAAAAAAAAGTCCAAAGACGATGTAAATCGTAATTTCCGTCAGAAAATCCGTCACCCGTCAAAGCCATTCTTTTCCCGTCCGCTACGTTTAAATTCCGTCAGTTTTGACGGAATTTCCTTCCAGTTGGCAACACTGCCGCAGACATACGTATTTTCACGAAATTCGCGTTCGATCCCGAAGGTGACTGAGAAACAAACGGAATTGATATGATCAGCCAGATGTGCAACATCTCTGTACAAAGCTCGAGATCACGGACACGTGGCGTACCTGATAGTTGTGGTCGTGGTACAGTGTGTTAGTAATTATAGTAGTGGTGATTGATGTGCCTATTAGTGTCCTGCAGTGTTCGAATCTGAGGGAGGCAACCAAGACATTACAAATTTCGTCTTATTCCATATGAAAAACTAATAGGAATACTGTGCTAAATTCTTAAGTGGTTAAAACATGAAGAGATGAGAAAGAAAGACAGTGAATATTTTTATAACAAGCTGGAACAAACACAGCAGGTCTCCTCCTGCAGAGCGAACATCGGCGAATATCGAACTTCGCCATACTCGACAAACTTGAACCGAACATAGCGCCTGCAATGATCGACTCTGGTGCCCATACGGGACCATTTGGTTGACTTTCCGCGACCCAGTGATGCTTCACTGTAGTGTGTGGCGTCCACGATGTAACGGGCCCGTGTGTGGAGTGCGAGGAGTCGAATTTCACCGTTGGCTCCGATCGAGTGGAGCCTGTCCGATAACGGGAAAACGCACGCAGGTCAAGGTGACGTCCAGCCGGCAGAACCTGCTCGCGAGAAAGCATCCAAATTGCGCGACTTGTCACTCTCCGGTGCGTAGGAGGCCACGCAGGCGGACTTCCGCGGTTGTTGTTGTTTCTTATTGCCTTAATCTTTTTACCTTTCCTGTTCTTACTTTTCCTTCTTTCTGAAGTAATTCATTCCCCCATTTCTCTATCTTTTCTTCCTATTTTCTAAAGTAATTTATTTCTTAATTCATCGATCATTTTCGTTCTTTCTTCCTCTCCCTTTTCTTTCATTCACTGAATATACGTTTCATTCATTCGTTCCCCATTATTTTCTCTTCATCCCTTTCTTTTTTATTGTTTCATTTGCATTCTTCTTTCTCTCTTGTTCCAGTCATTACTTCCATAACGAGAACAGAGATTCGATTCCTTGCAGAACCTATGAAATTCGTGATGGATAGGTTTCCTCCGACGCTAAAGTTTTTCTTGCTATTATGACGATGCTATTATGTTGACTTTGACAGCATTTTATTTTTACTAATATTTCTAATATTAATCTGGCTATACCTTTGGATTAACGGTTGAGAACCGGAAACACTGTTTGCTACCCCCTTACACAACTGGAGTTCGATGATACTGCATAAAATACAAACAAATCACTTTGCTAGGTATAGGAGGGAAGAAAAGTAGTTCATCCATTTACGTAAACTAGGAAATATCGCCATTTTGAGTTTGATAATTTTCATTAGGTTTTTGCTTTCTAAGACTAGCATACAGAAATTATTTTGTGAATCTTCCTAATATATTTAAAACAAAAATACGTTTTTGTACAATTTTTCTTGAATTCTTTTCATGTGTAGATAGTGTTAATATACATTACGTGCAAGGTGTTACGTCATAGCCGTGAGGCATCCTGTCGCGTGGTGTCTGGTGACAGTGGTGTTCTCCTCTCGAGTCGACCATAACCCATCTGTTGTAGGTCATTCGGACAAGGCATACGGCAGCAAGAAACTCTTTTCCTTTTCTGTTTTTTCTATTGATATATTTAAAGTTACATAATCGGTAATGCATCTTTTTTACAATTTTTTTAGAGGGAAAAAGAAATTGTAACCGCATTTTGAGAACCTTGCCTCAGGTGACGTGATCCTTAGACGTTTTGTATGAGGGAAGATTCATTTTAAACTCGAGCAGGTAGCGGAAGCACAATCAGAGGTGGGCTAGAGGGCGTCTGCTGGCATTTAATTAAAGAGAGCAACGCTTTAAAAATTGAAGACGAAAGCGCTCTAGCGAGTTGAAAGATTTATAACAGCTAAATTACCTTACAAGGGAAGGTCAATGTGAACAGCATATATTTTTTGACTAAAGTAGGCGGATTTTTTTCTCTGCATTCCCTTGAAAATGTTGTGAGTGCTAGGAAATAGGTGCAATTCAGAAATATTCTCAAATATAGTCATGTAATAACTTTTATCACGTACAGTTGTAGTTTTTCATTTGATTTAGCTGGCACCTAGTGGGCCTACAGTAAAACCTGGGTTGTATGTCACTGATTTAAATTACGCACAACTCAGAACTACACATTTTAGTAAGATTTGGATGTAATTTTCGGATGACTAGGAATCAGTTTAACAGAACATAGACAGCTGGGAGCACTTAAGGATTCTTTTAACTTGTTCAATTGTATTTTAATCTATATAGAAATTGACTAAAATTTTAATGCTTAATTTAAATGTACTACATATACTTATTATGACATTTTTTTCTTTAATGATGAACTCAGACTATAAATATCTTAATTATTATTTTTTTATATTGTTGTTTAGTTCACTGTCCGAAGACAGGTTTGAACCTCATAAGTGGCACGAATAAGGCATCACTCATGAGGCAACTAAGTCAGGAGATATAGGGTAGAGTAGCCAGTCACTTTCCCCCTACATTACATACATCGCTGACTAGTTACATATTACACTAATCAGAATTCAGATATATATATATATATATATATATATATATATATAAACATTTGTTTTTCCTCTGACACATATCGTCAAGTGATATAGCCTACTGCCTTGTGTTACATGTAGGCCTACATATGAACCAGAACGTCAATCAGAGGTAATTTTTTATATTATACATGTTTATTATAAATCTCTTGCAATTTCAGTTTTTGTTTTGTTGGGATTTTTCTCAACTTTCGTAAATCTAACTTTGTTTTTTTTTTTATCGAGTAGCTCTTCCTTTTATTGTCACACATGACTGCTAGACAGATACTGAGTGACCCGCAACTATTTTCTTATGTTTGGAACATGTCCCATGAGAAAGAAGATAAACTAGCATGTGAAGACCGGTACATCCCGGCTCTTTGTTTGCCTGGGCTGAGTTTGCTGTCTTATCGGTAAGAATCTCATAACTAGAGACGAGAATTTCATGCATTGTAAAATCCCAAAATATGCATGCATTCATGTACTATCAAACTATGAAACATGCACGATCAAGCGAAAAATACATTAAAGTATGCACTTTCATTTTTGTTCCAAATTTGTTATTTCACTTCACATTTTTTTGTACAGTTAACATCTAAAAACATTTCTAAATTGGTTTCTGTGAGGTTCCTGTGCACACATATAAAGCTTGTGACTACCAAACAGAATATTTCTGGACAAGAGTTACTTTATAAAAATTGTTCACATTGATCGTTTCTACTGTTATACTACCAAAAGTTTGTAACAAAGTCACTGAAACACCCTTTATAGAGGAGTAATATTAGAAATTATTACAATGTATGTATAGCGATTTTATATAAACTTGTATAAAATTAATTACATAGTACCTATATGCCTTAAGCCATACAATGTATAATTGAAATTAAATTTATTATTTTTAGACCTGTAGGCCTAAATAATACATGAAAGTTAATATTATTTGGATGCATATTAATCCTGGAATGGTAACATGAAATCTCCTAACATAAATGGTAACGTGGGGTGTCATTAGACACCTTATTATATTCAAGTTTGAAGATTGAAATATGGAAGAAATGTAATATATTCTTTAATATTACATAGAACCCATATACTTACACTAATAGAATTGAAAAAAAGAAAACATGTTGGTCTACAAAAAAAAAAAAAAAAACAGTAAAACTGTCCATTCGTCTGAGCTATTCCTGGACATAGGTATGTGGGGTATGGTGGACCCCACGTTAACGATTTAATTTATGCGTTTCTTTTAAGTAATAATTCAGGAAAATAAGTTAAGACAGTACTGTCATTGGCAACGTGACGAGGAAACTGATTTGTTGTGAAACGCGTAAAACCCGCAAAGAGAAAGTATGTGTCAACTTCTTGTCACATTATTTTAATTCTTTGCGGTAAAACTTTGTGTCTGATGGACGTACTCTGGTAACTCTTTACATTAGAGTGTATTTCTATCTGTTAACTATTCCTTCTGATAAAACGATATTTTTTTAGTTGGTTATTTAACGACGCTGTATCAACTACGAAGTTATTTAACGTCGATGAGATTGGTGATAGCGAGATGGTATTTGTCGAGATGAGGCCGAGGATTTGCCATATATTATCTGGCATTCACCTTACGGTTGGGGAAAACCTCGGAAAAAACCCAAGCGGGGACCGAACCCGCGCCCGAGCGTAACTTCAGACCGGCAGGGAAGCGCCTTAACCGACTGAGCCACACCGGTGGCTTAGAACGATATTAATACCCACGTTGTAGGTTAGCAAGTGACCTAAACTCTCCCACCCGTTTCCCCAGTTCGAATCCATGACATGTCATGCCATCCAATGTAACTAACTGTAACGTTAGTCTTGAAATATGTGGCAGTGATGTAACTGGTGTGCGATGTTTTTGGTACTCCTCGCATCTGGGAAGTGTGGCCTGCTGAACGGGTGATCGGGCGGCGCGGCGGGTGGCTTATCAGCATAACGGGACCAGTTTCACCAACAAACTGCTGTGCGAGCGAAGCCCGGTGACACACTAACAAATGCAGCTGTCATCTCTGATCGAGTGATCCATCACTGTCCACTTGATCGTGCGCATATCATTCACCTTCATCTCAAGTTTTAATGGCCGGAGATTTACTCTATGACCCCAATGCATCCCAGACAAGTTAACAGTAAACATAGTTTCCCTGGTAACCAAAAGCTGTGGAGACGTGTGGGATAAACGAGAGCACAGTTCTGTTGCAATTTGTAACGCGTACAAGTTAAACAGGAATTTCTTTATGATGAAAGATGAGTGGAACAGAAAAATTCTCTCCGGCACCGGAATTTGAACCCGGGTTTTCAGCTCTATGTGCTGACGCTCTTTCCACTAAGCCACACCGGATTCCCATCCCGATGTCCGATTGAATCCTCTCAGTTTAAGTTCCACCTCTTGGGTTCGCTCTAATATAATAATATATGATATGCGAAAAATAATCACTTAGTGATTTAAGACGGCACTTACTCCGTCGGATCCCGGCCACTTAGTCACTCATAACGAGTGCACCTCTGCACATGTATGGGCATTGTGCCACTATCATACATCTATGATGCAGTGCATGAGGGTAGGCCACTAGAGGGAACCCAAGAGGTGGAACTTAAACTGAGAGGATTCAATTCGACATCGGTATGGGAATCCGTTGTGGCTTAGTGGATAGAGCGTCAGCAGGTAGAGCTGAAAACCCGGGTTCAAATCCCGGTACCGGAGAAAAGACTTTGTTGAAAATCAAGTAATATCGTAGTGTGTTGCAGAAGTTATTGTATTTTCTTTGCATTCCTTGAGGATATGTTTTCCAAAAATGTTCTGCCTTCCTCAGGTTCAAATCATGCACCTCAGTTTTTAAGGGATACAGTATCAGTTTCATTATCCATGCTGTCCACACCTGTGGAGTAACGGTTAGCGCGTCTGGCCGCGAAACCAGGTGGCCCGGGTTCGATTCCCGGTCAGGGAAAGTTACCTGATTGAGGTTTTTTCGGGGTTTTCCCTCAACCTGATATGAGCAAATGCTGGGTAACTTTCAGTGCTGGACCCCGGACTCATTTCACCGACATTATCACCTACACCTCATTCAGACGCTAAATAACATAAGATGTTGATAAAGCGTCGTAAAGTAACCTACTAAAATAAATTATTCATGCTTGTAGTAAGTTAATGCGTCGCACTTTGCACGTGTGTCAGACCGCGGGAACTCAAATATCATGTTAAAGTGTGTCACAAAATATTCTCTGTAAAAGTCATACTTGACTTAATGTTTGCCAAATATAACACAAACTCAAGAAAACACAGAACATACACGCAACACAATGAACTGCAACACTGAATATCTGTGCGCAGATGAGTTGACAATACAACTGGTGGCTGCACCAGTACTGTATATACCGAAAATCATACTATTGGCAAAACATAAAAATTCGTTACGCTACCAAACAGAGAAACACGCTTCACTACTGCATCACAAGTCGCAAGTATGGATATCTTAAAAAAGGACAGTGGGGACTCGTGTGCTTTTTTACTGCTGAGTAAACATTAGAAAATCATTAAATCGTCAATAACTCATTTTCTAAGAAAACCTGATTCATGCCTTTTTTCGACCGTACCCTTAAAATTTGTAACCTACATGCTTGTGAAAATATAGTTTACTGTTAAAGAATATTCTAAGTACTTTATCACAATTACAGTATGCATTCATTCATTCATTGACATTTCGGAAATTACATCCGGATATTTTATAGATAATTTATCTCTGGTGGTGTTAATTTTATTATTTTATTGTTTCATTTTAAATATCACCTAGGTTATAAGAACTGCTCACTTTATAATTTCTTAAGAATCACATTGTGGATACTGCATTTGTATACCTCGTTTTTACTGTGACAACATGTTTTTAGTTTCGTGTTAGCTTCCAGTTTACTGTATTGCTTGTTTTTAGTTTTGAAGAATTTTAAATAAGGGTGCAAATAGCCAAGTAGCTGACGCGCCATTTTTAAACCTAACCTCACTCACTCACTCACTCACTCACTCACTCACTCATTTAGTGTTTCCTGCCCTAGAGCAAGTCTTTCACTGCAGACCCACCTTTCTCCAATCATTCCTATTTTCTGCCTTCCTCTTTGTTGCCTCATTATCCATATATTTTTATGTTGTCTATCATCTGATATCTTCTTCTATCCCGAACTCTTCTCCCATTTACCATTCCTTCCAATGCATCCTTCAATAGGCAGTTTCTTCTCAACCAGTGACCCAACCAATTCCTTTTCCTCTTCCTGATCAGCTTCAGCATCATTCTTTCTTCACCCATTCTTTCCAACACAGCTTCATTTCGTATTCTGTATGTTCACTTTCACGTTCCGTTCTTCTACATATACGCATTTCAAATGCTTCTATTCGCTTCTCTTCACTTCGTCGTAAAGTCCATGTTTCTGCCCCATACAATGCAACACTCCATACAAAGCACTTTACTAGTCTCTTCCTTAGTTCTTTTAATTACAGTATTAGTTTTGTAATTTTAATGCCGTTAATAATAATAATAATAATAATAATAATAATAATAATAATAATAATAATGCATATGTTGCAGGGTAGGCTCTAATGTTGTACTCTAGACTCTTGTATTATTACGTTCGTGTAACGCAATCTGAACTTATTTCAATGGACAATAAAGTAATATCCACTAATTGTGTAGACCTCATTTTGCCGCAAGCTCTGTTTATGGTCGATATATTCTCCTTGTTGTAATAGATGGCGGGCTCGTAAAGTTACGCAGTGTTACGTCGTTGGTTTCCATTAATAACATTCCATTGTAGTAAATCCACGAGTCGTGAGAGAAAGGCGTTTCTTGGTCATTGAGATTGCCGGATCGTTGCCCTTCATGAATTTGTGACCTGTGATACCTTACATCAAGTGAAGTCACTTCCTCTTCACACCTTCTGAAAACATATTTGCGCGTGCGCTGAGACTAATTACACAGCTGTGATGATCTGTCGTTCACGATGGCGAAGAGTGTTGTATTTAATAAGTCCCTGGATTAAAAAAAAGACAAAAACAATGTGTATTCCTTCGAGAAAATTATTTATGTTATGTGTATTTTTAAAATAGTATTTAGAATAGTCTGATCCGTTTGGGTATGGATAATATTAATTTATTATTATAAAGGTATTATCATAGTAGGAAAAATTTCTTGCTGGTTATATTATGATGAAAAGATGCGAGTTTCTATATATGACAATCAACAGTGCATAATCTGAAAGGGCAAATGAAAATCGTAGATGATTAAAATGGCTACTACAAATCAACAGTGGGCACAATGTGTTCTTTGGTATGCTAAATTTGAGAGTGTTAAAAGAGATCAAAGGGAATTTCGACGTGAGTATGGTGTGCGTAATGTAAGAACTTACCTAAATACGATTCCATAATGTTGTGGTATCGAACATATTTTGTAGGAACGGGTTATGTGTTAAAAAACATGGAGGAGGTCGCAGGCGAAACCCAGTACGAGAAGCAGCTATCTCTTGGCTTGGTCCCCAAACTTCCTAGATGTAACCCTTTCTGATTTCTTCGTGTAGAGTTTTGTTAAAGAAACCAGAAACCCAGGAATATTAATTATATGAGAGTTAAAAATTACTCAAGCTTTTCAATAAATTACCCCTCTTATGTTACAACGGACATGGGCTGAATTGCATCACCGTTATGAGTTGTGCAGGGTGCGCAATGGGGGTCATGTTGAGTTCTGAGGAATTTCCCATCTTTCAGTGTTGCATGCACAAAGTTTCAACAAATAAAGTTAAGTAGTAAATGTTTTACGGTGTTTTTATTTTATCCATACCCAAACGGTTCACCCTGTATTACCCATATGTTACATCTTATGTACAGTAATATAATTGTTACATTTAAAGCACTGTTTTAGCGCGTTTCTTATGAAGCGCTGAAACACTAGTGTTTGTTTGTAAAGATTAATATAAAAAGACACTCCTTTTCCACAGCCTGAAAACACTTTGAATGTATTACAACATCCTTCTTTTCTTGATTTAGAAGCTGTTTTACTTGGCAGCTGTTGCTTGTTACCGATTAGTTCCAAGATTTTCTATAATTCCATAGATCTTCATTCAAATATATAGATTTTTCAAAAGTAAGAGGTAATTTTAATTGCTTATATTTTCTAAATAATCTTAAAATATCGTTTTAATTTTCTGATGTGACGTAATCTTTCATTGTTTCTGAACAAAGATCTGAAAATATAATTTCTACATCTTCAGTGGTCACGATTTTGTAACATGTTGAAGTTGTCTTATTCTTTCGTAATCGCGGTGTACTTAGAGCTGCTTAGTTGAGAAAGATGTCCAGAGAATTGGCTGCACTTGGAAGGCAAATTAACAGTCCAGAATAGAGAGCGCTGGAGTCAGTTGGTTTAGGCCCTATGCTCCTCAGAAGAGGATAAAAGACATTATTGTATATCTTGTATAGCTACATCTAAATTCTCATTATTATTCTATTACGTTCTTCTTCTTCTTCTTCTTTTTCTTCTTCGATTCATATAGACAGTGTGGATGTTTGTTCATTTTTTGTGATACCAGGATATTTATTTTGTTTTCGGTGTATGTTAGGTTTATTGCGGACTCTGCATTTTGGAAGCCTCACCACGTGTTCACGAACTGTCAGGCTAAAAGAAACTCCATAGCTTAGAAGAAACTCCGAAAAGGGTGCGAAGAAATTGCTAATATGTGTGTGTGTCTAATGTCTACCCACTTCATTTGCGTGATTCGGGTTCCGCATATTTCGGATAGATGGCAGGACTGTGATCCATTTTCAAGTTGCACATCACTTCGGCGAGCCACGTTATGCATAATGTGTTTCTGTGAAGCGTTATGTCGTGTACTAGGGTGAGTGTATGTGTAAGCGTTCGTATAAGTATAGTGTAGGGAATGGGTGAGAATAATGATGGAAGTGAGGAAGGAACAAGTGGAAACCCGGTGCCGGCACGTAGCCTACTCCTGTCGAATAGCACCAAGGGGCTGCCAGGCTTAACGTCCCCGTCCGACGGACGAATCACTATCAAACAGTGACATATATATTAAGTTGTACGATATTGGTCAATGAGCTACTGACTTTAAGCTTCCTTATTTCTTTATTCATTCTATCCTTCTTACACACAACAGTAACATTAAAAAAGTTGTAACAAACCGGATTCACTAAAAGCATAAAAACATTTACTTCCTCGTGTAATTGGCGCTGTAACCATAAATTCCTTAGAGTTTATGCAGTTTCATATTACTTTGCGTGTTGTGTTGTAACGTGTTCCTTTTCACTAGAAGCACGCAGGGTCTTCCCACCAAATATGGAAACTAGCAGTAAACTTGTCAAGAAAATCATGGATATCAATAAAGTGGTCGTTGCTATTATAGTTTGACCACATCGTGAAGTCTCGTTGCTAAGCAATCCCTGTTGCGATGTGGAACGCAGTATTACAGTGAAACCCAACCAAAGTGCAGGGTTAGAAGAATGGACTAAACACACCTAGTAACAGACGTGGAGAAGTCAGCCATAAATAAAAGCAATTTTAAAACATTTTTGTAAGCGTTCCATCTGTCAGTTACAGATTTTACTGTCAGTCAGCGTGCCGGAGCTTGTAGCGAATTTATTTAAGCAAGTCATGGATATTCAATGGAGCATTGTTATCGGGAAAGCTCACGAGATACCGTTATCACAAAATACTGCCGTCCAGAAAGCTCCTCGGATGAACAGTCTGGGGGTCCAAATACATCTTAAACTTACATGAATGTTCAGTGTCATTTCTTTCATAATGTTATTAGTAGGCTTGTAATGTTGGGGACCGATTACACAAGTTGACTGCAGCATGGTACATACATAGGCAGGGAACATGAGCTAGTACGAGGACATTGACTTGGTTCTGCGATCGATTATGGGAATAACAAGGTGAATATAAACAAATCTGGACAGCTCTAAAAGTACAGTAGAGCGTCTCGTTTAGGCACAGTGAAAACGTAAACAAAGTACAGGTAACGTGTGGGGGGAGGACGAGCCGTACGATTAACACGAGGGATGCACAAGGTTTTAGTTAGAACCTTTATGACGGAGCATTAATTGAAATTATATTTTTCAAAAACACACAAAACAAAAGAACACAAATTGCATAACTTTATCATACACCATTTTAACAAACAAGCAATTGTAATGTTGAAATAATTCAATGTAACAAATCAAATTTTGCTACTTTTATGATGTTGCTTTGAAGCAGCATTTTTTACGGTCATAAATTTCATTCTCTGTATGACTAACATAATATCACTGTCTTCTGTGGCCGAATAACAAAACTACAGTATATTGGTCTGAAGTGACAACACTATTTCCTAAACATAATAATTATCCCTTCTCAAAGTTCAATTTATCCAGGTACAGTACAGAAGACGGTGATATTATGTTAGTCATACAGAGAATGAAATTCATTACCGTAAAAATGCTGCTTGAAAATAACATCATATAGACTAAGTAGCAAAATTTGATTTGTTATATTGAATTATTTCAACATTACAATTTCTTGTTTTTTTTTTTTTTAAATGTGTGTATGAAGTTATGCAATTTTTGTTCTTTTATTTTGTGTGTTTTTGGAAAACATGTCAATTAATGTTAATTATTTTTTTTATTTTATTGGGTTATTTTACGACGCTGTATCAACATCTAGGTTATTTAGCGTCTGAATGATATGAAGGTGATAATGCCGGTGAAATGAGTCCGGGGTCCATCACCGAAAGTTACCCAGCATTTGCTCGTATTGGGTTGAGGGAAAACCCCGGAAAAAACCTCAACCAGGTAACTTGCCCCGACCGGGATTCGAACCCGGGCCACCTGGTTTCGCAGCCAGACGCGCTGGCCGTTACTCCACAGGTGTGGGATTAATGTTAATTAATATGATTAATTGTAACTAAAATCTTGTGCATCCCTTCGTGTTTATCGGTACGGCTCGACCTCCCCCATACGTTACCTGCACTTTGTTTACGTTTTCACTGTGCCTAAACGAGACGCTCTACTGTAAATATAAGTTACATAGCATTACAAAGATATATTTTTACGTACCTTTCGTTATGTGCAGAAGAATTATCATAGAATTATTCGTGGGTTTGAGTTTCCTCCTTTCTTTTTTGTGTTACAGTCTCTGTATATAATATCGCTTGTCACCTCGTATGTTTTATTACATAATTTACATGTAGCCTAATGTTTCCGTCATTCACTTCAAAACACTCACCAAATTTCGCTGCAAAAATATGCGCCTGATAACCTTTAACATTCGGCATCATTATTCTGCAGTACACTGTTAACGCATGCTACGGTAGTGACTGGCGAACGGAGTATTCAGCAGGTACACTGTTTATGCACGCTAGAGGTGAACGGATAATCAACTGAGACCACCGGAACGCACTCTATCGGTCCCCAACATTACAAGCCTAGTTATTAGTACGTATTACTATCTGATTCTTATTAGGTTATATTTTAATCATTTAACAGCCTTCATCACTTTATCATTTCACTATTGCACTTTACAAAACTTACCAATTTTTTCTTTTCACTGTATATGTTAACGTCCCTCTCTACTTCATTGGCCACCTAGTTGTATCTTGAATACGTCAACCCATCTCGTAAATGACGTCCACTGCTCCGTCCTGTTTTTGAGTCCCGCCATGTTAACTATATGTCCAATATGATAGAAATTCGAATATCCATATTTCAACCTTTTACTTTTTCATTATGTAAAGTATATAGCCTAGATGAAGTATTGTAATGCTAACAAAAAATTGTTTCGGTATTTTCGTGGTACTACGTGCACGTTTTCAGTATTGTGCTGTCTGCCGCCATCGATTTCTCTTAAATGATTGGACGGATTTTGTTCATATGCAGTATCCAAAAGAAATGTAATAATTTTTTTTTTCGTTGTTGGTAACTCTATAGCATCTACTAGATGCTTTATGGTTGTGCTGTAATAATTTTGTGAAAAAAAAAAAAACACACACACACAAAATGGAGGTTATTAAAAATCGGCTTTACGGTAATTTTTTTATTATTATTTTCCTTCATAACATGAAGAAATAAATTAAATAAGATATATGTCTACAGCATATCCCAGAGTCTTAATATTTCGGAGAAATTAATTATTATATACAGAATTATTCTAATTTATGCTTTTTCTTTTTAAATACTCAATTACAAATGCTATCGCATGTTTGGTAGACATATGTCTATAGAATAGGCCCAGAGTCTTAATATTTCGGAGAAATTAATTATTATATACAGAATTATTCTAATTTATGCTTTTTCTTTTTAAATACTCAATTACAAATGCTATCGCATCTTTGGTAGACATATGATTGTGATTGGAGCGGCATCTGAGAAGGCCTAAGCAATAAACAAACTCTTATTTTATCTCTTAAAAAGAAAGCGCCTGAGTATTAAATGAACACTCGGACTGTACTAAGATTTGGGAAGGGGGATTGCTGACCATCTACTCTACAGCTATAACCCAGACTTGTATATCTATTTCAGACCTTACAAGTGGTATGGGTGTTATAATATCGCATTTCCACATCGCGACTTCCCTTGCAAATTGAGCATCTTTGTGTATTATTGATTTGTTTATTTACTTAGAAACGCCTTTATTGTATCTAATCCCTCCATTGTCACCTAGGACTTTCAACCTGAATTCCGATTTTCTCAAGCTTCTATTTTGTTAATAAGATATGCTATGTATATACCCACAAGCCCCTTAAAATCAGGCAACGCGTGGTGTAGCCGAGATAAGTGACAGTCGAGACAGCGCAGCGTTATGAAAGCGAGCGGATGTTGCATTTGTTTGCTTCACTTACTCGCGTCTCAAGCAAACTGGTACGGAAGCTGCGCGACCGACGTTGCGACACTGCATGATTGTCCCGCGTTTTGTAACAAGTTGCATTGTGCAGACTGTTTTAAGACCGGAAAATGGCTACTCAGTGGGCGCCGGTATAGTTCAGCATCACTCCAGTATGGCCGGAAATTAGATCCCTATTTCGTCATTTATGTTTATACACCATTGCATTACCAACGTCATGTTTATTTCACAGAAGTTCACCTCCAATGTACAGTAAGTATCCGTATGGAAACAAAAATACGTTTTGATATACGCACAAGAAATGATGATAGAGCGTATCATATCTGTTTATATTACTGAAATCAATACTTACGTATTGAACTGAATTTCGGGAGGGGGGGGGTCACTACGATCTTTCAAGAGCTATTGCACTAACCCTGAAGCTAGGAGCATTTTCAAACATATAGCGTCTGATTACATTAAGGTTCGCTGCTTACCCGGGTTTCGAGCGGGCAACCCCAGTCGTTCCTAGGCTAGCCCCCTCCTTGCGTCGCCAGTTGGCGTTCTGGGAATGCTGTAGAATGTTCACGGTGTAGAGAAATGTTGACGGAATGATGTAGATGCCTAATATGGGGAAACGGGAGAACCCAGAGAAAAACCTCAACTGTGACTTTGTCCTCACAAGTGCCAGTGTGGATTTTCAATGAAAAATCCTAGGCCTGGAAACTCGAACCTGAACCGCCTGCGTGACAGCTTGAAGGTCTGACCATTCAGATGACATAGTAGTAACAACAATAATAATAATAATAATAATAATAATAATAATAATAATAATAATAATAATAATGTGTAACTATTAAGAGTTTTCATTGGTACACAATTGTGTTACAAATTTTATAATGGTAATAAGAATTATCCGTGATTATATTAATCATATTTCAATATTAAAATTATCCATTAGTGAGTACGAAAATTGTATTACAAATTCTAGAATCATCATTATCTATAATTGTCCCACGTGTTAAGTTAATTACTTACTGTTCCGGATTAAGTATGATATGAGAAAATATGAGCATTGATTAAAAAAAAAAGTTAACTTCTACAGCTCTACGTAAAAGAACTCTGACCACATTCTAGCCTATCTGATCGGTAAGTCAGTCATTTCAACTGCTTGATCTGTCGAGTCAATCAGCCAACCAGTAAAGTCACTAAGACAATTCAGTCAGCAAGTGATTGTAAGTTAGTCCATTCGGCGAATTTAGTTCACTCCAGTCAGTACGTAGATCTATTCAGTTCGTCGGTCGTTCAATGAATTAGTGAGTGAGCTAGTCAGTGAATCCGTTCATTCTGCTCCTACTTTAGTCCAGTTCGTCTGTCCAACCGTCCATTGACGTCCAGTTCAGATCGAGTCAGATCCGATCGGAACAGAACAGATCAGATCAGTCAGTCTGTCACTGAATACATGAGCTAGGTAGTTAGTGAATCAGTTCACTCGGCGGTCAGTCCATCCATCCATCCATCCATCCATCCTACTACTCTCATTCAGTCCAGTTATGATGCATACGTACGTACATGCATGCATATATACATACATACATACAATCATAATAGCCTCATCGAAGAAATGAGGAAGAAAGTGATATGTCTTCAAAATATTGAATGGAAAATAGGATTCGCATAGGTTAAAGCACATGTGGGAACATATGGCAACGAGCTGGCAGACACGTTGGCAAAACAAGGGACATTAAGAAATGACACTGAGGTGTGCTACAACAGATTGCCAAAAAGCGTCGTACTCAAGGAATTGAAAGTGGAGTGCACCAACATATGGCAGAATGAATGGGGCACGACAGTGAAAGGTGGAACAACGAAAACATTCTTCCCAAGCGTAATAGGCAGACTAAAAACAAATATAAATATCACTCCTAATATCGCAGCAATTATAACAAGACATGGGAAAACAAGAGCCTATCTAAAGCATTTTAAAATAATTGAAAATTCCATTTGTGTTTGTGATATAGGTGAACAAACGGTTGAACATTTATTATTCCAGTGTCCTATCCTAGAGAACAAAAGACATAATCTAAAACCAAGAGTTTCGCATTCAAAACAATGGCCAGTGAACAATAGTGTATTAGTACAGAATTATTTGAAACCTTTTATCCATTTTATCAATTCAATAGATTTTGAAAAACTCTAAAAACAGATACTTCAAATCTAACACAGTGAACTGAACACTTAAGTCATCAGAACAATATTGGTCAGAAACCCATGTATATGTATATAACCAGAGTGTAAATGCGTAGATATGTATATGTATATGCATGTAGTATTACTAAAATTATGTAATAGGGCATGCTGTAAATAAATATTATATTAAAAAAATACATACGTACATAATACATACATAATACATACATACATACACGCAATGTGCACATGTACATCGTTGAACGGGCTGTTAGTAGCGGACGTGACGCAATGCTCACGAATGCACCCGGACACCTGTGCCGGTCCTGACCGACATTCGAGCCGGACGTAAAGGTGTATGTTGGACCTTGAGTAGTTCCTGCGCTGTCCCTGCTGATCCTGGCGGCGAGGGACGCACAGTCCCGTTACAGGTCGACGACCTTACGCACGATGGTGCAGTCACGCGGCCCTTTCGTTGATCACTCAGTGGCTACTCACTGCCAAGCGGCTTGTCTTTGCGCGGTAACGAACTTTCTGTTGGCAAGTTCTCATTCGCTCTCGAAGCGATGTTGTTCCGCTAAACCTTTTCCATTTACAGACTGAAATTAATATTCTTTGACTTTTTCATTTGTCATTGGTAGCCCGTCGTATATCTTTATCAACCGAACATTAGATGGACGCATGCCGGGACGCCCATGGATTGAGTCAGTGCTCTATCAGATCTCCACCCAGGACAGCGCAGGGCAATATATTGACAACGGATAAACAACAATGTCCAAGATGGTATTCGAACCTATGGTGGCGGCTTCCACACATCGTTAAGGTTGCATGCTTTAGCTGTTACGTTTACCATGGCTGGCTTGAATAAATACAAAATATACAAATGAGAAACTGAATTAATGTAATGATGATGATGATGATGATGATAATAATAATAATAATAATAATAATAATAATAAATCCAAGATAATTGTAGAATGTATGTGTGACATTCCGCTGTAAGTCGGTTGGGTTGGTTTGCGATGTTTGTTATTTAAAAAATACCTGTAATGTGGAGGTCGTTTGGGGCGAATATCGATAGGTCGTTTGTATCTTCCATATTGTGTCAATGCTTCCATATCATGTGGCACAGTCTAATATATACAGTCACGAAGTTTGAGTTGTGAGGGTGCTAGGAACAATAGACTGTGCCGGTACTACGAGTATTTCGCATTGTCTGTAATGAGGCGATATTAGCGATCCTAGTGGTTAGCAACTATCTATGGATGCATATTTACTACGTATTGAGCTTCGTGAATGTATATATACCTTATTTTATTTCAAGGAGTGCAGTTCGGTGTTCAAAGGAGCCACCGAACTGCACTCCTTGAAATAAAATAAGGTATACTAGACTGTGATGTTAGTGTACAGTACCTACTGCTTCCATATAGTAAACAGTCTTCTTGGGTATGGATAACAAAATAGATCACGTTATTTACACAGACTACTGACTTGACATTTGCTGATTATATTTACTCGTATAACAATTACATTAGCGAACATGCACTACTATTTCCTTCAAATATATGGGCTGACAAATCGACGGAAGATCTTGGAACAGCACATGGGCCAGAAACATTCCATAGTCACTTCAACGCACAGTTTTACTCTCCATATCCCAACATACATAAAATTATTGATGTCTTCTTAACCATGCAGGCAAAGACAAAATTAAAATTAAATTCTATTTCCCAAAACGCATTCAGTATTCAGAGGTACGCGGAAAGAAGGGAGCAGACTGTTCTCATCGACAGCTGGAATGACTACAAAAATGACTAAGTAATGTTACGAGAATACTTCACGAAAAAAAAAAAACACACAAGCGAAGGTTGTAATAAATACGACGTTAGAAAAATATATCCAAAAATTATATCCAATAAACTATGATTTAAATTTGATTTTAAATAAAATGTTTACACATTTAATAATAGAAACTGTGTATATAAAGAACACCATTTTTAGTCATATCAAGCTTATAGCTTGTGGGCAATCCCAAGTTTGCATAAAGTGAGAGAGAAAATGTTTGCATCGTCCCAAACGTCCTTTACTAATTGCATACTTAGCCCCAGATGACCTGTCTAGATCGGCCCAAATGTTACGTGTTTTAGGGAATTCGCCCCAAACGTCCTACGGTCGTGACATTCAACAAATAATGAAGGTTTAGAAGAAGATAGAAGAAGAATAATGAAATGTTAGAGAAGAATGACAACAACGGATTAAGAAGTGAAAGAATGAGTTTTTGGGCATCGGAAAGTGTTTGGTAGATCGTAAAACCAGATAGTGGTGGTAGTAGTAGTAGGAAGAATAGTAATAATAATATTAATAATTATTTATTTATTTATTTATTTATTTATTGATATTTATGTGCTGGACAACAGAAATTGGCCAATAAAAGTCTAGCACAGTGATACAATTAATACAATAAAATGAACAACTATGGTACAAATTAACTAATTGAGATAATAACAAGTAAAGAACATAGATTACAATGATTAATTATAGAACTTAAATAATTAAGTTAAAAAGCTTTAGAGAAAAGTATATGTTTTGAAAGCATAAGAAAGAAGTTAAATGATAATAATAATAGTAATAATAATAATAATAATAATAATAATAATAATAATAATAATTGCTGAAAATAAATGTCCAGAATCCTAACCAACATACGAGAGATACGCAAGATGATGGACACTTTGGTCATAGTTAACGTGGCGCAAGATGACCGTTTATTATGCCAACATAGGAAAACTGAAAACTGAGGAGATAACATAATCTATTTTCTATGGGAGGGAGATAAATCTCCATTTCTGTGACGAGAATCGAACACGATCCTCTGGACCTGTGACTTTAGTGGCTACTTGAATCACAGAGTTGCGCTGACTAAATATGTGAGCTAATTAAATAAGTTTGAGATTAAAATGAATGTCATGTATAGGCCTGAATGAATGACTGTGTGTGTATGAATTACTTAACGCTCTTAACCCGTTTGTACAGGTTATAAAACCGCCTGCAGACTCGAACGGGTACTCCCATGTCCATGAGTCTGGAATGACCATTGTGTGTCCGTTTGATCTCGCGACCCGCATGTGGGTCACGAGCACTTGCTTCGGATACTTATGGATCTCCCTTGTCAGGTACCCCGCGGAGGGTAATATATTGAGATACGGTACCGTTATTCCAGACTGAGGAAAAAAAATATATGAAGGTCACACCAAACCACCAGGTGGAACTCCAGATATGCCTAAACTCGGCATTTACATGGAGGCCGATCTGTTTCCTGCTCGGAGGGTGTCTTTTTCATTTCTGTCTGGCTTGTCTTGTGGGAATGTGTAACAGGAATGAGCTTCTGGGCCAAATGTGGGGCTATATAAAATAAAATCCATGTACTTAACTGGATCGACTGATATACAACTTTAGTGGTTTATTCTTTCATTAACAGGTTCGTAGAATTTGAAAGTTGCTTTAGTAGTAGTTACTGTTTTTTCGATTAACAAAACTACCTTACTTACTTACAAATGGCTTTTAAGGAACCCGCAGGTTCATTGCCCTCACATAAGCCCGCCATCTATTCCTGTCCTGTGCAAGATTAATCCAGTCTATCATCATATCCCACCTTCCTCAAATCCATTTTAATATTATCCTTCCATCTACGTCTCGGCCTTCCCAAAGGTCTTTTCCCTCCGGCCTTCCAACTAACACACTATATGCATTTCTGGATTCGCCCATACGTGCTACATGCCCTGCCCATCTCAAACGTCTGGATTTAATGTTTCTAATTATGTCAGGTGAAGAATACAATGCGTGCAGTTCTGCGTTGTGTAACTTTTTCCATTCTCCTGTAACTTCAGCCTTTTTAGCACCAAATATTTTCCTAAGGACCTTATTCTCAAACACCCTTAATCTCTGTTCCTCTCTCAAAGTGAGAGTACAAGTTTCAGAACCATACAGAACAACCAAAGTACCTATTGACCTTAATATCTTAGTATTTGGCAGAAATATTAATTGTCTAGTTTTCGATTTCAAACTTTCCTTTAATAATAATAATAATAATAATAATAATAATAATAATAATAATAATAATAATAATAATATGCTAGCCAACAGCGATTAGCCAATAATAAGCTAGCACAAAAGTTACTACAATAACATAGTAATTTACTTACTTACAAATAGCTTTTAAGGAACTCGGAGGTTCATTGCCGCCCTCACATAAGCCCGCCATTGGTCCCTATCCTGAGCAAGATTAATCCAGTCCCTACCATCATATCCCATCTCTCTCAAATCCATTTAATATTATCCCCCCTCTACGCCTTGGCCTCTCCAAAGGTCTTTTCTGCTCAGGTCTACCACCTAACACTAGGCTATACAGTATGCATTTCTAGATTCACCCATAGTGCTACATGCGCTGCCCATCTCAAACGTCTGAATTTAATGTTCCTAATTATGTCCGGTGAAGAATACGTACAATGCGTGCAGTTCTGCGTTGTGTAACTTTCTCCATTCTCCTGTAACTTTATCCCTCTTAGCTCCAAATATTTTCCTAAGCACCTTACTCTCGAACACCCTTAACCTCAGTTCCTCTGAAAGTCCAAGTTTCACAACCATACAGAACAACCGGTAATATAACTGTTTTATAAATTCTAACCTTCAGCTTTTTCGAGAGCAAACTGGATGATAAAAGCTTCTCGACCGAATAATAAGATAACACGGTAATAGACCTAATAATGAAAATTATAAAAATTAACAATAATAATAAGTGGTACATATTTTTAGTCAGGTAATCTATGGCGAATTCTCTGCCTCACTCATCAAATATTCTCACGCTATTACCAATTACATCGACGCTAAATAATCAAGTAGCGTCGTTAAATAACCAACTAAGGAAGATAGGGGAAAAAGATTTAAAATTTCTGTTGTAGAAAAATTCAAAGATACAAGAAAACTAACGTTAAGAAAGAATCACAGGTTGAATTGTCAAACTATTCTTGCCGTATTTGGGAGACTTCTGTATTGTTTTGGTGGGGTTGTCAAGGTCAGGTTCATTTGTCGGCCTAATTAAGCTTCGGTGAAGCTGCAATACCTTCTGATGATTACGGGAACGTCGTCCTCGATGATCTAGCGGATTCCGTGCTAGGCATTGAATCCAAAGTTCGCGGGTTTAAATGATGGATTTTAAAAAGTTGATGATACCCTTAGTATGACTCCCTCCGGAAGGATAATAAAGCTGGGAGATCGCAGTCATGTAAGTTATTTGCTGCATGTAAAAGAACTCTGTCCCTGATGTTGGACGCAAGAGAAGTTTATCAGCCATTTCGCGCCCACGTTGAATTTCGACACTGAATAACTTCTGATGTTAAATGCGTTGAAATAAAATTACTTCATCTATCATCAGCGCTTGAAGAAGTTTTTGTGTCGTCTTTATTTACTTTTAATGTTATCTTCGGTTAATAATGTTAAGATAATCATTACATTATTATTATTATTATTATTATTATTATTATTATTATTATTTGTTGTTGTTATTGTTTAATCAACTATCCGAAGATAGGTTTGAATCTCACAAGTGATACCAATAAGACATGACTCATGAGGCAACTAAGCCAGGAGATAATGGGGCACGGTGGGCAGTTCCTTTCCCCCTCCATTGCATACATGGCTGACTAGATACATATTACACTAATCAGACTTCACATGTATACAAACAATTGTTCTTCCTCTGACACATATCGTCAAGTGAGATGTATTGCCTGATAATTAAGTCTCGGATGTTCATGGAAATCCTATTTTTTTTTTCCTGGACCTAAAAATATTTAAAAAATATTTATATACCTCATGTATGGGGTCAATTTTGCGAAGTTTCATAGTAGCTGAAAATGCCTATTTGACCGTTACTACCTCTTTCTGCACTATTCTGCCTTTTCTCAATTTATTGTAAACTTACGCTAAATTTCTCACATAGAGGAAAAATTGAGATCAACACGCAACACCACAAGATATGAAACTTGCAATATTTCAAAGTTCAAATATGATACCTGTGGTATTAGTGGATGTCGAATGTTCTTTTTCTACTTATAAAATGGTTTTAAGCAGCAAGAGGCACTCATTTAGAAATGATTCTTGTAATTCATTGCCATGCCAATTATAGCAGACAGAACGAACAGGAATGAAAATATTAAACAGGAAGCGAATTTAATTATCTCATTGTCGTGTTAATATTTGAAGTTCAATGTTTTTATAATTTTTAGTCATGAAATGAAGCTGTGCTAGAAAGAATAATGCTGAAACTGAACAGCAAGAGAGAAAGAAATTGGCTGAAGCACTGGTTAAGAAGAAACTGCCTACTAAAGGATGCACTGGAAGGAAAAGTGAACGGAAGAAAAGTTCGGGACAGAAGAAGATATCAGATGATAGACAACATTAAGATACATGGATCGCCCTTGGACAGATCTCTGTGAATGGAAGCATAGGCTATTTTCCATTCCCATTATGATCCCCTTGCCTTTCTCCTGTGGTGTCAGCTACAATAAAGCATGTTTGATATTAATGCAAGTCGGAAGTACATAACATATTTTTTGTATAGTGCAGCAACTTTATCAGCACAATGAATGTTAAGTTTGTATTATAATATTCTCAGTTCATCAGACACGGAAATGTTTGTCTATTTACGATAAAACAGAGGAACTAGTGAAAATACCACCATAGATTTCATCATAGCAGCAGTGGCCCTCATGTCTGATTCTCTTCCATGAGGGTGGCCGTGTGTAGTCACAAATTTCGCGAAATATATTGGGAATCGGAAGTGCAGAACCCGTGGCTTGCCGTACTCAGACATTCCGCAGTTATCATGGAGTCTCAATTTTTTTGGTTATAAGTTGCGGTCTTTCTGTTTTCCATTGACTATATAACAGTTCTTGAGAAACAATGAGCAAATGTTGGCCCATTAGCTCAGTTTGTAGAGCAACTGGCTACGATAAGAAAGGTGGTTGCGGAATTTTTGTCGTCAAACGGCCCGAAATCCATTCAGCTTTCAGTCAAATCAAGTACCAGGCCTTTCTCAGAAGTTTGGCAGTTGGAGCGTGGTGCGGATCACACCATCTCAATCTAGTGCCGAGGTCATGAATGTTATGGAGCTGTGCCTCCATATTCCCACTCGCCTTTATGTTGTGTAGAGAGGGAACCTTTAAGGAAGGCGATAGGTGACATTTCTATTTTACTTATATTTTTAAGCTATAGGCTTGATTTTTAAGTTTCATGTTTATAGGTTCAGTAGTTGAGTTATTTAACTAAATAAATAAATAAATAAATAAATAAATAAATGAATGAATGAATGAATGAATGAATGAATGAATAAATGAATGAATAAATAAATAAATAAATAAATAAATAAATAAATAAATAAATAAATAAATAAATAAATAAATAATTTAATAATAATAATAATTTTCATAGTGTAACATTTTTTCTTCTCCCCCAAATGTTAAACATCATGCCTGACATTTCTTTTGCAATACCTTTGATCTCTGTAAAACGTTTCCATGTCCTCATATTTTTTAGGTTTACCTTGTAAAAATTGGGGAAAAAAATACCTATTCATATTAAAAGTTATACAATTTACAGAGTGCAAGCATGCATTTTATTTTTTGCTAAAAATTATTTTCTCTTTTTTTCTTCTTGAAAAAAAATGCCAACGTAACTTGCATACATTTTAAACTTAATGAGGCAGCCTTTTTAAAGATTGCGTAATTAATGACGTAACCGCCGTAAGGTTCTAAATCTTCATCATAGCTCCATTTTTTTTAAAAAGAAAAACGAAAAAAGTGTCATTTTTTAACCAAAAATTATCAGATTTTTACCCATGCCCTCCTTAGGAAATTATAAATCTTGATGTCAGAAATGGATATTTATAACGAAAACATCTACATAAGAAATTGAATTATTTAACAGAAGTAACTTACTTACAAATGGCTTTTAAAGAACTTTCAGGTTCATTGCCGCCCTCACATAAGCCCGCCATCGGTCCCTATCCTGTGTAAGATTAATCCAGTCTCTATCATCATAACCCACCTCCCTCAAATCCATTTTAATATTATCCTCCCATCTACGTCTCGGCCTCCCCAAAGAAATGCATAACAGAAATATAATTTAAAACTCACGTTACATTTCCAAAGATTAGTACGTGATGGTTGAAATATATTTCGTAGGCCTTGTTTAATGAGTCTTTAAAATTTACAGAAGCTTCTTGCAAATCATATTCCTGGAGATGCTATGCATTAAATCTAGTCTAGGTATCAAAAAGTGTTGCACAGTTTGAAGTGTACTTGGTAAACGAATAATGAAAAGAACACATGTGAAATTTTACATAACTAGAATTATTATAGTTACATAATGATTAATTAATACAAGAATATAAGTTTTTGAAGAAATTAAATCCTGCAGTCTCTTTGTTTCTGAGTTCGAGAATTTGACTGTAATAATCTTTGCTAGATCGTCTAATACTCTTCCTTACAAATTATTTCATGTTCACTAAAACACGTAATCATCATAATGATCCCACCGCTACAACTGACATCATAATACACTTCAGATTAATGAATATGCGTGCTGCAGATTCCTCTGTGCCCTTTGCCCTCCTATGCGATACGGTGGCTACTTGCAACACAAGGACGTCTTTCTACAACTGGATACTAATTACTTATCGACATATCTCGCTTCTAACGCCGAAAGTGTAAACGCTTCCTCTTAGGACGACGTCAAGGGTACCGTGCATACATCGTTAGCAACTTTCTCCTGACTTAATTTGAATATAATACTCTCATATAACTGTTATGCGGAGTGCTGCTCTGTAATTGACTTTGAAATTTGACTGACGTATACCTGTTCGCCTGGTGGGAGTGGTTGAGCGTGGGGTTCAGCACCTTCAGAGATACCTTACTGAGCGCTGCTAAGACCACCAGAACCTGCGTTTTTAGTGACGTTATTAATACCTCATCCATGCCAACTGCTCTGCTTGATTGAGATATTGGCTAATTATTCCATTAGACGTCATTCATCATAGGAACTCTGAGACTGTAAGTTTCCCGTACTTTCTGCAGCGATGATATGGATGATGGAGGATTAATGAGAAATGATGAAATAATGGCAGGGTGATAGAAGTGCCCAGAGAAAACATGCTTCACTATTTTCTAATCCACCACAGACATCACTTACTCTCGTCATTTCTCGTTTCATATTTTTTTCTCAGTATATGAAGTGTAATAACTAGAGACCGGATTTTAAAGGGGAAAATTTTCATCAAAAACGACAAAAAAAGGAAAAGTTATAGCCAAAAAAAAAAAAAAAAAAAAAAGGACTTTAAAAAGGACTGTATTACTCCCCAAAATACACTTTCAGCACATTCATGGATAGACATGGGGCATACAATCTTACATTTATCTCTTCACAAAATAAGGAAAGTGTTGTATTTGATATAGTCAAAAAAGGACTTCAAAAATGACTATATTACTCCCTTAAAAGGGTGCTATTTTAATTGAAAACACACTTCACCTCATACATGGATACACATAGCTCACACAAGTTTGTATTTATCGCTTCACAATTTAAGGAAAGTGTAGTATTTGATACAGTCAAAAAAGGACTTGAAAAATGACTATATTACTCCCTTAAAAGGGTGCTATTTTAATTGAAAACACACTTCCGCACATTCATGAATACGCATAGCACACACAAGCTTATATTTATCGCTTCACAACATAAGCATTTTTCGGCTTATTGGTCCTTTTTAGCCTCTTTTTTTTAGGTCTTAATGGCTTTTTTTTTTTCAACTTCAGCTTCTTTCGACTACATTTTTACTCCCATTTCTACAATTCACCACGAGATCTCACTTGCTTCAAGTATGCACCAATGACATCGATCGATGTGGAGAGAAGTTTCTCGATGTTTCACAACGTGCTATAAGAAAACCGACGATCTTTTACACCTAAGAACCTGGAGATGACTATTGTGATACACTGCAATGCTAACCGAGGTAAAGTTTCCGAAGTCCCATTTCTGTAACCCTAGTGTGGTTAAGCCAGATATTCTAGTTATACTAATTTCGATTTTTTTCTCCGGGATGTCCATTGCAGGTTCGCTGAATTCATTCTAGGTGGCAAAAATCGTTCATTCTAAATTTTCTAAAATACTTTTTTTTTTTAACAAACACGGAATTTATTTTTCAAATTATGTTAATCTAAAAATTTATATAGGCTAATGTCTGAAAGAAGAAGCATTTCATTCATATGGTGTTTTTCGCACTGTATGTTGCTTGCCACCAGAATTTTGTATTTTTGAAACATTATAATCATGTAATTAAAAGTGAAATTATTAATTAATTTGGATAAACTTTTACGTCCCTTTTTCCAGTCTTTAGGTTCTTTTTAGGATATCTTTAGGTCTTTTTAAAGGGATTTTTAGGCAAATTATACGTCTTCAACTTCCGAGCCCTACTGATGAATATTTTGTGAAGGTGGTTCATATTAGTAAGGTCGTGCGCAGGATTTTAAGAGGAAGGAGTTTTGAAGGGGAAAACAATTTTTTCATAGGACAGTTTGTAATATCTTCTTTAATAAACTGTATATTAATTACAATATCACAATTTCAGAAGTTATGTGTGCCGCCAGTCTTCTATATCACATTGAAATATTTCACTTTTTCACTTTCTATCTCGTTGATTTCTTCTGAAATGGAGGATTAAATCCCCGAACCCTCCTCCCCCTTTGTATAAGATCTTGAATATTATTAAGATTATTGTGATGATAATGTAAGAAAGTACATTATGGTTGCGGGGATGTAGAGAAAGGAAATATGAATGTGAAGGAAAGATGTATTTGAAATTGACCTATATTTTGCGTACATAAAAATAAATGCTATAGCTAATTGTACACAACTCGTTTCTCATGCGTTGCGTAGCGTAGCGGATGCGAATCGCATGTTTCTTCTCCATGAAATGATCACCTACTTGTCAGCAGTTACAAATGCACACGTATTAATTTCGTCGCATGTAGACTCCTTACGTCTCTCCGGCTAATTGCAAACTGATGGGTGGACGTGGTGCGACACTGCAAGTTGCAACGGTATCGGTGGCAGGCAGCACTCAACTGCGAACCGTTACGGATACCGCTCCGCGCCGAATCCTACCCGAGCCGAGCCACATCTGTGGTCAGGGTGTCTTGACGTAGCGGCTTGTATTCCTGAATAAAATAAGGCACTGCAGAACTTCACCCTTACGTATTACACAGTTTAGGCTCCTTGAAATATCAGAATAAAAACAGGTCTAAGAGGTGTTAAGTTACTGAATTCGAATTTTTTGGTTAATCAGTCAGTTGTCCTCCACATTTCGAGTGGCAGCTTTTCCAACTGCAATCCAGCTGACCTGGCTTCAATACTTGGAAGGAAAGTGGAAATTTAGGGTCTATTCTTTCACAGATATTAGGTAATACTCATTACGTGCCATGTTTTATTGAAATTCCTTAATTCAGTAGATACAGATAGAATGTAAAACACTTACGATGACTATGGCTTTATTACTGTTTGCTATAAAAATTTACATTCAGAGTAATATGAGACATTCGATTAAGAAATAATAATAGTAATAATTGGGATATGCAGTAACAAATATAAATGGCACTTTGGAGGAAATTAAACGTAGAATAAATATAGGAAATGCCTGTTACTATTCGTTTGAGAAGCTTTTGTCATCTAGTCTGCTGTCAAAAAATCTGAAAGTTAGAATTTATAAAACAGTTATATTAACCGGTTGTTCTGTATGGTTGTGAAACTTGGACTCTCACTTTGAGAGAGGAACAGAGATTAAGGTTGTTTGAGAATGAGGTTCTTAGGAAAATATTTGGGCTAAGAGGGATGAAGTTACAGGAGAATAGAGAAAGTTACACAACGCAGAACTGCACGCATTGTTTTCTTTACCTGACATAATTAGGAAAATTAAATCCAGACGTTTGAGATGGGCAGGGCATGTAGCACATATGGGCGAATCCAGAAATGCATATAGAGTGTTAGTTGGGAGACCGGAGGGAAAAAGACCTTTGAGGAGGCCGAGACGTAGATGGGAGGATAATATTAAAATGGATTTGAGGGAGGTGGGATATGATGATAGAGACTGGATTAATCTTGCACAGGATAGGGACCAATGGCGGGCTTATGTGTGGGCTGCAGTGAATCTCCGGGTTCCTTAAAAGCCATTTGTAAATAAGTAAGTAAGTAAATAAGTAATAATTGGGATATGATGATAGAGACTGGATTAATCTTGCACAGGATAGGGACCGATAGCGGGCTTATATGAGGGCGGCAATGGACCTGCGGGTTCCTTAAAAGGCATTTGTAAATAAGTAACTAATAATAATAATAATAATAATAATAATAATAATAATAATAATAATAATAATTAGATAGTAGGAATAGGGAAACTCAGTCACCTACGTAGCTTAGGTTTAGCGAGCTCCCTCGTCGTCTCAGGCTGCGCGTGGGTGTGGCTGATTACTCGATTGTTTTTCCGAGGTTTTCTCCACTGTAAGATTAATGTCAAGTAATTCCATGGTAAATCCTAAGATTAGTCTCACCAAATGCAGTCCCGGTATCGTCACCTTCTCTAGCGCTAGGTAAATCGGCAATTGATATAACTTTTTAAATAGCTGATTCGTGATTAACCGCTAGGATGACTCATTCATGAAACACATTTTCTGTCTGACAAAAGAACGAAAACAGAAAATATTTTAGCAGCACGAGAAATGTAAGGTTATTGAAAAGTGGCTAACATATGTACAGAGCGATCGTTTACACCTTACATAATATAGGTCGATCGGGCGGCGCGCGACCGGCACAAATGTTATGCAACACGCGGCAACCCGTCTCCCGCACGCTCGGCAGTCCAGTTCAGTCTCTGTGTAGGTGTGGTTGTGTTGACGTTAGATTGCGTGTTATTCGTCTGATTGTGTTAGTGAAGTGCTCACATTTAAGTGTTTGTGTTGACGTTAGATTGCGTGTTATTCTTCTGATTTTGTGAAGACAGAATGACTGACGCTTACCCAGGATTGCCCGATCAATAAAGTTAAAATATCGTACCAACCTTTAAAAAAATATCATATTTCTCTTCTTTTATAAAAAAAATTCAATCCCCCCGGTTAGGAACCACTGATTTAGATTATATGGGTGTGCCGCGGGATTTAAAATTACAACTTTAGTGTGACAAATGTTGAAGAAGGTTGAAAAACTCTGACCTAAAGTGTGAAAGAACTTAGCAGTTGAGATAAGCGAATGTGGAGTAAGGAGACAGAGGTTGTAAGAATTACAATTTGATCTCTTGATTTTAGAACACGAAGATTAGCATGAAGTTTGTGAAAACAACCAGGACAAAAAAATACCGGAATTGCAGAAAATTTCTGTAGAAGAAATTGAAATTTACAGTACGTGTCTGTCTGTTCCTGAGAAAGATGGTTTTAGCCTGAAGTTTATCTTCAATATACAAGACATTATAAATTACTTGTTGAGAATAATAATAGATTAACAATAATATAATCATAGTAATAGTAATAATAATAATAATAATAATAATAATAATAATAATAATAATAATAATAATAGTAATAGTAATAGTAATAATATAGATTCTTTTTCGGCCACAATGGACTGTTTCAACTTCAGCGAGTTTTAGTTTACCGACACTTATTCTTCCGCTGGATAGTTGAGAATAACCTTTGATAATAGGTGATCTTCCATTGTGGTCGTGCCACTTTTTGATTTGGCTTTTTATTCTTCCAACTAAATTGAAAACGCTAAGTAATTAGTTTCTTATATTTTCACTTCTTTAATAGTTCAAGAATGTAGGGTGAAGGTTGGTAATAGTGTGACACGAGTAATATTGTGATAGTTCTTTTTGAGAATTTATTACAGTTTTACTGAGCGAGAGAAAGACCGGTTTTGTACAGAAACTTGTCCACGAACATTCCCTTACTAAGTTGACGCAAAAGAAAACGATCTTCCTCTCGCTCAGTAAAATTTATTGTAATAAGTTCTCAAAAAGAACTATCACAATATTACTCATATCACAATATTACCAATCTTTACCCTTTACCCAGCTACTTTCCTGAAGAATTTCAATTTTACTGCTTTCTGTTTTTCATTTCGCATTTTTATTTAGGGACCAATTGCGCATCCATATGATAAAAATGAAACAACTAAAGTTCTCTTAAATTTTATTTGGTTATTTTTACTACCTTGTTTTTAATTTTAACATAGATTGCTCCGTACGTTTTTCTGAAATCTATTTTGTTGTTTATATAATTGCAGATATTCTAACTTAAATAATTAAACATCGATAACTGTTCTATTAATTTGTCATTCTGCAATTTTTGCATCTTACGTGGTCTGTTCCTAAGAATGCTATTGTTTATTTTCATATTGAAAGTTTTGACGTTTTTCATCATACATTTTTGGAAATGAAATGCTGCAGTGTGCAGTTCATCTTCAGAATAAGAGAAAACAGTCTAATCGCCAGTAAATAACTTAATGCATTATTTATATGTATCTCAGATGTAAAATTTCATAGCCATTCTTCTACGGCTGAGTCAAAGAATATGTGACATATGTTTCCATAATTATTGTAACGTCTTTCACTATATGTAAAGAGAAAATATTACCATGTATGTTCTTCACTCTCCTTCATTTGTCTGAGATTTAACGTGTTCTTTTTTTTCCAGTGGTCTCTGGTGGTTAATGTTGAGACAGTTCGGTATTACCTTAAAATAGGCCACGAATTATAATTGCTTAAGTGTTCTGGGGTTTCCTAGTACAGTATTTACAATTACATTTTGGATAGTATTTCCAAAGAAACTAACAATATTTGGAACTAGAATTCTTATAATTTTCGTATATTTAAGAATGTTTTCCCGAGATATATTAGAAATAGGCAACAAGTTGTCTTCAGTGAAGTTTTTGGTAGTTCCCTTTGTATTCAGGATAATAATAACAAAACATGGCATGGCTGTTTCTTCTCTTGAATCTCAGCGGGAAGATGGCGAGATTGTAACTTAAAACAGGATGCGGTCAATGTCTTCATAATTTCTCTCCTTTGACAGTTCCATTTGAAGTGTCCTCATATCACAAACATCTGAAGGTGAATGCCAGGTAATCTATAGCGAATCCTCGGCCTCATCTTGCCAAATACCATCTCACTATCACCAATCTCATCGACGCTAAATAACCTAGTACAGCGTCGTTAAATAACCAACTAAAAAAAAATAAAAAGACAAACATCTGAATAACCTCGGCACTTGAAAATATCCAAACAAACCATTACGTGGTAACTGAATGTGGGCGACTGCTGAAACAGTATCGGATCACATACGTTTACCTCATTATTTGTAATTTTGTGGCCTCTGTTGGGCAACTTCCTTTGTCTATGGAATCGCCACAGGCCATTTCGTTAAACGGGACCTGTCGAAGTCGGCATGTTGCTAAGAAACGTTCCTCGTCCTCAAACGATAATCAGTATGTTAGTCTCCAGTCATACATATCGAAAAGCACGGAATAACGGATACTTTGCGTTTCAGAGGAATGTTGAAAGCCGCTGAATTGATTTAGACCACACAGTTGGGCTTCTCTTTCCGGCGCAAGTTCCCGTTGGTTTCTTTATTTCTCAGAGCGAGACTCTTGCTGACTGTAGTGTACGCAACGGCTAAAGGTTAGTTCACAATAAACCGGAAACGAGAACGGAAATCGAGAGGACGAGAACGTGAAGATTTTTGATTCACAATAAACGAGAACGGAAACGGCTGTGCATTTCGATATGTAAGTTATGTCAATAACGATATGTAGCCTAAAGTCGATATTACGCATTCTGATATTATTTGAGTATAATTTGCTAATGACGTTCTCTTTTGAGTACAAGCCAGCCACCATGAAGACAGGTTAACCAACTTCAAAATTTATGGCGCGGAATATTTAAGAACCCAATTCACGTGGTAGTCTGTTTACAGATAGGCTACACGTAGTAAACTGTATATTGAAAGTGATTTTACTGAATTTCTGTGTTAGTTACAAGCAATGGATGGAGAAGAGATTATGTCACGGCCTCCTTGGTATCAAAATATACGACGACCAAATAGCTTTTTGATGTCAACAGAATGAATCTAGTAGGCTGTGATCGGAAACCAGAACGGTAAAGTTAAAAGTTCGCCAAACTTCACGTTCGTGTTCCCGACTCCGGCAAGCTTCTCGTTAAATGTGAATGCTCACATTTAAATACATTTATTTTAACAATTTTTCCGTTTTCGTTCTCGTTTCCGTTCCGGTTTATTGGTGGACCAGCCTTTAGATGTAGCTTCAACGCCGCGTGGAAACTGTCGTGGTAGATTCGAATTCCGCCTAGGTGTGTCAGTGTGATGTCCTCTGTCGTGTTAGGAGGCAGCTCGGTGAAGTGACATCACATCAAAATAGTTCCGCTACGTAACATTTGTCTAGTGTTTGTTCGAGAAAAGATCCAGTCAGATATGGACTGGGACCAGTTATTTTAACTCAGACTAATTAATCGAGAGAGAAGGACAAGACTACTAAGAAAGACAAGAAAGGAAAAGGGAAGAACAATAAAAGCGAATGGAGGAGGATGAGACGTAGGAAAAGAACGAGAAGGAAATTGGTAGAAAAAAAATAGTCTCTTTCCTCCAGCCGCAGCAGAAGTTAAATTTCTTAAGTTGTAAATCTGTAGTAATCTTTTTAAATCTTCGTGCAATGAGAGACGATAAATTGGGGTTAAATTTAACACTTTATACTCAATTCGCTGTAGAATTTAAACATGAAATAGTTCATGATCGCTAAAATAAGATATTAAAAGTAGCCTAGATGATAATTTATCAAAGCCTGAGGAGGTTTAACATTTTGCAGGGAATTCATTTCAGTGTTATACAGAGCCACGAGAAGAGGCTGTTAATGATCGGACAACAAAATGGCGTTAAGTTCGATTTTTATATTTCCATTTTGTATAGAGTGGATCGGGGGAAGATGCCGCACTTTTTTTTTTGATTGAAAATTTAAGATACTGTTCATTTAGTTTTGAGTTTCATATTGAAATGCCAAAGTCTGGAAGGTATTTTGAAACTATATTTTTGGTAAAAAACAGAAAAGATTAATTACCTTGTTTATAGATACAAGTTTTCTTCTTACCTGCACTGTAGACATCTTTCCCCGATAGTCGGGTAAGATGGCAAACGCAATTAACACATTCACTGATATATATATTACCTGAACTTGGTTTGATACATGTATATGACAAAATTGACTTAATCTAAAGCTCATGGACACTTTCTCACTCGTTTATCACTATTAGGTACACAGTCACCTACACAATACATCTACATATGCCGAACACATAACTAATACTAACCATACATACAATAACATAAATACAGACATGGAAATCCTACACATCCAACCCAAAAACCAAAAACTCAAGACACTAGAACAATATGAGATATACAGACACACTAAAACACACCAAAATCAAATTCTCAACACACAGATCAATTTCAGAACATACTCACTATTTGACTCCACATTGCAACACACAAACACACCCCTACAACAGAGCGATATCAAGATGACGCTATGATCCAGTAGGCTCTGACGATGGTGTATATACCGAAACAGCTGTAAGCCCACGTGCTTAAATATAATTAAGTTGCCCATTTATCAATCTTCTGAAAAAGGAGAAGCATAAGAAAGAGAGAAAGTAGCATGAGAAGTCAATGAGGACTTGAAAGATAAAGAGAGGGGAAGAAAAATAGTAATGAGAAGGAGAAGAACCGGGATGGTGAAGAGGGGAATAAGAATTGGCAGAATAAAAATAAATACAAAACAAAGAATAATATTCTAATGAGGACGAGAAGTAACAAAAAGAAATATAAGAATAAAAACGGAAAAAAAGACAAGGTGAAGGAAAAAGTAAAAATATGAAATGGCGAAGAGAAGAGGAAAATAAAAAATGGAGGAAGATTAGGAATAAAAAAAAAAGGCGACGTGAGCTTACTCTGTTGACGATTAGTTTATTATCCAAGGCATTTGATAAACTAGAGCCTTGAATTTTAGTGTGAAAGGCGATTCAAGTCAACATTTTGTCATACAGAAAATGTAATTATATGTGCATAGAATTTTCTCCAGTTTGGCTTTTTATGAGTGCTGGAAATATTAAGTAATAATAATAGTGTAGAAATACTTCGTAATGTATACACGTTTACATAACGGGAGTGAAATACTTACCCCAAAATCTGACCTTAATACGAACGTTTGTGTATTTGAGGTAAATTCCTGTTAATAAATTCGACGGGGATCAAGCGTCATGGGAACCGCTGCCCAGGAAACAGAGACCGGGTTACTCCGCTCCCAAGATCCTAAATTACGGCGTGGTATTCTTTACAGCGCTACATATACTTTACGTAACTGTATACAATATTAGCGGCGAGGTTCACATTCGTTGGAGCGGGATCCTTACTGGGTTAACGCAATTTGTTTTAGAGTATGCACAAGTACTGAATACCAACAACCATTAAGCTTCTTCTATTGAAAGTAATATCGCGAATCCTGTGGTCTGCTGGATATTAAATCAACAGGTGCAGTTTTCCAAGTGAAAGCTACCTATGTAAGCAGTATATTTCAGCTGATTCTTTCTAATTAAGTAATTAGCAACGAACAACATTTTTATTAGTATTTTATATTTTAACAAATATAAATGTACGTCTAGGCCTATGTGTGTATGTATATAATTGTGTACGTATAGAAACATGGGCATTACGACGAAGTGAAGAGAAGCGACAGAAGCATTTGAAATGTGGATATGGAGGAGAATGGAGCGTGTGAAGTGGACAGACAGAATAAGAAACGAAGCTGTGTTGGAAAAAGCGGGTGAAGAAATAATAATGCTGAAACTGATTAGGAAGAGAAAAAGAATTGACTGGGTCACTGGCTGAGAAGAAACTGCCTACTGACGGATGTACTGGAAGGAATGGTAAATGGAAGAAGGGTTCGGGGCAGAAGAAGAAATCAAATAAAAGACGACATTAAGATATCGTCGTTGTTCCTGCAATAACTCCTATGTGACATATTTAACGATTTTCAGATTTTTGCTCTGTTAAATAACTTAAATAGTGATGCAGCAAATAATAAAATCTTCTATATGTAATTATATTTCTCTGTTTCGAAAATGTAAGAATTCAGTTTCCTATGTGCCATAGGATAAATAAATGTGTTTTTTCCTCCTACTGAAACATTTTACATTTTGCACATAGGAGTTATTGCAGGAACAACGACTGTATATGGATCATATGCGGAGACTAAGACATTAAAACATCCTTAGTACTTCGAACTACTGTATTACTGTCGTGGCGCTGCGGTAATGATTTAATATAAAGTGGTAAATTCCATCAGAGAAAGGGCGTTGTAAAGTCGTATTTTGAGAAAAATATGTGAAGACATGGCTTTGTTATATTAAAATCTTTATCACACGGAAATGCGACGGCTCTTGTCGAGTAACGTGTTGAAAAGAATTTTCTAGTTAAGAGCAGAACTTTTGAAGTACCGGTATGTGCAAGACAAGAAACCGGAACCTGCAAACCTATTTTCCAATTATCTTTCGCTTTTTAGACTTGTCCTCCTTGCTGATATTTTCGAAAACTTAACCGCTTTGACTAGTACGAGTAGTTTGTAAGGCCTAGATGTTAACATAACTGCCAGGGATAAAATCAACGAATTTATATACATGTAAACTTGATTTCTAGTCGACATCACTTGGCAAAAATAAATTTGATTCTTTCCAATTTATTAAAGAAGTCGTGGAAAATTTAGTTGCGTATGATACGACAAATACTGAGTTTGTTTTTGCGAACATGCAATTAGCCAAGTTTACACAATTTTAAACAACAGATTTTTAGTACACTGTTCAGCCGATTTAGTAGAATGCGTTTGAGTCTAAAGAAAGCAGCAAAACAATATAACTGGTCTGTTGTTGTGGCGAGAATCCAATCCCCCGCATACCGGTAAGACATCATATCACAAACACGTTGACGTCTGAGTATTTTTCACAAAGTAAAATGTTATTCAACGCCTTGAAAACTGTGCAAATATTAAGAATATTGCTGGAGAGTTTAAGGTAGTATTTACTTATTTGCTAATTTACTTATTTGTATATTTTCTTATATACTTATTCACTTATTTGTTTGTTTATCTGGTTATTTATTATTTTTATTTGCTATTGTATTTTGTAGATAGTTGTATTCTAGAAAATATAATTAATTCGTATTAACGTTGTATCAGATTCATTTTTAAATACCCATTCCCGTATGATCTTGCAATTCACTGCGGGTTAAAGCAAGGAGATGCACTATCACCTTTACTTTTTAACTTTGCTCTAGAATATGCCATTAGGAAAGTTCAGGATAACAGACAGGGTTTGGAATTGAACGGGTTACATCAGCTTTTTCTATGGGGATGACGTGAATATCTTAGGAGAAAATCCACAAACGATTAGGGAAAACACGGAAATTTTACTTGAAGCAAGTAAAGCGATAGGTTTGGAAGTAAATCCCGAAAAGACAAAGTATATGATTATGTCTCGTGACCAGAATTTTGTACGAAATGGAAACATAACAATTGGAGATTTATCCTTCGAAGAGGTGGAAAAATTCAACAAATATAAATGACACTCGGGAGGAAATTAAACGTAGAATAAATATAGGTAATGCCTATTATTATTCGGTTGAGTTGCTTCTGTCATCCAGTCTGCTCTCAAAAAAGCTGAAAGTTAGAATTTATAAAAGTTAGCCTATATTACCGGTTGTCCTGTATGACTGTGAAACTTGGACTGTCACTTTGAGAGAGGAATAGAGGTTAAAGGTGTTTGAAAATAAGATGCTTAGGAAAATATTTGGGGCTAAGAGGGATAAAGTTACAGGAGAATGGAGAAAGTTACACAACACAACTGCACGCATTGTATTCTTCACCTGACATAATTAGGAACATTAAATCGAGACGTTTGAGATGGGTGGGGCATGTAGCACGTATGGGCGAATCCAGAAATGCATATAGAGTTTTAGTTGGGAGACCGGAGGGAAAAATACCTTTGGGGAGGCCGAGACGTAGATGGGAGGATAATATTAAAATGGATTTGAGAGAGGTAGGATATGATGATAGAGACTGGATTAATCTTGCACAGGATAGAGACCGATGGCGGGCTTATGTGAGGGCGGAAATGAACCTCCGGATTCCTTAAAAGCCATTTGTAAGTAAGTATTCCCGTATGATCGATTTTTTACTGTCCACAATATTCCTTGACTTACTTTTTATGCTCTGCCTAAAAATGATACTTTCCGATTGCAGGAGATTTGCTCCGCGTGTTATATCTAAGTAGATAACCTTGGCTTTCTGCTATATCGACGGAGCAGTGTACGTACTATTTTCCGAAGAAATTCAAAACAATTATGGCAGTCACATACGGATACTGAAACCGTTTTTAGGCAGTTGCATTCAACTGGCTGGAATTACATAAAATATTAAGGAAATACTCATTGAAGAACACAGGAACAAGAACGGAACCCTGTGGAATACCAAACTGACAGGTTTAAGTTGAGACATTGCACCATTACAATAAACAGATTGGTGTCTGCCTGTTAGATCAGAATTGAAAAACATACTACTAGGTATTATGAAATCTGTAAAATTTCATAATTGTGTTGCATAATAAATTATTGCAGTCATTGCTCGAATTGCGACCATCACCAATTAGACGCTGTGCGATTCGGGGCAGACGCAGTATTTACATAACGCGCGCGCTCTACTTAGGTCGTTGGAATCGCTCACCCAATTCACCCTCGTGTGCACGCCATACATCAGCCTACTTCTGTGCGCTGATTGCGACCAGCGTAACGAATTATTGTGACGTGACAGCTGCACCAAATTGTGCTATTTTTACACGATTGTAATTAGACTTTTTGTCTACAACCACTTTCATGCCTCAGGTCTTCCCAGTGTGCAGTAGACTATGAGACACCAGCGGAGTGCATCTACTTTTTAAAGAATTTTCATCAACTCTGCGATAAAGTTTTTTTCTACCTCTAATTGCAGTTTGTGGATATACATAATTATAATAATTATTTATTTGTGTGATTAGCAGGATGCAAAGCTAGCGCTTAAGATAGCATAGGGCAAGAAACACGCATTCTTAAATAAATAAACAAATAAATAAATAAGTAAATAAATGCATAGGTAAATATATTAAAATACATTAAAAGCTATTACATACATTAGGCAGTAATGAACATATTAAATATTAAAACTAAAATTTAAATTAAAAGATTTTACCCTTGTGTGAGCAATACTCGTGGTCCGGGTGTTCAAAATCGCACTGTAGATAGGCAGAAAGAAGAAAAAAATAAACAACAATTTAAGTAATAACAATAGCATTGATTACAAACAATAGCCTATATGATAAAATTAGTATTAAAAATAATTAGTATTGAAAGAATTTGTAGCTAATATTCATATCATAAGTAATAATTAAGATAATGTTTAAGGAAATAATTATCTAATCCTATGTTAAGTTTTCTTAATTTCTTTAATTTTAGGTTTTAAATTCAATCGTACTTATACAGAGTGCCAAAAAAAAGTATCCAATATTTTAGGAGGTGCTAGTATGCATCAAAACAAGAAAATAATGTCTAATAAACATGGGTCCTACAGCACATACTTTCTGAGATCTGAACACTTGTTCATAGGAGGTGCTCAATGTGATGTCCATTCATGGCAATGCATTTCTCTGCCCTTCGGCGTAAGGAATCACGCACTCTTTGAAATTTGTTTTAATACGTTGATAAGAAAGTCCTGATAACGAGCCCCGGTTAATCTCTGTGGTAGCACGTATGGCCCCATTAATCTATCACCAAGAACGCCTGCCCATAAGTTGATTGAGAATCGGTGCTGATGCCTTGTTTCCTCAACTGCATGGGAATTTTCATCAGCCCACACATGCTGATTACGAAAATTCACAACACATCTCTGCTGAACCCCGCCCATATCCGCAACCAGACTTTTGTTTTCAGTATTCCTTGCGACGTATCAGTATTCCATGCCAGGATGTCAACTACGGTATGATTATCTGGTAATCTGCTGTATTGTAGGGCAAAGAAATGCATTGCCATGAATGGACGTCACATTGAGCACCTCCTATGAACAAGTGTTCAAATCTCAGAAAGTATGTGTTGTAGGATCCATGTTTATTAGACATTATTTTCTTGTTTTGATCCATACTATCACCTCCTAAAATATTGGATACTTTTTTTTTTTTATCATTCTGTATATTCTAAACCAGGATACTGAAAAAAAGCCGTTAAACTTTTGGACTCTACGAAATGAAATAATTTATATTCCTTCTCTTATTGTAATTAGGTGTGTATTGATATTTTTCTTGTTCTTAGGGAAGGAAGTTAATATGCGTATCTGCTCCAATTTGAAAACGTTAAAATCCGAATAAAGAAGTTTAGTACAGTAACCAGTATAGTTTTCGTATGGATTTAGAAACACTGCCCCATCCGACATACTATAACGTAGGCCTAATACAGATTGCACCAAGGATAAATAAATTAATCTTAAAATATTAATAGTGCGGCAAGAACTCAGCATGACAAATTTATATTTAATTTTGCGTAATTTATTCCATAATAATGTAATACGTGTGTCCCATCTAAGGTGTTGGTCATTATTACTATTCCTGGATATTTAACTCCAGTAGAAGTTTATTTTAAATTTAAATGTCATGTTGAAAATTCAGATAAGTTCAAATTGTAATATAAAATAGTTTTGTACAATTTTCAGTCTATCACTTATCTAAGTGTGAAAGCAGAAATAAATTCTGTTACATCAATTAAAATATTATATTATGTATCACGAATATTTTCGACTTTTCATATAAGTCATCTTCAGGTGACATAGTTAGCTGACAAATACAATTGAACATAGGTGAAAGTAGTACAGTGATAAAACATATAATTAATTTAAACCATGCATGCTCATTTTAAAGTAAAGAGTGGTTATGAGTCATAGCATCATGCATAGTGTTGGATTAAAACAATCAGATAAAATAAACAATTAAATGAGTAAGGCTACAATAGGAATAATTTTTTGTTGTATCAAATATAGCAATTTGTATGCCAGTGTTTAAAAATTAAAATTGTTTAAAATAGACTGGAGACTCAGATGAAATATTATGTTCATTTGTGATACGATGTTCAACATGGTGAGTTCTATGAGAAGTGGACTGGGAAAATACAATATAATATCCACTCTTCATAGAATTCACCATGTTGAACATTGTATCATAAATGAACATAATATGCCATCTGAGCCTCAAGTCTATTTTAAACAATTTTAATTTTTAAACACTGGCATACAAATTGCTATATTTGATACAACAAATAATTATTCTTATTGTAGCCTTATTCATTTAATTGTTTATTTTATCTGATTGTTTTAATCCAACACTATGCATGATGCTATGACTCATAACCACACTTTACTTTAAAATGAGCATGCATGGTTTAAATTACTTACATGTTTTATCACTGTACTACTTTCACCTATGTTGAATTGTATTTGTCAGCTAACTATATCACCTGAAGATGACTTATATGAAAAGTCGAAAATATTCGTGCTACTTAATATAATATTTTAATTGATGTAACAGAATTTATTTCTGCTTTCACACTTAGATAAGTGATAGACTGAAAATTGTACAAAACTATTTTATATTCCAGTAGAAGTGGTTAAACTTCAATTTAAATTGTTTTCATAGTAACGGAAATAGCTGCCACAGAAATAAAGACAGCTATAGACAATAATAAATTCAATGACGAATTTTGATTTTTACCGTTTACTTGGATACGGAAGCATTTCCAGACACTAATTTATTAAGGGAAATGTTGAATTACATGCCCTCTATCATATCTGAAAGTTAGGAATAGTTACTCTGAAACATGATTTATAGCTATATTCCTCCTCCCAATTTTATTATCCATGGACTCACTCACATATTCACTATAAACACTTTTTTGCACGATCTGTTTTTTTGTTGTATTTACAGCTATTATTGTTACGCCTTGAAAGTTAGCATTCACACACAGAAACTTGTTGCTTGGGAAACATTCTTCATAACATAAAACTATACTGAAATAGACCATTAGAGTGCACTTGTTACTTAGATACCACTACAGTGCAGTTTTGCGAAGAATGGAATAATAATGCTCTAAATTTTCAATGCAAAATATATTGTGTTTGCAATTTTAAAAATATGATCGTGCAAAAATGTTGTACAATTCACTTTTTGTGAAGTGCATTACAAAATCTCTGAAACTGAAAAACTCGGTCTGCTCGTTTTTTCAAACTTTTCCTCAATTTTGCAAAAAGTACTTCACAATATATTATAATAAAACATTAATAATAAGCTTTTATTAGAAATCGAAAACATTAAATGACGATGACCAGAAAAGTGAATCAGACGACTTTTTAAAATGTTATTTCTTGCATAAGATGATAAATGAAATGAGTTGCGCACACCCCTTTGTTGCGGAGAAATTAATTGTTATAATTATGCGGAATTTTTTTCTACTTTTTTTTTTTGGGAATATTCTAAGTTCAAATAGCCTCCAGACGCAACCAGGTGCAGTAATTTATCTTTAGTGAAGTGTCTCATTATTATAGGATTAGCTTGTCCGGTCAGAAACCGGTTTGTGTCTTTTGAGCGAATCAAAGCATCAGCTAATATATTTTGACACCAATGCCATTTTTTTAAATGCCGATTTGCGTAAGTAGAAAAATAATACTGCTCAACAGTAATTTAAAACTAACAAATTCTTACTAATTTCGACCTCCTGAATTAAAAAATAGCAAGCAAAATTTCGATCAGTTCGTGTTTTCGAGATACACAATATAATTAATTTTCTATGCCTTTTATTTTTAAAATCTCCGTATTTCGAGTGTAACTATTTTCTTTTTACAAATGTGACAACCCATGATGTGAAAACAATATTAGTATAGGCTAAATAGGCCACCAATGCTAGAAGCACTTGTAGAAGCGGAAATTATTTTATTGCCCTATTACGAGTCTATGAATTCTATTGAGTTTACCTGATTTTACTTGAGATGTGTATTTCTTTCACTGTGAGTTTTAATGACATTACTATAGTTTATATTTTGCAATAGACCACCCTGTCAAATCCACTTCTAGAAGCGGAAGTTGTTTTATTGCCCTTTTCGGTTCCATTTGGAGGAGGAGAAACAGATTCGTCGTATGAAATCGCTTCAGTTTACCAGAAGATTTCCGTGGTGTTAGTATTCTGTGTAAGACGTGTGTTTTTTTTTAAGTGTGTTTTAATGATAATATTCAAAGTACGAATGGTTTATATGTGCAGATTTGAAGGTAGTAGCATTACTTCTTAGAATACAATTACTAGACTACACAAAAAATTTTGCTGCTTTCTGTGCGAATGAGACAGTCGCGTTCGAGATAAGCATTATAAAATAAAAATATGACCAACACGACAATCGCTAGAGTCAGGGAAGAAAAATATTATACTTCAACCCCTTGTACCACAAAATAAAGTAATTTTACCCCCTTTACACATTAAATTAGGGTTAATGAGGAATTTTGTTAGAAAGATGAATCATGAAACTGAAGAATTTAAACATATCCAGGAAAAATTTCCTGCTATTAGTGACTCAAAAATAAAAGAGAGGACCGTGTGAAAGTCCCCCTTCCAGTAGCCGCTACTGCTTCTTTAATACAGAGATTCATTCATTCATTCAATGTTCTGTCCAAGGACATGTCTTTCACTGCAAACCCAGCTTTCTCCTGTTTTCTGCCTTCCTCTTCGTCTCCTTATATGATCCGTATATCTTAATGTCGTCTTTCATCTAATATCTTCTTCCGCCCCGAACTCTTCTCCCTTCCAGTACATCATTCAGTAGGCAGTTTCTTCTCAACCAGTGATCCAACCAATTCTTTCACACGTTTCATTCTTCTCCATATCCACATTTCAAGTGATTCTAATCGCTTCTCTTCACTTCGTCGTAATGTCCATGTTTCTGCCCCATACTATCCCACACTCCTTACAAAGCACACTAGTCTCTTTCTTAGTTCTTTTTCCAGAGATCTGCAGAAGATGCTCGTTTTTCTATTAAAACCTTCCTTGGCCATTAGCATATTGTTATCCTGTCACAAGAAGAGTCCGAAAACGCACATTTATGTTGGAAACGTGAGGATTTTAGTTAAGAACATTTCCTCGATGTTGTAGTCGCAGAACCTAGGCGGAGTGTTGAACAGTGAAGACAGCGACCACGTTGCCGGAACCTCTGGTATTGATAGCATGCCTTCCTGCGGGTAACGGGATAGCCAACCTTGACCTGCTGAGTCAACCTTCCAGTAATGGAACACTAGCTCTTCCTGAGTCCATCTGTTCATTCAGCCAGGAAGTCAAATATGAATACAAGCATGTCACGTTCTTCGTGTAAGCCATTCTTTAACCAGCTGAGAATTATTGGCAAATGCTGAGAGTTTTGTGATGGACAGAGTGGCCGTGGTATAGGTTGGCTCTGAATACTTCGGATTCCCTTGCCATTTTCTTTTGTCATATAAACGGTATAACTTAAAATGTTAGGAACCTCTCAAAGTATAGATTACTTTTATATTATTCATCTGTCATGAGTGGTCACATTTGATGCGTCTAACAGTAGCCTACTAGAAGAGATAATTTTGTGGATGTGTAACTACAGAGGACTTTTTAATTACCCTAGCAGGGATTTCGTAGTAAGCCATGTTTCTGACTCTTTTCGACTACAGTAGACAAACGCTTCCGTGATGTGGAATAATCACGGCATTGGTCCCACACTCTAGTTGGAGCAGAACATTATATTATGGTCGCTGGGTTCCCACGTTTTGACCATAGGACGATTTTAACTTGTTTTAACTGTTCCTGTAAATTTTGGCCAAAAGCTGTCAGAATGGCAAAACTGACAGAGACAAAATTATTTACGCATAAAGACCAACCCACTCATGGATTATACAAAGATCTGAATTTAATATAATCTAAAGAAAAAGGAGGTAAAATAATGACACTAATTTAAAAATGTATAGTGATAGGCCTACTTGTGGCGGACAAGGTCGCAGTTAGAACTTATCGTGATTTCTGTCACATTTATGTATGGTCCAGGCTTCGCTGCCATGTGAAAACTTTGGTCTGCCGAAGTTTTAGAGAATTTGTGTGTTTCTGGACCATACAGAGTTTGAGTGTTTGATAAATAATTGCCATTATCTCTTATAATTTATTTATTCTTGCTGTTATGCCAAATTCTTTCTCATAACCAAAAAAAAAAAAAAAAAAAAAAAAAAGATAGATCCGAGTTTGAAATTAAATGAATAAACTGACTAACTAATACATAAATCAATTCAATAATTTCCTGAAATTTATTACATATTTTACAATTTCATTGGCCTTCAGAAATAATTTGACATATCAATAAATTTTCTAAACAGGAAAATATTAAGAAAATATCCAAAGCCTTCATTACCTAAAATACGCAATAATCAAAGCCTACGACATCTTGATAAGATTCGTGCTTTCGTATGGCACCGAAACCTGAAACATCTGACAAAAAGATTTATGTCCAATGAAATGAAATATTGAAGAGGAACTACTGATTACTTCGTATATGAAATCAGATAAAGAAAATAATAAATTGTATTGTATTGTATTTATTAACATTCCATGGTATTCATACATGCTTACAGCTAGAATATGGAACAAGTCAAAAAACTTAATACTATTATAAAATCTTAATTTATAGTCACAGTCTAGATGAAATATATACATACGAGATTTACAATATAGTCTACTAGTACAACACATAGTTTTAGTATCAATTTCATGAAGTGTTATTGAATGTCATGAATTCACCTACAGAATAGAAGGCGTGAGAAATTAGGTACTTCTTTAATTTGGCCCTAAATAATTTTATGTTTTGAGTTTCATTTTTTATATCGATAGGGAGGCTATTAAAAATTTTTACTGCCATATAACGCACTCCTTTCTGATAGCACGATAGACTTGCCGATGGAGTATGAAAGTCATTTTTTTGACGTGTATTTATGCTATGAACTGTTGAATTAGTTACAAAGTTTTCACGATTATATACGAGGAAGACTATTAATGAAAAGATATACTGACAAGCCATGGGCATTATTTGTAGTTTTTTTAAAATAGTCCTACACGACTCCCTAGATTTTGCACCTACTATTATTCTAATTACTCTTTTTTGTAATAGAAATATATTGTTACTATCTGTGGAATTTCCCCAGAATATTATTCCAAAACTCATTACCGAGTGGAAGTATGCAAAGTATATTTTTTTTAAGGTATTGATATTTACTCTCTTTTGCATAGATCTAATAGCAAAACAAGCTGAATTGAGTTTGGGGGTAATTTCTTTAATACGATTTTTGCAATTTAACACATTATCGATTTTTAAGCCAAGAAATTTGGTTGTTGTTGTTTCTAATAGGGATCTATTGTTAATTATTGCGCTAGAAATTTGCGACGTTGAATTTGGACAGGATTTAAATTGAATTATGTTAGTTTTGTTACAATTTAATACTAATTTATTGACTGAGAACCAGTCACATATTTTGAATAGAATTTCCTCTGTTGAAGATTGGAATGTGTTGGAGTTATTGGCTGTAATTACTATACTTGTGTCATCTGCAAATAATATGGGATGACCTACATCTTTTATAAGGGGGGCAAGATCATTTATAAACACTAGAAAAAGTAGGGGACCTAATATTGATCCTTGAGGAATTCCATTATTAATAGTTCCCCATGTCGATGTAGATTTCATAGTTGTATTGATTTCAACTTTCTGTTTCCTATCTATGAGATATGAGTGAAACCATTGGTGTGCAACACCTTTAATCCCATAATAATCTAATTTATCTAGCAGCATTTTATGATTTATACAGTCAAATGCTTTGGGTAAATCACAGAAAATCCCTCCAACTTGTAATTTTTTATTTACTGCCTCCAGAATTTTGTCAGTTAAACTAAATGTTGCATTTTCTGTGCCTTTATTTTTCCTAAATCCAAATTGTTATGGGACTAAAATGTTGTATCTTTCTAGATGATGATATAATCTTTTATACATTACTTTTTCAAAGATTTTGGAGAAGACTGGTAGATATGGGTCTGTAATTTTCTGGAGACGTTGTTTCTCCCTTTTTGAAGATAGGAATAACCACTGAATATTTTAATCTCTCGGGAAATATACCATTGAACATTGAATAGTTACATAAATAACTTAATGGCCCAGCTATAATATGTGAACTCGCTTTTAATATTTTGCTTGTTATTTCATCATACCCTGAGGAGTTTTTTGACTTTAGATTTTTAATAATTGCAATTATTTCTTGTTTGTTTGTTGGAAATATTTGAATATTTGGGAATTTTGTTGGAAAATATTGTGTTAAAGAATCTAAACTGTTAGTAACATTATCTTGGGGGATGTTGAGGTTATCAGTTATTGTAAGAAAATATTTGTTAAATATGTTTGCAATTTCATTTGGGTCTGACGTTTTTGTATTGTTAGATATAAGGGTATAGTTTGTTACTTTACTTTTTGATCGTCCACTTTCTTTTTTAATTATGTTCCAAGTTGTTTTGATTTTATTATCAGGGTTTTGTACTGTTGTATTATAGTGTAATTCTTTAGCTTTTTGAATTACTTTGTGTAATATTTTTGAATAATTTTTATAGTGTTGTTTTAAGTTTGTATCATTACTATTTCTGCTCTGTATGTATAATGATCTCTTGGTTTTGCATGAGATTTTAATACCTTGTGTAATCCATCTATTGTTACATATTGTTTCATTTTTATACTTTACAGGAAAACTGTATTCAAAAATATTTAGAAATGTTTTATGAAACTCGTTGAATTTACTGTTCATATCACTTTGACTGTATACTGATTCCAATGTTTCATTTTTAAGATTTATTTCAAAATCATTTAATGATTCCCTGTTTATATTTCTGAATCTCACTTTAGTTGGTTTTTTTGATGATGTGTTAATATTTATACTTAGGAGTTGAGCATCGTGATCCGAAAGACCATTAATTGTTGGGGTTGTTTGAGATATACCTATTTTTTCTTTTCCGATGAATATGTTGTCTATTGCAGTAGCTGAATCCCCTTGTATTCTGGTTGGAAAGTTTACTGTGTAAATTAAATTGAAAGATGCTAGCAATATAGATACTCTGCAAGAATTAAAAATAGAATAATTAACATTTCATATTGTTAACAACGTATCTTCAATTTGCGCAGAGCATACCACCCCGTTAGCTCCTATTTACCAATTAAGAGGTAGAATATGTATATAAATACGTAGATAAAAAAAATGGTGAACGCACTTTCTACTGTGCGATTCTTTTGTTACATTTTTATAGTGACATAATTTTCAGTATTGCTTTTTCCTTTGAGAAATATGGATTAAAATTTATTGAATGATATGAACATAAGTTACAAATGTATGTAAAAGAGAACTATAATTTATTATAAATTAATGAAACTAATTAGTCAAAAATACAGGACAAGGCTGAATACCCAAAAGTCTACTTCTGATCACATTCACTGTGTAAGCTTAAAAATGTACCGGGACATCATTTTATTTACTAACATTTCTAATATTAACCTGGCTATACTTTTGAATTAACTGTTGAGAACCGGAAACACCGTTTTCTACCCCCTTCCACGACTGGAGTTTGACAATACTGGCGTAAAATAAAACAAATCACTTTATTAGATATAGGAGGGATGAAAGGTAGTTCATCCATTTACGTAAACTAGGAAATATCGCGATTGTGAGTTTGATAATTTTAATTAGGTTTTTGTTTAATCAAAATACAGTACTGTATTAACAGTAAGTGTTTTTACTCACGAACTTAGCTATCCATGCTAACGTATTCATTACGGAGTGTATAATATACTGTCTACAGCACAGCGTACAATACATAGAGAATGAAGTTAAATTGAAAAATAATCATAATATAGATATTTAAACACATTTTTGAAAATGGTGATCGTTCATTTCGATACAGGCTTTAGTTCTTTTATGCATATTATCATCGCACTATAGACTATTGTACCCAATTTCAATTACCAGTTCGTCCTTCGTACTAGCAACTCATGTTGGAATAATTCTGTACCTACTCTATAAAAGAGTACCTTACGTACTGTAAATTCAATCTCCATTTCTGCTCGATCCAAAAAGATGAAATTACTCAGACATACTATCTACTGTCCGTCCAAGTGGTTATGTCACAGAGTCGTAGAAAGGGGGAAATCACGTGACAGTTAATTACTTAAAGAGGTCTTTTTATTTAAGTTATTTTAAACAGTTGTATAATATTACGTAGACATGCAATTCTTAAGAGAAATTAATGTTTTCAGAAAAGAGCTAAGACAGTTCAGCCACTAACCTTTACAGAAGGGCGAATAGAAGCGGGTGGGGGAAACCGGGATGCGACGTAGGCAAACGGACGACACCTGTGCGAAAATATGGAAAGCTCTTTCGTCACTGGAAAACGCGAACATATTTCTGGAACGTACTGTACTCACTCAGTAAGCCTACTGTTTACTGTGACCGTGCTACTCTGACTGCATATATGGTCTTGGTCCTGTGTGGAAGACGGTTGGAAGTTTACTAGTAGAAGGGGTGGGAGTGAAGTACATTAAAAACTCAGGTACAATAAAAATTTAAGTAAAAATAAAATGATGTCCCTGGATATTATTCTAAAGTTCATGTACGCTTTCGGAAAACATGAAAACTTGTGGAATCCTTGAAGTTTGTGCTGTAGTCGATAGATCACTACATAGTACAACACTCAAGTCGTGTCCGTTATTTCCACTTCCTAGTACCTATACACTGTATTTGTTTTATTTTATTCCGTTACTGTTAATAACAAGGAATGAATGTATTATTTAATTAATAGCATGAGTATTCTGTCTATAATTACACCAACAGCTCTAACGGTCCGCGTTGGATATTTTAGCGGGCCTCTGCAGACTCTTGTTGTGAAACACTGATATAACCTACTTATGTGGAACGCGACTTTTCTCTTCCTTAATTTCTGGCAATGACTTCGTATTGTTCTGCGACACCAAGTTACTAATGATCTCAGCTCTATCACATTTACACTTACTACAGCCTCTTGTTTGTTTTATGCTCATCAGATTATAATAGCACGGCCGGCAGATTGTAACATGAGTTGAACAGCAGCGTAACGGTAACAATGAACATGGCCTACACTGAATCCACAGTCAGTCGTGACGATCGTAATCTCGTGTTTCTCATACAAGAAACAATCCAATAACGCAAAGCGGCATGACAATAAATTACTTTTATATCACGCCTGCTGGATCGCATATTATAGCTGCGTAACTGCCTGCTCATTCCTCTTTCTTAGCATAGTTTCGCGTGGAGCATTGTCCAGTTTCGACGCTACAGCGCAGCAAGTTGGTTTGGCTGTGCTAAGTGTGCAGAGTGAATTATAGTTTTTAATTTGAAATCTTAGAAGTAATTATAGTGTATGTAAATAAATGTTTATTAATTATATGTTTTTTTTCTTTAAAATATATTGGAAGTAAGAAATACTCGAGTTAAAATATGTTTAATTTAAGGTTGTTTTCTAAACAAGATTTTTTGTATGATATATAAAACTTGGTTTCCTAAACATAACAATATTAATTATAATATATTTACAATGGTGTAAGTTTTTCCTATTAAAATTTTAATTAAGCTAATTTCTTCTCATTTTAAGTGTAACTTATCTGTCATTCATAGTATTACAGCAACATGAAGTGGAAAGGATCACAACACTATATCTCGTAAAACACATTGAATTATAACTTAATATGTATTTCCAAAGGTACGTATGGGATAAATGATCTGTTTGCAATATTTTACTCAGCATTTCTTTTCAGGATTGGGGAATTTTTTATATGAGTGCAAAATTTACCATACTTCGAATGGGCCTTTTTATATAAATGGGGAAGTTCCTTTCTGGCAATACTGAACTTAATAAAACAGTAGGCCTAGTGTACGTATAACATTTCCGTGGAGTGAAAGAAACTGCTATTTTACAAGCAGAAGTTACCATCATATTTTCGTTAATTCGAACCGGATTTTTAATAATTAGACTTCGTGGAATTGCCACGAGAATCGCAAGGTTTACTGCGCACGCGGTATAGACTGTATGAGAATGGGGCGTGCAAAGAATGGAGTATGCCTCTGATGTAAACACTGAGCAGTATACTGCGGTTACAGTAAAACCTGTATCCTGCATTCAAGAAATATAATGAATGATCATTGAAGTAGGAAATGTCTAAACATGTAAATACACAATTATTTTGCAGTGAGATATATTAACTTTTAAAATTTAATGTAAGATACATCATCCTTGAATATGTGCATTGCAGTGAAGAGTTACGTACATTTTGAGCGACTGCAAAGTAACCTCCTCCGATGGTCACTTGAACAGTTTTTATTTGGGGAAAATGTAGTTCAACATCACACGATGTAATACGTACATATTTGAAGAACGGGAATCACTACTTTTTAGTACACCAGCTTCAGATGTCTTGTCGTGACCTGATGGTATATCATTTATAATACGAAGTTGTGAATAGGCAGAATTTTTAGCAATAATGTTTCTCAACTTACATTTCACTTTTTCTGAAATTAGTGAATTGTTATTTTGGATAACGGTTTGTGATACTTTATCCACTATATTAAGAGCTTATGAGAGTTGTAGCTTAGACGATTCTAACAAGATAATACTTTTGGACACGAATTTAAAATTAGAATCAATGGACAGAATATCTTCCAATAGCTGTTCAGAAGGCAATGGTTTTATAGCTGCAACAGCGGAACTGTCTGTGCTATCCAATGCATCAATTACCTCCATTATTTTGCCGTAATGTTTTGCATAGTAATTAACAGCATCCAACCACGTTCCCCAACGGATCAAGACTGGCTGCGGGGATAAGGGTATTCCAGGGGCAATTATTTGGAACAGCAACACTCTCATTGTAGTATGTTTGATTGAATTCTTGTCTGCACTGAAGAAATGTTAACCTTTGACTATTCCAACCACAGTAATGCAAAAACAAGTACTTACATAGGTATACATTAGCTGTAACTGCTCTATCTATTTGGACCGGTCACAACTCTTAACATGAACTGCTTATACTACGAGACCGGGCTGTCGCTGACCTGCTCTATACTACCGTACATCGACAACCTGATAGCATGCTGCGTGTGGCAATTCAACGAAATCTACTAATAATAATCTCTTAGTTCGGTTACAGGAAGCATATATTTCTTCGTTTTTTTAGTAGGTTACTTTACGACGCTTTATCAACATCTTAGGTTATTTAGCGTCTGAATGAGATGAAGGTGATAATGCCGGTGAAATGAGTCCGGGGTCCAGCACCGAAAGTTACCCAGCATTTGCTCAGATTGGGCTGAGGGAAAACCCCGGAAAAAACCTCAACCAGGTAACTTGCCCCGACCGGGAATCGAACCCGGGCCACCTGGTTTAGCGGCCAGACGCGCTGACCGTTACTCCACAGATGTGGACTATTTCTTCGTAAATATGTTTAAACTTGTTGAAATATTTTATATCAGTTTCAGACATCATTTTTATTACGTTAATTGATTTTAATAATAATTTTAGTAAACGTCAAAAGCAAGCATACTTGTATAATTGTATTTATATGATACAAACCCGTTAATTAGAACTTGTGTTTGGATGTAGTATCGCTTAGAAAAAAAGTTTTGAGTTCAGTGTTAATATTATTACATATTAAGCACTGCGGAAGGATCCGGACACTCTAGGCCATCGTTTCCTTAAGCCCTTGTCTTTTCTAGTACTTAAGGACGTTGTAACAATAGTTATTTTAGGGTACTTTGCATATACTGATAATGTTAATAGCGGTGGGCACTACCTGTCACCTAGCGGCAAAATAACTTTTTCATTACTCGCACATAAGCGCTGATTGAGCAGGCAGTGTTTTATATAGAAAAATGAGATAAATATCAGAACATTGCTTGCTGAGCTCTTACAGCTTATTGTTCTGCAAACTATAGCGAAATGGATAAATTATCTTTTCTAATGTTTGTGCGCATCTAGTAGTGGGATAGTCATAAAATAGAGCAGGCCGCTTTTGTATAAATAATTTGCTTATGCAGTCCTAGCATTAAAACACTGTGTATGATGGGTCCCTATCTCCACAGCATGGCGCGTCCTCAGGTTGCGGATAGAGGAGACGGCTTCCAGATATGGAGGGTTGCTGCGAATATATTTAATAAGCAGTCGCCGACAGCAGATAAGGGGTGGTCCTCCAGCTTGGGGGTTGGGCGAAGGGCTAACAACCCATCACCGTAAAAAAAAAACTTGGTACGAAACCACAACACAAGCGTTAAATATCTTGGAGCAGCAGTAACAAAATATATAGGACACTGAGGAGGAATATTTCATTACGTCTAATTTTGCAATACAGTATTTCGATTATAGTTCGCTAAAATGTTTATCGATTGGGTTAAACTTTAAGTTTACGGAAGTTGCTTGTTACTAATGTCTTGCTAGGATCTATATTAGAATAGTCATGAAATGTTTATTCTGAAAGATTTATTTATTTCGACGGAATTAATTGCTTCCGACATTTTTTGAGGTGGGTTTGTTCATTTGTTCGGAGAAGTATGACTTGTTCTCGTGTAAGGAGTGGCGTATCTGCTTCGTCATTAGTGTGGCTTCTTGTAGGAGAGAAATAAAGTTGGGATATCTCTCTCTGAGGGCCCATTCAAACAGAACGGGAATTTCTCGGTATAGACATTTTTTAAAATCGATTTCTTGCGGAAAGCAGTGTACACATGACTCAACTTTTTCCCTTATATAACTTAAATTTCGTTTTGCACGTGAAAAAAAAAAAAAACCAAACCGTGTGTACACTGCTGTCCGCAAGAAATCGATTCGAATAAATGCCCGTTTCTACAAATTCCCGAACAGTGTGAACGGGCCCTCACGCTTACTGCACATAGAAACCCTGTCCCTGATAAAGGACTCCCGGCAAAATTCTTTGTCCATTTCTCGCTCATTTCGACACTGAATGACATATGCAGTTGAAAGTGTTGTTAAATAAAATACTATCATTGGAATCAGTGGCGTAGCATGAAATTTTGAGCAGGAGAAGCTAACTCAAGTTGTCTTTCATGTATGAGAAAACGTATTGCAAAATTATAGTCTTAAAACAAATAGTAGTCGATGTCAAGTCAGCAGTCCGAGATTGGTTGGAATCTCATAAGTAACACCAATAAGGCATCACCTCAAATGGTACGTAGTGAAATATGATTTGAGGGTTTACACATATCTCTAACAAATAGACACTTATAGTCTAATTTAACATTAGCTCACTCCCTGTCATGTTTAGAGAAATCACAATATTCACGGTCAATAGATACACTGTTAGTAATTATAATTACGTCAGTCAACGTTAAAATCTTTATCAAAAGATGATTTTTGTCAGGAACTATTTCACTCATATTTATTATATCAGCCACAGTGCTAACACTTCAACTGAACACAACTCACGAAAGGGATAACTCGGAAGCTAAATTCTTTCCAATACCAAAGCCAGCTTCTTGCGAGCCTTGCGACCAGGGTAGTTTAGTTAGAAAGGGATAGAAAATCTGCTGGGTGGGTTACACAGAAGAATACGTGAAAGAAACGAGTCTGCTTGTAGTGCAGTAGAGAGGATTGGAAGCTGGTGTGTGCAGGCTCCATTTTTACTGCTACACCTCAAATCATCCTGAACTGCCACATCACAACATTTAACGCATCACAAATATAAATTGTATTAAAATTAATAAATAATTTTGTTCATAAACTGCAGGTTTATTATGGGGTTATTAACTGGGGACGCTGAGCTTTTTCGCTTACATTAACGCTACGCCACTGATTGGAATTAGACTTGGGTAATCCACTTTGTCCTGGAACTTGATATTTCCAACGTTTCTGAACTACAGACAGATTTCATCATCAGGGTAAGATTAGAGAGGTCGCCTACTCTGTTAGGCTCCTTACGCCAGGCTAATCCGGACGACTAAAAACTCATACTACCATTATTATTATTATTATTATTATTATTATTATTATTATTATTATTATTACTACTACTACTAATAATAATATTAGGCCTATTAATACTACAAAGGGACAGATCTGCGCGTAACAAATCTGATATGTATAGAAATGTTTTCTGTATCATGAGAAGTGTAAATGTCTGAAGCCGATCCACGCCTTCTCTCGTAATTAGCGGGAGCGGACTAACAAGCGACCTGTAGAATGCGAAAGTTAGCTTGAGCTGGCGATGGCTCCGTGAACCTGTTTGATTTGGCCGCGGGGCTGCGTATTCATTTCCAGGCCGCCCTTCGTATTGAACTAGATCCTACTGACACTTTGTGTGCCACGCAGTGGTCGAGAGAGTGACCATTCACATGTCGTCATTATCTTCAAAACCAGAAATGGATGTTGTTATTGCTTCGAAATTCAATCTTGTAAATTCGAAACAAGAATCGTTTCAAGAGCAGAATCAAACCATGGCTCGGTCCATGGGTTGAGCGTATTCGGCAATATTCGATGACATTTTGATGAGTTTCAGCAGGACTGCAATGTAAGTGAACCCATCCTGAACACAGGACACAACGATACCAGAGTTCATTATCTTTACCGAATTCACCACAAAACAGGCACTTTCTGTTATAATAATTTTCTTCTGATTGAATGTTAGAACGCAGGAGAAGTATTGAGAAGCACAACCGCGTGCGACTACCCCAACTGTCGCCATTAGAACAGCGTAGCTCTGAATGGTCATGGAAGCAAAGTAACAGAAGATATTTTTAATCAAGTTACTAGGTATTTAGTTGTACTTTCAGGACCCGTTACATAAAATCCATATCACTCAGATACATATTACTTATCTGAAACACAATGAAGCCACAAAATTAAAAGAAAACTGCAAACAAATCAACTGACACACTGGAACGCTTGAATCAACAATACAGCGCTAACACTCGACTAAATTGACGTTACCGATGTTGCCGCTAGACAATTCACCGAACACGGCCATAGAATACTGCCATATCCTAAAATTTAGATTTGTATCATTACCCGCTTCGTACGAAAACCCCACTCTCCCCTAACGAAATAATTTATTGTATAATTTATCTGTATAACCGAAAGCAATATAATTAAAATTATATAAAAGGGCAGAGGTTATACATTTGAATTCTCAGCAACAATTAAACAGTTATTCAAAATCGGATATGGCGGTCCCCTTGGTATGGAAAATTAATGTTAAATTAAATTACATTATATTAGGGGGTGAAACCATTCCGAAAGTTAACAAATGTAAATACCTAAGAATAACATTTAGCAGCAATCTCGGCTGGGAGGAGAACACGTTACTGACAGCGGGAAAAGCATGGAGAGCGTTACACTTTGTGATGAGGGTACTAAGATAAGTCCAAAGAGATTGCATATAAATCACTAGTTCGTCCAGTAATGGAATATGGTGCTGCATGTTGGAATCCTTACAGATTAGAACATATTAAGACACTGGGAAAGATTAAAAAAGGGCTCTCAAGCGTTGTTGTAATAATTCACCATTAAAATGGGACACACTCACGGACAGGAGAACGCGAATTCGATTATGCGCAATGTTCAAAACATACAGAGGTGAGCCTGCCTGGAGAGAAATAAAAAATAGGTTGCAGCCGCCATATTACTCTTCAAGTAACGACCACTCATATAAATTGAGGGAAAGAAGACAGAGAACGGACAGTGGAAAGTTTTCGTTTCTCAATCGTACTATCAGGGACTGGAATACTTTACCTGTAGACTTACTAAAGGCTTAACCAATAACCAAAAATGTATTTAAAAATAGACTTAAGGACTTTACTAATAGACGGTAGTATATTATACACACTATTTAAAGGGTGTAATTGAAGACATTATTACAAAAACAACCCTTGTAAAAATTGGTATTTTTCAGAAGAACAATAAAAATAAATAGAACAACACATGTCGGCTGTTTCAGTACAACTGGTGTTTATCCTTGTGACTGTTGCACTTGACATGAGTCGTTTTTGGAGTTTATAAACATTTGAAATAGTAGCAAATGTGTCCTTATCTAAATTTCATTAAAATGACTAGGGCTGTTTTGGTAATAATGTCTTCAATTGATATTTTGTTATTTGAAGTGTTGTATCAGTGAAGAAGTGTGTTGTGTGAGTGAAGTTTTATAGTTTATAGTTAGTGGTAGTGCAAAGTATTTGAACAGTGAAATGTTTTTGAGTGATAGTGAAATCAGAATAGAATCAGTGAATTGTGTCGTAGTTCCAGTGCAGTGAGTGAATTGACAGCGAAATGAGTGTAGTGCTGAAAGGTACTTGTGCAGGTATGAACATATCATACTCGTGGGTTTTAGTTCGAATTTACAGTTAAGATACAAATTAGATTTACTTTAAATGTTATTTTAAGTAATCATGCTTCATTTAATTTAGGATTATTATTATTATTATTATTATTATTATTATTATTATTATTATTATACCACCGGGCATATGCCCATTTGCAGTGTGAATAAATACATACATAGGCTAAACCCGATTTCTGCTACGGTCTTGACCCTATTGTGCAAAGTACTCAGACTGACGAACAGAGTCTACACTTCTTTCCTGTGGCACTTGATAACGCTCTGGGAAGTAAATCACTTCATTACATTATTCACGTTGTCACATTTGTAGGTTACATTTTAAGGCGATGATTAATGTTCTTATTAAATGCTTGTTTCTGCATGGGGTTCCTAATTTCTTGGAGCAATCTTTGACGGACAATTAAACCCAAAAAGTCGGGCGGGCCTTATCCTTGATTTCCACGCGTGTTGGAAATATATCAAGCGTCTTCTACCGCGATAGTGGGTGTCACGATAATGCCAACTCACTCCCCGAATTTCTGCTAGTGAGGGCGTGTCCAAGGACTCTTTGATTTGCCCGTGGGTCTTTACGTTATTTGACCTGTAACCTCTACGTGTAGTCTTGCAATCCTAACACTCGTGAGATCAATGTTGCCAACTGTAATGTACTGTAATCTGTGGAGACCAATAATTGAAGGGTTCAGAGCCATAGTGGGCCAAGCGCCATTTATTAAAAAATGGAGAAAACAAGAGTTAAAATTAAGTGATTACCATAATTTAACGAAACATATAGCAAGCAAGATAAAGTATGCACATTAAAATTAAATGATATGTCAATCTTCATTAAATTATGGCATTTATTTAACTTTAACCCTTGCTTTCTCCGTTTTTAATAAATGGCGCTTGGCCCACTATGGCTCTGAACCCTTCAGTTACGTATATCATGTGATATATAAATATAATAACTATGATTACAAAACAAAGCTGTACAGACAGTCCAGATATGGACTCATATGCTGGTTCCGGGATATATTAAGCGTTTTGTAAGATAATTAAACGGATAACACTAATGATTTATTTTTCTGTACTGATTAATGAGTGTAACAAAAATGTATGAAACTTTCTTATCCGAGTCTATAAATTTTGCTTCGAGTTGGTTAATTTTCTGTGATTTGAGCAGTAAATTATCTTTAGAGAGGATCAAACATCTGAAATTGTGTTGTGGGCTGTTTCTTCATTGCTTTGGTCACATGTTTTCGCCTTTATAAATACAAATTTATTGAGCTCTTTAACAGAAAATTTAAAATTATATAAGTTGTAATTAGCTCACTCCCGAAAAAAAAACAAAACAAAGTTCGTGCTCGGGAGTGTACTTGTTCTTGTGGGGATCGTTTTCTTTCTGGTAGTGATTTTCATAGATATTATATGACAACTATATTCTAAATAGTGAATTTTAATAATTTCTTGCGAAGTTCATTAATGTAATCTCTTCATGGCTAAGACTAAAATATTACTCGTGTTGGGGCATAGTTTTTAAAGGAGTCTTCCTTGTAACATGTAGGCCTTTTAATTCCAAGGAATCCTATATGCGAATTCTTTGGAAGTACATGTTATATGCTTGAATATGCACGAATTGCATATAATTAAGAGAAAATTAGACGCTAATATGTCTTAAATTTAATTTGGAAGCATATTACCATGTCCAGTATATAGACCTATTACATATATTATCACCAGGCTTCGGCCTAGGGACGCAGAGTAACCAGTATGAGCTTTAGAGTACACTGAGTATAAATGACGTCATGACCCGTGTGGGGTGACTACAACAGCACAGGTGGGTCCGTAATGTGCATTACCGTTGTGTATTGCTGCTTGGCTGCGGTACACCTGATTGAAGGTAACAACTCACGTTAATACTTTAATGGTAGACATTTATTGTCTACACTAGGAATGTATTGTATATACACTGCATCTGTACAGGGTGAAATATATTTTGTGCCGTACTAGACGGACTGTTCACATGTTGAGACACGAAGTAACGACGTGCCCTATCTCTCAGTTCACTCGACCAACACAACACTATAGACCGTGCGTTCTGAACTTCATGCGTTCTTGTGCCCGGGACCGAAGCCTGATTATAACAATACACAGTGTTCACAGAAAAACCCCATGATTATAAACTGGTATATCATCTCTGTTGGTTATCGTGTCGTCAGAGTGCTGGCCTTCTATGCTCGAGGTTTGCGGGTTCGATCCCGGCCCAGGTCGATGTCAGTTAGGTATACTTAAATGCGATAGGCTCATGTCAGTAGATATAATGGCATGTAAAAGAACTCTATGGAACAAAATTCCTGCACACCGGCGACGCCGATATAACCTGAGCAGTTGCCGGCGTCGTTAAATAAAACATGATTTAATTTAAATTCGGTAGTCGTGTGTACATGGAAATGGTGACACCACAAAGAACAACTGAAACATTCTAGAGTGCACACTTCACAAACACTCAGCGTGCATCCCGCGTGTCACACAGAAACATCAAGACTACATTGCCAATCATCCCACACGCGCTCAAAAATATCTACTGGAATGGATTCAGTGACACCGGAGACTCGATGTCGCAGCTCTTAGAGATTATGAGGCGGTTGAGGTTATTGATGATATTTTTCATGCAACTCCATAAGAAAAAGTTGCAGAGATTCAAGTCAGGGGACCACGGTGGCCACTTGTAGAAAACGTCTTGGTCTCCAGCTCGTCAAATCCACCTTCCTGAAAGTTATTTATTAAGATGCTCACGAACATTTGCTACATTGCAACAATGCAAAAATAACAAACGTTTGGCAAACTCGAACGAAAGAAACCCATAAACTACGAGTAACAGCTTCTGTTCGCTTCTGCTGCCATGTATTGTTTTCGCCGGTAATTAGAGATACCGCAATATTCAAAACAAGAATTGAGTCATCCCTTCTTACGTAACTTATATAAAGTTCGTAGGGAATTATATCCGTTTGTGATCACGGAGTTTTTCTGTGGACATGTTGTAGCTATAATATCTAATAAAATGCAGTAGTAACTACTACTACTACTACTACTACTACTACTACTACTACTACTACTACTACTACTACCACCACCACCACCACCACCACCACTTATAATAATAATAATAATAATAATAATAATAATAATAATAATAATTCTCGTTGGTTTAAAGTGAAATCAATGTCTTTTGTTTTTCTGACAAGATGTGCTGTCCATGCAGAATTTCACAGATTTCGGTTATTGCGAATCGAAGAGATTGACGCTCCAATAAATATGTTGCCATATAGACCGTTAGCTAATATGTCTATTGCGTATTTTATAGAATTTTATTAAGAAATTGAATTTGGAGCAGAACTCGACGATGTCCTTTTGTTATGTCGTCTTAATGTTAGAATGAGTAACTTTTCAATCCAGAGTCAGCATTGAAATACCTGTCTGCAGTCCTTCAGTACATCAAGTGTGGCCAAAATTATTTTCTTGTGTATATAAATTACTTATTACAGGAAACTCTCAAACACATACAGTACATGGATGACCATCAAAGATTGTTTCTTTTTGTAAATTAATATAAAAACAGAAATAAACATCCGAAGTGATAGTTTAGTCATTTGCCTGAAGACTGGTGAGGTATGTGGTGGAAAAGGTTGTTTTACAGGATTCCTGTTAGTATATCGTTTTATTCTTCCAATTTTTATTCCTAAATTTGTCTATTAATTACACAGTAACATCATGTCATTGTTTCTGAATAGTCCATGCAGTTGAGAAAGGACTGTCGCTACTCGAAAAACTAGTGGAAACTTCTGATTTAAAGTTTTGTTTGAAAAAAGTTGTACCATTGAATTGATGGCATCATAGGAAATTATTCAACACTTCCGGCTTAAATGTTTACGGTGACGTTATTTACGTATGCACGCTACGCAGTTATTTGAAGGATTTTGGAGTATTATAAAACGTTAAACGTGGGAAATTACAAAATTATTCCAGATGGGACTTGTAGGTTGAGGTTATGTTGAGACAAACGCTTATCCGTCGGATATGACAGACAGCAGGAAATTTCACAAGTGTGTTAATTGAGGTTATGTCGGGACAACTACTGTACTACGAGTATTAAAAAGTGCTTAAAATTTGTACGTAGCCGTCCGTACTACAGGAACTTACATAAGTAGTCCTTAATAGACTCATTCATTGAATTTGACTGACTCCCTCTAGAAGCTCCTTTCCTATAATTCGATCTGTCGACCGGACAGGTTGTCTGTTGTTTTGGTCGGTCGGTCTGGTGATAAGTTTCTCGTCAAAGGGAGGAGGCTTTCATGCTCGATAAATACCGTGAAAATTATGGTGAACAGAGCGGTTGGAGGAAAGCATCGTTTGCCTAATTTATATTCATTGGAATTCCCTCTTGTTTCAGAATCTTCCAAAGAATTTTTCTGTCAACAGTCATATGCCGTCCACACCTGTGGAGTAACGGTCAGCGCTTCCCTCAACTCAATACGAGCAAATGCTGGGTAACTTTCTGTGCTGGACCCCGGACTCATTTCACCGGCATTATCACCTTCATTTCATTCAGACGCTAAATAACCTAGATGTTGATACAGCGTCGTAAAATAACCCAATAAAATAAAAATTGTCATATGCCTTTTCGTAGTCAATGAAGAGAATGTACACAGAAAAACTATATTTTTTAGTTTTCTCCGTTATCTACTGAAGTACAAAATTAGCATCTATGCAGTCTTTATCTTTTCTGAATTCGCTTTTTTTGAATATAATATTGACATGGTATTTAACTTAGGCCTACGTGCAAATAGTTTAGAAGTTTTTACACTTCTATAATTATTTATACAATGGGTCCTTGTAATATTAAGAAGTAACATGTACGTTATTGGAGGAAAATGAGGTGTTACATGCGGATCAGTGCCGGTACTGTAAGATTTGCGGTGAAAATAGCCGCTTAGGCAATTTTTATTATGAAATTTCGGTTTATTTTGCCTTTTAATTTAACCATTGCTCTAATATCAGTGTGTCGGTATTCTGTGTAGTTGAAAATAGGCGTTAAATAAAGGATTATAGTTAGGCCTACCGTTACTGGAAGTGAAAGGGAAAAATATTTATATTTAATCCGTGTCGTGACAGTTGGCTTGTAATTTATCTCGCAAGACCAGTTCGCCAATAAAGTAGCAACGGCATCACTCGACAGTGTTTTGTCTGTAAGCGCCCTTGGTATAAATATGTTAGCAACAGTCAGTTGTCCGTGTACAACGGATGTGAAGGGGGCGTAGCATGCAATGTTAATAGTTTCCAATTATAAAACTCAAATAGAATGTTAGTAACAAAAAAGAAAAGGAAAACCATTTCCTTTTTCAATTATAAAATTTGTTTTGTTATTATAAAGTAATAATCAGAAGGACGTAACACGGTGTATGGTTCGTCGACTCGCTTGTTCGGAAGATCGTGAAAGTGAATCTTCCCTCTTTTTAACCTTGTCTCAGCAGATGAGTGCGTTAACATGGGAGATGTCTTGTTTTGATTGTTACCGAACCTTGACCAAGGTTCGTGACGAGACCTACATTTCTCTTTGTCACATGAGCATAACTAAGCTGCCGATGACATTACGAGGTCATACAGGCAATTCCAGTCCGCTCTGGTTTCCCTCAGTTACGGCAAAGAACTGTCACTTGTAATGGCAATATGAATCACTCATAATTAGAACAAACAACATATTTCACATACTTTCGTACGTACGAGTTGTGGACGACGGAAGCCAGAACAAAAACGTTTTTAGACAGGTGTTCCTAAAAGTGGATCTTTTAATGCAAGGCGAGTGTGTTAAACATTGACTATTTTACGGTATCGTACGAAAAGTAAACACTACATTGCGAAAAGTGTTTTTATTGGAGAAAAAGTAGGAGTATAAGGGTACAGTACATCAGTTATTCATAGATTTAAAAAAGGCATATGACTCTGTTAAAAGAGAAATATTATATGATATTATTATTGAATTTGGTATTCCCAAGGAACTAGTTCGATTAATTAAAATGTGTCTCAGTGAAACGTAGTCCGTATAGGCCAGCTTCTATCTGATGCTTTTCCAATTCACTGCGGGCTAAAGTAAGGAGATGCACTATCACCTTTACTTTTTAACTTCGCTCTCGAATATGCCATTAGGAAAGTTCGGAATAACAGACAGGGTTTGTAATTGAACGGGTTACATCAGCTTCTTGTCTATGCTGATGACGTGAATATGTTAGGAGGAAATCCACAAAAGATTATGGAAAACACGGAAATTTTACTTGAAGTAAGCAAAGCGATCGGTTTGGAAGTGAATCCCGAAAAGAGAAAGTATATGATTATGTCTCGTGACCAGAATATTGTACGAAATGTAAATATAAAAATTGGAGATTTATCCTTCGAAGAGGTGCAAAAAATTCAAATATCTTCGAGCAACAGTAACAAATATAAATGACACTCGAGAGGAAATTAAACGCAGAATAAATATGGGAAATGCCTGTTATTATTCGGTTGAGAAGCTTTTGTCATCTAGTCTGTTGTCAAAAAATCTGAACGTTAGAATTTATAAAACAGTTATATTACCGGTTGTTCTTTATGGTTGTGAAACTTGGACTCTCATTCTGAGAGAGGAACAGTGATTAAGGGTGTTTGAGAATAAGGTTCTTAGGAAAATATTTGGGGCTAAGAGGGATGAAGTTGCAGGAGAATGGAGAAAGTTACACAACGCAGAACTGCATGCATTGTATTCTTCACCATACATAATTAGGAACATTAAATCCAGACGTTTGAGATGGGCAGGGCATGTAGCACGTATGGGCGAATCCAGAAATGCATATAGAGTATTAGTTGGGAGACCGGAGGGAAATAGACCTTTGGGGAGGCCGAGACGTAGATGAGAGGATAATATTAAAATGGATTTGAGGGAGGTTGGATATGATGTTAGAGACTGGATTCATCTTGCACAGGATAGGGACCGATGGCGGGCTTATGCGAGGGCGGCTGTGAACCTCCGGGTTTCTTAAAACCCATTTGTAAGTAAGTAACTTTGAATTGTTTGCACAGATGTCAATTGTTTCTCAGCAGATGTCACACGGCAGCATTCGCAATCAATCAATAAAGCGTTGCAAACAATGCCAGATCTCTTAATAAACATACACAAATTAAATAAATTGCTTCAACAACTATTTCATTCATAATAATTATATTAAATGCCGGTAATTAAGAATTAAATATAATTTAAATTTAGGAAGGGCAGGATTCGAACCTGGGACATCTCGATCTGCAGTCGAACGCAACATCGGTTACTTTTAACGTGGTGAAGTTTCACTATTACAATGAGGCGGATTACAGAAATGGAGACGTCGGAGAAATATTGTCTCTATATTCGTACCGACTAACAGTTGTCTAAAAATTTGTAGGTATACGACACATATATTTTGTTCGGAGGTTCTCTCCACTCAGCCTGCGGCCTCTTTTTGGAAATTTCCGCTAGCAAAACAAAATGCCATTTGTAACACTAGTATCTTAAATAACAATTTATTTAAGGCTCCTTTTAACTGCCGAAATTATTCAGAGACGTGTTACGGAAAAATAACGGTAATGGAGGAATTGTAGAGTGAGAATGACAGGGAAACTGAAATATTGGTAGAGAACCTTTCTTATAATATTGATGTTCTTGACATCGAAAAAGTGATTTCCTGAATGCTATTTATTTGTCAGCCCGCTTCTTTGTTTATCTAGAGGGATTTCTCTTAAACCATTGGACGAATTTTGTTCATATTTCTATACCTGTGTGTCAATTTATCCGGGAATGGTGCATTTGAAATATAATAATTTTTAGTAAAATCCACTGCAAATCCAGCACTCTGAAATCTTCTCTTTTTCCGCTTTCCTTTTAGTTTCTGCATACTATTCACATTCATATCTTAATGTTGTCCATCATCTGATATCTTCTGCACCTTACTATTTTCCAGTTCACCATTCCTTCCAGTGCATCCTGCAGTAGGCAGTTTGTTCTTAGTAACTCAGCCAATTTCTTTTTCTCTTTCTGATCAGTTTCAGCGTGATTCTTTCTTTACCCACTCTTTCTAGCACAGCTTCATTTATTATTTTATTTTTTCCATTTCAAATCTTCCATTCTTCTCCATATCCGCATTTCAAAAGTTTCCAGTCGTTTTTCACTTCATCGTTAGAAATAGATAAATCCATGTAACTGACCAACGGTAGGCAGGAGAGTGCGGGGTTATATAGACAAAAAAGATAAGGAAACAAGACAGAAATATATGAATAAAACATACAAGATGGAAAATGAAAGAGAATGGATATTTGGACAAGGTAAAGACAGAATACTGGGAGTAGGCGTAAACGCCAATGTCTGTCAACAATTAAATTGAGTAGGATAGAGTAAATTGGTTAAAAGTACCTATATATATATAATTTGAACTGGTAATGGAAATTACGGGAAAACGGCTGAACGGATTTTAATGAGTGACCCTTCATTTTCATGCCTGGTATCCAAAGTTTTTCGGAAAAGTAGTAGTTTTCAGTGAAATGTCAATTTTCCTACATAATTTTCCTATTTTCAAAAATCCATCTGTTGTCAGTTTTGAGAACTAATATTATAGAATCACGGCCGACTTGATTGAATTTCAGAACTAAACACACACTACAAAAAACAATAGGCTATTACACGAAGGCCATGACCTGCAGGATTGCCGACGTATTTAGAGCTCAATTCAATTTGTTATTAAAAACTGATTCTGCAGTGTATAATTTTCTGAGTACAGCTGTGTATTGGATATTTAAATCTACGAAACTTGAGGTGGTTTGATGACATTATTACCATTAGAAATTAAATATTATTATAGTTAATATCATGATGTGTCTATTCTTCATTAATTGTACATAATATTAATACTATATTGATGACATGAAAGTGAAACGTTTTGAGGTTATGTAAGTAAATGTAGAGAATATCTTAATTTAGATCTTCATTTCTATAATTTACTGAGTGACTGCTATATATAACTACAAAACTTAAGTAAGATAATAATATTGTTATTAAAAATCAAATATTTTTATACTTATTAAACTAGTGGGGTTGGGTCTTTTTCATATACTTAATGGCGGTGACGCTCAGGATAGGGACCAATGGCGGGCTTATGTGAGGGCGGCAATGAACCTCCGGGTTCCTTCAAAGCCAGTAAGTAAGTAAGTAAGTAAGTAATGGCGGTGTAGTGTAGATATTGATATGTGTCATTGCCTTCAGTATTGGCTCGAGAGAGCGCAAAAATTACAGTTCCTAAGAAAAGATGAAACGGTATTACTTACTGATACAATAAGAGGCCTAGAAAATTTTGTAGTCTCCAGATCATTTCAGCAAGATCTCTTAGTAGGATAAAATGATTTTACGCTCTACATTTCAAGTTCTACATGCAGCAACTATGCGACAATGCTATTGTTCGAAAGCTTAGCAAACCTGACTTTTTAACTTTTGCCTACAATCCACAATGACCTGAAATAGCTACTGCTATCGTCCTGACATTGATACTTGTGTTTTCGCGTTGAAACTCAAAAACTGAAGTTGGATAGGTTCAAGAAAAAGTATTTGGCCTAAAAAAATCCATTCAGAGGGAGTATGTTTCATTATTATGGAAGCAAATAACTATCAAAAAGACAAGTATTCGTCATTGAAAATAAATCTGAAAAAATTTTATTTGAACGTCTAACGAACTTAGTTTGCAGCAGCATTTGCTGCACAAGCCACTAGTATAAAATATAATCGCGCCTCGTGCTGTAGTCTATAATATTATCAATGAAAAAATAAATATTCAGAAGGATGAGGGGGAGGGGGAGTTATACTGTTATCTGCTTTATTTTAAGTGTACCCACACACTTCAACCTGGATACTAAGTCGCGATTTACTTTTTTATTACCAGCAGAAGTAAAAGCCCAATTTAACCTTTTCTAGATCAATATTTAGTAGCTACGTATTATTGGTCCCAGTATCAAAAAGTAACAAGGAAAGGGTAACGTACCTATTGCATTCATTTCAACAGCTACGAGTATTCTGTTTGACTGGACCTATCTATCGTATTCGTTACCACAAACTGTTTTCCATGACTAGACCTATCTTTTGCATTCGTCACCACAAGTTATTCTACACGACTGAGCTTGTCCTTTGCATTCGTTACCAACACCTGTTCTCCATGACTGAGCCTATCTTCTGCATTCGTTACTAAAAGCTATTCTCCATGACTGGTTATGCTGTTGCATTCGTTATGAACAGTAAAGTTATTCTCCATGACTGGACTTATCTTCTGTTTTCGTTACCGAAGGCTGTTCTTCATTACTATCTATTGCATTCGTTTCCAAAAGCTATTCTCTATGACTGAGTGTATCTTCTGCATTCGTTATCAAAAAGTATTCGCTATAACTTTTGAGTTTTTTACCTCAAGCTATTCTCCATGACTGGGTCTACTTTATCCATTCGTTACAAAAAAAGCTATTCTCCGTGACTAGGCCTATCTTTTGAATTCGTTACCGAAAGCTATTCTACGGGGTCTTTCATAAGTAACAAGTCTATCGAAAAATTAACTATTTAGGATACATTTTTGAAATGATGATCATCCTCACGAGAAAGAACCCTTCCCGGTGCCGTACAGTCGATTTGATGTTCGAGCCTTGCTAGACGAAAGTGTCCAGGCGGGTGGATCGGTCACACAGGCCCAATCCGTTGGTCTCCGCGATCACCTGATTTGAATCCCCTGAACTTCTTTTTCTGGGGATTCATCAAGGATCGTGTCTATGCGACTAAGCCACGCACCATTCCTGAATTAGTGGAACGAATTGAACAAACGATACGAATGATTACGTCTGACATGCTCACCAGAGTCCATGAAAAGTTGATACGTCGCTTATTTGTTAACAATTGAAACTGTTTTTACATTTTATGTTTTAATAAAGGTTAAAAATACTAACCATTCTTTCGTTTAATAGCTCTGGCGGCGAGGGGAGGGGATATTTGTTTTCAAATCAACTGTACGGCACGGGGAAGGGTTCTTCCTCGTGAGGATGAACATCATTTCAAAAAATTATCCAAAATAGTTAACTTTCGATAGACTCGTTACTTATGAAAGACTCTGTACATGAGCGGGTCTAATCTTTATATTCGTTACTGACAGATATTCTCTATGACTGCGTCTGTTACATTTATTACCAGAAATTATTCTACATGACTGGATGTATCTTTTGCATTCGTTACCAACAGTTACCTTCCTTGACTGGACCTATCTGTAGTATTCGTTACAAAAAAGCTGTTTTCATGGTTGAACCTATCTATTATATTCGTTACGAAGTTTCTCCATGGACCTCTTTTCATAACAGAACTAAAATATAGGTCCACTTCTCCTTTCGATACTTTCCTTTATGATTAAGTCTTTACGTAAATTCGAAATGACCAATGTTTTTATATGTGATACAGCGCAAAAATACATAAAAAGTTACATCAAGATACAATGATCAGGAGTGATAATTAAGTTAACATTATTTGTGAAATATCAAATACATTACGACATGTAGTTAAAATCCGTTACGAATGCTATCTGCACATAGTTTTTAGTATACGAACTTGTTCTCATTCTCAAATTTCTACTGAAATAACTTGAAAAGTTTGCGTGTCACTGGTTCTTGTTTTTTGGCTGGCACATTTGGAGCGATGTAGCTCCTATCGTAGCAAGCTTTATTTATGTATTCGTGCTGGAACTAGTTCACTGATTGAATTAATTTCTCTGTCGTCTGTGCCAAGTGTTGCGTTCAGACATTATTTCAACACAGTGGACGTGGGAACGTCCAATCCTTCCTTGAATTAGCTCAGTTGGACAGGTAATGGTTTGTTAAGGAGGAAGGAAAGTGGAGGACGAATGGGTGAATGAACAAAAGCCATGCATGGCTCGTCAACTCTTTTCCCGCGCTTTCCTAAGTCCCCTGCAGATTTCCGGTACTCGAGGTTACGGTATCTCATTTATCAACAAATTTCCGTCCCACAGCACGTGTAATCGATTATATTGAGAAATATTGTATTGACAAATTGGCCGGAGTTCCCGTTCTTTGCTGAGGGTAATGTTGCTTTCCTGTCGCTGTTAATGAACTGAAGCAAAATGTCACGCAATTCAGACGCTGATAAATTTCGGCTGGTGGCTGCAAGCTTAGCAAACTTGCGCTTGATTCTCGAGTAAAGAACTGTATTGTAAATGTTCTTCCCTCTGTTGACCTATGTGTTTCTCATGACAGTCACAAATCACAGTATGTCTTTTGTTGTGTTTTATTGTCTCGGGCAGTAATATTGAAGTTTCACTCATGGTGATAATGGTGTTGATGATGATTATGATGATGGTGATAATAACTGTGCTGGTGGTGGTGACGGTTAGGATGATTTTGGAATGGTATGGTGACGTCTTTTGCTTTAGCTCATCATCATCATCGTCGTCGTCGTCGTCATCATCATCATCATCATCATCATGGTTTTTTTTCCATTTTGAATCCGTTCTACTGTCTAAGTAACATAATCTTTCAATGTCTTTCTAGGCAGTTTTATTTCTGTTATCCTTGTAATATATTCATACCACTCTTGTATCCTTTATGCGAACTCAGTTAATGAAACAATCTTTAACTTCTTACGCATGACTTATTACCAGGTAGCGCATTTTCGTTCCCAAACGTACAGCGGATCGAGTAGCTTCTTCTGGTAGCTACATCTAGACTATTACGTCACGTGGATTCATAAGCAAGGTAGAATTTGCAAGCAGGTACGCATGGTGTCATTAAATAACAACGATGTAATGTATTATAAATATGCCCCTGTAACGTCACGCGACTTAGGAAGAACATTCTCTTATTTTAAACAAATTTTTACTGGAGTTATAGTAAAATTTATTAATCATAATCTCAGAATATGTTTTTGTTCGTGGTAACGGAGTTGATTTCGTTAAAAGAATGAATTGTATATAGAGTATTTACAGTTAAAGTGTGTCATGCTTACTATTATGTACTGTAATATATATTGTACACTAGTTCAGTAGTATTATCGATCTAATTATATTTTCTGTAATATGTAGCACTAATATTTTGTACAGAGCTAGTTTCGCAGTGTTAGTGCGTTTATATGGTTAAAAAGTAGCTGGACAGACCATTTCAATTTAGTAGCAATCTCACTTATACTTGTCATACTCCATTATTATTATGTGCCGAACTAGGTTATACCTTTCGTAGCGTCCTGACGTAAGACTTTAGGGGCAGAGATTGAACTCTAAAACTCCAGGATATACTAACAGATAACTTTCCTCATTTCTTTGGGAACGAAAATGCGCAGGCTGCTTATTACGTAGGCCTATATCTTTCTCGTGTTTATTTCCAGCTACGTATCTAAGTAACTTCGTATCTGCTGATTCTGATCTACTTTTTCACTCTTATTTAATTCCTATGTGTTTGCTTCATAAACCAATGTTGGTATTGCCATATTTTGTTACTTGGCCCGCAAACATACTGCATTCTATAATTTTTTACCATGAGCCCCAAAGATGTTTTTAGTAATAATAGTGCAAAATTGTTTTCTGTTTGTATGGTGGAGTGTTAGGAAATTAATTGGAGGATGAGAAAATATCACAGATAAAAATGATAATATACTACTACTACTGCTATTACTTTTCGAATAGCATGTAGTTGATTATGCATTATTGACTCTACAGTTCCCAGGAATGATGCGCCGAATTATAACCCTTTGCAGTCATTGCGTTGCCCGTGGTGCATCATGGAAGGTGGCTCTACATTGATGATGATGACGAACGGTAGAATGCTTGAAGGAAACTTAAAAGTAATCCACGAAATTATGCTATCCAATGCTGTTTTTGCCCACACAAATATCACTTGGACTCAACCAAGATTTGAACTCGGTCCCTGGGGCGGAAATTCGGTGCTCTAGCTTTTTGGCTAATGGTACGCCGTAATAATAATAATAATAATAATAATAATAATAATAATAATAATAATAATAATAATAATAATAATATCCAACTACAAATCCAGCAGATTCGATTATATTTCCGGCAGCTACGTGGGGACTGATCTTCCTTCATATAGGAATTCTGTATGTATTCCTGGAAGTATATGTAGCCTATCTTAGATAATCCTAAGCGGTGCTCTAGGACCAAAATACCTTACTATAATAATACCGGACAACTAGCAGTTCTGCGTGCGAACGGCGCAGTTGCTGCTACCTAGGCGGCAGTGTGTGCTGAAACCCGCAAAGCAAGCTGTAATCTACTATAATGTAGATTATTATTGCTGGGCTAGTAAATAGTTTTATTAATTAGTGCTGTGTTAAAATGTCAGGGTGTATATGTGCTGTTTATAACTGCTACAATTACAGCATTGCAAACTGCTCCAAATGGTACTTTCGATTTGCGAAGGATCATAAAACATGAGTCAACAACATTCTTTAGTAAGTCTAATGTCTTCGTCTCTGTGTTGATAGAACAATAAAAATTAGCTTTTTTATTTAGGCCTAATAAATGAATAGAAGTTAAAATGTATTGGAAATTTTAAAGTTTTAGCAAATTAAGTTTTATTGTTGTTCACATGCCTTTATTAATTAATTATTACAAGCATCAGATTGCTATCAATTTTATCTTTGCAGTTGTCAACAATGCGTATATAAAGCGTTATTGTAAATTCATTCTTAATGTCAGAATTAATTTTGTCTCACAAGCAAAGAAAAAATATGTACCGTTAACGATTAATTACAGAAAATAATACGAAGTATGCAGTATTTCTCATAATATGCAGCTTTGATATAAAATAATAATGTTACATTAAATACTATTCAACATTTCTTAAGTGTCTCGTATATTATTCCATATTAGTACGTATCTCACGTTGTAAATAATAGTCCGATTCCAGCTATGTTAATATTTGTATTTGTGGTCGTAATACCACACCTCTCCGTTAGATGTCAGCTCCGCAACATTTCGCACTCACGTAAATGCTGCTATAGGTATCCTACAAACAAAACTCAGCTCGGACTCCTCGCAGCGCGCATGCTATACCCCTCTTACTCGCCTGCAGTAGGCTTGAGAGCATGCTGGAAACGGGAGCATACGCCATCTGCGCGAGACAGTCACGCCCGCTGGTTTCTGCGCACCGAGTTTTCCTTGTTGGATGTCTATAGTATACAGCTGTCCGATATTTTTATAGTAAGGTATTTGCTAGGACCACGATTATCATGGGGAGTCCCACTTGTGATTATCTAATGTCTAATATTTCTCACAAGAATCAGACGGTGTGGACTAAGGAACGAACTCTTTTGAGGTAGATGACGATTATTATTATTATTATTATTATTATTATTATTATTATTATTATTATTATTATTATTATTTGTTTCACAAGCATATAGCGGCATGAGACATTTGTTGCTGATGGAATAGCACTTGACATTCGCGAGTAGCATGACTTCCTGTGTATAAGCACTCTTGCGATAAGATACGACAGGTACGAAAGAATAAAAATAAAGCAAATAAAATAAACTTAAACTTCCCCTCTGGGAATCAAGGCTGGGTAACCGGACACGCTCTCATTTGATTCGCATTTTCTATGCCCAGAATAAATTCCAGATTGCTCTTTCCGAAACTTGAAGTCAGGACTCCGACCTGGAATGCCGATGAACTAAAAACTGAGGTAACGGTGCGTCATAACACTCATAACTTTGTGTGTACAACAATTGCACCAATTTTTTTTATCGTGCCAATCGAGTCACGAACAGCGATTTGAGATGCTATCAGCTTCTCCTATTATTTATAACACGTGCTCACTGACCTTCAGTGTTTATTGCGAGAGACAAAAGCTGTGCGAGATGAAAGTCGAGACGTTTTTTTTAGTGTGTTTTGCAAAGAAATCCTGCAGCGCAGGCGAGACTGAGGAAGTTGCCACACCCGCTAGTGCAGGTTTATAGGTCTTGGCTACTTCCTGGCCGAGAGAGATAAGCGGCTCGGCGCGGCGGGGCTCTGAATGTGGGTCTGCGGACCACACAAAAGAAACCTACTTGTCCTACTACAATTTTACGAGTTTACGAGATGAGATGTATCTTCTTCTCTAACCGCAAGTCCAGTGAAATTCTAATTCTGATAACTATCGAACCATATCGGCAATCTCACCTCCTTTCTCAAAAATAGTTCTCGAAGCTTTCTCATGTGCAAAGTGATATTTTTAAAACGTGACTGGTGACGTCTCAACAAAAGAAATGGCACTCGATCCATGGAAGATCGTGTGAGATTTGAATTAGGCCTAGACATCACTGTGCAGAACTGTTCTACATATAAGAAATTTTTAGAGGCATTACAGAAAACGGATGTAGGTAAATTCTCATTTTTAAATAGAACTATAAATGATTGGAATGACATACCTGCAGCGGTCTTTGAGGGCTGTCCTTCCTTAAGGAGATTCAAGAATAACCTAAAAAGTAGTGTATAAAGTGTAAATTAAAATTAAGGTGACATTCAACATTTAATTTTTTAAGGTGACGTGTATTTATTTAGCCTGACGAGTTATTCCCTTGGTTTGAATTGTAAATTATTTAAAAATAGCGTGTAAGAGGGTCTTAGACTAGAAATGTTTAGCTTAAATGTAGTTCTGTTTGTAAGTATGCATAAGGGTGTAAGTATTTGTCTTATTTGAGCTGTTGTATCAGTGAAGCGTGGTGAGTCAGTGAAGTTATGGTTTTACAGTGCAGTGAATAGTTCCGATCAGTAATAATGTGTTCTATAGTGTCAGTGAAATGTGTCCTAAAGTGTCAGTGAAATGCGTCATAGTGCCACTACAGTGAGTGAGATGAGAGTAAAGTGAAAGACTATTATTAGTACCAATGTGAAACTTATGTAGGGTGTATACATACGTAGGTTATATTGTAAAATTAGGTTCACTTATTAATTAGGTTATTTTATGTATTATTAATTGTAATTATTGTGTTGAATTGTATTGTGTATTGTATAATTGTATTGTGTATTGTTTATATTGTGTATACCACTGCCATCAGGTGGTTGCCCACTTGCAGTGTAAATAAATACATACATACATTAATGGAAACCTCAAGCTGGACACAGGAACTGCTATTTGCGGACGATATAATATGTGTTTATGACTTAAAATTTTCACATAGTTCGATATTTTTTTACAGAAAGTTCAACGTTTCGGGGCTACGTAGCAACATCGTCATCAGAGAAGGAAGGGAAAGGTGATCGTTACCAAGAATCCAAAGAATTACTTTTGTTAGTGGATCCAACAGATACGTTCTCCTTTCCTTGTCTTCCATAATAATGGAACCGTTATATTGTTTTGTAAATGTTGATAACTAGAGCCCGAATGTTTAGGCATTTATAATAGTTAAAATAGGCAGGCAAAAAAGGCAATAAAACGTAAAAAAAAGGCAGAATAATCTTTGCAAAGGCATTATAAATTTTAAAAAGGTATAATATATTTTAGCAATAAATTTAAATTATATCAACATAACTCACATATTTACTTCGTACGTGACACATAAAATACTTTTTTTCACAAATCTTACATAACAAAATTGTTCCATCGGTTGAAAACACGAGCACCAAATTCACTAACGTAAGCATGAAGTTTACTTTTCAATGCTTTACTGAATTTAGGCATTCTAGCTAACCGATCTTATACCTTCTGTCACCCGACAGTAACTGACTGCACTGTTGCCAACATGTCGCCCTACAATCGCGCTAACTTTTCAGCAAAAAGTAGCTAAATCTTTCCAAAGTTTGTTTAAAAAATCCCCAGAAATGTTGCTAAAAATTAATAATAAATATCACTAAATAAAAATAAGAATACACTGTACTTGATTCAACCATTGATACTACATTTTCTGGCAAATTGTAATACTTTTTAAATATAGCCTATATTAGATATATTAAAATTAGCAAAAACTACAATCTCATTTGCTTTACACGAACTGTCGGCAAAAAATTCCAAAACTCAATTGCCTCGGGTCGGTTCGGAGTGGAAAATCTCCGCATTGCGAGGAGGAACCAAGATTACATTAGCTGCAGCTCGCGACTCGTCACGTGTCAATCAAAGTTGCCACCGTTTATGGATGTTGGAGCAGTAGCATTGAGAGAGAGACCTGACCCGTGGGAATCATTGAATCAGCATCTTTCACCCCTGATCACTGATCACAAATATATGAGATCAGGGCTTTCACGTATGAATCATTAGACTACTCAACATGCACCCGTGCCTCTTCTAAAACTAAGAAGTGCATGACTTCAGTTGAATGTTTTAACTTAAAAGAAAAAACAAAGTGGAAGAATTTAAAAATCCGCAGAAAAGTCGCTAATCGTATTTTACAAAATTTGTCGCCGAGACTAATTCAAAATTCCCTAGATTTAGCGACTTATCGCTAAATATGGCAACACTGACTGACTGTTCCTTACTCAGATTTCTTTCTCCTACAATAATAAACACGTGTAGCACAAAATTGTAACAGTAAGATTTGAAAATATCGAAAATGCTACGTGACAACTTGTATGAGAACGAGCATAATATTTAAAATTATAAAGCTGATTGTTGGTATCGTGAAGACATGACAATAATATATTTATAACTGTGGATTGTCGATCATTATTCATATTACACGAACAGCACGATTATTAGCAGATTAAGCACCGAAATAAATTACTTTTATTTACTGTTGTTAGTAAAGTTAGTCACTGTTTCAAATATTTAAATTTCATACACATTACATTACAGTTAATTAGAAATTAGAAAATTGCAAATAAGCAATAACTATTGCTTTAAAATGACAAAAAAGGCAACATAGGTCAAATAAAAATTGGGCGTATCACTTTGATTTACTCCAAATCACATTTATATCTATGCGAATAATGATTTACTTCCACCCAGTAAAAAAAAAAGCATTTTGCCAAACACCCGGGCTCTATTGATAACAGTTATTTTGTAGTGAAATATTATTCTTCTTTTTAAAATTGTATCTGTAGCCACGAAACGTTGGATTTTAAAAAATCGGTAACACGGTATAAAAATAAATCTCGCAACATGAACATAAAAAAACACTAGTAATATTTCGCATCGATAAAGAAAACTTAGTTGGCAACAGTTTGTTCTCCTTATGCACACAGCACCTCTACCTCTATAGCTAATAAAAGACTAGATCACTTTCGAGGAAACCACAAAATTGCTGAAAAGGGAACATAGCAGTTCACTAGAAATAATACATGCAAGGAAGATGACTATAAATTAGATTTTTTTTTTTATTTTGAGGACAGTCCGCACTCCAGACCCCAATACGTTGTTTCACAATAGTTTATTATGTCTACCATTCTCATATCATCGAAGTTTCCTACTGATTTGTCACCAGAAACCTCTGTGGCCTCATGAGACAATTTTAGATATAAATTAATTGACTATAGGCCTATATTTTCAGCTGGGACTTTTACTGCTGATACTGTTGAGAAAAGAGGGAAACAGTTGGCTGGGTACTCTTATGTATGTACTTTATATGTGCGACCCTAGGGTCTTACTTCCCTTCCGAAAGAAGCTGCTAAGCACTTTTATTTAAGAAATCTGTCGATTTGAATTTGTTTTGAACCTGTGAACGAACGAAGAAACGAATGAATAAGTAAATAAATGGATGAGTGGATGAGGGGTATTTAAAAAAAAAGCCGCCCTAAATAAGGGTTCGATAGATCGGCCTACTAATCAGTTCACAATGAACAGTGATTAAAAACAATTATGTGACAATTTGAAAGAAAAAAACATTAAGGTAAATGATAAGAAAACACAGGAAATCATTTACAATAAAAGTTTCTTGGATACAAATGATTACTAATTATAGCTAAGAATGATTTTAACACATGAGATCCTATGGCATCAATCGTTGCATCAGAAATTTTAAATTGTTTAAGTTGATTTAAAGTTTCTCGTGGGATCATGCCACGGGCACCGAACATGAGCCCAAAAACTGTCCAATGTGTGATGTGGTATTGTGCTCCGAGATGCTGACCACAAGGCTCATAGATGACTTGTTTTTCATGACACACCTCTTGTGTCTGTTGCTCATGCATCTCGAAACGGATTGTGGGATCAAGAACGACATCCTTATCCTTCTGCCGATCAGTTATGATGATATCAGTAGAGCCATCAGAAGAGACGCAACAAACCTCCTCATAAACCTCATAGGAAGCATTCTGACGGATTGAAGCTGCGATGAGAGAACGAACCGTATTATGTCTGTTGATTCGGAGAAAATCTCCATGATGGCAGAAACCCAAGACGTGATATGTGAATGAATGAATGAATGAATGAATGAATGAATGAATGAATGAATGACTGAATGAATGAATGAATGAATGAATGAATGAATGAATAAATAAATAAATAAATAAATTAAATAAACAAACAAACAAACAAATAAATGAGTTTACTAAGCAAGTAAATAAATAGGTAATTCAGTAAATAAGTAAAATAAGAATTCTTGTTCATGAGGCGCTACATCATTTAGATTTTTTGACCTATATTCGAATCAATACCATATTCTTACATGGCGGGCCTCCTTGTCATTGTGGTGAGCACGATGAAGATTCACCGCAGAACGTCATAGGACAAGTACTATACAAAGGACAAACACCGTGGACTGGAAATGACAGCCCTCGTCGGAAATAAACCACGGACTGCCTGGTTGAGAAGTTCACACTCTATGCAGTGAGCCATAGAGGCAGACAAAATAAAACAAATAATGAATGTAAAATAATAGAATAGATACCTACTCTAATACGTAGATAGGTGCATTAAATGACCGTGAAATAATAAACGAATATAAACAAGTTGATAAATAAGTTTAACATACATTCACGTCTGTTGTAACTATTCTTTATAATTTATTTAGCTAATTGGACGCACTTGCAGCTCCACATTGGTACTATTTCTTCAAAGATCTTGTTTCTGCTGTTCCACGAACTACTTAATTAATTCTAGAGGTCCGCAATTAAAGCAACAGTTACGCCAAGACACGGATGTCAATTGGTGGACGATTTGGATGTCGCCTTGGGCGACTGTTATTTTAGACCGCGTCAAAACTGGTCCAGACCGAACGGAAGTAACCTGCAGGGGTGTACTGAACTGACATAGCCAACCTCTCGAGACTTGGAAGTGTAGATAAGCTCAGGGATGTGCTGGTTCACTTATTAACTTGATACACTCGCCACAATTATATGGCTCATATGCGAAAACTAAGAGGAAGGGAAAAAATAGGAAAGACTGGAGAATGTTGGGTTTGCAGTGAAAGATCTACTACAGGACAGACACTGCGAATGAATGAATCTTACGTCATCGCTTATCCTTTTGTCCGCATACAACACATCTCTACCACAGTCTAGTATATACAGTCACGAAGCTTGAGTTGTTGAGGGTACTAGGAACAATAGACTGTGCCGGTACTATTTCGCACTGTCTGTTATGAGGCGATAGTCGCGATCCTAGTGGTTAGCAGCTATCTATGGATGCATATTCCCTACGTGTTGAGCTTCGTTATATACTAGACTGTCTCTCTACTTTGAGATTTTTTTACAATGCTCCAAGTTTGATTATATTCATAAAATGAAGAGTGTGAAGCAGTAGTCTATAAAATGCAGTCGTTTGTGCGGGACGTCAAGACGAGCAATTTTATGTAAGCATCTCATATCCAGAGACGCCTAATTAAGACGACGTATCCATCTGAAGGTAGACAGCTTGGTGCTTTTATTTTTTGTAGCAGTTTTTTTGTTTGTGTTATGATTGTGCTGAACTTTCTAATCGGAAGATTTGCTCATCGTTCTAACGGCAGGAGAGCTTCTATTGCTTGGCCAGCATGAAATTCAGGGCAGGTTTTTTCAGTAGCAGTTTTTTAATTTTTTTGTGAAACATGAATAAAATATCATACTTATGGTTAAAAATGTGACAGTAATTGTGTGATTTTTTTTACCAAGTAGCTATTGTCATAGCTACTCATACACAACCTTAATTAGCAGTAATCTTATCACAACGTCATTATATTTAGAACATTCATGGCGAAATGAAGCTGTTAATAATAATTGTAAATCAGCCTCATTGTTACTTAACTCAGCTTCATAACCCAGTCATCAATGACCCTGTAGGCTATTATAGAGAATAATAGAGTTGTCAATTAGGGTAAAGTTGCCTATTTCCGTGATAACTCTAATCCCGTGATACTTTTTAAAAATTGAATGTCAGTCAAAGCTTTGCCGTTCGACCATAGCGCCAGACATCTTTCTCGAAAGAGAGATATCGCTAAACGTCATAGCAAGATACCCAGTCTCGTGACAATCGGTGAAAAAAAAACGTATCACGAAATTAGGAGTATCACGGAATTAGGCAACTTTACCCTAATTTGTCTCCCTATTCTTTTGTAGCTAATATCTTCAAAACTAACATACTTTATTCCTTTAAAATAATAAAAAAGAACCTATCCGGTTTTATCACAGAAATGATTTTTCGCAGAAACAGCAATTTTCGCTAAAACTCGCTACAATTTACTGTCATAAATGTCACATTTATGACAAAACCAGCATCTAGGCGCACTTCTTGTTGCATCTCGATGTCACATATCGCATTTATCGCTAAAATAAATAAAATGAAAAAACCGGTCCTGAGCATGATCTTTGGATTTGAATCTGCTCCATATTTTCCTCGTTGGGGAATTTTCAGGATCTCACAGGAAGCTTCAGTGAAGAATGAATGATGATTGACAAGATTTTAACGTCTAGGGCTTTGTTTCATAGCAGTTTTGGGTCATTTCAAAGATTCAGACAAAATTCTGCATAATGAAATATTATGATTTCCCACTGACTGTCCAGAAGAAGATTTTGGGTTTTGCTACGTATAATCTGAGATGTGCACCGTTTCGGAACTGCATACAGATTCCATCTTCAGGGTAATATAATAATACAAGAAAATAGTAAACAAAACAACAACATCACGACATAGTAAGTACAGCAAGCTCATTAGATTTGGGCTGGCGTAGCGTCTGATCATGGGTCCTTATTAAAATTAGAAGTTTTGTCGCCCCTATGCAACTTCTAGAATTTTAAACATATTTGTACTGTATTATTTATTTACAATGTATTTAATATTCATCTTCATGAGAATGGAATTATCCTATACTTGTTCACCTTAATTTGCCGACTATTTCGGTTAATGACATATATTTAGAAGACTGATTCCCCGGTCTCTCATCTGGTCAAAAACCCTGACAGAACTGATACTTAGCCATTGCGGTGAATTTCGGTGAAATACAGAGGGTCTAATTTTATTAATCAAATTAACTCTCCTCACTACCACGCTGGGGCTCCCTGGTATCTTTTAAGACGCGAAAGAGAGAGTGGTATGCGGAAAGCAACGGGAAGATACCGCATGTATCTTTCCCAATAAAAAGCTGCAAACAAGAAAAATAACTAAGGAAGAGACTAGTGAAGTGCTTTGTGTGGAGTTTGACACTATATGGGGCAAAAACATGGACATTACGACGAAGTGAAGAGAAGCGAAAAGAAACATTTGAAATGTGGATATGGAGAAGTATGTAGAATAAGGTAATTAAGTTGTGTTGAAAAGAGTGGGTGAAGAAAGGATAATGCTGAAACTGACTAGGGAGAGAAAAAAGGAATTGATTGGTCACTGGCAGAGAAGAAACTGCCTACTGAAGGATGCACTGGAAGGAATGGTGGACGGAGAAGAGTTCGGGGAGAAGAAATCAGATGATACACCGATCACAAGCGGAGACAAAGAGAAAGGCAGAAAATACGAAACATTGGAGACTGTTAGGTTTGCAGTGAAGGACCTGGGCAGAAAACTGAATGAATGAATGAAATGAATGATGCCAACCGTTCAGGATTGCGCTCTTCGACTGTTCCTACCTGGGAATGAAGCGTTTTAACTAATACTCGACATTCACACGCAACAGTAAACTTCTAACATGTACAGTACGTAGGTAACATTGCACAAAGGCTGAAAATGAGATTGTGATTTGTAAGTTAAAAACATCTCTCCTTTACACTGCGTATTCCGTTACATTTTCTCAAACACTGATTTGTCTTTATACGTGTAGGGTCTACATTCAGGCATAATATGTTGTTATTATTATTATTATTATTATTATTATTATTATTATTATTTGAAGTTACAGGAGAATGAAGAAAGTTACACAACGCAGAACTGTACGCATTGTATTCTTCACCTGACATAATTAGGAACATTAAATTCAGACGTTTGAGATGGGCAGGGCGTGTAGCACGTATGGGCGAATCCAGAAATGCATATAGTGTGTTAGTTGGGAGACCGGAGGGAAAAAGACCTTTGGGGAAGCCGAGACGTAGATGGGAGGATAATATTAAAATGGATTTGAGGGAGGTGGGATATGATGATAGAGACTGGATAAATCTTGCACAGGATGGGACCGATGGCGGGCTTATGTGAGGGCGGCAATGAACCTGCGGGTTGCTTAAAAGCCAGTTGTAAGTATTATTATTATTATTATTATTATTATTATTATTATTATTATTATTATTATTATATTGAGTGACATATTAATATAAAATTATAACATACTTATACTATGCCACTGCCATAGCCGTGAGATATAAAGTGGGCCTCGACACTCCTAAAACCTGTCATGTTCGTTTTTTTTTTTTTAATTTTGCATAAATAAAATTATTTTGCATGGTAATACACAGCAATATCGATCGTCAAGAAATAAGTCAACAGTCTTGTATGAAGTAGACTATTTTGTACTACATGCATCATTCGTATACGTTCCATTGCAGATTGATTGAAGTTGTTTGTTTCCCAGAAAAAGAGAGAGGTAGAGAGCGAGTCATTTCCCCTCTCAGGAAAAATAACAAATCGCACCCCTGCATAGTATAACACAACACGAGTGTAAAACAAAGAACACACACAAATCATTTTGAAAACTACACTTCCTTCCTGCATTCGAATCTGAGTCAATAGAATTTGTAGCCACGGAGTATTTTGACGTTACTCACATGAACGTAAGCACACACTGACGAACTCTATCCCCTCTCCCCCCTCGAGTGTCACAAAGTTGATGGAGAAGTAGCCTACTGAAGCAGTTGGCAGGACGCTGTGGACCACGTGCTTGTGTTGACACGGAGTATTTAGCAGGAAGCGGCGGAACCTGCTGTCATTGTTCGCAGCTCCTTTCATGTGTGCCACAACGCGGAAGTGCCGGCAGCTATGTTGGAATGTTAAGTGGTCGCAAGCCTGATTGGACTGTGAACTGACAACCGTTGAAGTGTCAACTGGGAATTGGATTTATGAATTGTTTTATATACGTTATAGTGATGTCGTAATGAGAGCTGTATCCTGTTCGAAACGAGTACTTCTGTAAACGTACAAAGTACACACATAGTAGACCCACACAAGGTGCGAATTAACGGGGGGGATGGGAGGAGATTCCCCCCCTGTTGGAAAGTTATCCCCGCTCATAAATTCATATTAACATCCCTGCTAGGGATAACTTCTATCCCCCCTCACAAAATATAATTATTGTTTTAATTCGAGTGTACTTTATACAATAGGCCTACAGTATAAAGTAAGCAAAGAAAATAATATTAATGTATTATCATCACCGGCAAGCTGACAACAATCAATAACTTAGGAATTACACAGCTTATCTTAAGCCTGCTCGTATGCGAGTAATTATTATTATTATGATCACGATGCAAGACAAGCAACTCAGTGCAATCAAGCGTTGAGCCGTATCGAATGAGGATAATAATAGTAATAATTTTATGTGGTACTTTCTACCTAGGATTCTATCTCCCCCCCACCCCCATTATAAATCTTAATTCGCACCCTGGGCCTACATACAGACACAGACGCGGCGTAGAAAAATTCTATTGTCAAACTATGTGAAGTGATAGGCCTACATGAGGTCGATGTGCGAGTAAATAATTTTTAACATTAAACCATGTCTGAAAATGTTGACCTGTGCTAAAGGGCTCGTAAGCGATAATGCAGTGTCTGTTTCACAATGTTCACAGTTCTTGTAAATTGCAAAAATGGTTTCCCTCAGTCACAAATACAAATGCCGAATTGGAAATTTACGTATCACGATTCATCACAGCCTTATCACAATTATCATAATAATAAAAACTGAAATGAATACAAGCTATAACATATGACAATAGAAACAGAATCACAACAGTAGTTCACGCCCTACTGATATACCCAAAGATCTAGATCAGTGGTTCTCCACGGGTGTGCCGCGAAACTTTATTGTTGGTAAAAGTAATTAAAATAATGTCATTCAATATTTATTTTTTATTTTTACACAGAAGGTCAATTCGTGGTGGAATTGAAGACAAACACACACGCATTTCTTGTTCAACTGAGAGAAAGCTCTCGCGCTTCTTGTTTTTTTATGTTTGTTATTTTCTTAAGCCCAGACCATTTTGTTCCAAGATGCTGGATATCGAATTACGAGTATATACGTCTGCTCCGGATGACATTGAGGGTAATTCAGAATTGTTCAATATTCCAACAAATCTGATGTAACTCACTGGTGAAGGAAAATTGTGAGCGCGCTATACCGAGGCTCTTGCATTGTTGCCAACTCTTACTTTAGTGTGCCGCGGGAACTCACTACATAAGATAATGTGCCGTCAACATAAAAAGGTTGGGAACCACTGATCTAGATGTTAGAGCGTGTATAAATAAATCTTGTTTTAAAAATCCTTGTTTTGCCCCCTATCTCTGTCAAAACTGCAATTTCGTTCACTCATATAGCGAAATGTGGAAACTTTAAAATGTTTATTGGCGATATTTTATATTTTCTGTTGTTGAAATATGGTTTAGCGAGCTCTTATAATCATACTTTAGGATAAAATACATGGATCATTCAATTATAATTAATGGCAACAACGTTTGTATGTGGCGCTGTCAGCGGTAAATGATGCAAACTGATAACAATGAGAAAGAAGAGCATCTGATGTGCGTTATCTGTGAGTTTGAAGACAGTAATCTCATTTATAAGATATTTGTAGTGAGTTTAATTTGTAGACTGTTATCTGTAGTGCTCTAAAATGTTTAGCAAATACGAACAAAGGTGCTTCATTAAAATACAGATTGCAAGAGGCAAGAATGCTCGACAATGCCATACAGCATTACTGGAAGCTTGTGGTAGAGAGACTTCACCATATCGTACCGTGGCTAGGTGGGCACATGCATTTCGTAAAGAGGGAAGATGCACTCATTATTGAGTAAAATTCAACGTTAGTCATTTTTCTGATCTTCTAGTATAGCTTAATCAGTTTCAGTTATGTGGGGTGCTAGAATACAGAATCGTCTGAACACTAGAGTTTATATTATGAAGTTCTTGAGTTCATTTTATTTGCATTATGAAATCTTGACATTGGCGCAATCTCATTGAAGAACCTGTAGTTGCTGGAATTTTAAAACTATGATAACCTAACACTTTTGATAACATTTTTGTATAAATCCGATAGAGAGATAAGAGAAAAATACAATATCATTTCGTTGTGTTTATATTAAACAGAAGGAGAATATGTCCTTTGTAAGTGTAGGCCTATTAAGGGGTTAGGTGCAGTTTACAGCAGTAACATTTTTGTAAATATTTAACTTTTTTTTTCTCCATTACTGTATCTTGTACAATAATGAAAATTGGTATGTGTAAAACACTGTCCTTCTGCTATACGAAAAAAATATTTTTGCGATAAAAAAAAAATATATTTTTTTCAAAATTCAAAACGGTGGCATTTCACTATGCAGTGATGAAGCGTTTCCCTCATAATTAATAAACTTGTTAACTTTTTCATGTTCTCTCTCTTTTATTTTATTGTTGAAACTCATGTTTACAATATCATGCTCTTTCATCTACATTCCTTAATAAAATATAATACTGAAGAAAATACTGATATTTGACCATTTTTTAAAAATGAATTTATTTTTTATCAGACAATCTATCAAAGGTAGGGAAGTGATTTTGCATCATGTTGTAGATATGACATGCATAAATACACATAAAAATTTCATTACAGAATGTTGTATACTTTTTGAGTTATGAGGGAAACACTTCATCACTGCATAGTTAATTTCGAATTTTGAAAAAAAAATATATATTTTTTTATTGTAAAAATATTTTTATCGTATATCACAAAGACAGTATTTTATACCTACTAATTTTCATTATTGTATAAGATACAGTAATGGAGGGAAAAAATGTTGAATTTTTACTCCTTTAACCTGTACCTAACCCCTTAAGGACATTAACAAAATATCAAGTCGATTTTTTGTGTTTGTAACAGCATGACTAATGAATGGGCTATTTCGCGTTACATGTACGGGGATATCGAGTATGTAAATTTGGTCATTTTCTGCACTCTATCTCGTTGTTAACGAGTTGTACGTTCTTAGCATTTATTTACATATCATGTCCGCAGGTCCTGTTGGTGTTACGGTGCTTTGGTGGCAGTTCGGATTTGTCATGTTGGAATGCGTGTGTTAGTCTTCCACCTCTCTTCTTACGTTAATATTCTGCACGTGTATTTCACATCAAGTCTTTGGAGAATAACTACTCTCTTATTTAGCCTACTGTTAAAATAAAGATTTACATAGACGTACGTAGGCCTACTTCTACTTTTTTTCTAAAGGTTTCATGTTTTGAATTTTTCTGATCTTAAACTGACGATATATAGTGGAATTGATCTAAATGAGGGAAACATCAATGGTGGATTAATCAGTAGAGCTATATGTTGCTGATGGAATATACAAGAGCTCAAAACTCAAAATTTTTCGGAGGTTGAACTTAGTTTCGTATTAAGGGAAACAAAAGGGTGAAAATCGACGTGATCATAGATTTGTATGTTACATATCTTTACGTAAAGCTGCGAGTGGGCGCGATCATCTGTTGGCATAGCTTTACTCTGCTGCATATATCTTATGTAGCAGGAGTTGTTGGCGATCAGCGCACGGAACAAGAAAAACAAGGTGAATACAGAAGAATAAGGGGAATTCGAGAAGAACAAGGATACTATAAAGATAACAAGGGGAATACCAAGAGAACAAGGGCAATACAAGGAAAAAAGGGCAATACAAGAAGAACAAGGGAAATCTAAGGAGAACAAGAGGGAAAAAAGGAGAACAAGAGGGAAACGAGGAGAACAAGAGGAAAAACAGAACAAAGGGAATAGAAATATAACGAGGGGAAGACAAAGAAAACAAAGAGAAATATACGGGAAATAAAAGAAGAACAAGGGGAATACAAGGAGAACGAGGGGAAAACGAAAACTAGGGAAAGACAAGGTGACCAAGGGGAATACAAGTAGAACAAGAGGAATGCGAAGAAAACAAGGTGAAGAAAAGAGGAACAAGGGGTGTGCAAGGAGAACAAGGAGAAAACAAGAACAGGGTGAATAAAAGAACAAGGAGAAGAATACAATGAAAACGAGAGTAGAGTATAAGAACAAAGGGAAGACAAGGAGAACAAGGGGAGTACAAGATGAACAAGGTAAATATAAATGCAACTAGGGGAGAGAAGAAAAACAAGAGGAATAAAAGGATCAAGGAGATCAGGGAGAATACAAGGAGAACACAAGAAGAACAAGGGGAATGCAAGGATAACGATGGGAAAACCAGGAGAACAAGAGAAATACCTACAAAGAGAACAAAGGTTGTCGCATTTTTTATGTGAAAGTAAATTTCCAAGTTACCTGCCCATACCTAGTAAGAAGAAAGACGTAGTTCTGCGTCAAAATGGTATGCTATTCATTGGAGCTGCTACAAATAGCGCTTATAATAAGCACACTCTAAATAAAACAAACTTGGTAACATAGATAAGAATGACTTGGGCCTATGTCTATTATGAATTGCTACGGTTTATTCTTTCACAGTTTATTTTATTGTTACACTGTCATATATCATTGATGAGAGTTAGTCTATTCGTATAGTTCTGACAAATAAAGCTAAAGTGTTATAATACGAGTAACAAGGCAAATCAATAAAAGGGTTGGAAAACAGTTAAAAGTCTTTGAGGAAGTAATTTTGTCATTACAACGCTTGTTTGTAATGCTTCTTACAAAGTCAATATTAACGTAGATAAGCCACCGGCGTGACTCAGGTGGTAGCGCGTTTGCCTACTGATCTCGAGTTGCGCTCAGGTGTGAGTTCGATTCCCGTTTGATCTGATCACCTGGTTGGGCTTTTCTTGGATTTTCTTCAACTGTAAGGCGAATGGCAGGTAATTATGGCGAATCCTCGGCCTCTTCTTGTTAAATAACCTTCGCTATCAACAATTTCATGGATTTTAAATAACCCAGTTGTTAATATAGGATTGTTAAGTAACCAAATAAAGAATTTACTTAGATAACATTAATGTATTCAGTTCTAGAAGTGGTTTAGTTAACTGACGGAGGTTAGAATTCCTCCAGATCCTGTGATACTTACGGTAAATAAAACTGTGGGGTAAGGTTTCTCCGAATAATACATTTTTCACAGCAATTTTCATTCTTCAGCCTCTCCATCATCATCATCATCATCATCATCATCATCATCATCATCATCATCATCATCATGTAATCTTCTCGTAGTCTCTGAATAGTCTCTGTACTTTGAAAAGGGACGTAAAGCAAAAAAATAAAATAAAAAAATAAGAAGAAAAGTGCAAACGCCACATCCGGCTGACATTCGCCACAGTTCCCACACCGTGAGATCTCCGTTGTGGGTGTGGCGGTTCAAGCTTGGCAGTGGGCCGTAAAAAAGCGTCGCGAATGTGTCGTGTCACATCAATTTGCATCTTTACGCGTCGACGTAGTTGACTTGTTAAAGGAATGGGCGTCGGATCTCTTTGAACACGTGGTGTACGAGTCGCTGCCAGTCCCCATTACCTTGATTGGTTTCTAGCAAATCATTTCGATTCTTGTCTAGTGTAGCTTCCAAAGCGATGAATCCATAATTTCAATGACACGTGGCATTTGTTATACCAGAGTTTTTTTATTTTGTTTATTCTATGAAATATAAAGGAAGATTGTAGTTCTGCAATGTACTTCGGCATTTTGACCGAAATGCTCGCTTTCACAAAGATTGCTTTTGAAACGTACGGTAGTTTATTTTTATACGGGATGTTCAGTTACAGTGTTTAAAACTTTTAGGTCTTACAAGAAACAGTTTATTATAAATTCGGAATTCTCGCCGTGAATCGTCTAGGCCCTACAACTAAATAATTGTCACTAAATTACCTGGAACCTAGAAAACCCTCCCAACAACACAGAAGCAGATTCGATGACAGGACGAAATTTAAGCTCTGAGTTACGGCGGAGGTCGTTCAATAATTGGTGTCGTCTTCCACAGAAAGGTAAAGGAGTGGTGACTTACAGCGAAGATCCGAAAAACAACTCTTGGATTAGTAGTAGACGAGAGATATCATCCTCAGAGTGGACCAATGCCATAAACATGCCAGGTCGTTCCTTCCAAGATCAAAATGTCGTCATCCAGGATGCAGCGAAGTAGAAACCCTTGGACATGTTTTGGGTTATTGTCCTAAAGGAGAACTACTGAGAAACAATCGCCATAAAGTGAGAAGCTCCATCGCAACCACTCTTCGGAAGGCAAAGTGGGAGGTTTACGAAGAAGTGCACTGCTTGGCTGAGAATGGGTCAACGAGAAGAGCAGACATTATAGTCATCGATCGCCAGAATCAAAGAAGCCTCATTCTTGACCCCACTGTCCGTTTTGAGAAGGACGATCAAAAAGCCAATAACGTTAACGATGAAAAGAAGTCTATTTACAATCCATGTATTCCTCACTTCAGTGAGAGATAAAATACATGGGAAGTGAAAGGACTTCTTTTTGGCGCTAGGGGAACTTCATTTAAGTTAACCAAAACCATCCTCCTTTCTCTTAAATTTTCTAATGAGAACATTAACAAAATTTGTCTAGTGGTATTGAGAGATTCATTATCCATTTTACACAGTCACTTGTATAACACTACGTAATATATATTTTTTACTTCATTTCATTACTCTTCATTGTATTTTCATCTCATGTTTTTCCGAAATCAAATTGTACTTTATTTTTAAATTTATCATTGCTCTGTATTGTCTCCGCAAATCATATCGTATTTTATTTTTAAGTTAACTTCTGCTTTGTATTCTGGATATTAATGGTCAGCCGTAGATGTCGGCCAGATGCCCCAACTTGTGGAATTAGTAGCATTCAGATGCCTTTCATACAGGGAAACTTAACTAGCGTATTGGTAGCAACTCTTTCAAAATCAGCAATATTGCTCTGACTACTGACTATTGAGTACAAAAGGTACAAACGATAGTGTGATTGCGGTAAACATCAGCATGTCGTCAGCGAAATCTTGCCCATATTGGAAGGGTTACTACCTATCTGCTGTCTGCTGCAGTAAAGATATCAGTATACTTGCGAGTAAGAGCGTGTGTCTAGATTCTGAGTATTTTTGTCATAATTTTAGATTATAACTCACAACCAAAGCGTTTCCGGCCCTTTCTTATGGCTAATGAGCTCCTCTATTAACTCTCAAAATTTGTAACATATCACTAAAGTATCTTGTGCCATACTACTCGTATATATAGTAGATTCCGCTTAACAGGATCACGTTGGAACCATGCGTTTTGGACCAATAAAGCTGCGTATTAGGTCCAAGCTTAGAGGGACAAATACAGTACACGTCAATATAATATCTAATTCCGGTTAAAAGGAGCAGCCGCATTATTGGACCAAAACGCATGGTTCCAACGTGCTTCTATTAAGCGGAATTCACTGTATTCATTTCAAAATTTCCCACCTTTAATAATGTTTAGATGTGCAGGGAACACGATTTTAAAGAAAAAAAATACGTCGATTTTTATTTTGGAGGGGAAAGTTCAAAACTACTGCTGACTGAATTTTCTGCTCCATCCCTTCACCCCCACCCGCACTACTCTCTATCCTCAGACACATCATTTTGAAGAGTATGACAAACCCGATTCGTTTACAAAAAAAAAAAAAAAAATCGTTCCTTCTCTTGCTGAGATAGAGCCAGACGTATCATTTAACGAATTACATTTTTGTTAATATTAGACCTTATTATGAAGATAATGTGCTAGTACCACAGTCTATAGGTATGTACAAGCAAAACTCAGCTCGGACTCCTCGCGGCGGGCATGCTACACACCTCTTACCCCCCTGCAGTAGGCGTGAAAACATGCTGGGAACGGGAGCATACGTCATCTGCGCGAGACGGTCACGCCCGCTGGTTTCTGCACACTGAGTTTTCCTTGTCGGATGCCTATAGTATATACAGTCACGAAGCTCAATACGTAGTAAATATGCATACATAGATAGTTGCTAACCACTAGGATCGCTACTATCGCCTCATCACAGATAATGCGAAATAGTACCTGCACAGTCTATTGTTCCTAGTACCCTCACAACTCAAGCTTCGTGACTGTATATACTAGACTATGCTAGTACTGTGTATACTACAAAACAAATCTATTGTTTGCTTGGTATGACTGGAGTTCCTGTTGTCATGGAATTGTCCGGCGCTTTTTTTTTGTTAAGTTTATTTATACACGTGTTAACGTTTTAGGTGATACCACATTTTTTTCAGTAGGCCGTGAACTATTGTTGTGATCCTGTCTCTGCTGTCATTTGTTATAAATAACATATTCATTTTTAACCCCTGTAATCGTATTAATGTTATTCATTGAACGATACGTTTCTGGCTCGATATCACGAACGGATGGGCCGAATTATTATTAATTTGGGGGGGGGATAAGTGTCTGAAGATAGGAGTGCAATTTGAAATCCGAAAGTGGGAATGATGGGATGAAGGGATGGAATAGAAACTTCAATCAGCGTTGGCTTGAAACTTCCCCGTCGAAAAATAAATCGAAGTGTTTTTCCTCAAAATCGTGTCCCCTGCACATATAAAACTATGAAAGGTAGGACGTTTTAAAATGAACATACGGTATAATAGGCCTATGTCTTCGTGAATATGCTGCTCCTCTGTCCCAACTATTGGATGAATGATTATCTCGCAAGTACAGTAACTTACATAAATATTTTCGGACTGTCATATAGAAGATTATACGGAGTGGGCAAAAATAAAACTGGCCCGCGGAAAATATATATGAAATATGTGAATTTATATGTGTAAGACTGACGCGGAAATGACCCTGACAATGCAGGAAACCATGATTTCGATGCAACAGTGGGTTGCTGTCACATGTCCGCGCATCTCTGTCCCGAGCTTCGCTGTGTTTTTCATTTCTTCAGATGAGGCCGGTTCAGTCTGTCAGAGTATGTTGCCTCACAGAACATGCGCCATTATGCATCAGTAAATCCCCATGAGTACGTATTGGAAGAGCCGTTGCATAATCTCAAGAGTGGTGTTTGGTGCGCAATGTCAGGTGTCCGCATCGTAACACAATTCTTTCACGATACTGATAATGCTAACCGGTATGTCCAGAATCTGTTTAATCCATATGTGGATCAACTCACAGAAGATGAAATAGGCCTACTGTATGGATATTTTCAGCAAGACGGAGCAACAGCACACACCGCCTTGGCAACCTTGGCACGAGTGCATGAGGTGTTGGGTGAGGAGAGGACAATCAGTAGAGGCATTGCAATCTCCTGGTCATCTCGATCGCCTGATCTCTCTTCCTGCGATTTTTATCTGTGGGGCAAATTGAAGAGTCAGGTGTACTCAAATAATCCTCACACACTGGAAGAGCTACAGCAGAACATTGTAAACGCTATTGCTGCTATCCCTCAGGCAGAGCTGCTACGCGTCACATAATTTGATGAAGCGAGCACAGAGCTGCGACGTCAACAGTCGCCATTTCCAGCATCTTCTGTGATGTTCATTAACAAAAGTCAGTCTTGCAAATATATATATATATATATATATATATATATATATATATAAATGTAAATATTACAGATTTTCCGGGGAAGTTTTATTTTGCCCTCCCTGTAGTTGTTTTAAAAATTTTTTAGGTAGGCGACAAAGTCTTGAGCTAGCATAATAAATAAATGGACACATCCCCTTCATCAAAAGTTTTGATAACTACAGGCCTCTAAGCGTTTTAACAGTTTTTGTTTTACTAATGACTGGTACTCGAGTTAAGGAAGAGTTGTAACACGTTTGCAGTGCAGTGGTTTATAAAATATTCTTGAATGTTATTGTTTCTTTTTACGTATCGGTAATGCAAATGTCGAACCTCTCTGTGAGAGATATGAGTGGCTATTTGGCTCAGAACATATAAGAATATTAAAATTAGTTCTAGGATCTCTTGCAAGGGTGAAAGTGTAGAAACTTGTATTTTTTCTCAATTTTGTATTTTATATTGGCGGGGAAATGGAGGAACCCGAGAAAATATCTCCCATCTTTAAGAGATTCTTGTAATATGGCAGAGGTACCTAAGCAGTCTGCAGCATCCGGTATTGAGCCGTTTTGTACCACAAATCACACACATGCGACGAGTAAGATCCATCTACTGCGTGCACTAGTAAGCTGAATTTGTCTCATCCCAGTGGCTTGAAGCACACTGGAAGTAGAGGTAAAGGATATTCTATTACCTATCATAAAACCGCGCATTTCCGTGTGACGTAACCTGATATGTAATTTGTGGGGAGGAGGCAGCTCATGACAGTTATGATGTACAGACAAGCCGGTAATTTCGTCGAGAAAATGATCCATGCTGTGTACGACGGGAAAACTGTAGCCGGTTATTGCACTTGGCGACATATTGTGTAGTAACCCAGCGGCGTGCGAACTAGAGTGAAACTTCCCCACCGCGCAGAAGGGCTGCTGCGCTTCCGCGGCCGTGACGGCGCAGTCTCGGGACCGGCAAGTAGCGTGTAGCGCACACGCCTGTCTATATATCACGCTTTTGATAGTAGTTAGCACAACTAAGTAGTAGCAGAGAAGACAACATTAAAATGAACAGTATACACATACATGAATGCCATAGTTATTTGCTTTATAATTATTGCTATGGTTTTCTATCCTTGCAACTATAGGCTATAAGGCACATTTGGGCGCTATTAATAAAACTGAGAAAAATGAAAAGTCTCCAAAGATTTGAGAATTCTCCAACTTTTTATTAATGAAAATGAGCAGACTGATCATACTTATTGAGGATTTCTCCAAGCCGGAATCTGCTTCAGTCACGTGGAGAAAACTCGGAATTTCTTATTAATAAAATGAAGTAAGTTCTCAGACTTCGGAGAATATTCTTGAGAAATGTGAAGTCGCGTCATTTATAGAATCAGAGTCAAAGAGTTATGTTGTGATTGATTGATATGGCTGCATCTAGGAGTATTACTCGACATATTAATATATAGGTACTATATAAGAAACATAGGGAACAGAGTGCTGCATTGGACTTAAATCGCTCGCTTGAACTCTGTCGAATGTCGCACGCTCGAGTGAGATAAGATCGGTCGTGAAACGCTCGTCATAAATAGAACCACAGTACAAGGTCATCTCACCGACATGTCTTACCTTGTATGGAAGGCGACAGATAAGATACACATATGTTTTGCTCACACGGTAAAAATAAGGCTTTATTTTCTGCGTTTATGACAAACGTCTAATGGAACGTACCAAAACAGTAACATGAAGTTATAAATAAAATCGTATGGAAAACTTCGATATATAGTTATTATTCCTAATTAATAATTAGTCAGCACTTGATTCACCACATATATAATATGATAGGTCCATACATAGTGTTCCGCCTATATACTGCGACAATGTAGAAACGTTTTACAAAATATTATTATATAGCAGTAAATTAATAACAATATTAGTACAGAGATAACGTCACAGAAAATATAATAAAACGAATAATCATGCTGCACAACTGTTACAGACGCAAAGATTGATGCACTAATTATTAGAGAGAGTATTATTATTATTATTATTATTATTATTATTATTATTATTATTACTAGAAAACTTGATACATTTCTTGCATTATCGTGATTGTGTTCTCCGTTTATAATAATTACATTTACATCCAATAACATCTATCATATATGGCAAAAACAAAATTACTCCTGTGTGGGAGGAAAAAAAACACATTTAGCTACAACATTTATATTACATTTTAAAGCTAGTTTTGTAGTTGTACTATGGAGAGGTTAGTTAAACACTGCAAAGTTTTGAAATAATAAACATCTATGATGTTACTACACAGTTAATCACTGTAACAAGAACGAATGTCTAACGCTCGGCTTATACCGTTCGAGGATTTATTGCTCGCGACAATTTTACCCATCATGCATGTGCGCTACCTATCGGATTATGCTATGAACTACTTGGCACTCGAGCGAAAACGTCCGATGCAGACCTCTGATAGGGAATCTTCTCTAAATAATGACAAGTTTTTATATAGACCTAATTGAGAAAGAAAATTTACAGTGGCTACTAGATCATTTCCTTGGTTAATACAACGAAACCAGAGGAGGACCTCTGAGCAATGGACAGAAAATGAGAATTTGTTTGATAGGGCCTATATCTGAGTGACCCAGGTTTCCAAAGTGTGGTAGCAGTTTGTACCCGGGCACAATCAAATCCTCTATGTGGGAAGGGGATCCTGGAAATTGTAAGTGCCCAAATCCACTGCTATGACATAAAATTACGCCTTTTTTTTTTTTGCATCCACAAATTTCAGAATAGAATATTACTTAAGTGAATAATTAATTTTGGACGATTTGAATTAAGTGCTTATAAGATTTACTTAAAGTAATAGCAAGCACAGTAATGAAGGTAATAATAATAATAAAAGTATAAAATAAAAAATGCAGAAACAAAAGTCATCTTACGTTATGCTCTTCACAAAACAGATTTTGTCTCTCTTTCCATTAGGTTTAAAAGCTTCTTTCCCCAGTCTCTTAATAAGATAGACTTATTTCTAGTGATATTTAGATCTGTCTTTTTTAGTCGCTAACTAAATGTACATAGGCCAAATAGAAATGATCGGGGCGAAATTACAATACAAACTGCTGAGCCATTTATACCCGAACCCACACTTTCTGAAGTCGAAATTGCAATAAAAAATCTGAAAAATCACAAGTCTCCAGGTATCGATCAAATTCCAGCAGAATTAATACAAGAGGGAGGAAGCGCATTATCTAGCGAAATGTATAAGCTTGTACTTGCTCTTTGGGAAAAGGAAATTGTACCGGAATAATGGAAGAAGTTCATAATTGTACCTATCTTTAAGAAGGAAGAAAAGACTAAGAATAACTGCAGTAAGTTTCGAGAAAAATCACTTTTGTTGACGTCGTACAAAATGTTATCCAGAGAGGGTTTGGAATTGACCGGATTACTGGTAGCTGTTACATCCCCTGTAGCATAAATAACATTTATGCTCGACCATGCCGAAATGTAGTAATTGTACACCTGGTAGCAGTCCTTTAATGCATGTCATTAAAGTACACCTATTCATTAAAGTTCAGGTTTTCGATTATTCTCGGATATGCAATCGAAAGACAACTAGGGAAATGTCACGGAGGCTGGAAATCCAATACTGTCGCAGAAGGTTATGTTCTGTTACTATAATAATTAGCGTTAATTGTAAATAATATTAAAAAATAAATTCAATTTGTCATCTCGTTTTTCAATTCTAAATCAATTTTCAAGTTATATGAAGACTAATGTTTTCTAAGTTATATCAAGGTCAATTATATTCGTGCCTCGGAAAAAATCAATACTTTCGCGTCTGCGCACATCTCACAATTCAGATCAGTTCCGTTCGTGACTTACGTAACCATAACATGAGAACTTATGAATAATTTCAAGTTAGAAATATGATCGAGCATAAAAAAGTTGTATGAAACTTGCCTATAATGGTAATCAAGACGCTCGTATGAAAATTATGAAACTCGCTTGCGCTCGTTTTCATAAACAAACATACTTGCGTCTTAATTACTACCATTATAGGCTCGTTGCGTAATGTACTATTCTGTGGAGAAATCTGTTATACGTCGCTATCATTTTGATACGTGAGAGAAACTGCGATATTGATTTCAAGATTTTAAATTGCCTGAAGAATTGAATTCGAAATATTTAAACGCGTGCAATGTTTATTTTCTTGCTGAACTGAGATATGAATCAGTGAGTGTTGAGGCAATTTTGATCACTTGTTATAAGGAGGCGACTCATACTTTTTCCTTATAAATGTTGTTCATTCTGAAACAATTAGTTTTTCACATCAAGTTCATGCCTGTATTCATTACGTAACCACATTCTTACATTATACGTATTCCACATTCGAGCTCCGTTACGTCGCCCTAAAGGAACTCACGTTGACACACATTCCAACGCGCACACAGACTACAGCTATTCATATGAGAGAAGAAATGGAGGACGAAGGAAAGAGGAAACAAGGAGAGAATGATAACAAATAGTCTATAAAAATTACATTTCACTTCATTTATAAACTGTATTGTTTATGTTCATCTTGAAGCAAGTAAATAGATAGGTTTGGAAGTAAATCCCGAAAAGACAAAGTATATTTTATGATGATGTCTCGTGACAAGAATATAAAAATAGAAAATTTATCCTTTGAAGAGGTATAAAAATTCAAATATCTTGGAGCAACAGTAACAAATATAGACTAAATGATACTACTCTGGAGGAAATTAAACGCAGAATAAATATGGGAAATGCCTGTTGTTATTCGGTTGACAAGCTTCTGTCATCCAGTCTGCTCTCAAATAAGCTGAAAGTTATAATTTATAAACAGTTATATTATCAGTTGTTCTATATGGTTGTGAAACTTGGACTCTCACTTTGAGAGGGGAACAGAGGTTAAAGGTGTTTGAAAAAAAGATGCTTAGGAAAATATTTGGGGCTAAGAGGGATGAAGTTACAGGAGAATGGAGAAAGTTACACAACGCAGAACTGCACGCATTGTATTCTTCACCTGACATAATTAAGAACATTAAATCCAGACGTTTGAGATGGGCAGGGTATGTAGCATGTATGAGTGAATCCAGAAATGCATATGGAGTATTAGTTGAGAGGCCGGAGGGAAAAAAGACCTTTGGGGAGGTCGAGATGTATATGGGAGGGTAATATTAAAATGGATTTGAAGGAGGTGGGATTTCATTGTAGAGAGTGGATTAATCTTGCTCAGGATAGGGACTAATGGCAGTATTATGTGATGGCGGCAATGAACCTCCGGATTCCTTAAAAGCCATTTGTAAGTAAGTAAGTAATTTTTATGTTCATATGTGTGTAATTAAAATTTCACAAATGCACATAAAATAGCTAATATTTTATTTCTGTTAGAAAGCTCGGCATTTACGAACACACAAATGTTAAAGAATATGAACTTTCGTCTATTCATCCCTAAAAATGTGTTCATAGAAAGGGATTCTAGTCCTCTCAGCTACAAGTACAACGGGTACCTTTTTCACTGAGGGTATGGCTAACACCGATCCCATACACTGGCTGAAATTTCATGAAAAAATTTCATCCCCCATAAGGACTGGAACAGCACTCATTCGGTAACCTTTTTCAGGCATGATGTATTAGGCAGAACGCTACCGCGCAGGACATAGTTAATGTTAGACGTTAAAAAAATAAGAGCTGTAAAGTATTTCATATCTTATTACGGCATATAGCCGAAGATCAAATCAACAAGCGATTACAGAAACAGTGAATATGTTTGGTAAAACAACAAGGAAATAGATGAATAGACCCTACTGTGCGCCCCGTATTTTGACCAAGAAAACTAGATCTGGTCAGTCAAAACAAGAGACATTGCCTCACATTGCTCCGTTAGTCCACCCTGATTCCCTCAACAGCTGACTGTCGTAGGCCTAATAGAAATTATGACGTAAAACGTTTGTTGCAAGTCATACGTCATTCTGGCAGCTGTAACACGTAACATCAGTGTAACTGTCCGCGCTTCGAGACCAGATGGTCAAGGACACGCGTGGCCATGGTAGCGTGACATTTCGCCCCTCCCTTTAGAATATACTTATACAATGTTAACTTCATACTGAGTGAACTCTGTGAACTTGCATCATCTTTCAGCGTTTATGGGGAACTTAGAGGAAAGAGATTTCTATTTCCTTAAGCTCTAACTGCCTACGTATACGACTATAAAGTGAAAGGGAATTTAACTCGCTACTTTTAACTAATGATAAATCATCACGGGACTAGAAAAGGATTTAATACCTCTTTGCCGTCTTAAGCATTCGAGGATTCAATCCTGGCCGAGAGCCCTATGGCTCTTAGTATGGATTCCTCCGGGAGAAAAGTAAACCTGTGTGTCCCGTGTTTTAGATTTACAGCACGTAATAAAACTCTGTCCCTGATATTTAATTTTCAGTAAGTAGTATTAGATACATAAATATTAAATAAGTAGACATATATATTTTGTGCGAGATCGTGCGTATTTGCTTGGTTTCCGCACAAAGCCAATCCGCGGAAAGTGTAAAATTCCACACTCAGTATTCCCAACCTAACACACATAACAATTTCCCTCTTCTTACCGCTTAAGTGACATATTGATTTTACTGCTTTAGGCTTTTAACATATTATTTTTAGAGACGTTCAATATAGTAATAATTATAAATTGGAAACTTACCACTGCAATTTCACCTAAATTGCACTGTTAATTACTGTTTTTAAATATTTGCAAAAATTAAGTAAACTCTACAACTCCACTAAAGTTACTGCATTTGTGATGCAAGTAACATTAAGGAAGCCGTGAAAAAAATCAACAGGATTCCAGACTCATCATGGCGGCTACTTTGAACGAAGGAGATGTGGATCTTGAAGTTGAAGAGGCTTGGGAACAAGGCTGTGCTTCTCTGGTTCCCGACAAATCCAGAGCAAGGTATGAAAGAGCCTATAATATATTCACAAATTGGTTGGAAGGAAAAAAAAGAGAAATTAATGAAAAAACAATGCTTGCTTATTTCGTGAAAAGGACCACAACTTTGAAATCTGCTAATAGTCTGTGGTCAGAATATTCAATGTTAAAAACTATGATAAATTTGAAGTATGGTATCAATATTGGACAATTTTCTAGTTTGGTGAATTTTTTAAAGAAGAAAAACGTTGGGCAAATGCCAAAAAAAAAAAAAAAAAACTAAAGTTTTCGACAGAGAGGACATGATTAAATTTTTAATTGAAGCTCCTGATGACACTTACTTGATGATGAAAGTAGTTATGATAATGGGAATAGCTGGTGCTTGTCGGAGGGATGAGATTACAAATTTGACTATTGATGACATTGAAGACAGGGGTTCAGTCATTGTTGTGAATATTCCCAATACAAAGACAAAAATTTCCCGAACATTTACAATCATTGACAAACCCGATGAAGAAGTTCATTTTTTGAAAATTTTTCGAAAATATGTAAATCTCCGACCAATAAATGCTGCATCACGTAGATTCTCCCATCGATTTTCTAATGGGAAATGTACGAACCAAGTTGTCGGAATTAACACTATTGGTCGAGTGCCTTCAAATATTGCAAAGTTTTTAAACTTAAATGATCCAGATTCATACACGGGACATGCATTCAGAAGAACATCAGCTACTTTATTAGCAAATACAGGAGCCGACATCCTTGCTTTGAAACGGCATGGTGGTTGGAAGTCTTCGACGGTGGCAGAGGGATACGTCCAACATTCTATCTACAATAAAATACAGAGTACCGAAAAGATTTTGCACGACAAAAGCAACATTGGTACTAGGATTCACAAAACTGCAACCACAGTCTCCAGTGCATCGACTTCCTGCCAGACGGAGGGTTTATCAAATGCTGCTATCTATAGTGCTAATGCTTCAACTTCGACGGAAACTGGGAAATCAATATTCATGCAAAAAAGTTTCACAATAGAAAAAACTGGTGGTGGTGCTCCAGTAACTCTGAATAACTGCACAAATGTAACAATTAATTTCAATGTGCAGAATTAGATGTCAAATATATTTTCCATTTCTAAACATCTCCTTGACCGGCAGAATTAAACTTGCCGATGTTATTACTGCAATATGTTATATAAATAATTTTGTTAAAGGATTAAAATGAAAAATAAATCATTACATAACCTTACCGTTTGTTTTAAGTTCGCATTTATAGACTGGGGGGGGGGGAGACAGACGTATATCACGGCCTGCTGGAATATAGTAAACACAGAAAACATTTTAAAGCAACAATGTTGAAGATAGATATTTTTGTTTTACAACTTTGCCGTCATTGAACAGAAACCAAGATGAAGATTTCATTGCAACTAATTAGAAATTCCTCTTTCAGGTATGTAATAAACGATCTTCGCACAAAATAATGTACGATACACGAGCGGTATGTTTTCTTTCAATTCTCGGAAATTAAAAAAGCTCAACTACGTTTCGCTTTTTCAAACTTTTCCTCGAACATGAAAACTTCAACATACCGCTCTTGTAACGCATATTACTAATATACCGTATGTGTAGGCTATGTACATATGAACAGAGTATATACAGGGTGAATCTTCTCATCCTGCGGATTGGTAACTAGGCAAACTTGCATTTTACAGACGATGTAAAATGCAGGTGTTCACATCGCATTCACCAGCCCGTTCGATAAGGCTACGATGTTGACCTGTGTGATTGGGCAACGGTTAACACGTTGGATTGTCCCGGTGCAGGTCCGGGTTCAAATCATGGCTCTGGATACATACTTTTTTTTTCTCCATAATCTACCTGTGTTTCGAAAACGTTCTAGAAAAGCATGTTTTCTGTCCGAATGCTTAGAACATTGAATTTGCCTATAAATAGGTGGTTCCAGCCGCTCGTGCTCAGTGCGGTACGTAGCAGTCAATTCGGTCGAAAGTTATACGACGCATGGAACTGTGTATACGGTACAGTCTGTAAAACGCCGATACTGCAAAACTTCTCAATCCGCAGGATGAGAAGATTCATCCAGTATATAAAATATATTACATACGTAATATGTATTTTTTTTATTTTAGTAGGTTATTTTACGACGCTTTATCAACATTTTAGGTTATTTAGCGTCTGAATGAGATGAAGGTGACAATACCGGTGAAATGAGTCCGGGGTCAAGGACCTAAAGGTACCCAGCATTTGCTCATATTTGGGTTGAGGGAAAACCCCGGAAAAAATCTCAACCAGGTAACTTGCCCCGACCAGGAATCGAACCCGGGCTAACCGTTACTCCACAGATGTGGACTGTACGTATATATATGTATGTATGTATGTATGTATGTATGTATGTATGTATGTATGTATGTATTCGGAGTGAATCCTAACTTTTTTGAAAATCTTCGTGTGTGTTCCTTGATGAAAAACGGTAATAAATACGTATGGTATCGCAAATGTAATTTATCAGGATGAAGTCAATTTGTTTTGCTCTTCGTAAGGTTACACTTGTCACATTTTCGTGAGAATGTAACACTAAATACAAGAAGAAAGCTGGCATTTATGCATATTAAACCCCACCACATTTCTCTCGTCTTGTCAGAGATAATTTTTTATGAACACTGCTCCCTCAACAGTGGACTCGACTCGGTGATAGGCCTATGCCATTGCCATCAGAATCACCAGACTTCAATCCCCTGGATGTTAATATGTGAAGTCAATTTATACGTTTATGAAACATAGCCCTATGTAAGCAGTGAAGAATAACACTGGGAATGTGTGCAGAATGGATACCAGATGACCTCAAGAGAAACAAGTGTGTAGACGAATTCATCTATCTCGGGTGCGTCGTGCTTAGGCAGGTGTGGAAATTGGAGCTAACTTTAAATGTTAGTTATGAACGGGAATATAACCAGAAGTGACACTTGGAATAAAGCAAATCATTGAAACTTTCCGTTAAAAACACTTGTCAAGACAAACATAGACGGTACAGTAAGAATACCTTTATCAGCAAAGAGCGGTCGACAGTATCTCTAAAACCAGCTCCACATATAATCCTATCAGCTCTGTTCTGCAGAACATATGCGTTCTGCTGTAGACGAAGTGCTTCTGGAAGATTGAACTCGTCTCTTAATCGTCTTAAATAAACGTTAATTTAGTAACTGTAATTGCAAGTTCAGGAGAAGCTTTAGAACTTTTATAATGCACTATATCGATGAACCGTTATTGGATCGGTGACTTGCGAATTTTGAAGTCCTTATGCTGGATTCGACACCCTAGTTTTTAGTGTTGCTACCAAGTTCGTGCTTTTGCTGTTTCGTGGGTAAGTCATGGCATTACGGTGATGGTCACGTGACTGCCCGGAGTGGGTTAAGAAAGTAACGTCCACCGCTCACAAGGACAAAGGAGAAAATTGTTGCCTGGATACAGGGACAATTACCCATCAGTTGCACACTGCTGGTTCCACGACATCATTTATGTGAGTTGCATTTTTGTATATAAATTGAGTTGACTCTGTCCTTACGGAGACCGGTTGTGGACGGGAAGGGCGTGACTTTGGCCCTGGACGGAGGAAATTTTGTTCCTCCGTAACTTCCCGAGTTCTCCGCTGTCTCCAGTAGTAGCATATGCAGCGGGACGGTGTTCAATTCGCAACAAGAAAGTTTAGATTTATTTGTTCCATAGGCGCGAAATATTTGTTGGTCTTCTGTTTACTATTCCGGATTAAGCTGTGTACTTGAGCCAAGCTTACCAAAGATACGGTCTGGCGTGCCGCTACTTGCTGATCTCTAATATTCCTTTTTAGTTGGTTATTTAACGACGCTCTACCAACAACTAGATTGGAATGGAATTTTCGGGACGGGGCACTATGACCCAGCACTGCGACCTTTGACGATCAGTTGCACTAAACCTCAAACTAGTCGCATTCTCAAACCCACACCGGCTTACTACACTAATGTTCGCTGCGTACCCTGGTTTCGAGCAAGCCAATCTACTCGTCCCTAGGCCAGTCCCCTCCATGAGTCGCGAGCCGGCATTCGGGGAATGCCATGAAATGATAACGGAATGGAGAAATGTTGACGGAATGATGTAGATGCCTAATATGGCGAAACGGGAGAATCCCGAGAAAAACTCCGACTGCGACCTTTTCAGCCATAAGAGTCACTATGGATTTTTCAGTGAAAAATCCCAGGCCTGACCAGGACTCGAACCAGGACCAGCTGCGTGACAAGCTGAAGGTCTGACCACTACGCAGAGAACTATTAGGTTACTTAGCATCGTTGGGATTGGTGACAGCGAGATGTTGTTAGGGGAGATGAGGCCGACGATTCGCCATTTGATTACCTGACATTCGCCTTACAGTTGGGAAAAACCTCGGGGGAGAAACGCAACCAGGAAATCAGCCCGAACAGGGATCGAACCTACGCCCGAGCGCAACTCTGGATCAGCAGACAAACGCGCTAACGCCTGAGCTACACCGGGGAGTGATTTCTTATATTGTTTACAAATGTAAACAAGTATGTTGAGTAATTATAAAATACTCAAGAACTTTCAAATGAGCATAATAATAATAATAATAATAATAATAATAATAATAATAATAAATAATAATAATAATAATAATAAAGAATGATAATGATAATAAGCAGAAAATGCGAAAGATTGGAGCAGAAGATAGGAAAGATGGGATAATGTTGGGTTTGCAGTGAAAGATCTGCCCTTGAAGAAAAAACTACATAGTACAGGGACATCATTTTATTTTTACTTCAATTTTTATTGTACCTGAGTTTTTGAATGTACTTCACTCCCACCCCTTCTACTAATGAAGTTCCAACTCCACACAGACAAGACCGCAGATAGTAAGCAGTACTGAGTTACTGAGTATAGTACGTTCCAGAAATATGTTCGCGTTTTCCAGTGACGAAAGAGCTTTCAATATTGAATCATATTTTCGCACAGGTACTGTCCGTTTGCCTACGTCGCATCCCGATTTCCCCCACCTGCTTCTGCTCGCCCCTCTGTAAAAGCTGGGCTGTCTTAGCTTTTTTCTGAAAACATTAATTTCTCTTAGGAATTGGGCGTTTACGTAATATTATACAGCTGTTTAATTTAACTTAAATAAAAGGGCCTCGTTAAGTAATTAACTGTCACGTGATTTCCTCCCTTTCTACAATCCTGCGGCACAACCACTTGGACGGACAGTAGATAGCATGTCTGAGTAATTTTATCTGTGCGGGTCGGGCAGAAGTGAAGATTGAATTTATAGTACGTAAGGTACTCTTTTATAGAGTAGGTACCGAATTATTTCAACATGAGTTACTAGTACGAAGGACGAAACTGGCAATTGGAATTAGATGCAATAGTCTATAGTGCGATAATATGCACAAAAGAACTGAAGCCTGTATCGAAATGAACGGCCACCATTTTCAAAATTGTGTTTAAATATTTATATTATGATTATTTTTCAATTTAACTTCTTTCTCTATATTGTACGCTAATGTACTGTAGACAGTATAATATACACTGCATAATGAATACGTTCGCATGGATAACTCACTTCGTGAGTAAAAACACTTATTCTTAATACAGTACTGTACTTTGATTAAAGAAAAGCCTAATGAAAATTATCAAACTCAAAATCGCGATATTTCCTGGTTTACGTAAATGAACTACTTTTCTTCCTTCCTATACCTAGTAGAGTGATTTGTGTTTTACGCCAGTATCATCGAACTCCAGTCTTGGAGGGGGGAGCAAGCAGTTTTTCCGGTTCTCTAAAGGTATAGACAGGTTAATATTAAAAATGTTAGTAAAAATAAAATGATGTTCCTGGATAATTGAATGAATGATAATAGTCGAAGAGAGAAGATAATACATTTCAAATTTATTTTTAAAATAAACTTGGGAAACACAATGTCATGGAATGGCAAAAAAAGTCACTCACTCACTCACTCACTCACTCACTCACTCACTCACTCACTCACTCACTCACTCACTCACTCACTCCATGGTTCTATGTCTTATGAGAAATGCCTGTTATTATTCGGTTGAGATGCTTTTGTCATCTAGTCTGCTGTCAAAAAATCTAAGGGTAGTATTCATAGACATTTCGCAGCACGCGCTGCGAGCGTACTAAGCTAGCCCCGGCTATCCACTGGTTACTAGTACAGAATTCAAATCATATCCTATCGCTGACACTGGTTTATGAATACGAAAAACGCTGATAATCCACCGAAAGCCCGCGCTAAAAATGTTTATGAATACGGCCCTTAAAGTTAGAATTTATAAAACAGTTATACTGTATTACCAGTTGTTCTGTATAGTTATGAAACTTGGACTCTTACTTTGAGAGAGGAACAGAGATTAAGGGTGTTTGAGAATAAGATTCTTAGGAAAATATGTGGGGCTAAGAGGGATGAAATTATAGGAGAATGGAGAAAGTTACTCAACGCAGAACTGCACGCATTGTATTCTTCACCTGACATAATTAGAAACATTAAATACAGACGTTTGAGATGGGCAGGGCATGTAGCACATATGGGCGAATCCAGAAATGCATACAGATTGTTACTTGGGAGGTCAGAGGGATAAAGGCCTTTGGAGAGGCCAAGACGTAGATGAGAGGATAATAAACATGGATTTGAGGCAGGTGGGATATGATGATAGAGACTGGATTAATATTGCACAGGATAGGAACCGATGGAGGGCTTATGTGATGGCGGCAATGAACCTCCGAGTTCCTTAAAAGCCATTTGTAAGTAAGTAAATATAGTTATCTATTACTAGTCCTGCAAGATCCTTTTGTTGTCTCGTACTTCTAACTACAATATACTTCGTTTTCTCTTGGTTAAATTGCAACCCCCAGAGATGAATTTTATTGTTAGTTTCTATCTATAATTGCAACGTTGTTTGCACAGGCAAGATATTGAAGTGATAGATGGCTCTGATTGGTTGAAATTTAACGAGTTCTTACACTTCATTGGTGAATTGGTACATGAGCGAAATGGTCCTTTTAGAGGCGTTTTCTTAATATTTAATACTTTGATGAGTCAATTATTCATGCATGTAGTTTTTTCTTTATCCTTCTTTAACCTCCTTTCTGTGTCTTATAAGGCAGTGCCCGTAGTGGTGGAATAAGTCAATTCGTTTGGATCACACACGAGACACGGACTGTGAGGGACTTTATGGTGAGGAGTCAGCTTGACGCAGAGACCACTTTCTAGAAGACAACATGAACACGTACAGTACATAGACAACGGACAAAATGTTTGGGGTAGATGAAAAGTAAATTCTAATCCGGCATTCGCCTTTGCGAGTGGAGAAAACGCCTAAAAAACCCACGGGATTTGAAACTGGGCCTCGCAATTGGAGTCCGAGACGATATCTCCTCGATCATCCCGCTCGGTCGTCCGAGTAGTTTGCATATGAAATGTCAGATTTTCTTCTCAAGATGTGATATTTGTGATGATAGAGCATTTTGAGGCAGGTTTTCTCTAACATGAATTACTATACCAGCTAACTAACATGAATTACTATACCAGCACATTTAAATAATAATGCCTTAAATAATGCATGTGTTAATAAATTACTTCGATTTCTCTGTCCGTTGTAATTTCACCACAGTCTAGTATATACAATCATGTAGCTCAATACGTAGTAAATATGCATCCATAGATAGTTCCTAACCACTAGGATCGCTAATATCACCTCATTACAGACAATGCGAAATAGTACCGGCACAGTCTATTGTTCCTAGCACCATCACAACTCAAGCTTCGTGACTGTATATACTAGACTGTGGACACACTATCAATGTTGCTTAATTATCCCGTCATCTTTTGATAACTTCTGTAACTGCAAAGCTACATTAAATCAACTATTGTCAATTGCCTCTGCATAGTGTTGGGGTTTATGGTGTTCACTCTAGCACATAGAGAATTACATTTCTTACGCTAACGTGAGGTAAACGTAGATTTCCAGCCCGTTTCGACTACTTTGTTGTGTCGTTCACGTCGTGCGATTATTGAGGCCATTGTTCCAAAGTATTCTCACGGGTATCTGGTCATCGCATTCTCTTCGCTGTGAACTGTCTTGTGCGTCAAGATTCTTCCTTCTCGATTTCTTGTTATTCTTGTCGGTGTCTTTGACACCGTGTTGTGCTTGTAGGCTAAACACTTCGTGCAGGCGTTAGTGAAATTTTATAATGGGAGAAACAAGTTGGGAGTTCAACTTGAATTTAATTGAATTGAAATGTTTTGTGAATGTAATAAGATATTTATTGCCTTGCATTATTAAATATGAGATTCTGAAATCGTATAATGTTACAATACTTTTTCTTCTGTTACTGAAGATGACAATTTTTTACTTTGCTGTTAAATGAATTCGAGATTTTACGCAGAAATATACGTTTTTAGATTATGTTGTGTGTATGTCCGTCTGTTCGCTATCTAGTGGTCACACTTATTTTCAGTATCCTATGGGAAGTCATCGGCGTAGCTCAGGTGGTAGGCACGTTGCCTGCTAATCCGGGGCTGCGCTCGGGCGTGGGTTCTATTCCCGCTTGTACTGATTACCTGGTTGTTTTTTCAGAGCTTTTCCCCAAATATAAGGCTAATGACAGTCACATGGAGAATCTTCGACTTCATCTCGCCAAATACAATCTTGTTATCACAAATTCCAACTACGCTAATTAACCTGGTACTTGATATAGCGCCGTCAAACGCCCGCTAAATAATTACGAGTGTGATATGATAATTTATACAGAGGATTATACATTAAGAAAAAAAGCATTGGTTTTATGGGCCTTGTCTATTACCACAGTCTAGTATATACAGTAACGATGCTCAATACGTAGTAAATATGCATCCATAGATAGTTGCTAACCACTAGGATCGCTACTGTCGCCTCATTACAGACAATGCGAAATAGTACCTGCACAGTCTATTGTTCCTAGTACCCTCATAAACTGAAGCTTCGTGACTGTATATACTAGACTATGCTAGTACTGTGGTAGGTATATTTTTAGGCGCTTCTATGGCAACTATTCATTTGATGGAAAAGTCCCTTACGCTGAATTCATTTTTGTCAACGTGGAATCTTCTATAGTAAAAATTAATGTTTCTTCAGTTGAAATAAAATAACAAACAATAGCAGTACAGTATATCGGTAGATTTATAGATGCCGCTTATATTTTTGTGATGTTCGAAGTAAGTTATTTTTTTTTAAGCTAGGGTGAATATTTAGGTTATTTTGTAAGCTTTAGGTTAATGTTTAGGTCATACTTTCTGTATTATTATTTATTTTCATTTGAGTATTAGGTCTAACTACTGTATTAAATAATTATTTATTTAGCTAGCTAGCTAGCTAGTAGGCAAATTAAGTACAAATTAAAATTATAAAACAAAAATGTTTCAAGCCACTACCGTAAGAGCCAGGCTCGTGTACGACGTGGTCTTAGCCAGTAATATAACATAAAATTTACAAAGACAGTTTAATGTTAATTAACTTAATTCAAACCGATAAATAACACACAAGAGCAAAAAAAAGAAAAGAAGAAGAAGAAGAAGAAAGAGGAAAAGAGAGAAAAATACATTTAATATAAATTGATAATCAGACAGAAGTCAGTGATATTCCATAAAAACATGAATATAGTCGACAGAAATAAAAGGGTAAAAAATACACACATTTGTTAATATTATATATCGTGAATAATTTTATAAATTTCATTTTTAAAGGGTTCAATTTTAAAATATTTCAGATTTGGAAAATAGTTTGTAATTTTATTATAAAGTCTTGAGCCGAAACTAGCACCATGTTTAAGAGTTTCTCTTGTACGACATTTAGGCTCAATTAATGGGAAAGTACTTTTGTCTTCAGTACGATATTCATGTAGATTAGATTGATGTTTTATTTGATTTCTGTAGTAGTAAGGTAGTAAACTATATTTATAAATTTCTTCAATAGTTAATATTTTAAAGTCTGTATAAATTAATTTTTTTGGGTAATCCATATTTTTGGTTAGACAAATTTTTATTAATCTTCTGTGTAATAAAATTAATGGATTAAGTACAGATGATGCTACTTCACCCCAGTTTTATTTTGTATCAGCATTGACGATAAAGCTGAGAAAAGAAAAAAAAACTCTGCCTATTATTAATGTCCAATGTAGAGTCGTAATTCGAATTACTCAAACTGGATGACTTCATGGTGTTATTATTAGGTCTATACATATATTCCCCTACTTAATGAAGGAAAATAATATATATACATACACGTATTAGCAGTTTGTCTTGTTTAAAAGGTTTTGCATTTTGAATTAATATTATCTGTAGTTTCAGCGTGTTTGTTATCGACTCTAAATAAAAACGTTTGAGATTTAACTTTGTCTTCTGTTACGTAGTTTGTTGTTGTCATTCGATATTGTACAGGCCTACATATTTTTAAACACCGACTGTGAACAAATATTGACATTTAGTTGTTAAATAGGTTTAATGAGAAAAGTTCGTATTTTACTGAATTGTAAGAGCTATCATTTTATCACACCTGATGAACTGAGTCAAAAGTCATTTACCTACGAGTAAAGCGAAACCTTCTAAAGCAAGTCACTGAATAATAAGAGAGGAGAATTTTCAGAAGGGAAAGAATACTTTAGCAATGCTATTATTTTAAAATAATTTTAATACTGATGTAATTTAATGTTCATATTTTACGTATTTTTATATTTGAAGTGATTTCCTTCAAACTTGTGTCACTTCAGTGATCATTTTTAAGTATTCTTAATTTCTCAAAATCCGGACCCTGCTGATAAGTGACTATCGCTTGACAAGACATCTGCAACTTATGAGTTGTTATTTAGTCAACTGTCCGAAGACAGGTCTGACCCTTACAAGTGATACCAAGAAGGCATCACTTATGAGGCAACTAGGCCAGGAGATAATGAGGTAGGGAACTTATGAATATTACCTGTGATTTCTGGGTGATGTGAAAAGAGAAACTTTTTACATACATTGCTTCAATTATTTAAGCTAGATTCAGCCAAATGCGAATTTCTTAGAAACTGTTCTTTTGCTGCTAAGAATTGAGTAGGGATTAAACCAATTAATCTGAGCAAGTTTTTACTGACTTTTTAACTATCTGTTTAGTCTCTGTACATGGGTCGCAGAGTGAGGTTACTTGCTTAAAGATCATTTTAGGTTTCTATAAAGAAATAATAATAGGATAAAGAAGACGCGCAGCTGTAACGTTGTATGGGAACCACGATTGTGAGATTGAATTCAGAGGCCTCATTTAAGGGATTAGGTACAACTTACAGCAGTTAAATTTTGGAAATATTCAACATGTTTTTCCTCCATTACGGTATCTTGTACAATAATGAAAATTAATATGTGTAAAACATTGCCCTTCTGCTATATGATAAATATATTTTTACGATTAAAAAAAAATATTTATATATTTTTTCGAAATTCAAAATGCTGGCAGTTCACTGCGCAGTGATGAAGCGTTTCCCTCATAACTCAAAAACTATCCAACATTCTGTGATGAAATTTTTTGTCTGTATTTATGCATATCATGTCTACAATATGATACAAAATCACTTCTCTACCTTTGATAGATTGTCTGATAAAAAATAAATTCATTTTAAAAAATGGTCAGGTATCAGTATTTTCTTCTAACACAAAATAAAGAAAAAAATATTAATTACTAAGGAATGTAGTTGAAAGAGCATGATATTGTAAACATGAGTTTCAGCAATAAAATAAAAGAGAACATGAAAAAGTTAACAGATTTATGAGTTATGAGGGAAACGCTTCATCACTGCACAATGAACTGCCACCGTTTTGAATTTTGAAAAAAAAAAAAAAATGTATATAACTTATATATATATATTTTTTAATCGTAAAAATATTTTTTTTTTCATATAGCAGAAGGACAGTGTTTTACACATACCTATTTTCATTATTGCACAAGATAGAATAATGGAGGAAAAAAATGTTGAATATTTCTAAAATTTTACTGTTGTAAGCTGTACATAACCCCTTAAGAAGGCAGAGGGAGTAATTGGCCTCCTTCCCGAGTTTAAGATTAAAAAAATTGATAATTGAATAGTAGTACTAAAAATGTGAGAACTCTTCTTGCTTTAATGATTGTTACCTATTTTAAATAAGAGTACAGTATTTGTCAATTAAAATTTTAAAAAACTTTATCAGTAAAATTGTGTGTGTTCATTTGTTCGCACTTACGTAATATTAACAGCAAGGAGTACAAACTAGTCCTATATGTGGAAACTGGAAATGTGCTGTAAAATGGAGTAAACTTGTCTATAAAAAGAGACGCTATCAGCTCTTATTTGTGAGTTAAATTAATAAAAAAAAAATACTAAATAAATGGAGAAAAAAACAATGGATTGAAAAAGTATTTTGAGTGTATCTGATATAATGGTTTATTTTTTATGGCGAAGTTTACTTCAGTTTACGGTACGGAAAATAGTTCATTTCAGAGGAAATAGGGAAGAAGTAGGCCTACTCCACTTGGTATATCCTATAAGAAATTCCCTAAAAAATCTTGCTCCTCGCCCAAGAAAAAACTGAAATGGCGCTCCTGATTAAATTCCTTCTAGGACATGATGTTTTCAGTGACTGTCCTGTATTGTCTTTTCTGACACCAGATCGTAGTTTTATCTTGTGTTCGTCTAATCTAAGGTCGAAAGAAACACTAATCTGGGGCTTTGATTAAACCCGCTAGGGGTATGAAAACTTACAGCATTGAGATTTATACTGGCCGCCACTTAGGAAGGCAGCCCAATTCAGAACACTTTACTACTTAGACTGTGAGCAGTGCTGGAGTATAGATGTTATTGTTTAAATGTTTGTATTAATTACAGTAGTGTAATTCAGTAATCAAAGCTGCATCTAATGTGACTATTTTAATTCCCGGAAGTTGAATAACGCTATTCCACGAGATTCTGTATGCTCAGGATCGCTCTAAACCGGACCGCCTTCTTATTTGACGGTCATTATAGCCGATTATCTAAACACACGCGTTTAACCTGCAGTTGGATCCTCAAGTGATTCTACAAGACTCTGTAGACAATGTACGGTATATAGGGTTGATTTTCTGCGAGTACTTTGCTTCCTTTTTCCATTGTTTCTGTCTTGTCGCTATTTCGTCTCAGAAAATCTTGACGTTTAAATGGGATCATTATCATCTGATAAACGAGCCTGTAACCTTCGAGAGGCGGTGTATTTCTTCACCCATGGTGTATGTTCACTTCTTACAGTCAAGTCGAACTTAGCCAGAAACTGTGTTTCACCAAAGGAACGCGATTCGATACCTGACATCTTTTGAGATGTAGCCTGCTATTGTGAACAGTAGGGTAGTAATGTGTGGAGATTTTCTTCCATTACTTTGTCGTAGTTCCACCATTGCTACATTATCGTCTACATAAATAAAGATGTGATTTGCCGGAATTTCACTAATTACAGTATTACCCACAATACACTAAAATTTGTCAAGCTAAAATAAATTTTCAGAGCAGGAAAATTATTTATATGTAGGCCTATGTGATGGAAAATTATCCGATTTGATTCCTGACTTGGTACTTATTAAAGCAGTTTTAATCCCTATCCTAGTGTAGTTCGTTTTCTTCATCTTTTCAATCTGACAGCACTTACATCAAACTTGAGTAATTATTAATAGTTGTGGCTTTTTGATTTGTTGTCTGTCAGAACGTTTGTAATGTAATGTCAGCGGCTAAATAATGCAGAGGTGAAAATTGAGTCAAGGGAGTGAGTGATGAAATCAATTTAGGTATTTGTGTAAATTAGAGTAAAACTATTAGTCTGATTAAATGGATGGAAATTTAATAACAAATTCACCGAATGCCATAGAATTTGAGACAAGATGTGCACAGGATTTTACTTCAACTGTCAATTCCAAATAACTTTTCTGTTAAGATCTACAACAATTTATCAGTAAATTGGTTCCGGATGTCGCTGAATTCGGAAAAACTGTCAAAGAACCTTTATGAATGAAAATTCATTATTCACAACTTGGCAGTAACGTCTCTTTTTGAATTAAAATATAATAGTAAATTTACTCAAGATGTGTAAATATAATAGTAAATTTACTCAAGATGTGTAAAAAAAAAAAGAAAAATATCTAGCTATTAGAATTTAATAGTAATTCCTGAACTAGATAGAGACATTTGAAAATTTTATTATTAAATGTTCCCCAGTTCTGTTGGAAATGTGATAAAATTCATTTCAATTTACACTGAAGTTTGGAATTGTTCAAGGACAAAATACTCAGGTATTTAGCAGATGAATTAGTCTGGGTGAATTTTAATAGGCCTAGTAAATGAATTTTTAGATATGCTGTCAAATCTAAGAAGTGTTGAAGTATTAAATTCAGTGGAAATGCATTTTTAGATATTGCAATGGTAACGGTTCAGATTGACTTATACATTTGCAGACATTACTTGAGTAAACTGGTGGAAGATTAATAACTCTAACTGGGTATCTGCCACTAAATTGTATGTATACAAGTAACAAATTTAATTGAAATCCATCTTCATGTTAATTTCTCAACTGGACGTGAATGTTTGTGGAGGTTTTTAGGTTATCCTGTGAGAAGTCAATAAGGAGCTAGTTCACATCATCTTTGTTATTAAAGTAAGTTGGAAGATAGTGTCACTAAATATTTTAATAAAACAACTAACGTCTTAGATAGATGTGTCTATTTGGAAAATTTTATACCGAAAGTAACAGCAACTTATATATTGCTAAAAGTGTCCAACAGGAGGATTTCCTGATCTGTCACCAGAGTTGAGAAGTTTGATCAAGTACGAATTGTAAAAACATTCCGTCCACTAGATTCCTAACGGTACTCCTCAACTAACCTTTTTTTCTGAAAGAATCGATGGTATATGTGTATTGAGACTTCGAACAAGATAAAATTTGATGAAGATCCCATCGGACTGACCTTGGCGTGGAGGCACTTCCTGAAGAGTGAATTGCTCATGGTGTCCGCGCTACCGGGGTGTTGGCATGTTGAGGCACTTCACACCACACTCACTACACTCACACCTGCACACGTTTCCAGCGACCGCGCGACTGACTCTGAAGACAGAGTGGCCTTCTTACCACCACCAAGAGGTCATCGCACTCGCAGCGCCATGCAGCGGGCTCTGCAATAAACACCGACCTTGTCTTAATCCACCGACCGAATTTCTTCAACTTCTTATTCATCTTCCTCCCTCTCCCCAGTCTGAGGTGTTGTTACACTTGTCTTTACTTTCATTGTGGTCTGTGTACGCTACTTTTCCCTTCTACTACAAGTGGTTACCACCCTTTCTTGTACTGTACTCTCGTTGGCGTATAACTTTTTTACAGTCACCACCACCACTACCACCAATGACTGCATCTTTTGGTCCTATTTTTCCTCACTTTGGTGGAAATTTTTGAACAATGGAAATTCACAAGTAACGTATGCAATCGTATGGAAATACCATTGAACTCCTTTACGATCATTACCAACCGAAATTGAAGCCTAGACCATTCGATTTATAACCAGATACGCTGTCGTTTGGGCCACAGTGGACCACCGTCATAAAGAAGATCAGTTTTTTTTTTGGTTGAACATTAAAAAAAAAATAGTGAAAAATAAATAAAATATTGTGCTGATAGTTTAAAATGTGATAGTAATTTCGTAACTATTTTTAAACCAAGTAAAGTCACATCTTAATTATCAATAATCTTATTCACGGCATTGTATTTGCAACAATCAAGAAGCCACCCGGCGTAGCTCAGTCGACTAAGGCGCTTACCTGACGTCTCGGAGTTGCGCTCGGGCGTGGGTTTGATTCCCGCTTGAGCTGATTATCTGGTTGGATTTTTTCCGAAATTTTTCCCAACCAGGCAATCAGTTTCTAATCCTAGGGCTCATCTCGTCAGATATCACTTCGCTATCACCAATCCCTTCGACGCTAAATAACCTAGTATGCTAGGTTATTTAGGCAACATTCAAAACATAGCACTTCCGTTTTCGAGTATCACGTGACGTCATTGTTCCACATCCAGTAACTGATATTGACAGACGTGATAGAGATGTAGACCATTTTACACTTTGACCTTAAAAACGCTAACATAGTAGGAATAGAACAATGCTATACTTCACTATATACAGAGAATAAAGCGTAGGCCTACTTCACAGGAGCAGCTCTGTATTCTTCTAGAGTCAATACAAATGACTTAATCCCCAATCCAGTCTGACCGATAGGAGCATTTGGTTTCTGCTCACTTCGAAATGAATGTTGCCGAGTCATAGTTGATATAGCATCATTAAATAATCAAGTTAAAAATATAGCTGTTAATAATAATAATAATAATAATAATAATAATAATAATAATAATAATAATAATAATAATAATAATAATCTTTTGCAGGTGTCATCGATTAAATTAATGTACTGTATTTCTTTAAAATAAATAAACAATAAATGTCATTTTAGTTTTTATCGCAGAAATTAAAATTTTCGCAGGAACAACCAATTTCTCAACAATTCGCGACAATTTACTGACATAAATCAGTCACATTTATGATGAAACCTATATAATATACTTCTTGGTGCACCTCTCAGGCACATTTTGAATTTACCGCTATTAAAAACAAGACCTTGATCATAATTATTTTTCTAGATACCTGATGACGATCTCTCTCTCTTTCTCTCTCTCTCTCTCTCTCTTTCTCTCTCTCTTTCTCTTCGTATATCTCTGTCCAGCAACAAAAAGATATACGTATTTAAAATTCTTGTCTTTTATTTGATGAATCAAACCTTGTTTTTGACGCATGTCTTTGGACGAAAGCAGTAGGTTTGTAATTTCTGACTTTCGTATCTGTTCTCTGAAATTTTTTTTTTTAATATTTTAGCTTGGGTATTTAACGACTCTGTATCAACTACTGGGTTATTTAGCGTCGATGAAATTGTGATAACGAGATTATATTTGGCGAGATGAGGCCGAGGATTCGCCATAGATTACCTGACATTCGCTTTACGATTGGGGAAAACCTCGGAAACAACCCAACCACATAATCAGTACATGTGGGAATCGAACCCATGTCCGAGCGTAACTCCGGGTCAACAGACAAACATGCTACCGCCTGAGCTACGCCGTTGTCTATATATATTCTTCCAAATAACGTCGTTCTTAGATCTGCGAACTATCGTTGCTTTACTGGATTATTTCATTGTAAAGCTTATGGTTTGTTTTATTACTTTTCTTTCAATTTATAATTCACAATGCTGCCACTTGAGTAACACCAGAGAACTTTTATAACAACAACAACAACAATAATAATAATAATAATAATAATAATAATAATAATAATAATAATTTTTATTAACGAATTTCCTCCTAATACAGGGTTGCAGAACTGGGCGCCAGTTGTTGCATACGTCACAAGCCTGAATACGTCATTCGTCCTTTCATTTAACCCCACGCGTCATTCACATGATAAGATAGAGGGGATTTATATTCACTGTCTAGGGGTGGAATTCAACGTAATGAGAAAATGAATACGTAGTTCTGTACCTCTGTAATACAATCACAAAGCACGCGAGCCTTCACTGCAAGTATGAGTTCTGCGTTTGATTCTACATACGTATGTGAGCAAACATTCTCGAAAATGAACTTCATTAAGAGCGATGGATTTTTTTAATTGACAGAAGCACATCAGAGTTCCCTCCTTAAGACTGTAGGCCTAATACATCTTCGGTATAGCCTAATATAACGAAACTGGTGAACAAAAAAAAAAATACAGAGATCTATAATTACAACATTGATTTTCGTTTATAGTCATATGAGAATTTGGACTTGTTCTAGTTTTTGTTATGAGATCAATGTAGTCAATTTTACTTAAAATAGAAGTTATCTTCTTGTATACTTTTCGAAATTTTATGGATGATTTAATTTTTACATACAATCTATTATGCAGGCCTACATAACAATACAATGCTATATGTAAGGACAAGGTATATAATCTGATTTTTATAGCAATATGCTTTGAAAGAAACTTAAGTAATTTTATTCATGACTAAAGTTTCCCTCATCTGCTAAGACTATAACAAGAATAAGTTTTGTTTTAACGATTAGTATTATTATCAGTTCACTTTAACCAATTGGATTTAAAAGAGAAATTGTGCATTTAAGTATTCCCAAATCTCCTTTTTTACATATAGTCATAATGTATTTGTTTACATAGGCCTACCATTAGATATGTAATGCATTTAATCCGTATGTGTTGATCAAGTTTAAGTGTTATAAATATTGTGTTATAAATACTTTCGTTATTTTGCTCACGAGCACCAGTCTATTGTAATCCGCCACATGGTTGTGGACGGATCACAGAGACGTCATTCAACGCCCGTGGACTGTGGACGGGAAACCAATGCTTCCCACATGCTCCCACCCTTCTCTCTTCCAGTTCTGCATCCCTGTCCGAATACAATAGTTTTCCTCACCCACAATGGTATATTTCCATTAAGTTCCATCTGCTGCGACCCTCTTCTGTCAGTTCATGTCGATCCATAGGTCTACTCCGTCGGACACGATTCATCCATTTTTCGTTTGGTCTCCTCTTTCTTCTTCTTCCCTCTGCATCCCACTCTAAAATTTTCAGTAGTCCCTAATTTGATATTCTTTAATATGCCCAAACCATTTTAATATTTTATTTTTTACTACTTCTAACACATTCCTTTCTATCTTCATAATATCTCTTATAATACTACAGTAGAATTTCCATACTAAATGGAACCGGAAGTCATCCGAATTAAAGAAAATCCTAATAATGTGGAAATTAGGGTCATAAAGTAGAATACACTGTAATACAAATTACATAACTGTACACATAACAACTTATCAATTATTTTCACATAAACAAATTATAAAATCATGTCATACTGACACCAAACTAATGGTAACTTTATTTTGTGGCAATAGTGAACAAATTTAAGGACAAAATAAAATATTATTTTAGTATTCATTCAAATAAACCCGAAATCGGTATTAATAAACGTTCTATTGTAAAATCTCGCACGAAGACAATTTCTACTACTTTACCGGGAATCGAATGCGGGCGTGCTGAATGTATATTTAGACACTATATTGGTTAGATCACAGTGGAGAATTTCTGTCAGTTTGTATATACATTTTGGAGTTTTGGACATTCTTCTGAGATAAATGATAGTGAAGGCCATTTTACCAAGATGACTGTTTGACGTAACAATGTCATTAACTACGTGAGGACGTCTGCAACCTTGATAAGTGGCGTGAAGACTTTCATATTATGCTGACTTGGCAAGGAGGTTATGTATTCATAGTGTCAACAATTCTTCTGCAACATAAGTCGTTAACTAATTAGCGCCAAAACAAGATAGCGCTACCATAATAACGCATGTGTATATGAAACAATGTATTTTTTTTTATCTCTGCAACAATTTTGCTATCTTTTTGCGAATGGGTTCATCGTACGAAAATTTAAGTGTAATTGCACGCGAAGTGCACTCAAGGTAGTAGGCATATGCATCACATCATTAGAGACACGAAGAGTGGAGCTGTTACATTTATTTTCATTCCGTAACTCTGGCACCTTGAATGATTAGCGTTAGACTACAGAGTGTTTCCGATCTCTGATAACGAACTTGAATGACGTCATGTGCGTCAGGAATCACACCGACAGCTGAATTGCGGCGAGAGGTGACAGACCAGTAGTGAGTGAGTTCATAATCAGATTTCACGGTGTATCGCAGTAACAATGCCCAAGAAAATCGAGCCCTTTTGAGAGGGGTACATAACAACTCTTGCCGATGCCAAGTAGAGTACGTGAAAATCATAGGAGCCTGCAAAAAAAAAAAAAAAAAAAAAAGGAAGTTTCGTTATTTCCAAGAAAGCCATCTTGTGTGTACGTAACAAGACTGGGATTAATTCCAGAGTGGAAAAAGCAAGCAAATCCACCCCCCGTCACAAGTCACCTCACCCTACGAGATGATACAAATTAATCCCATCCGAGCTTTGCCAGTCTTATTAGATACAAGATGCCTTTCTTGGAAATAACGAAACCTCGTTTATTGCAGGCTTCTTTTATTTTCACTTAACTGTACTTGGCATCGGAAAGGGTTGTTATGTACCCCTCCCAAAAAGGCTCGATTTTCTTGGGAATTTCTGCTGTGAGTCGCCGTGCACTCTGATTATGAAATCATTCACTACTGGTCTGTCACCTCGCCCATAGTTCAGCTGTGGTGTGTGTGACTCCTGAAGCACATGATGTCATTCAAATTCGTTATCAAAGATCGGAAACAACCCTGTATGGACCTTTGTCATCATTCAAGGAATCAGTAATATTTTGACAGTTCATTAATAATTACAGTTAAAGAACAGAGTGAACCTTATGCCACGATGCATGCTAACGGTATGTAATTGCTGTAGGGCAGAGATTCCCATAGTGGCAGTGGGATTACCTAGAGGGGCTCTAAGAGACAAAGGTGCAGCATGGAGGCGCTGAAGATGTGTTGCATGATAATGAAATGTGCATTAATTACTCTGTTTTGATTGCGGAAAGAGATCTTTGCTCGCTGTCTTTCGTGGTTAAAGAACTTCTCGTTGCATTTCCAACATCATATTAGGTGGAGCGTAGTTTTAGTGTTGTCATGCAACTTTTCCGAAGCAAAGAAGTAGACTCCAAAAACTCAACGCGGAGATTTAAGACTCCTGTTAAATTATATTAAACCAAATATAGGAAAACTGGTATTAGGCCTACTTCTTACGTTCATCCGCCACATTAAGAATTTTATTTTCTGAACATTCAAGTCAATAATATACAGTATATACGGTGGACTGTAGTCTTATATTGGTATATCACAATCGTACCATGTGTTCTAAATTAGCTCAAAAGATACAGATGACAGAAGGATCAAACATGAGTATTTTGAGATAGGGAATCAATGATCGGAGGTGCTATGTTAATGCTGCACGGGCTTTAACTTTCAGGTTAATAATGAAACGTTTCTTTAAGCTGCTTTATTTGCAAGATATTTTACAACTCATAGCAACTGTTCGAAGTGACGACTACCGACCTCTACACATGCAGTGCAACGACGCAAGAAATTCTACCTAACTTTCAAATATTCCCGACGTCTGGTGTACAAGACACGCAGCTATGATTTTATCAATCAATTCCTCGTCAGTTCCCACTAGACTTTCGTAAATTATGGAATTCATATGCTCCGAAAGAAAAAATCCAGGGGAGTTAGATCTGGTGACCACTGTGGCCAGAAATGGAACCTTCTGGTCCAATTCAACGTTGAGCAAATATCGATAGGTAACTAGGTGACGACAGACGCCAACGTCGAAGTTATCAGGCTCGGCTGTCGTGTAATGATCTATTTCATACTACCTTTCACAATGAGAACATAAATACGACTGTAAACAGTATATTGGGTTACCGTGGAAACATAATAAGCGATTATATGTTGTTTTGAAAGCTAGTGCCACCAAACATCTGTATTCGAACTTTGACGCAGCAGGCATGCTAGTAGGCTTGCATACCATTCGCGTTACCATATAAATTTGGCGTTTAACCCCAGTTCGGCTAATTCTCATCCACTCAGGTCGACTGTACTAAGACTCGCTGTGTGTCCAGGCTGCATGCAGACAACACCATGCCTTCTTCGGACGTTGTCGCATGACCGATGATCAGGGAAATGCTGATGAATGTAATGGAATGGATATTCACGTAATTATGTCAACAAGTGTACTCCGAGAAAATTTCCAACTGCTGTCTTGTCCGACAAACGTGTCACTATGGATTTTTTCAATGAAAAATTACATACCTGATCGGGACTCAAACCTAGAAACCTGCGTGACCTGGCCTAGGCCATGCGGATACGGCAGAGTTAGATTTAGGTACAAGTTATACGAAGTGCCTTTACTGTAGCGTAAGGTGTGACTTAAGCTAGCGACAGGTATAGATATTTGATAGCCGTCCCAACAAGAAATGAACAAAATTAACTGCTGCTCTCGCTCGCTGTGTTCGTTGCATTTGTCTTTCGAGTCTCGCTCATCATTCTCGAAATAGCATTTGGTCGGAGTGGAAAGATTTCGTAACTTTGAATAACATACATCATTGAAATAAATAACGTTATAAATGTTTAAATGAGACAAAAAGACAAAACAGAACAGTATCTTAAATATCAAAATGTTCTGGTTCTGTTATATGATATTACCTATGGTTATATATATATATATATATATATATATAAAACAATTCTCAAATGAATTTGCATTTCTAAGAAACGTAAAACATAACATTCATAGCTTTTTACTTGAGATTGCACACTTGATTTCAAACATATGAAAAGAACATTCCTAGCCTTTTAATAAGGGACTAGTAATTAAATAAAGACTAGGGAACGGATTGTTATGCACTGAAAGGTAGAGATGTTTCAAATAGGCTACTTGATTGTTTATACATATACAACAGTTGCCAAAATAGGTAAAAGTTCAGTCAGGTATAAACAACTGTGGCGATTCAAGGCTGCTTCACTTCGGGAGTGATCAATCTCGAGTCTCGGAACACTCACAACCAGTCTTTATGTCAAAGACGCGATGTAATACATTGTCGTGCGGGTTTTCGGCTTTGCGGGCGCTGTTAGTCTCGCTTTCTCGATCGTTGTTCATCTCTAGTCCCAACCAGGGTTTAATAATCGTCCTCCTAATCAATTCTAAATGAATATTTATATTTAATTGAATCTTTCCTCTAAATAGAAACCCTAATTAGGTAGGTTGTCATTGAAACATTTATTGGAAATACAACAGGCAATTTAGGCTACAACACAAATTACATTTTATAAAGAATATAAATAATGATTAATTAATTAATTTGCATCATTGTCAAGCCATTTTTGTTACATTTTAGTAGAGGAAAATAGATTTTTGCAAGTAAAACTTCCTTCCAGTATGTAGGCCTACGAGGGTTGATCATGGAGTAAGATTCCATGAGTAATAGTCTTTGCATGTTAGGGAAAATAAATTTTTCCTGTGTGTACACACTGCTCATGATCCAACTCTTGCGACAATAAGCCAGACTCAGCGATCAGTGGAACTTTTGCAGTTTTTTTTTACTGGAACATTATGGAGCATTGTCCTTACAGCCCGGATTTAGCTCCATCCGATTTTGTTTGGAGCACTGAAAAAACATTTTGGAGGAAGACGATATATGGATGATGCAACTTTGCAGGATGCTGTCCAAGATTAGATGAAACAAGTGCTGGTTTTCTACAGAGGGGAATCTTCAAGTTTATGCCACGATGGGATAAGTGTATAAATCGTCTAACAGACTATGTAAAAGACTATAGTAATTAGTTTGCAGTTCAACATTGTAAATGTGATTTGTGCATAAGTTTTATATAAAACCTTGAGAAAAACAGTGAACCTTACCACGCTTAGAAAAACAGAGAACCTTATTTAATCATCAACCTTCATATCCGTATACAAATTTTGAAAAGTTATTTCGACCTGAAGTTATTTCTTTGTCTGGATCATTCAGTATCAACGATCGCCGACTCTAGCGATCTGCACCAGCATTCATGCCCGGTTTCTGAAAAGACAGTTACCTGTACATACAGAGTTATCTACATTTTAACGCGCTGATATGTTTGAAACGAGTTTCCGAAACAACAGTTATCGTCATCTTTACAGTTACCTGTGCTTCAACTGGTAACTGTGCCTCAGCCTGTAGTTACCTGGCTGTTAGTACTGATTCGAACAAATACCGACATGCGGCGCTACTGCATTACTGCTTCGTAAACTATAATAACTGATATTAAATAATAATAATATAGACCGGAATAAATTAATTTACTATATTATCAATATAGTTAAAAATTTTGGCTTTTTATTTACGTAACTTACGGTAAATATTTTACCTTCTGTGACATATTAGAATAATAATGTGTGTTTGTAAAGACAATTTCGAATATCTTAAGCTTAATTTTCGTCATAAACTTCAGATTCTATGTCATCAGCCAAGGAATATTTTATTTTTGAGTGCTCTACCAATGCCAATGGTATTTCGGTCTCCGAAAAGTCCGTTTGAACACATGAAAGCATTCATATGGACGAATGTAACATGTTTTACAATACCAATATGGCTGCCATAACCACCACAGCTGACTGCGGTTGCAGTTTTGTAGCAGAAGTTACATGTAGCCCTCTCTCCATTAGTATTATTTACCTCGATGATCACACCAAATACCAACAATTATTGTTTTTTAATCATATTACGATTGAGATGGAAGTGTACATGTACATTATCGTTTATCACACGGTTCCTTAATTAAAGAGCCTTGCTCCTACTAGTTCAGAGCTCACTGCCATATGACTACTGAAAACTTCTGCAAATAAAAATAACTATAAATAACTAAAAAAAAAAATCACTAACAAAATACTAGTGGAGACGTCTATGGACGACAATAGATACTGAACTTGAAGTTACCTCAACTGTTAGTTACAAGATCTGATAAATCTACATTTAACTTTTCGGAAACTCATGAAAGTTATCAGTGCAGTTAAGTAACTGACAGTTAACTGAGGTACCAGAAACCGGGCATCATAGTGGTACATTGAAAAATTCGTTAATCATATTTGATAGAAACTGTGACGACGAACGGCGACAATGTTCATGTAGCGATAACGGCTTAAATAAACGAAACTTTAAAATGACATAAAGAGAACTCTGCCGCTGTTAAGTCCATTTTATGTATAGCGTATAATCAATTAATCATCATTGTAGTTAGCATTTTATTACCACGGCTAAATGTTTTTGGTTTCTAAGTTACGAAATTGCCACAGTATTTTATCTGTAGTAAGAGAGGCGCTGTTATGTTACTTGTTGTGATTACCATCATTTTAGTGATGCCGGTTTCGCCAGATGTTCCACGGCAGTCCGCGTTGTCTGTGCGTGCGGTGACATCGACAGTGAATTTACTTTCCTTGCAACCCGTTTCATGCTCTCTTGTCTTGTTTACGTACTGCACTCGCATGAGTAATGCTGAGGCTTTGTGCATGTATTAACCTGTTTTACAAGGAATTAAAAGTCTCGTGGCAATGTTCTACTGTATAACCGAAAAGACTTCATGTTTAATTATTTATTAATACTAATTCCATTGGAGTGCAGTATAGTTCCGCAGTAACCGCATGGGGAAATGGCAGTTATTTATTTGATACTATGATAATATTCAGTCACTTTATTGAAAATATTTTCAACTAAGGAAATGCCGTTATTTACTTAATATTACTATTAAAGTAGGCCTACAGATATTGTTCAAAGACATTAATGTTTTTTTCATCGGGAAGAGGAAGTTAATTAGGTATTATGTAACATTCATTTTGAAATCCAGAGATTATTCAAAGATGTTCAAGTTTATTTAAGTATTTGAAAAGCAATATTGAAATTATATTAAAACAAGAGAATAGAATGCAAAAACTATTAAATACATTAAACAATACTGAACATGTTAAACCCCGCATGAGCAACGCTTATGTTCGGGGGTTCGATATTGCATTATAGATAGACAGAACGAAGAAGGTAAAATAAACAATAAATATCTTATATATAAAAGTCAATGTAGCTATGTATGTATGTATGTATGTATGTATGTATGTATGTATGTATGTATGTATGTATGTATGTATGTATGTATAGTATGTATGTACAGTATGTATGTATGTGTGTATATATGTACTGTATACAAATCTACACGCTTTGCCCGATATTTGCCAAAGTTTTCACATTTAACCTTCATAACCAGGAGAAGAACATAGGCTACATTAAAATCGGACAAATGGACGTTAAATTAATTAAAAAATAAAATTATGCACGATCAAACATTCATGTATCATATAATAAATACAATCTTCTACAGTCAATTGTTCTTTGTTATTGTCTGTTGTATTCAACATCGACTTTCACGAGGCCGTGGAAGAAAAAGCATGAAAGCATTGTTGATACATCATGAAGGTCAAAATTTAGACAATTCATGCAATAAGTTTCTTTCCGCAGTCCAAGACCGTAGTATGACTTTCTCGATACAGTTGTAGGTAGTGAGCAGGCTGTATTTTATCCAATTCCATTCTTGAATTCTTTGAAACCACATAATTTAATACTTAATTTTGAATCACCAATAGTACCGGAAGTATTGCGAAATATTGACACAGCAACATTATGCAATGGAACAAAATTGGTGTGAGAAAAAAAGGTAATATAAGTGACAATATTAACTGGTAAAACAAAAGGAGAAGATGTGTTATCTCACGTATTCCTATGATACCTACTAACTTGCCTTTCAATTTTATTTCAACGGGACTAGCATTTGTAATGACCATATTAAAATAAAGCTTAGGAACAGTCGCTCAAAGTTGCAATATTAACTTAGAAACTCCGTGTTTTTCACATTCCCAACTATGCAGCTTGCTCTCGAGTGGGCACACCTAAACATATTTTATATACATATATTTATGCAAAAGAGGGGAAAACAATGCATTTTACACATAACAAAAAGCAATTCAATGATATTTTTGTTATGTTGCTAATGTTAGTATGTGAATGTACACTTAGCGGCAAAAAGAATGGGCCGACTCTTGGTCGATAGAAATGCTAAGTTCTATCGCGCGGTTCACTCGTGTAAACGTAACCCACTGCAAGGCATTGCTGTGGTGTCTCTTCATTGAAAGTCGTCCGTCTATAATGTAGTAAACCTTACGAGCAGTGTGTGGCCCAGTGGTAAGAAGTCTGACATTCGTACCAGAGGTTGTGTGTTCGCTTCCCGGTACGGTAAAATTATTTTTTTTATTTTAACTTTTACTTGATTTATTACTTTAAATGTGAATTGGCATTTGTTAACAAACTTCGTTATGCCTGCCTTGTAAAAATATTCTTGCCCATCACCTGTGGGCTATTAATAGATGAGACCTGGCCTGTATAAACAAAAATACTTGTTTCACATCCTAAAAAACCGGACGCATATCAAACACAAATAAATAATTAAATTAACAAAACCAAACAATTTTTTAATATACTAACAAAACAAGGCCTGTGTTGGGGACTAGTACGTCGTCCACAAACCACCTGCGTCAACAACTGCCCTCATTCTGCGCGGCATGGAGTCCACAAGATTATGGAACAGGTCTAAATTCTTGGCCATCTCCTCCCACGCATCTAGAATTCTGTCCCACAATTCCTCAGGTGTCCGAACGGGTGGTTGTTCTGCCCAATTAGAGCGTAGGATCCTTTTGACTGCAGCCCACAAATTTTGAATCGGATTCATATCTGGTGATTTTGGAGACCAGTCGACTGGGTCGACATCACGCCTCCTCGTAAACCATCTTTGAATCCGGTTGGCGGTGTGTATCGGATGATTATCCTGCTGGAAGAAAAGTGTTCCTTCTGGATATCGTTTTCGGGCGGAAGGGATCATTACATTTGCCAAAATGTGTTCGTAGACTTCTGCCGTAAACCGTGGTGGGAATATAATGGTGAAGCAGTGCGCAGCCTCGCCCGTTCTCCTACTACGTGATGACGTCATGCGGGAAGCATTGCAGACTCTCTCGCAGCTTGCTAGCTTAGCTCAGCTCAGCTCCGTAAGGTTTTGGAAGTGGGATAGGTTAATTGATTATAAATACCAAGAAGCTGTATTAACTAATCCCTTCCCTACTAACGTCTTGTCAGGAATGTGATGCTCTCCCAAAGCATAGCCGTCTAGACATGACGTCTTTGTGACCCTGCGACTTTTATTGACAGTTTTCATTCAAGCTGTCAAATGCAGTTTTTTCAAGCTATTTAGAGGGTTGTTGTATGTTGTGAAACGATCTTTTGTGAAGAAAAGGAGTTATTTTCCTCTAAATATACGCGAAAGGTTTTCCAGAATTCTAACTGTTTGAATAAAAGTGCATTGAAGTTCTGTCCTACATTCCAAGTGGAATGAACAAAGTTTAAGAAAGGGAATCAGAATCGAGGTCTTGTAAGAGTTATTGGCAGTAAAGTGACATTACAGAAAAGGTCTGTCTACGAAGCACAACATTCACATGGTCAACATAAAGGAAAAAAGGGTAACAATGAAGGGGAATAAACAGTGGTGAAACTGAAGGGCGTAACAGAGTACAATAACGTTATGTTGTGGGTTGACTGTCAGGTCAGCGTCAGAATGAAGTCTTATATCCTTTCTCCATTATGGGAAAATACGTAAAAAAACTACAGAAATGTTTCTTCAATATAATGTTTATGGTACTTTTCAGCTTTTCAATGTCTACGTAATTGCATGTACGACCGTGAAGGGAAGCAAACCCAGGAAGGAAAGGATCTATACAAATCTTCGATTTGACCTGGAAGCAGGCATTTTATAGAGGGTTAACCTTGTCTAACTGAAGTGTTAGTGAATGGGGAGGGGATGCTGGAGTTACGACGACAATATTACAAGCAAACTGTTGGGCTTATTTCCCCCCCTCCCGTCATATACCTACCACCCACAGAAAAAGAAGCGAAGTTTGTAAATCTCACAAGAAAGAAGCGAAACAACATGGGAGTGCAAACAATGTTTTGTACTGGAGTATTTCGAAACTTAACATACTGTTACCAAATTATGAGTATAATATCACAATTTGTAGTAAAAGACTCATGTTTATTGCAAACGACCTCCACCTGCCTTTAAATGCCACTTACTGCACACCACCAATAATTCACTGTCTGCACGTAGAGATTTAAATAGAGATTCCAGGCAATAAACCCGTCCTTTTAAATCTTACTGCATGAACTTAAAGGTAGCAACAAGCAAACTTTAGGAAAGAGTCAATAATGAACATATGTTAAAGGCAGGTGTCGAATTAATTACGTTCATTCTGGTGTACTGCTTTCGTTAGAAGATATCTTAAGTTCATGGACTCAACTCGGTTTGATCCATTCAGGGTGATGGAGAGAATACGTTCTGAATCAGACCTTCGATTTCAGGCTGGCTTTAAAGAGGTTGAAAATGTGAATTGCAACAAATGTCAAGTGTAGCATGATGAAGTGTCCCTAAAAGAAGGCAAATTCGAAAAAAAAAACGCATTTTCGGTAAAACGTGGACTTAACGCGTTTTGATTCCGAGCTCCTCAAATACGTTCAATAAAGTTTTATCGTTAACATTTTTACATTACTTAAAAAAAACACACATCAGTTTTTCATTCCAGTGATTCCGCATATTTCTTTTAGTAAAATGCTCCTGCACACAATTTTAATATCTGAATATTTTTTACACAAATTAAGTCCACAATTTCCACATCTGACATTAATTTTCGTAATGTGAACGGCTTTCTTGTTAGCAGCTAGTACTTGAAATAGACCTTGTTTCACCCTCACAACCACTTCTGTATTATCTTCCTCACTACCATTTTCTTTCTTCAACTCCGCCGGTAAATCAGTTTCCAATAGCACTATAATATCACTTTCGCCCAAAACATTAAGGCTGCTATTATCCACAAAACAACTCATGTCTATGTTCTATATCCCTGAATACAACTAGATTTGAATAAACACCAATAAATAAAGAACAAATTTACCAACTCAAGTTTCTGCACTGCAAGTAAATGGTAAAGTGGAGAATTGAAACAGTAAACGAATTTAACGGCATTACAAACAGTTACAACAATGGACAAAAATCAAAGAATTCAAACTAGAAAATGTTTAAAAGTGTAGGTCATATGAAATGCCAAGGGTGGGTAAAATCTGTCCACTAACAAATACTTCAAATTATTAGTCTGCTATATTTTAAATCTAAAACAGTACACATGTGTGCATACTTCATCATGTTAGAGACAAATAGAGTAAAGGTGAAAGCTGTCAGATTTCATTAATTCATAAAAATTTAGAAAACAAAAAGGTTGGGCAATTTTTCCCAACCGTGATAATGCTAGGGTTAAGTGAGAAAATAATTATTTTATGCCCATTGATTGACGCCTTTTTTGCTCCTCTATTGACATTCGAGACAATTGAATCCTTCCATTTACTGAAGCCTTTTCTGTCTGGAAGTTGTTAAAAGATACCACAGCTTTAACATTTTATGAGACATGTAATTAAGTCCTTTTAGCTTAGAAAGTTTTGAAGAACTATGAGAAAATTATTCCCTTCTGCGGAGCGACTCATATGTGAAACATTTTAACAATATGATACACAGGAACATACTAGTTAATAGTTATTATAATTATATAATTGCTGTAATTACTCACGTTTCGTTATTTAGGTCTAATGCACTATCCTCTGATACATGTTCGTCTGATTGGTTTTGGAAGTGGCCTGAAGAGTACATGAACTATTTGGCAATGATGTCATGAATTTCTTTTCTCCTTCTCCGTTTTTCACATCTGTTCAATCTCAGATTATCTGTTGATTTTCGTTTCAAGCAAGACTGCGCCAGAGCTTTTGTGGGTACAGCGTCTACTTTCAGATTACGACTGCTTTTTGGTTCATAACTTAGGAGTTTCTGCTTTAAAGGTACTTCGTAACTTGACTCATCAAAATGAAGTGAACATATTCGAGCTGAAACAACATTAAGTCTAAAGATTTTACCCCAATCTATGGAATAAGTCAAACAATAAGTTTAACATGAAAATATATTTTGCAAATGAGTTGCGAAGCAAATAAAATTTAGTAACATGCGAGGAAACTCATCGTGCTGTAAATTGACTTCATCCTCCCTTCTACAAGCATGCAACCATTGTCTTGCCAAGTCTTCATTCTTCGGAAACCTATAATATTTTACGTCAGTTCCTTTTGTTTTTCGATTGTAACTGAAACAACCAGATACTGCACATCCAGGCATACCAATAGCATGTCTCACATTAATAGCATTACTGATACAAGAATAACATTAAATATTTTATATATATATATATATATATATATATATATATATATATATATACAAAGAATTAACACCGTGCACGTACACACAACAGCTGTTTGTTTTGTTCCTCGAGCACTTCTTCGCGAATTAGCGCGCAGCTGTTGCTTCCCAAGTGACGACATGCGCAGTAGAAAACGAGTTTGAATCAACCGTCTGCTACACCATTATATTCCCACCACGCCGTAAACCGCCCATGGATGCGTCCAGAAGTCCTGCCCCATTGTATGGCATCCACCCCTAACACGCAACCCGACTTGTTAATTCGTCTCACGAAGCGTTAATCTTATCGGTGGCCATTCATACAATAAACTAGGGCAGTACTATCGTTGTTATTGGAGACAATTACCTCGTGGGAGAAAATGATATTTCTCCAATCGAAGTCCTGTCGGAGAGTAGCATACGCAGAATGCTACTGGAGACAATTACCTGGTCGGAGAAAATGACATTTCTCCAATCGAAGTCTTGTCGGAGAGTAGCATACGTAGAATAACCTATGCGAACCAGGGCAATGAGTTATTGTTTCTGTGCCATCTTCAAGCGTAATGACGAGACAGAACGTTGTATTAACAGATAGCAGTATTGCTTGAAAGCGAGAGGGAGGTTTATTATTTATTAGAGTTTGGGCATATTCTAAGAGATATCGCCACATAATTATAGCTTTGCGAGACACATATGATGGCAAATTTGTAATAATAAAAAAAAGAAGATTTGAGGGAGATTCGAACCTTGAGCTACTACTATAAACTTGTTCAATAGACCAATGCCGTAACACGTGGTTTTCCTGTTCATATTCGCTCCGGTTGATTTTGTATTTATTAATTTTATTATTATTTCACTATTCAAGGGCGCCGTTCGATTTTATTACATATTTTAGAGTCTTAAACAAAATACAGCAAATTTAAATGGTTTAATTATGTGTTACCTGGTGAACTATGGCTTTGACGAGATGAGCATGCGCAATGTTATGTCTCTCGAACTTAGAAATTGTCGGCCGGCCCATTCTTTTTGCCGCTAAGTGTACGTAAGCCCACTGGAAATAACACTGTATTAATTTAAATTATACGTCTCTCAAAATATAGTTGTTCATGTCCGAAAATGTGTTACTGCGAGATTCTATCTGTATAATCACGTTGCCAATCAGTTAAGCATTGTGGGAAGAACTATGTCTTAATTTCTAAAATATTCGTATCCCACAATATTATTATTTATGTAAAAAAGTGACTTATTGCGAATTTATATATTGTATCTTTATTTTGTATACAAAATAAGATATAATATAATTAATATGTTCTTAATTTCTGAGATACAATTTCTCAAGTCATATTAAAAGAAACTGGGTGTGATATAAACTGACGTACAGCGGTCAAGGGATAAAAAAATATTCGAATATAAATTAAATTACATGGCGTACATATTGATTCCTTGGTATGACCGATAGAGAGATACATTTTTGCTGACGATGACACCCAACGGGTTAAGACTGTTAACAAGGAAATTCCCTATTTATCGTCAGCTCTCTCTGAAGTTCAAATGAAAGCACATATAGTCTTGAAATTACGTGAAATGTGTATCAGGACAGCTTCACATCATGTACAGATCTTATATCATTTTATCTCTCCCTCTGTGTAACGTCACATTTGCGGTGGGGAGGAAAAGAGATGGCAGAAAGGTTGTAATGCTTCTTAATACTGTGATCCTCACGAATAATATAAGGCACTTGAAATTTAACAGTCATTGACCACCAGAGATGAAATGTAAGATCTGTAGAACATTGGGCCAACGGTATGTGGATGTATACGGATCAAGGGGTGTGTTTTTGTTTTGCTAACTCATTTAAAGTTCGTGTGACAGTAGTTATATTTTCGTTGGCTTTACTTTGTTTATAGTTTGATTTTTTCTATTATTTATTTTATTTCTGGTGATGTAGAAGAGATAGTCTAGTGGCCTTAACTACACTAGATTAAATAAATAAACAAAAATAAAAAAATAAATATAATTAAATTAAAAAAACAGTTAAACGCAAGGCTCATGATGCAATGTTTTTCTTCTCGGTGTCTGATCTACAGCTGTTTTAAATTGAGTTAACCCTGGTAGGCATTTATTTCATGTAAGTGACGCTATGTAAAGATTCATCTTTATTAACGAGGTTGTCTATAGTTCTGTTTCCGACATTTCCGAAAAGTCTAACAACCAGTTTAATTAAAAATAGAAGCAAAAATGAAAATCCGGGCATTGCCGTTTCTTATAAATGATAGTCATAAAATTTATTCTTTATACATCCGTTGATTTTGAGGAATGCACATTGTTCAAGGCTATTTTTTTAATCATTGTATTTAGTGTTTTCTTGACAGTCCGGCACAAGTACTTAAATACCTGAAACATTTTCTTTATATTTTTGAACCCTATAAGGTAAAATGATTTCTATTGCGAGCTGTTTGTCAGTCAACTGTGCATATTTGAGATCCTGTCCAGCTTGCGTCCAGAATCTTGTGCTAAAAATGAAAACTCAGCAGTCAACGGGGATGAAAGCTCCAAAGCCAATGCAATTGGTGATATCGGCCATCAAGGATCTACGAGAGCCCAAAGGTCCTACTCCGAAGAAGATAGCAAAGTTTATCGTGTCGCGCTACCTCACTGATGCTAGCAAGCTGCAGCGGCAGGTAGAGACCGCCTTGAAACGAGGAGTGACCTACGGAATCCTGAGGACCGACAGGGGCCGCTACCAACTCGAGGACCTGGACTACGGGTTACTGCACATGAGATCACACAGACGTCGCCGCTCTCCTTCTGGACGCAGGCACAGGAGGGGAGGACGCCGAGAGAGCTCTAGACAGTCAACGGGGATGAAAGCTCTAAAGCCAATGCAGTTGGTGATATCGGCCATCAAGGATCTACGAGAGCCCAAAGGTCCTACTCCGAAGAAGGTAGCAAAGTTTATCATGTCGCACTACCTCACTGATGCTAGGAAGCTGCAGCTGCAGGTAGACACCGCCTTGAAACGAGGAGTGACCTACGGAATCCTGAGGACCTACAGGGGCCGCTACCAGCTCGAGGACCACGGGGACCACGGGTCACTGCACGTGAGGTCACACAGACTTCGCCGCCGCTCTCCTTCTGGACGCAGGCACAGGAGGGGAGGACGTCGAGAGAGCTCTAGACGCAGGAGACGTCTCCACTCTAGTTCCGAACGCAGACGCAGGAGCGGAGGGCGTCGACGACGCAGCTCTCCCATCCGTCGGAGAACAAGTTGTGCTTGGATGTTGGTCTTTTGTGACTGAGCAACTATCAACTTTTGAAAAAAGTTAAACATTTACATTTTGTACCAGATTTCCGGATCCAATAAAATCTTATTTTATTTTATGTCATTTTATTTTATACTCCATGTACCTCAATGTAGAAATGGACTTAGTATATTATTAGGTTTGTAGGCAATACTAGTGAGATTTAGTAATATGAGAGAGAATTAGAGAAGTAATCCTGAGTAATTTAAGAAAGAGAAAACAAGTTGGCAGTAGAAAGGTGCATGCAATATGAAATAATATATATACGCAAGTTACTACTTCCATTCATGAAGGCGGCAAGAAATAGGGACCATTTTACAAAAATATATGAAGACAAACTGAAAGTAAATGGAAAGTATTACGACTTGGAGTTTTGTCAAGATAATTATAACCATATGGAATTTGGGATAAATAAAAATACGTTAGGACAACTAAACGGCAGAGCAGTGAACGCGAAAAAATGACGAGATCAACAAAAACTAGAATAATGACTGCAGAAAACTACAAACAACTGGAATGGAAGGCAGACGAGGAGAAGAAAAATGTGTGAAGTGATGCTAAGGTAAATCAAAGTGCGACGTCAGGAGAAATGAAGAGGATGACGAATAGAAGGGTGTAGGCTATTGCAGATGTCAACTACAAAACAAAAGTTAGACAAATATTATGGGACTAGATCAACAATGTTTAGTCCTGAACAATGCTTCCAGTTTCATTCCGAGTCTTGTAAATAATAAAAAAGAAATAGTGTAGATACAAGCAATATATAATAAAATAAGGAATTACAATTGAAAGTGTTTATAATAGACCTGGGCACTAATACCACAATCGAGTCGTTGCATATTTCTCCTTAATTCCCCACTCCATCTTCCCCGGCTGAGACGAGTAGACAAGAAGCTAAGCATTGCTCAGTGACGGATTGTATAAGATAGGCTTCATAGCTTTTCCGAAATTTCGGCTGTCTCTAGTCGTCTGAAATCCAACACATACACAATGCCTACTGTGTTTGTTTATAAAGCAGTGTAAGCGAAAAGGACAAGGGCGGGGGTTTCTGAGTTCTGTTCCACTTCCTTGTTGTGCCCAGGACTGGTTTATAACTAATCTCGATAAATAAGATTAATATTTAGCAATTAAGTTGTCTACCCCTATGTTAAATTTTGTTAATAATTTCTTTAATTTTAAGTTTAAATTTTACCGTAGGCTACTGATATTTTATGAATCAGGATATTGAGAAATGAAATTATTACGTAGTTTTAAGCCATGATTCATACTAGCAGCCGTTAAACTTTTCGACTTTCTGTACATAGATACCTGGACCACGGGCTTGCCCAACACAGGTTATGTATAGCGGGGATCGAGTGTAGCTATGGCGCATCCTGGGCAACGACTCTGTCGGTAAATTAGTCTACATAAATGCTTCATCAGTCAAGTACACGGTACACAGGATTATAAGTCCAGCGCTTTAGTCACTAGCTCACTGTGGCGGTATTAGGCTTACAGTTATGTCAACATGTGTTGAAAACAGAGATTATTTAGAGATATTATTGAATTTTTTTTTCCTTTTTTTATCCCGACTTATTATGATATGTTTATTATTATCATTACTGGTAGTAGTAGAACTAATAATAATAATAATAATAATAATAATAATAATAATAATAGTATTGTCCGCCGCTTTGGCCCAGTGGAATGCATGTCAGCTTCCCGATCAAGCGGATCTATTGTTTAATTCCCAGAATGGGGGGAGATTGATCTTCTTTCCATGGAACTGGGTGTTTGTTGATTTACCGGCATCTTGCTGACCACACGGTTTTGTAATACGTTGGCTATAGGCATGTGGTTTATACGATCTAGAAGCAACGTAGAAAACACTGTTAAGTTGGTTTTTGTGCGTTAGAACTGAACATTAGGTTATGACAGTTTATGTTAGCTTTCTTTAGTTCAAATAAATACACTGCGCATGGTTAGAATTGGGACAGTATCATATTCTAAATTTTTGGAATACGCATGCTGGCCTCTTCCGTTCTCACCGGAACTTCTCGAATTTTATCTCGATGCAGCACTCGTTTTCAAGTATCCGCCGAAACAATTGCAAGCTTATTGCGCACTTTCTACTTATCTACCCCGATCTTTGGATGTTTCGAGGCCTTCTCGCTTTTAATTCTTATTAAATGGCTACACTTCTTAATTTCACGATATTATCTTACAACAGGTCCAGACTGCTTTCTTCCGAATTCCTTATTATCAGACCAGAGCATTTTTATTTCCTGATTATATGGATAACAGAAGTGTGTTAATGTTTAGATACTGGTGTTAAGTGTAACGGAATGCATACTTGTACATGTGTAATTAATATGAAAGATGGGACATTCATAAACCTTAAAACAAGTCAGAAAACTTACTAAATTTGACACCTTTAATCAGTGGCAGGTAGGAACTGTTTACTATTTTTCTTCCATCTATGGAGAAGACAGGCTGCAATCTACAGGCTGCAATCTTTGTAGATTGCAACTAATCGGTCCATTGCATGCATCACCCTTAAAGAGGATGGGATGAATTTTGCAGCCCGGAAATTCCACAAATAGGGATAAGACGTCCCTACTTGTCATCAGATTTAATCCTTGTGTATCAGTACCTATCTGTTTTTAAGTTGACGTCCCCGTCGGGCCTTGCCAGGTATCACCTAAGTTCGTGTAATATTATGATGTGAATACGTTTTTTTTTATTCGAGGTACAATTTATGAGAAAATCTAACATTCTTAGCGTAATTTGAAGTTCAAAAGTTTCTCTAGATGCTGCAGGTAGCAAAGCGTAGGGATGCTAACATCTGTCGAGTGATGAGTAATTTGCAAGTGAATAAGCGACGAACGTTGTCTAATAAGGAATTAGCGTTTTCTGCATATACAAATTTTTATGTATTGAGAACGTCTTTGGTTATGTAAAATAAAATTATACTGCATGTATTTATTTATTTATTTATTCTGGTGTAGTTAAGGTCATCAGGCCTTCTCTTCCACAACACCAGGAATACAAATACAATAATATAGAAAAACAGAGAAAAAACACTATATACAAAATAAAGCTACACAAAAAATAAAGAGAGAGAAAAAAACACTATAAACAAAGTAAAGTCAAACAAAAATATACACAGGTTGCAGTCACACAAACTTTAAATGAGTGATTAAGTATCATAATTAATTGTATCCTAACTAATTAACTAACATAAACAAGAAACTTGCAATTATAATCTAGATTAAAAAAGAAAAAGAAAAAATAACACAAATCAATACTTCTAGCAATACCTAGGGTTATACCTATATAAGGTTATTGAAAAGTAATTTCCCATTTTGAAACAGCTGTATCTTCTGTACGTATCAGAAGTTTGGTTTCATATAGGTACCATTACTGCTTAGAATGTTTGGTTCTTTTATCGACGCTTGTTTCGTTGCTATGGTAACTGTGTCACGCTTATATAAACAATAATTGTTTTCCAGAACACAGACGGCAGTAGAAGAGTAATTTTAATAATTTTTACAATGGTTTTACCTCTGCATGATATCAAGGCTACTGTCTGGTGTGGTTTTTCGTCACATTTTACAATAGGACCGTATTTCTATGAAGAAATTGAAAATGGACGAACAAAAATAGTGACGGTTACCGGAAAGCGATATTTTCAAATGTTGCAAGACTTTGCAATACCAACGTTACTGAATCATGAAATCGAAAACTTGTTTTCATGCAAAACGAAGCTCCACCTCACATACACAATAATGTAAAAACACTATTGCGCAACATATTTGGTAATCGTGTAATTAGTAGGTATTTTCAGAACAGTTGGCCTTCTAGGTCACCAGATATAAATCCACTGGTTATGGGGTTATCTAAAAGAAAAGGTATTTCTTAGTAGACCGACTACACGTGAGGAACTGAAACAGTCAATATCGGATGTCATTGAAAACATCCCTAGGAATGTGCTTACTAATGCTGTTTATAACATAGGAGAAAAACAATTTTTTGTTGAACAACACGATGTGGTCATATTTAATTTTTTCGTGTTTTAATAAAATCCCAATTATTTACGAACAAATTGGTATTTTTATTTTTGTGGAATCTAAAAATTTGACAAACTTATTATCATTTAAAAATGGGAACTTACTTTTGTATAACCTTATACATCCTGTCTCTGAAGTAAGTCCTACTTTCATAATTATTTTATTAAAATACTATTTTACCTTAGGCAGTGTTTAATGGCTCAAATGATGCATTAGGTACCCACCCAGATTTTGTTTCATTAGAGTGACTCGATGTGAGCGCCGTGTTCACTCGACAAACATCAACGCGACAGTCTAACTCCTTCCAGACTCTTGAAAACATGTCACGTGTAACCGTGGCTGCGGCTTCTTCAATCTTATTCGGAATTCCTGTAGGTTTCATGGTAGAGACGGCATATATAGACTCTGTCCTGTATGGAATCCCACAAAAAATCATATGGGGTTAAATGAGGGATCGCGGAGGTCATACTATTAAAGCTATATCGATGTTTCCCACTCGTCCTATCAAGCGTGTTCAAGTGTGCGATTGAGATAGTCACGAAATTCACAGTGATAGTGGGGAGGTGCTCTGTCTTGTTAGTAGGCTTATAGGTAATCATTAGAATCTTCATTCAATTGCGGCATTAACCACGATTGGAGCACGTGGAGGTAGGATATGACAGTGACTGTGGCCTCCATGAAAAAGCGGGCCGTACATTTTCCGATGTGACAAGGCACAAAAGACATTGTGCGATTGGAACTGATTTATTAGCACTTCTCTGGACTGCATCTTTTATTGTCTTCACATTACTTTCATTTGATACTGTTCTCTTGCATCCAGCCACGTGTTTGAGTTAATGTAAAACGTATTCTGTTGCTTCGAATTATTGTACCAAATTAATTTTGCAGTTTCTACATGACGAATTGCTGACAATAAAATGTATAGAATTCTTGCATACGTTTGATATATTTTCATATTTATAAAAATGTTTGGCAATATTTCCATGGTGATCGGCAAAAAGAGCATGTCATGAATTGCAAGTTTTCAGTAGAGTCAAAGCAAATTTTGAAATGAGGACCAATGGTATTATGTTGCGCTGAAAAGCTGGCACTCAGCATCATTATGGAAGAAAATGGACATATGCCCTTTATACCATCTCAAGAAGTACTGCACATTTTTGTATTCACATGGAGGTCACAACTCAAAATCACCTATTTCTGACTTACGCCCTTCTTACCGCGCACCATAGAGTTATTCGCTGCTCTTCCTTATGTAACGTTATTTTGATTACAACATTTTGAAATCCATTTCTAGCAGATGAAATTTGACGTCTTGTAGTCAGTTTCTTCGCGAAATCCCTGTAATATTGGCAACAACTGAATGTTTGACTAACAGATGGAGAAAGTTCAACGCTTCGTATTGAAAGAAATTAATTTAAAATTTCAGCAGCATTTTGCAATCGTGATGCGTTGTTAATCACGTGACCCGCATTGTCACGGTAACTGCTCGACAGATGCTGGTTATTGAATGCTGCAATCCTTAGCAACTTGTGTAGTCTTTTAAAATGCGTGGAATGAGTTATATTTCCTGTATATTACATGGACATCTGACCAGGTTGTCATGTTACGTCGCGTCGTCTCTAATGTCTTAGGTGTTGACGTCAACTCTAAACATTTCTTGCTCCCTGAAATGTCAGCTGTGGAAATTCATCGGAGTTGGTCCACTGAGGAAGTCATGTTATGCAATAGTTTTCCATTGCTTTCTGTACCGGTAATAAGGTTGAATCTGATTATTGTGAAGGAATTATGATAGGGGAAACTGGAATTCCATAAGAAGTTACAAATTCCACTTTTCGGCGTGGAAAGCTGATTTTCTAGCTATTCGACTAATGATGATGTCTGATGGTTATATGAACTAATACAACATGAAAGAGACAATGGTACAGACAAGACAGAGTAAGAAAGGGGCATAAATACGACAGATAGTAACGAGTCAGACAGATAAAGAAATAGATACAGAAGGATAGATACAGGCAGAGTTACAAGGACAAACAGAGATTGTAGTGGCTTGAGTAGAAGTGTCGGACAAACACAGGCAGACAGATGCAGATAGATAAAGCCAAACACAAATACAAAGTTAGGTGGAGATAAAGAGGTAGGAAGTAGAGATGAACAACGATCGAGAAAGCGAGACTAACAGCGCCCGCAAAGCCGAAAACCCGCACGACAATGTTGTATTACGTCGCGTCCTTGACGTAAAAACTGCTTGTGAGTGTTCCGAGACTGGATATTGATGACTCTCGAAGTCCCGAAGTCAAGTAGCCTTGAATCGCCACAGTTATTTATACCTGACTGAACTTTTATCTACTTTGGCAACTTTTATATATTATGTATAAACAATCAAGTAGCCTATTTTAAACTTCTCTACCGTTCAGTGTATAATAATCCGATTTGTTCTCCTTAAATTTCCCCTTGTTCTCCTTACATTCCCTTATTTTCCTTGAATTCTCCCTTTTATTTCTTGTCTTTCCGTTATCCTTGTACTCGTCTTGTTCTCTTTGAAAATGCATATGTCAATAGGCGATCGTATTCGTAAGGATATGCAGCATAGTCAAGCTATGCACTTGTCGACAGGCGATAATCGCACCCACACGTAATTCTATGTAAAGATATGCAGCATAATAAACCTGTACACCTGTGAACAAGTGATCGCACCCACACGTAGTTCTACGTAAAGATGTGCAACATACTAGAGCTATATATCTGTGGACAGGTGCTCATACCCACACGTAGTTCTGCGTAAAGATGTGCAGCATAGTAGAACTATACATCTGTGGACAGTTGATCACACCCACATGTAGTTTTACGTAAAAATGTGCAGCATAGTAGAACTATACATCTGTGGACAGTTGATCACACCCACATGTAGTTCTACGTAAAAATGTGCAGCATAGTAGAACTGTACATCTATGGACAGTTGATCATACCCACATGTAGTTCTACGTAAAAAATGTGTAGTATAGTAGAACTGTACATCTGTGAACAGTTGATCACACCCACATGTAGTTCTACGTAAAGATGTGCAGCATAGTAAGCTATGAACCTGTGGACAGGTGATCGCACTCATACGTAGGTCCATGTAAAGATGTGCAGCATAGTAGCATAGTAAAACTGTGCACCTGTCAACAGTTGATAATCGCACCCACACGTAGTTATACCTAAAGATGTGCAGTATAGTAAACCTATGTACCTGTCAATTTTTTAAAATTGATTCGATGATTGGAGAAATTATGAAATGAGAATGGCCAGGAAATCTGAGGTAGGCCTACTCGAAAAAAGCTGCATAGCTATTTTGTTCGCCACAAATGCCGTAGGAATCGCTGGGTATCGAACTCTAGTTCTCTTTTGGCGAAGAGCCGTCAGCTGAGTGCCTGAGCTCTGTGTATCCGTTGGGAGCTGCGGATGTGCTTGCCCGTGAGGGTACGCGATGCCATGGTGAGTAGCTAAGTGGTCGGCGGGATGTGGGTCGCGCGCCTTGTGGAGCGAGGCAGGTCGCTACGCAGCCCGCATACCACCGTCCGCAATCACGCACGCATCGCACACGTGCGCACCCGCCCTGCTTGACGTCTCTTAATTAGTCTAATGGTGCTCCTCGGTTCAGGTGAATGTACTCATGTTGCGACATACGGTTACGATGTCCAGACCTACGACTTCGGAAATTAGTGTACTACAATATTGAGTAGGCCTACGTATTTTCTTACTTTGTTTGTTTGTTTGTTTTCACATTGTGATCCTCGCGCATTTGTAGATGGTTCTCTGGTAGTTCTGAGTCAGAAAAGAGAAATGCATGTAATTTCTAATAGATCTACTTCAATTCAGAGTCGTGATTATACAGGATCCGGCAAAAAGATCTGACGTTTTTAAGTTGGCAGTTACTGACTAAGACAGTCGCGGAACAGTGGGCGGATAGGGAATGAACGCCATTATTGATGCCATTTCAGTTGCAGTGGATCCGTGGACCGCGTCGAGCTTTTGCCTTGGAGATGTTTTCCAAAACAAAAACAAATGATTCAGTAGTTCTTACGCAGCGTAGGTTCCGACCAGAGAGCTGCAAAATAGCGCTTACAACCGGTTTAGATTCGACCGGTCGGAGCTACAACGGGCTATATTTGTTTTTTTGAAAGAAGGGACATGACAGTAGCGTTGCGATCGTTAAAACAACTGAATGTCACATAGCGTGGTAGGCCTGTTGCTATGGTAACAACGGTTGAGTTGCCATACTTACAGTTCCCACGTGGCGAGTGCTTAATAGCTCTCTTGGCGACATTAATTGTGTACACAATGTTAGCATTGGAACGTTTCGTCTTTGAATGTCTGTCGATTTTTGTATTCTTTTTTTAACTTCGCGTCAATTGTCAATAAATGTTTCAACGTCAGCCATCTTAACGACATTTGCTAGCTTCCATCAGCTGGCAGCATGGCAGTCCATATTGGCAACATGGCACTGTAGTTCCAAGCTCGGCCGCTTAACTGTCATATCCCATCTTAAAAAAAAAAAAAAAAACAAGGATAGGTTGAACATCAGATCGAATATTCGATTGTCGGGCGATTACGCCTGATGTATTGCAGAATAGACAGAACACCAGGCGCACTTAATCATACATGAAACTGACATTTTTTCGAGTACACAACCGGAGTAACAATTGAAGGAAATTTACGTTGTCTTATTTTAAAAAATGTATTTGCAAGTACTCCTTCAGTTGATTCGACACTATAACACATACCTATATTTTCTTTATTATTTTGAATTTGTAGTAACTTCATATGTAAGTATCGTTTATATTTTAAACTTGTAGAGTTTTACTAATAAAAGGTGCTGTGGATTGAACTTCGGCGTACCAAGTGCTCTAACCGGATTCGATCCGGTTCTATGGATTGAACTTTGGCGTAGCTCAGTGGTTAGAGCACTTGGTACGCAAAACCAAGATTCCCGGCGCCGTAGCGACTTTTTTTCCTCTAATAATCATTGTTACCATAACAGATATATTCTGTAGGACCAAAAATTAATCTTTACGTACATTTTCGCCCAACAGTGCATAATTATTACTGTGAAATTCCGGTCGCCAAGTCACTCAATTGAGTGCGCTCCTTGTATAATGGCAGTTGACTTAATATATGTCAACATATAGCCTATGTCGAACCCACAAAGGGAAAAACACAGAGGAGAGGGATTCGATCCGGTGTTGTGGATTGAACTTCGGCATAGATCAGTCGTTAGAGCACTTGGTACGTAGAACCAAGGACCCGGGTTCGATCCCGGCTCCGGAGCGAATTTTTCTCCTCTAGGCCTAATAATCATTATTACCATAACAGGACCAAAAATTAATCTTTACGTAGCCTATATTCTCCTTAAGCTTTTGAACCAGTTATTGATAAAGATGATTTTAGGGTTCTAAAAGTAAAATTTTCCAAACGTTTGATTGGAAATGCCTAAGGTTGCACGAGTTGGGCAAAGGTTAAAGTTGTGCCCGCCGCTGCTCACTTGTTCTGAGGAAGGTAAAAGTGTCCGCATGCACCGGCAGCTTCACAGTCGAATGTCGTGCATATTTTAACGAGAACTCGCGGAGAAACGAAGTGGAAACTTTCGAACCAGAACTTCCCCAACCAGTTTACAATGTCTCTCAGGAAATGAATCGGGGGCGCCACCGTTGCGAATCAATAACTCTTGGCTTCTGTGCATTGAATCCTGCTTGCTTTCGTTAACTCCGATGTTCGACTCCAGGATCATTCTTTAATTAGGATCCAGATATAGCTCAGTCAGCTGACGACTGGCTACCAAAGGAGACCACGATTTCATCTCGAACAGATTGTCAGAGAGTTTTGGTCAGAAAATTGGACTTGGAGCAGATTTTTTCCAAAGTCTTCGATTTCTGCAGTTATTCTCATTCGACCTGAGCTGTTGATAAAGCGTCGTAAAATAACTACTAAAAAAAAAGAAAACAATTATTCTCATTCGAACATTGCTTAATTATTGCTATATCTTCACTGCATCATCTTTAAATAGCCTGTCTAGTTTAAACGAAGCAATAAATATTGTAAATAATTAAGAAATACCTTCGAAAATAATTGTTCATCACAAAGAGTCCTGGATGAAGCTACCTTCTTAAAATTAAACAGTCTTGGAAGAGTAGATGTGAGGCGAATAACTGTAGAATACATTGAAATGTATTGTATTATATGAGGCGAATAACTGTAGAATACGTAGAAATGTATTGTATCATATGAGGCGAATAACTGTAGAATACGTAGAAATGTATTGTATTATATGAGGCGAATAACTGTAGAATACGTAGAAATGTATTGTATTATATGAGGCGAATAACTGTAGAATACGTAGAAATGTATTGTATCATATGAGGCGAATAATTGCAGAATACGTAAAAATGTATTGTATTATATGAGGCGAATAACTGTAGAATACATTGAAATGTATTGTATTATATGAGGCGAATAACTGTAGAATACGTAGAAATGTATTGTATCATATGAGGCGAATAACTGTAGAATACGTAGAAATGTATTGTATTATATGAGGCGAATAACTGTAGAATACGTAGAAATGTATTGTATTATATGAGGCGAATAACTGTAGAATACGTAGAAATGTATTGTATCATATGAGGCGAATAACTGTAGAATACGTAGAAATGTATTGTATTATATGAGGCGAATAACTGTAGAATACGTAGAAATGTATTGTATTATATGAGGCGAATAACTGTAGAATACGTAGAAATGTATTGTATCATATGAGGCGAATAATTGCAGAATACGTAAAAATGTATTGTATTATATGAGGCGAATAACTGTAGAATATGTAGAAATGTATTGTATCATATGAGGCGAATAATTGCAGAATACGTAAAAATGTATTGTATTATATGAGGCGAATAACTGTAGAATACGTAGAAATGTATTGTATCATATGAGGCGAATAATTGCAGAATACGTAAAAATGTATTGTATTATATGAGGCGAATAACTGTAGAATACGTAGAAATGTATTATATTATAGCCTATGAGGAGAATAATTGTAGAATACGTAGAAATGTATGGTATTATATGAGGCGAAAAACTGTAGAATACGTAGAAATGTATTGTATTATATGAGGCTAAAAACTGTAGAATACGTAGAAATGTATTGTATTATGTGAGGCGAAAAACTGTAAAATATGTAGAAATGTATTGTATTATATGAGGCGAAAACTGTAGAATATGTAGAAATGTATTATATGAGGCGAATAACTGTAGAATATGTAGAAATGTATTGTATTATATGAGGCGAATAACTGTAGAATATGTAGAAATGTATTGTATTATATGAGGCGAATAACTGTAGAATATGTAGAAATGTATTGTATTATATGAGGCGAATAACTGTAGAATATGTAGAAATGTATTGTATTATATGAGGCGAATAACTGTAGAATATGTAGAAATGTATTGTATTATATGAGGCGAATAACTGTAGAACACGTAGAAATGTATTGTATTATATGAGGCGAATAACTGTAGAATATGTAGAAATTTATTTCATTATATGAGGCGAATAATTTTAGAATACGTCGATTCCAGAAATGCATATAGAGTGTTAGTTGGGAGGCCGGAGGGAAAAAGACCTTTGGGGAGGCCGAGACGTAGGTGGGAAGATAATATTAAAATGGATTTGAGGGAGGTGGGATATGATGGTAGAGACTGGATTAATCTTGCTGAGGATAGGGACCAATGGCGGGCTTATGTGAGGGCGGCAATGAACCTCCGGGTTCCTTAAAAGCCAGTAAGTAAGTAAGTAAGTAAGTAAGTAATGTATTGTATTATGTGAGGCGAATAACTGTAGAATAAGTAGAAATGTATTGTATTATGAACAATTATATTATGAGCCTTCAACGTAGGTAACGTGTTTAAACACGAAACCAGCAGTTTGTGAGGAACTGGAAATGAAAGAGTTCTCAGAATAACAAGCTACGATATTCGGTCCAGATTAAATTTTTACAGTCTGAAATAAAATTTGTTCAACTGTGGAAGAAAGTGGGTTAGTGTACAGGGTAAAGTGACAGGGGATTATTCGAATTCTTGTAATTGCTTGAAACGTTTAGGCTATGTGTTTGTGATTGTTATTGTGAGCATGACTGTATTGTTTAAAATTTAAATTATAGTTTATTTAACGACGTTCGCAATTGTAGAGGTTATATCAGCGTCGCCATGTGCCGGAAATTTGTCCCGCAGGAGTTCTTTTACATGCCAGTAAATTTACTGACATGAGCCTGTCGCATTTAAGCACACTTAAATGCCATCGACCTGGGCCGGGATCGAACCCCAACTTACTGAGAAATTGACCGTCACATAAAAATACAACCCTCTCTGCCGTTACAAGGATAATACAAGGAGAACAAGGGAAAGGCAATGAGAGCAAAGGAAGTATAGGGAGAATACAAGGGAAACAAACGCAATAGAATGGGAATGCAAGGAGAACACGGGGAAGATAAAACAGGGAGACGACAAGGAAAACAAAAGAAATACAAGGAGAACAAGATAAATACGGGAGAACAAGAAAAATACAAGGGGGACAAGGGGATATAAAATTAACTATGGGAATGCAAGGAGATCAAAAGGAATGCAAAAAGGATAACTTACAAGGTGAACAAGGGCAATAGAAAAGGAATAAGGGGAAGGAAAGGAGAGCAAGGAGAACACAAGGAAAATAAGGGGACACAAGGAGAGCAAGGGGTACACTAGGAGAACAAGGACATACAAGGAGAGCAAGGGAATATGAGAAGAAGGGGAATACAAAGAGAACAGGAGGAATACAAGGAGAACAGGGGGAATACAAGAACAAAATGAATAGCAGGAGAACAAGAGGAATACAAGGATAACAAGGAAAATAGACGGTGAACAAGGGGAATACAAGGAGAACAAGGGGAATAAAAATATAATAAGGGGAATACAAAGAGGACAAGGAACAAGGGGAAGGAGACAAGGAGGACAAGATTAAAGCAAGGGGAATAGAAGGAAAACAAGGGGAATACAAGGACTGCCAATGATGTAGATTCATCGGTTACGACAGGAGGCATTTTCGCACTCAAGCAGTTCTACATAATGATATGCATCATGATAGAGCTATGCACCTGTCGTTTTTTTCCCCTTAAATTGATCATTGTATGCAAAATTAGAGCTGATCTCAGAGACAATGAGGGTGGATTATATCGATCCAGGATAGAGACATCTGTAGAACTTATGTTCAAATTTAGCTATAGTCTATATGACGAAATTTTCAATTACATAAGTATTTTATTATTATTATTATTATTATTATTATTATTATTATTATTATTATTTGCAAACGGAAAACAACCACTTCATCTTTTTTCTTTGGTTTGTCTATCCCGGAATGTCAATCCTCAATGGAGGTTAAGGAAGACAAATTTGGGAAGGGAGTGAAAACCCTGACCTTCAGTGTTATAGGCCTGAATTCCGCGCCTTATAGATTTAGTAGTGCTACAATTGAGGGCAGTGTTAAACAGTTTGGTCACGCATGATTCGGCAGTGACGTGAGAATAGGAACGATCTCTCAACGGTAAAGAATGAATGGCTTTGCATTTTAAGACCACAGCCCTCTGCATACAAGAATGCGGGCTCGGAAACTCCTATACGAACGAAACTGAATGTTAAATAAAGTACAGCTGCGTACATTTATCAGGATGCCTGATTCAGCCTCATTCCATTTAATTTAACAATGGACGAGATAGTTTAGAATTAAAATATCCATAAGAATATAAAGTGGTAAACTAATTTAGTTTCTATATTTCTTCTGAAAGTGAAGAGATCTTCAGAGATTATTACGTAGATTCGTTAAAATAGTAGAAGCATCGGCGTAGCTCTGGCAGTAGCGCGTTTTTCTGCTCATTCGGAGTTGCGCTTAGGCATAGATTCGATTTCCACTCGGATTGATTACCTGATTGGGTTTTTTCCGAGGTTTTCTCCAACTATAAGTTGAATATCAGGTAATCTATGGCGAATCCTCGGCCTCATCACTCCAAATACCATCTCACTATCACCAATTCCATCAACCTTAAATGACCCAGTAGTTTATACAGCATCGTTACATAACAAACTAGAGAGAGAAGATCGTAGAAAGTTTTGTGACAGTTTATAGAGGGAAAACAACCGTTGAATGAATTAATCCATCCATCGATTTGTTAATTAATCTATGAAAGAATTAATAAACGAAAGAATCTATCGATACAGCAACCGATATATGAATCGATCTGTCAATGTTCCAGTTAACCAATAATTGAATCAATCAACGAGCCAACGAATCAGTAATTCACTGTCAGTTACCCAATGACCTAGTAAATTCATCAAGCGAATAATCCATTTCCAGTCAAATTCTAATCTTATGTAATTCAAAGTTTGATGCAGTGAAATCTAGTGCAGTCCAATCCAATTCAATTTCAGCGATAAAGTGATTTAAAATAGCCTATATATCTTGCATTTATTGGAATTCACAAGCAAACATTCTGATGGGGGAAGATAAAAATGTTATTTTTTTTTCTTTCACGTGTTAATAATGTCAAAAGAAGTGCTTATACAAATTTTGGCCACTCGACCGCAATTACCAGGGCCTAAAAATAAGTTCGCAAGGGGCCGTTAACAGAAGGAAAACACGATTTCATTAGAAAAATTTATGCAACAGACACAGCAATTGTTGAGCTATTTTTCAACATATTCCCCACCGGAATTGAACATTTTTCATATCATGGGATCGACAATCAGATGCAGACGGCTGTCACACATTGGTTACGATCCCCGGCGGCTGACTTCTACGACACAGGAAAAAAAATTGATCCCATTGCATGCCAAATGTCTCAATTCCAGTGGAGGGACATGTTGACAAATAACGCTACAATTGCTGTATCTGTTTCAATAAATCTTTCCATGCAATTGTGCTTTTTTTCTGTAAACGGCTCTAGGAAAAATCACTTTTTGGATGGCCTCGTAATTTCGGTAAAGTGGCCAAAATTTGTATAAGCACTTCTTTTGGCATTATTAACATGGTAGAAGAAAAAAAATTAACTTTTTTGTCTGTCCCCATCAGAATGTTTGCTTTTCAGTTCTTCTTCATATTATACACTGACTGGCGAAAAAACGCAACATTGTATGAAATATCAACATAATCATAACTACTCCATTAAACATTTTCCGATTTTAACCTCTGCAGTTGCGAGCGTCGTTAAATAAAACATAACATTTTCTAGTATACCAGGATGTATGATTGATTTGACTCCATACAAACATAAGTGATGCCTTATTTTTCGAAATGGAGATGATAACGAAAGGGAAATTGTGGAGAGTGTTAGTGAAATGACGATGAAAAAACGGGAGAACCCCGAGAAAACTCTCACAACTTTGGAATTATTCACTACATAGGCCTATACAATTCCACCATCGCCGGGATTTGAATTCGGTTCCGCGATCGTCGTAAGCCAGCGCTCTGCTCACTACCAAAGCTTCCTTCCAGAAATGAACTCTGTGAACGACGTTATAGTGAGTGAGCTAAGATACCTTAAACAGTAATTAATACATGAACTCGGCACTGAACAAATAAACACATATTACTTTCACTACGTTTCATAATAGTGAGAAAGTAACAAGACAAATTAATGATATAATTACTTTCATATATGGTATTTGTAAGTCGTGGCCGAACCAATAAACATTTCAAGATCGCGCTTGTAACATACACGCAATTTAAACGTCAGGAAGAGGTGCTTTTGACAGGAGAAACTTTCACCCCACATCAATCTCTCAGTCTAGTCGTCATACACAACCCCATGACAGGTAAATTTCTGTCCGGGGCAATAGCCGAGTTGATCTGTATTTCGTGTCCTGCTGAACTTTCGAGTGCGTTATCAATACAGTTTGAGTGATCGTGTGGAACAAGATTGAGCTATTACCAACCTGCGAACAAAAAAACTATCGCCTCGGGATTGACAGGCCTTCACGCGACCACAGACAAAGTAGGATCCTCCATTCAACACGCCATCGTCAATTGAGCCACGCAACTTAGACGAGAAAAAGTAAATGGTTCAAGTGTCTTGCAAGTGCTTTCTCATATAGTGAACGAATTAATTGTATGAATTCTGAAAGCATATGTATGTGGAGAGGGCAATAAGTCAGTCTAGCGGTCTGAAACAATTTCTCATGCAATTTGTCACGCTGGTACAAGAAAAACAAACTTTCGCCTCACGCAGTAATGGTAAATAAAAAACAAAATATGATTAGGCCTACAAATACGCACGCTCGCTGTTTAAGAATGCGGTACTATCAGTTGTTGGCTGTTTTTTGCCCTTTATTTTACGTCAGGATATTTTTTATTGTCACTTTGATATTCCTCACACTTTTTCCAGAAATGTGAATTGTATTTATGAGGATGGGGCACCTGTACGGTGAAATTTATCTCTGCCTCCTCCTCTATGCGGTATACTGTACGCCAACAGGAGTAAAGCCTCGCCGGTCTTGAGGCGTGGAGGGGTAACTTGTTCATATTATTAGACTTTGATTGCTTAATAAAGATGAAACTATAGATCTGCGACCAGAGGACACATGATTTTGAACTGTCACTATTGTATTGCTCCCTGTTTTTCGCTCCAGTAGGTGATTTAATTCAGGGCACATTCTTCCACTGGGTTTCCTCCTGTTTGGTGAACAGCAGACCAAACGATCTGTTCGACCTGGGTCTAGGGCATTTCGTAACCGGAAATTTTGTCACCGTTATAGTTTGCCACCTAGTTTTCGTCATTAATTTTTGGGTCATCAAATACATTTTGTCATCATGTTTTTTTGTCACTGAGGAGATTTTGTCACCGAAGATATGTCGTCATCATATAAATTTTGTCATTTTCTTGGATACTGGGGGGATTTCGTCACCAAAATAATACAGAAAATTACATTTAGGCTGTTTTTATTATGAGTCCAAAACCATCAATGTATAATTATTTTAATGCTCAGCATTAACATGGATTTTGAAGTTGGATACATTCATCCTGTTTTTATGGAGTTTCAACTAAAATTTCCGCTGAAGTTGTAACCTATGGTACGTAGGTAATCAAGGATGTTATTTTCTGTTCTATATGCTTCATATCTATCGACAATTCGTGCAAATCTGTTATCTAAGAACGTGTATTTCTTCTTTATTTCTGGGTAGTGACTGACCTGCTTCTAATTTCTCGATGTCCTGATGCAGTCTCCTCCTGTAGCAACTGAAGGACGTGGTAAAAGGAGGGATGAGCTTTACCATTAAAGTATTGAGACGTCTATGTCACGCTTCGCAAGTATTTGTTGTTCTGGGCAGGTTTTCCCTGGTACGAATGTAACAATTCCATGTATTTGGAAGGAATATGGACTGTCACATCTACGACCTATGAAATAATTGAGGCATTGGCATGGGAAAGGTCGTAACTGCCAAAAATTCGAATTTTTAGGTTCTTCATTGAGAAGGTAGTAAATGGCCATGCCAATGGCACAGAGAAGGTAGTATGTCCGTATGTAATGAAACGAAGTTGGAAACGTAGTCACTAGATGTTGTAAGTTGTATGTTGGCGCGGAGAAGGTAGTAACTCCTTTTACAACATCAGTGTGTCTAGACAAATATGGGCTGATAACTGTGCAGGGCAGAATACGAATCGGATGATTCTAATGGTCCTGATATTCATTATTGCCAAGAAACATTTTGATTCAGTGGACTTGAAATTCCTGGTTTCAGAACATTCCTACATGCCATGTGATAGGGAATTTGGCATCATAGAAAAGAAAAAAAAGATGCAAGACCATGGTTCCAGAAGAGGTAAGGCCTAATAATGTAATAATGATGAAGGATGAGGATTTCTTCGACTTTTCTGCAGAATGTGACAAGTTTTTGAATACAACTCCTATCAAAATCAGCACCCTCAACTGGATTAGACTCTCAAGAGCTGATTTTCCTCTAATAAAAACAAGACAGTCATTTAATGACCTTGAAATGTGGACAGAGCACAGGATTTTTAAGAAAGGACAGTCATTAACGTCAATCACTAACTTGCAGTGCTTACAGCGCCTTGAAAGAAGACCAGTCGTCCCTGATGCCAAAAAGAGAGACTTGTTATCTATGTTAGACTTCCTGGATGAAAAGTATCATGCATTTTACCGAAAAATTTGTACATAATGTGTAAATAACGTTAATTCTCAGTTTGGCTAAGGAGTGATTTCAATGTTGTATTTTCATAAAATAGGATTTCACAGATAAATCTGTGCCAGACTTTTCAAATTTCATATGTAACACAAACATGAGTCTATGCCTTTCATTTAAAGCAGTTTCTGTAATAATGTAAGTGAGAAAGTGTTCATAAATTTGTTTTTTGCTTCCCCTGAAAAATTTTGTTTTTGGCAGTTACTACCTTTCCCACGTCAGCGCCTCAATTATCCTCAAAGTAATCGAAGATTGGGGTTAGTTCATCCATAACATTTTTTTGGAGAATATCGAAGGCGTGAACTATATCATTCTCTGGTACAAAGACCAATGCAACCAAGGAATGAAACAGACTTCTTAGTTCGGTGTTTTCTTCTTCAAGATATTCTCCTGATAGTTCCTATGTTTGAATACATATCATTTTATATAAGTATCACCATGAAGGGGAGGGAGAATTGTGGTGGCAAATAGTGATGAGGAAATTAAATTGGTGACAAAATATGGTGGTGACAAAAGTGATTTGGTGACAAAATATGGTGGTGACAAAAGTAAATCGGTGACAAAATGTTGCAGTGACAAAATGTAATATGTGACGAAATCAACGGGTAACGAAAAATCGGTGACGAAAACTCCGGATCCCGTTCGACCTCATACTATCATCTTTTTACTTTCTTGTTATACGAAGTAACTATGGAAAAGGAGTATCGTGATGGTGCAAGAAACTGGATTTATAGATTTTCACGGAAATAGTTTTCAGCACCCCTCTTATCGAAAAATTCGTTGTTGGTTTGCCGTCTGTTTCGTCTGCCTGCCTGTGCACAGTGATTTCTCATAAACTAATGGACGAACTTTGCTCATGTATGTTCGAATAACTTGAACAGGGAATGATATACTTAAAATATAGTCATTTTTGCATAAAAAAGAACGAGTCTTCATTTAAAATTAAAAAAAAAAACAAATAATGATTCAATCGAAATCGACTGTGACGTTTTTTAAACTTACTTTTCACATAAGATGTAGTGAAAAATAAAATGATGCAGTCTGCACTTTCCCAAAAAAGTCTCTATCAGAGTAATTAATTATCAGCTACTTAAGCATATTTTCAATCCTAAAAATTCTTGAAACAAAATTGATGGTGGATTGATTGCGTCCTTACTCGAATTAGAGTAATAGAATACAACATGCACATTCTTTAGACGAGGAAATCACATAAGCAAACTTTGTTGATATATATTATTATTTATTATTATTTATATTATTTAATGTACCGAAGTACATATGTTTCCATGCAGATATTCTACGTCATCATACGATGAAAGAGTAGTGGAACGGAGAAAAATTCTCTCCGGCACCGGGATTTGAACCCGGGTTTTCAGCTCTACGTGCTGATGCTTTATCCACTAAGCCACAAATTTTGTTGAAATTTAGGAAAAAAGGACCGTGATTATGTTTAAAAATTCAGTTACAGAACAAGCGCGTGATGCACGGATTAGAATGTAACCCAGTGCATTCACGATGAAGTTATTGCCATCTACTAGTAGAAATAACTTCATCAGAATGGTAAGAAGACAACAGAACCGGACGCCTTATAAGAGATAAGATTCTTAGGAAAATATCTGTGACTAAGAGGGATGAAGTTACAGGAGAATGGAGAAAGTTACACAACACAGAACTGCACGCATTGTATTCTTCACCTGACATAATTAGGAACATTAAATCCAGACGTTTGAGATGGACAGGGCATGTAGCAAGTATGGGGGAATCCAGAAATGCATATAGAGTGTTAGTTGGGAGGCCGGAGGGAAAAAGACCTTTGGGGAGGCCGAGACGTAGGAGGGAGGATAATATTAAAATGGATTTGAAGAAGGTGGAATTTGATTGTAGATGTGGATTAATCTTGCTCAGGATAGGGACCGATGGCGGACTATGTGAGGACTGCAATGAGCCTCCGATTTCTCTAAAAGCCATTTTGTAAGTAGGTAAGTCTTTTTTACAAAGATTTACATAGATTTATTGCAAGCAAAAATTACATACAATAACAAAGATTTTACAATACTATTGTAATACTCGTATATGAATATTATTCAAAATTCGAAATTGATTACCAATCTCATAGTCAAATAGCCTACATATTACAAATTATTGTATAAATACAAGGTAACTGGGTCACACCCGAAAAAGCAAGATGCTTGAGGTCGGGTGTGACCAATAATGAAAACTGGATAGAAGAAAAAAAAAATATAATAATAATAATAATAATAATAATAATAATAATAATAATAATAATCACAACTCTGATTAAAACTGTTAAATGTAATTACACATAAAGTTTAAAAAGAATAAGAAAAAAAAAACAAACAAACAAAACGGTACCATAGCCTATACATAAACATACTAAGTTAAGAATACAACATTGTTAAAGTGACAGAAAAAAAATAGATAAAGAATAAGAATTTACATGATTATAATTTTAAATACAGTTCACGTATTTGTTTTTTGAATAATGTATTGTTTAATAATTTTAGTTTAGGATTTCTCTTTATAAAATCATTATATAATCTTGGACCATAATTAGAACTGTGCCTTAGACATGCTTCAGTCTTACATTTTGGTTCAATGAGGGGAGCGAAATATTGTATCTTCTTGTGCTGTGGCCATGATTGGATGATATTAATTTAGCTTGATATTTATGGTAGTGATTCAAAATAGTATACATATAAATTTGCTTGATATTTAAAACATTAAATTCTTTATATATGTGATGAGTTGGATGATCAAGTCTTCTTGAATAATTTCGAGGGAAAAATTGTTCCGGGGCCGAGCTACCAGTGGATCGGTGTCTGGTTGAGTTCCCGGGTAGCTCAATTGGTAGAGCGTTGGTACGTTTAACCAAGGTCCCAGGTTCGATGCTCGGCCCGGAACAATTTTTCCCTCGAAATTATTCAAATCAACTTTACAGGGAGTTATACCTGAAAGCTTGATTTGCATAATACACGTCACTGTTCGTTAACAGAAAACCACAATTTAAGTCACACAGAGTTAGTGTGCACTTAATGTTGATTGCTTGACGATTGTCAGCCCACTTTCAAGTCTGTGGATATAGAGGGAAAAATTGGATCGGTGTCTGATAGAGTTCCCGGGTAGCTCAGTTGGTACGTTTAACCAAGGTCCCGGGTTCGATGCTCGGCCCGGAACAATTTTTCCCTCGAAATTATTCAAATCAACTTTACTATACCTGAAAGCTTGATTTGCATCAAGTCTTCTTCTTAAACATATTTTAATAATTATTTTATATAGTAACTAAGTATTGTTCCTTTTTCAGGTTACTAATCGGGGAAACAGTATTCCTATGCTTAAAATGATCGCCTAGACCTGACCCATGATCCCTAAAAAATTCTGTACTTATTTCTGAAACACTTTGTAAACCTTACTGCCGCGAACCCACTTCCTTGTGACAGGAATAACTTCAGTTTGTTAATTCCGATTAAATCGTGCGCATTCCATGACTTCTCACTTACTTTTACACATCCATGTAACAATCTTCATTAATAAATTTCTGTTGGAGTAGTTTCTTAAAGAGATGTAATTTTTATATTTGTTTGGTTCCACAGTGGACATTAATCTGGACATTTTTACATTAAAAAGTGGACGTTGTATAGATTCACCTTTCTTATAAGTGGCCATATAATAAGAATGGACTCTTTGTCAATGGACCTAATACCGAGTGGACATTTTTGTAATGGACATTATGAAATGGACATTACAACCTGCAATGACGATATGAAATCATCCTCATATTAAAAGTTACGTACGGAATAAAGACCAATTTGCACAAACTAAAGAAGTGTTGGGGTGTACTATAAGCAGTAATAACATGAGCTGCTGCCAGGAAGTCAAAAGAAGGAGAGCAATAGCAAAGGAAGCTTTTAATAGAAAAAGGAGCATCTTCTGCAGACTTCTGAAAAAAGAACTAAGGAAGAGACTAGTGAAGTGATTTGTGTGGAGTGTGACATTGTATGGGGCAGAAACATGGACATTACGACGAAGTGAAGAGAAACGAATAGAAGCATTTGAAATGTGGATATGGAGAAGAATGGAACGTGTGAAGTGGACAGACAGAATAAGAAATGAAGCTGTGTTGGAAAGATGGAAAGAGTGAATGAAGAAAGAATGATGCTGAAACTGACCAAGAAGAGGAAAAGGAATTGATTGGGTCACTGGCTGAGAAGAAACTGCCTACTAAAGGATGCACTGGAAGGAACGGTGAACGGGAGAAGAGTTGGGGGTAAAAGAAGATATCAGATCATAGACGACATTAAGATATAGATGGATCATGAGGAAAAGAAGAGGAAGGCAGAAAATAGGAAAGATTGGAAAAAGCTGGGTTTGCAGTGAAAGACCTGCCTTTGTGCAGAACAGTAAATGAAATGAAATACATTTCCATATGATGGTTCTACTAATTGTGTATCAGCTGTAAACGGAACATCCTACATTTCATGATTCTGTTATTAATACACGGCTGTGATGCAAATGCTTTGCAGTTACGTTACAATTAGTAATTGGAAAGTAACATACGAAGCGGAAAACTCATTCTTCCAATTTTACGGGCAGATGAAGAGTTTTAATAATTCATCTAAGTGTTATTTTCTTTTCTTTTTTTTTTTTTAGTTTTCGTAACAATAAGATTAATTAACTTTCGCGTTATGGATTCATCAAGAGTTGCGCTGAGCGTGAAGAGTTTCGTTTGTCTTTATGGAGAAATATCGCCGCAACAAATCTCCTTTTACTGTCATTAAAGGCGCGGCTCAGCTGGAAGTTCAAGGAACAATATAATATGTGATATACATTATTAATCGCAGTAGTGTGTAAAACGAAAGGCGGACCGCATGCGGATCATTAACCATTCGTTGTGAACCTTGAAACATGGAAAATCTCATTATACTGATGCTAATCGAAACTGGGTCATCCTGTTAGTTTATAGCGTAGGCCTACCTATTAAGCTTTAAATATGCACTGCTTCTCAGTCAATAAAAATTAATGGGAATATTATGAATGATCATATATCAAATATTTAAAAACAAATGTCATGAAGTCCACACTTAACAGGTTCCTCCTTATATGACACTTCCCTCACACCGCAAGCTCAGCGGCATTTTCTGTTATACAGTACCGCGCAATCGGCCGCCGTTTCTGCGATAGTAGGTAACTTTAGCTTCTAACACCTGTTAACGAGAAAAATATGAATGAACTACTTAAAAATTAATACAGGTTTAGTGCATCTTGTCTGCGTCACAAAGATGTTCGTAGTGCCCTTCTTCTGTCTCAATTTTTGACATATTCGAAGATTGTTTTGAAGTACTTGACTAATCTGTTCTGAGTATTGTTCGAAATGACTTGTCATATATTTTCTTTCTCTTTTTGTGTAACTTAAACCTACAAAATCTCCCTCCAATATGCTACACATCATTCTCAAGCATTTAGAGAATCAAAATAACTTGCACTACATTACGCAAGATTGAGTAACCCCTCCAAATTTCTCAAACACTTAGAGAAAAACAGTAGCTTGCATTAGACTACTAACGAATGAGTAATTTCTTCATTGTTTTAAAAGAAAGAACATAATAGCTTGCATTACATTACATACGAATGAGTAATCTCTTCAGTAGCTCAAACAGAGTTTAAATGCACATGACAAACGCCTTTGAACTTCTGCGCGTACTGTAAAAGACAACGTGTCTGTACGTCCCGTGGTCTGTGTGTTTTTCCAATATATGAGGACAAAAGTAATTTAGGAAATCACACAGATATGGAATTATGGTACTTAGTCCACATTCGTAATAATATTAAGAAGTCCAAATTTGGTTTGGAGGGAGAAACGAATTCTTTTTAGTAAATAGAAGTCATCTCAATGGCTGTCGTCATGTCAACCTTGCATCCGAAGCTCGCGTTTTCAAACCCGGCCGAGGGCAATGCATTTTGAAGAGCATAGTTCCTTCGTGTCGTAGAACTATGACCCGTGTAAAGCCCTGTTACAGTTTATTTTGATGTTAAATAACTTCTGCAGTTGGATGTGTCATTAAATATACTACTGCTACTACAACTACCACCACAAATAGAAATTGATGAAACACCATTCCAACAGTATTGAATTTGCATTAAGGGGTTAGTAATATTTGGTAATTTGGGTTTGGTAATATTCAACATTTTTTCCTCCATTGCTGTATCTTGTACAATAATGAAAATTGGTATGTGTAAAACACTGTCCTTCTGTTATATGAAAAAAAATATTTTTACGATTAAAAGAAAAATTATATATATATGTATTTTTTTTTTTCAAAATTCATAAAGGTGGTAGTTCACTGTGCAATGATGAAGCATTTCCCTCATAACTCATAAACTTGTTTACTGTTTGATGCTCTCTCTCTCTCTTTTATTTTATTGCTGAAACTCATGTTTACAATATCGTGCTCTTTCAACTACATTCCCTAATAAATAATATTTTTTTTTATTTTGTTTTTGAAGAAAATACTGATATTTGACCATTTTATAAAATGAATTTATTTTTTATCAGACAATCTATCAAAGGTATAGAAGTGATCTTGCATCATATTGTAGATATGATATGCATAAATACACACAAAAAATTTCATCACAGAGTGTTGGATAGTTTTTGAGTTATGTGGGAAACGCTTCATCACTGCACACCGTACATCTGGCAACCCTACTCTGCACCCATACGTAGTTCTACTTAAACATATACAGCATAATAATGCTATGTACAGAGACATCATTTTATTTTTACTACCATTTTTAATATTAACCTGGCTATACCTTTGGATCAATGGTTGAGAACCGAAAACACCGTTTGCTACCTGCTTCCACGACTGGGGTCCGATAATACTGGCGTAAAATACAAACAAACCACTTTACTGTGTATAGGAGGAGAAGTAGTTCATCCATTTACATAAACTAGGAAATATCGCAATTCTGAGTTTGATAATTTTCATTAGGTTCTTGTTTAATCAAAATACAGTACAGTATTCACAATAAGTGTTTTTACTCACGGACTGAGTTATCCATGCGAACGTATTCATTAGGCAGTTTATATTATACTGTCTACAGCACATTAGTGTACAATATGGAGAATGAAGTTAAATTGAAAAATAATCATAAAATGTATATTTAAACAAATTTTTTGAAATGGTGGCTGTTCATTTCGGTACAGGCTTCAGTTCTTTTGTGCATATTATCGCACTATAAACTATTGCATGTAATTCCAATTACTAGTTTCATCCTTCGTACTAGTAACTCATGTTGAAATAATTCTGTACCTACTCCATAAAAGAGTACCTTACGTACTGTAAATTCAATCTTCACTTCTGCCCGACCCGTACAGATAAAATTACTCAGACATACTCGTACTATCTATTGTCCGTCCAAGAGGTTTTGTCGCAGGTTCGTAGAAAGGGGGAAAATCACATGACAGTTAATTATATAACGAGGCCCTTTTATTTAAGTTATTTTAAACAGTTGTATAATATTACGTAGACATCCAATTCCTAAGAGAAATTAATGTTTTCAGAAAAGAGCTAAGACAGCCCAACTACTAGTCTTTACGAAGGGGCGAGCAGAAGCAGGTGGGGGAAATCGGGATGCGACGTAGGTAAATGGACGACAGTACCTGTGCGAAAATATGATTCCATATTGAAAGCTCTTTCGTCGCTGGAAAACGCGAACATATTTTTGGAACGTACTATACTCACTAACTCAGTACTGTTTGCTATACGCGGCCTTAGTTCTGTGTGGAGGACAGTTGGAACTTCATTAGTAGAGGGGTGGAAGTGAAGTACATTAAAAAACTCAGGTACAATAAAAATTGAAGTAAAAATAAAATGATGTCCCTGTAAATGTCAATAGGTGTTCGCACCCACACGTAGGTCTACTTAAAGCTATGCACCTAACGATTTTTTGTTATTCAACGATGCTGTATCAACTGCTCAGTTATCTAGTGTCAATGTAATTGGTGATAGCGAGGCGGTACTTTATCGAGGTGAGAGGAAGAGTACACAATTTCCTATTGGTTTGATGCAAAATTTCGTAGTGTTTTTTCGCTTGACAATAGTTTTTATTTGAGATGAATAGAAGACAGAAATTAATCAGGAATATAGGCCTATTATCCTACATTATCGACAGAGTGCAGACGGCTGTCACACTGGTTTTGATCCCAAGCGGCAGACTTCTGTGATATAGGGGTACAAACGTTGATCCCACGGTATGACAAATATCTCATTTCCGTTGGGGAATATGTTGAAAAATAGCTCAACAATTGTTGTATTTGTTCGAATAAATCTTTTTATGAAATTGTGTTTTTTGTCTGTAAACGGTCCCAGGGCAACATATTTTTATGGTCTTCGTAATTGCGCTCGAGTGGCAAAAATTTGTATAAGCACTTGTTTTGACATCATTAACATTGCGGAAGAAAAAATTAACTTCTTTACCTGCCCCCATGGAAATGTTTGCTTGTAAGAAATTGTTTATGAACTTCATCAAGTACGATGCTGATTCTACTTCAGATTGAGAAGCAGAATGTAGCCTATGTAGTTTACAAGTGTTCGAATACTGCAAGATTAATAATTGAACAGTGTTGTTTAGTCAACAGGTTTGAACCTCACAAGTTGTACCAACAAGGCACCATTTATGAGGCAACTAAGGCAGGAGATAATGGGGTAGGGTGGTCAGTTCCTTTCCCCCTCCATTGCATACATCACCGACTAGCTACATATTACACGAACCAGACTTGAGATTTGAACAGAGTAATACAGGGACATCATTTTATTTTTGCTAACATTTCTAATGTTAACCTGGCTATACCTTTGGATTAACTGTTGAGAACCGGAAACACTGTTTGCTACTAGAGTCCTGCAAAACCGGTTGAAAGCCGAACAAACTTGCAGAGCGCTACTGAACGCCTGGCTTTATAGGCAGTATGCGAAGTACATCTGCTTGCGCACTGCTTGAGTATTCGGTTTAACGTGTATTCGAGTTGATCCGATCTCTCTGTGGGTGAACGGCTCTGGCGTATAAAATGAAGATCACAGTGAACCATCCAGATATTATAGCTGCGGATCATCAAGAGGAACAAACAGCATGCAGCGTGAAACTACAGACGTTGTAAATCGTAAATTGCAGAAAAAAAAACTTTCGGTATCCACAAATTACCAAGGTTGTAATTTTTGCTTGCACTAGAAAACTGAATTATAATATTACAATAATGACACACTTAAAAAACAGTAAACTCGATGAATAGTAAAACTAAAACAAAAATAACTTTATATCTTCTGAAACCTACTACAACCAATGCTTTTAGTATATTTACTATGACTAGAGAATTAAACGTAATGTAGGTTTTCCATTCATTTAACCCCTTTACTCCCACTGTTTCCAAATGGGAACATGCATTATTTACGGCGTAAATGATTTGAGAGGACCAGTAATCATCTTATTTTGTTTCTTATGTGCCAATAAGTAGTAATATAAGAAACACCAACATTTTTAATAAAAAATAATTTGGGCATAAATGGGTTAATATCAATTCTGAAATATTTATATTCCAATCATTGAAAGTGTCTTGGGATCAAATGGGTTAAGTGAACCTTATCGCCCCGTACAATCTACAGGGTTATTTCACTTCTACCCTGTATGTGAATAGCTACTGTTTTGGAGGAATGCATTTAGAGTTAATAATTATTTAATTTTATGTTTTGTGATTAATTGTAATTCTATTTTGGATTTATTTACTTATTATATCTCACATTATACATTATGCTCATTTCATTTTCTACATACTAAATTGATGGAAAGATCACCAAACAACTCTAGTCTCTCTAGCAACACTTGTGAAACGAATATTGGCCATTCCATGAATAAGTGTTTCCACCGAGCGTAACTTTAGATTAGTAAAAGAGATTTATTAATACATATACACAAGAAGTCAACTCTCATGTAGTCTATGATAGTAGGCGCCCTAATAATAATTGTGAACATCAAATAGTTGATATTAGCACGTGCGTAATAAAATAGTTCTTTGAATAACACTTGTTTTCTCTGAAGTAGATCTTTCCTATACAGAATGATTTGTTTCTAAACCTTGCTATTCTTTTGTTATTCGTAGTTTAGAAATGTGTAAATTATACTTATTTTGTACAGAACAACAACAATTGGGAACCAAAGTAATCGTATTGTTGAAAATAACATTACTGTTTATCTTTTTAAATTGATTTCGTAATAAATAATATTGCAACTGATTAGAATAATTAAAAAGCATGCAACTATTGTTTTAGAGGTAGGTCTATACATTTTTTTTAGTTTAAAGTACAAACGTCATAATGGACTTATGTACTTATTTCCTATTTTGTTTTATAGTGAATTGTAATTATAATTTTGAATATGTTTACATTATGATATTTCACATTATACATTACGTCTATTTCCTTCGATGTCACTGTGTCCATTGTTCATTTATTTGTTACTAGTCAAATTACTGCAAGTTCGAAATACAAAAATAAATGTATTAAAGTGTCAAATTATTTGTATTCCTATTTGAAGCAAACATATTTTTGTAATTAAACAAAATAAATATCCTTCAATATTATTACTCCGTTTGCATAGCCTACTGAGAAAATGTTAAAGAGTTATTGTATGATGAAATGTACCTGGTGTTATTTGGAGATCGTATTTTCTTCCTCCTTACCATTTCTTTCTGTGTGAGATTTGTGTTCTAAATAATTCGCGATCTTACATGAACTTATGTAATATCGATCATTGGGTTATACAAATCGAACAAGATTCAGTCAATATGTGACGAGAAAGAGTTACGACGTAATCAAGTGATGAAGTTATGACGTATACTGTTTAACACTGGTATAGAAAAAAGCCAGCTATATAGCGTTTATTGGTAAGAAAAATATACATAGCTTTTGCACGTCTTGTTCTGTGAAAAACTATAACATTGTTTAACATATCTATAAGCAACTTTCATTAGTAAAACTTTAAAAGTTTAAAATATAAACGATACTTATAAAGTTACTGCAAGTTCAGAATAATAAAGAAAATATATGTGTTATAGTGTCGAATGAACTGTAAGAATACCTGCAAACACTTTTTTTTTCAATAAGACAACGTAAATTTCCTTGTTACTCCTGTTGTGTACTCGAAAAAACGTTATTTTCATGTAAATGCGCCTGATGTTCTGTCTACTCTGCAATGCATCAGGCGTAATCGCTCCACAACCGAGTTATTCGGCCCGATGTTCATCGTAGCCGGTAGAGCTCCGGCCGGTCGAATCTAAACCTGTTGTGTGCGCAGTTTTGCAGGTCTCTATTTGCTACCCCCTTCCACGACTGGAGTTCGATGATACCGCGTAAAATACAAACACATCACTTTACTAGGTATAGGAGGGAAGAAAAGTAGTTCATTTACGTAAACTAGGAAATACCGCGATTTTGAGTTTGATAATTTTCATTAGGTTTTTGTTTAATCAAAATACAGTACTGTATTAACAATAAGTGTTTTTACTCACGAACTGAGCTATCCATGCGGACGTATTTATTATGCAGTGTATATTATACTGCCTACTGCACATTGGCGTACAATATAGAGAATAAAGTTAAATTGAAAAATAATCATAATATGGATATTTAAACACATTTTTGAAAATGGTGGCCGTTCATTTCGATAGAGGCTTTAGTTCTTTTGTGCATATTATCGCACTATAGACTATTGTACCTTATTCCAATTATCAATTTCGTCCTTCGTACTAGTAACTCATGTTGAAATAATTCTGTATATTCTTTATAAAAAGTACCTTACGTACTGTAAATCCAATCTTCACTTCTGCCCGATCCGAAAAGATAAAATTACTCAGACATGCTATATACCCTCCGTCCAAGTGGTTATGTCGCAGGATCGTAGAAAGGGGGAAAATCGCATGACAGTTAATTACTTAACGAGGCCCTTTTATTTAAGTTATTTTAAACAGTTGTATAATATTACGTAGAAGTCCAATTCCTAACAGAAATTAATGTTTTCAGAAAAGAGCTAAGACAACCCAGCCACTAGCCTTTACAGAGGGGCGAGCAAAAGCGGATGGATGAAACTGGGATGCGACGTAGGCAAACGGACGACAGTACCTGTGCGAACATATGATTCAATATTGAAAGCTCTTTCATCACTGGAAAACGCGAACATATTTCTGAAACGTACTGTACTCACTATCTCAGTACTGTTCAGGCGTCTTTGCGTACGCTGCCTTGGTTCTGTGTGGTGGACGGTTGTAAGTTTACTAGTAGAGGGGGTGGGAGTGAAGTACATTAAAAAACTCAGGTACAATAAAAATTGAAGTAAAAATAAAATGATGTCCCTGTACTACGAAAACATATCACTGTTGCATATCTTAAAGATCGAGGTCTTGTATTTCAGACTACAAAATCAGAAATCTAGCCGGTCTTCTGCAAGAAGGATGCTGGCAGTTGTACCTCTTCTGTATCTCTTACATTTCTCTATATACATTTCCACATTCAGCTATCCATAAAATTGTAGAATTAAAGCTTTCCGCTCGGTGCGTTAGAGATGAGAAACTTTCGAGTGGTTATTTGTAAGGTAGGTGGAATAGATTTGCATCATTTTCATAGCGAAAGCGCACGCAACGGCGACTACGGACCGCGCAGGTCTACTCTCCTTGTGAAGCGGCGTGAAGCGCGATAGTCTCGCCGAGGCTTAATGGCACGCGTCCTTCCGCTCACTTCCGCCGTTGACGGAACTCCTCAGGACTATGCCATTCGGAAGCGGCTTCTCTTTGGTGTAAATACAGATTATGTGAAAAAAGAAATGCATCTGTGTTAGAGAGGCCAAATCTGTCTTTACCGTCGGGTGAAGGAGAGGGTAATTACTTGTTAGGACCGTTGCAGTGGTCAGAAAATTGTAACTGAGACAGCTGACGACATCCTCTGATTGAGGTTCTGACTGATATGTATATCTGTTATCAGGCAGTACATCTCACTTGACGATATGTGTTAGAGGAAGAACAATTGTTTGTATGCATCTGAAGTCTGACTAGTAGAGACGAGAATTTCGTACACTATAAAATCCCAAAATATGCATGCATCCTTGCACTATCAAACTATGAAACATGCATGATCAAGGGAAATATACATGAAAATATGCACTTTCATTTTTGTTCCAAATTTCTTATTTCACTTCACTTCACTTTTTTTTTTTTTTTTTTTTTTGCACAGTTAACAACTAACAACATTTCTAAATAGGTTTCTGTGAGATTCGTGCGCTCGTCAGTCAATATGTTTTTGTAGGCAGAGAATGACCTCTCTACATAGCAACAAGTTATAGGTGCAAATATGAATGAACCTTTTTCTGTTAGTTTTTTTTTTTCTTTTCCTTCTTCAATCGAGAAACTGAGGCGTCCACTCAAAAGCATTAAAAACATGCATTTAAACTGAATATAATGTATATTATATGCATGATTATGCAAAAAATTGCGTAATATTCATTATGCATGTTTTTATCCCCAAAAGGCCAAAATATGCAAATCTGCACGGAAAAAGAACACATATTTGGAACAGGAAAGTAATGAAATGGATAAGTACCAAGTTTGAGCTATGTCCTATGTTCCTATGAAACATGCATTTGCATGGAATTCTCGTCTCTAATTATTAGTGAAATATGTAGTTAGTCAGTGATGTATACAATGGAAGACCTCAAGGAATGTACCTGTAATATTTTAAGATTATAATGGATATCTAAATAACTTGAGAAATTGGGTAAAGTCACTCGAGATTATGGTATCACAAATCTTCACGTATGTAGAGTCGCAGAAAAAAAAAAATGGCCCGACTCTTGAAGCTCCGTACAGAGCATGATTCACACTACAACGATTTAGCAACGGTTTTCAAGTCAATAAATTTAATACTTAAACTCAATACTCATTGTTATTTGAATAATATAACAAGAAGGTATTTGTAATTATGTAACAAGCACGATAACCTACACTACGACAACCCAGATTATGATTATTTTATTCATCGCAAACGTTCCGATAGATTTTCGCTAGCGTGCTTGCTCGCAAACTACAAAATTCAGGGTTCGGTACTGTTGAGGAAAGAGTTTTAATTAATTACGTAGGTTAATTTAGTTTACCAGAATTCTATTTTACCGCACGATTTATAAATACTCATCTATTATTAAGAATAAATCAGTTTTCATCGCACCTTTTCTCGAGTTACGACAGCAATCGAAGTAAAATGAATTTTAATAACTGCCAAAGCGACCTTTCTTTTTAATTGGGTTATTTTACGACGTGTATCAACATCTAGGTTATTTAGCGTCTGAATGAAATGAAGGTGATAATGCCGGTGAAATGAGTCCGGGGTTCAGCACCGAAAGTTACCCAGCATTTACTCATATTGGGTTGAGGGAAAACCCCGGAAAAAACCTCAACCAGGTAACTTGCCCCGACCAGGATTCGAACCCGGGCCACCTGGTTTCGCGGCCAGACGCGCTGACCGTTACTCCACAGGTGTGGACCCAAAGCGATCTCGTGTGTACCACTGATTTGGAGTACTGAGCATGAGCAATGCGTTATCTGAAAGTTAAAAAATTCAGGCGGACCATTTTTTCTGGAACTGTACATATTTTTTCTGATTACTATCAAAGTGTCTTTCTCATAACAATCCAAATGTCGAAAAATAGGTTCTCTTTCACCAGATATCTTCGCATTCAAGTGTACTCACGTTATACTCCTATTTCTGGCAAGGGAGATGATATTAATTTCCCTACTACAGGAAATTCTTAAGAGTTACCGACACACATCGACTCCAGACGTCAGCGAACACTAGCTGATACACATTATGACTACTGATGGTAGGATAACTATGGTCCAGAAACATGTGTAGTCAACATATAAATTTTAGTTAAAAAGTGTTTTACTGTAATACTGTTACAATTATTTTATGTATATTTTAGTTAGTTACGTTAACCTTTGTATCAACCATTACGTTTGCATATTTTTCCTCACATGAACACTAAGTCCTGCAGCTTTAGGAAGTACGAATGTAATCGTTTAAATATAAATATATCAATTGAGACTTTTCTGGTATAGTTATACGTAAAAAAAAATACAGTGAGATTGCATTTCCTTGCTGTAATTTTTCTGCCTTAATATTTTTGAAATTAAGGATATTTTTTGGTCTGACGTGGAACATTTTATTTTCTATTATGAATACAAAATGCAGAAGATCGATGTAAAATGAGAATATTGAATGGACTGAATCAAAATACTTTGAGAGTGCTTCATTTTCCTCATTCCTTTCAGTTTAAACTAACCTCCAATTTACCGTACTTGTATGTAAAAGGTAAAGGTATCCCCGTAACATGCCATGAAGGCACTTGGGGGGCATGGAGGTAGAGCCCCATACTTTCCATGACCTCGGCACTAGAATAAGGTGGTGTGGTCGGCACCACGCTCTGACCGCCTTTTACCCCCGGGAAAGACCCGGTACTCAATTTTATAGGAGGCTGAGTGAACCTCGGGGCCGTTCTGAAAGTTTGGCAACGAGAAAAAATCCTGCCACCACCTGGGATCGGACCTTCCAGTCCGTAGCCAGCAGTTCTACCAACTGAGCTACCCGTACTTGTATGTAGGATATTTAAATGCTAGGTTAGGTGAAACATTCGTATAGCTCTTGTTTGAGTCATCTGTATCTTGTTTGCTGAAAGGTAAATGTTCATTTATTGGGTGACCAAGGGACGTTAGCACAATTTGATAGTAAACCTTTACTTCTTTCTTTTAAGAGTGCTAATGAAAGAAGTACCTACGTTATCGTAGGTTCTATTGAAAAAAAAGACATATTATGTATATTTATTTACATATTTATAACAATTTCGGTTTTAATTTTGAAATAATAATAATAATTTTATTATAGATACTCAGGCTGCCAACTACGTCCTGCAATGCACTTACGACACTTCTCGAACATATTCTTTCAATATAATCTTATGAAAACCAACGCTGAAATTTATAAGGGATATTAAGTCTCTTAAATAGTAGGTATATAGAATGATGTAGACTTAATGACTAAAAATATGTGAAATATTTATTTGTTGCCACATTAAAACGCGCATGTGAGACTCGAATTGTCAATCTTACCATTGTTGGCTGCCATTTTAATGAGCAGAGGTAGCGCCTTAGGCACACTGTTGTCTTTTGCTTTTCAGATTTGATTGTATATATTATATTTACAGACCCTAAAAAATAAATAATTCTGCGCTATATCAGGGAAACACTAGCACGTAGAAAACGTCTTCCGTTGAATATATGAGTATATCGTCGTTGTTCCTGCAGTAACTCCTATGTGACATATTTATCGATTTTCAGATTTTTGCTCTATTAAATAACTTAAATAGTGATACAGCAAATAATAAAATCTCCTATATGTAATTATATTTTTTCGTTTCGAAAATGTAAGAATTCACAGTCTCCTATGTACGGCTGCCATAGGATGAAGTGTGTTTTTTCTTCCTACTGAAAAATTTTATATTTTGCACATAGGAGTTATTGCAGGAATAACGACGATATGCTAAGGGAAACAATTAATAAAGGGTATACAATATTTTCTCTTCATATGAAGCGACATTTCGAAATTAGTCCCAGCTCACAACAAGGTTTTCACTGTAGTTCACTCAAAGTGTATCGAACGCGTCTATTATCACTTTAATAGTGCAGAACTCGCGACTACAAATAAAACGAATGGTCGTACAGGTTTGTAACTGTTTTCGATGCCGATATATTACTGAGAGAGTCCGCTCGGCTCTGCTAATTTTATATAAAAAAAACTTCGGCGCCCTCATGCCCGTAACACGGGGAGGTGGCCTCATTGGGTGTGGACATACAAGTTACATTGGTTCACGACCAAACAATTAATAACATAACATTCCGTATTTGGCTGTGGCTTGTAGTGTTGTTACAGTAAGCTTTGTAATTCTGCCATTTTTTTGTTTCACCATGGACCCCGGATCGCTTCGGTGTAAGGAAAGACATATTCTGCGTCTACGGGATTGCATAACTTCATATAAAGAAGATGCAGGTGTACCTTCAACTATAAAAATAGATTCAAATGGAATGTAGTTGACTATGCGTAGAATTCTAATTTATGATTGCTGTGTTATTTAGCATATTAAAATGCGTAATTTGAAAATTTACCTTTATTCTTTATGGAGAACGCTATTGAATTAAAACATAATAATCATAATATTGGGCCTTATGAAAAAATTTTCAAGTTTTAGTGCCAGTGAAGATGTGGGAACTTGTGACCGATGTGCAAATGTCTTACTGTGTGTTTGTGTCGTGCTAGGTCAGGAAAGCCCAAAATGAACGTCTGGTGAACTGCAGTGAAATGTATGGAATCTCTTCTGCAGTTAGGTCAAGTGATACGTCTAGCGGTAGTTCAATGAAGTGGAGGGGGCGTAACTGCCGTAACAGATCAGCCACGAACCGCAGATCGTTTCGCTTGAAAGCAGAGCGATGCCAGAAACCGCGAAAACGACAATACAGCAAGCAATATGGCCGTCCGGCCTACAAACCTGTTCGCTAGTGCGACATATTCCTTTTATGTTCATCTCAATTTTTTATCTGCTTAAGCAGAGAAAACGAAACTTCTTATTTAACTGGCATTGAAACGGGGGCAGCGCGAGTTCCTGCGGTTTTGTGCACTCCGACTACGCGGCTCTCGTTTCTTGCTATTTCCCTTTTCTGCCGGCAGTCACTATCCGAGTTCCGCAATTATTTCCACGAACAGGTCCTCTTCTCTTCACCAATTCAATGCCATTCCTTCATTTCACCGCCTTTGAATAATGTCTATAGTTAAAACAGTTAATAACTAAAAAGAAGGTAAGAAATAAGCTGTATGAATAAGTAAATGAATGAATAAATAAATAGTGGAGGCATGAAAAGAAGAAAGAGTACAGTACTACCACTTAATGAGGAACTGGATAAAGAATAAAGAATGGGAACGGAAATGAAGGAAGATGAAAGGAAAGAAAGAAATGAAAGAAAAAAGGAAGAAAAGAAAGAAAAAAGGAAGAAAAGGGGAAGGAAAGAAAGGAAGAGATGAAAATGGAAGATAAGAAGGAAGGAACTAAAGGGAAAAGGAGGGAAAGAAAGGAAAAAGGAAGGAAAGAACAGAAAAAGGAGGAAAAGAAAGGAAGAGGAAGGAAAGAAAGAAAAAGGAAGGAACGAAAGCCAAAAAAATTGAAAGAAAGTGAGGAGGAAGGTAAGGAGAAAGAAAAGAAATGAAGTAAATGAAAATGGAAGAGAATAGGGAAGGAAATGAAGGAAAAAGGAGGAGAAAGACAGGAAAACGAAAGGAAATAAAGAAAAAAAGAGAAAGAAAGGAAAAAGGGAGGAAAGGGGAAGGGAATGAAAATGGAAGGGAAGAAGGAAGGAAATAAAAGAAAAAGAAGGAAAAGAAAGGAAAAGGAGGGAAAGAAAGAAAAAAGGAAAGAACGAAAGGGAAAAAAGATGGAAAGAAAGAGGGAAGGAAAGAGAGGAAGGAAATGAAAATGAAACGGAAGAAGAAAGTAAAGGAAAAAGGAAGGAAAGAAATGAAGAAGGAGGGAAGAAAGAATAAAGGAAGGAAAGCGGAAGGAAAGAAAGGAAGTAAATGAAAATGGAAGATAAGAAGAAAGGAAATAAAGGGAAAAGGAGGGAAAGAATGGATAAAGGAAGGAAAAAAAGAAAAAGGAGGGAAAGAAAGGGAAAGAAAGAAGATAAGGAAGGAACAAAAGTGAAGAAAATTGAAAGAAAGTAAGAAGGAAGATAAAGGGAAGGGAAAGAAATGAAGGAAATGAAAATGGAAGGGAATAGGAAAGGAAATAAAGTAAAAGAGAGGAAAAGAAAGGAAAAAGGAAAGAAATAAAGAAAAAAGAGAACGAAAGGAAAAAGGAAAGAAAGGGGGAAGGGAATGAAAATGGAAGCGAATAAGGAAGGAAATAAAGAAAAAAGAGGAAAAGAAAAGAAAAGGAGGGAAGGACAGGAAAAAGGAAAGAAATAAAGAAAAAAGAGGAAGAAAGAAAATAGGAAAGAAAGGGGAAGGGAATGAAAATGGATGGGAATAAGGGAGGAAATAAAGGAAAAAGAGGAAAAGGAAGGAAAGAAAGGAAGTGCAAATGGAAAAGAAGAAGGATATAAAGACAAAAGGAAGGATAGAAAGGAAAGAAAAGAAAAATGAGAAAAATAAAGGAAACGCAGGGAAATAAAGGGAAAGAAAGAAAAAAGGAAGGAACGAAACTGGGAAAAGATGGAAAGAAAGGGAAAAGGAAGGAAAGAAATAAAAACGGAAAGAAAGGAAGGAAATGCAAATGGAAAAGAAGAAGGATATAAAGACAAAAGGAAGGATAGAAAGGAAAGAAAAGAAAAATGAGGGAAATAAAGGGAAAGAAAGAAAAAAGGAAGGAACGAAACTGGAAAAAGATAGAAAGAAAGGGAAAAGGAAGGAAACGGGGAAGAAAAGAGGAAAGGAGGGAAGGGGAGAAGGAAAAAAAGAATAAGAACATAAAATAATTATAAAAACGAAAGGCAGATAAAAGAAGGAGAGAAACAGAAGAAAAGAAATGAAGACAGGAACGATAAAAGAAAGAAACAAGGAAAAATTGAGAAGAGAGAAATGAGGTGAGGAAAGAAAGGAATATAGTATAAAGGAAAAGAGAAAAAGAGAAAGAAATAGAGGACAAATAAAATAAAACAAGAGAAGAGCAAAGACAGGAAATACGAGAGAAGGAAGAAGGAAACAGTAAGGGTACAAAGAAGAGAAAAAGGAATTAAATAAATTAAAGGGGAAGTTGAACAACGCCAATATGAATAAAAAATAGAAAATGTAGATAGAAATAAAGAAAGTTTGGAAATGATAAATAAAAGAAAGAAGTAAAGCAAGAGAGAGATAAGAAGGAAGACAAACAAGGCGAAAAAAATGGAAGTAGAAGTGAAAAAGAATGCAAGAAAAAGAGGAAGGGGATAGAGAGAAGACGAAAGAAATAAAGGATAGAATAGAGGAGAAAGGAGGCAACAGAAAGAGAAAGAAAGAGGCATAGATAGAGAAGGCGAATAAATAAAGAGTAGGAAAGAAATAAAGAAGGATAAAAGAGAGGAAAATGGAAACAAGAGAAAGAGCAATAACAAAAAGAAGAGGGGTGAAAATAAGAGAGAAAGTAGACAATAAAGTGAGAAAGAAAGAGAAGAAATATGGGCATAAAAGAATGAAAGGATAGTCTGAAGAAAAAAGGAAGAAATTAAATGAATAAGGATTGAGTTTAAGAGGAAAGAAAGTGAAAAGACAACAAGAATGATAAAATTGTGAAGAAGAGAAGAAAAAAGGAAAAAGGAGGAGAAAATGAATAAAAGGAAGTGATGAATTTGAAGAAAGAAGAGAAAAGAAAATACATTTAAAATAAATACAGAACGGAATAGAAATGGAGTTAGGAAACAATCAAGCATGTACGGTACCCTTAAGATCTGGTTGCCAGGCCTTAGTTGAGACTGCGTGTTGTAAATTAGATTATCATAGAACGTGAGAGCTTCTCTTGTCAGGTCTCAATGTCGGCAAGAAAAAGCGCGAGTTGGAAACAACGGACTATTCATGTGTGACAGACAGACATGTCGATGTGCAATGGCGTAAATGAAGCGTCTATTCTGACAAAAACACAAAAGAGAAATTTGCGCGGAAACGAGTTCAGTGGGCTTCCCGCAAAGCCCGAATGTGGCAGACTGCAATCCGGGCAGGAAGACCTCATGAAAAGTGAGGTATTTATTGACTTTCTCTATCTCACGAGATGCGTCGGGATGTATGTTCCATTGTAGCAAATTTCATGTTACAAACCGAATTCAATCAATCGTTCCGTAGCCTATTTTCACGACAATTTAGTTGCCTGAACATGATTTCTCAATTATGAAAATTTAGAGTGTGACCGTAGCTTAGTTAAATGACGGCTGCTTCTCACCAGAGAGTATCGATATTGGGCAGGATATCTCTTCAAGGGAGTTACGCCAACTTCGAAATCAAGTTACAATTTGCGGTGTATTTGTTATGGTATGTGAATAAATGTTCACATTTGACAAGCGGAAGTGTTGTGAGTGCTATCAGGAGTTTGTGTGATTAGCAGTTTCAGTATGAATTCTTTGGAACTCCATCAAATTTGTTACAGAGTGATGACGTTCAAATCTGGCATCATGGCAGTTTCATCTGTCTCCAGCCTGTTACCCATTTTCAATTCAGTGCTCCTCACTTCAAAAAACTATTTAGCGCGTTTTCTTCAAGTTTGGTACGACGAAGCAGCGCATCCATGCCGTTTAAAGACTCCCATTGAATATTCCTTTGAATCCACAGTCACACAAGTCTCTCGGATTGGTGTGGATATTATAACCTTTGCAGAAGTAAAGCAGCTTAAATGGGCAGGACATGTAACGAGATCCGACTACCAATTACCGACTAAAAGTACTATCTCAAAGATTGAAGGCAAGACATTCAAAGGACAACCAAAACTCCTATGGAAATATGGAGTAATTAGACTCTTAGCTTCTGGGGAAAACAAATTGGCGAGCATTGGCAATGAATAGAGAAGCGTGGCAGGAACTTGAAAAGAAGACTGTGGCCCAAAGAGGACTGTTGTCCCCACTGGTGATGCTTATGACAATGATGATGTCAGATTGGTAGGATATGGGTTGAAACATAGGATTACTGAGGTGTGCACGTAGCCTACATATTTCTGCTCAAGTCACTCTTCTGTTCATACACTTCACATTAACAGTGACAGTGATCACTTTAAAATTAAGTCTGACATATTATTTTCATCGGAAATTGTATGTATTTGTGACGTTTCTTAATTTATTCCTTTCGGCTTTCTATGATGCTCTGCATAAAAACTTGTGATCTTTGGCTACATGTTTTGTACACTTTATAAAGTTCACCGTGTTCCATGTTACAACACGATTTCAGTGTTCTCATAGATTTCTCGAGAGTATTTCGATTTACCGACCATTATTATAATATCAGACTACCCTGACGTCCACACCTGTGGAGTAACGGTTAGCGCGTCTGGCCGCGAAACCAGATGGCCCGGGTTCGATTTCCAGTCGAGGCAAGTTACATGGTTGAGGTTTTCTCCGGGGTTTTCCCTCAACCCAATATGAGGAAATGCTGGGAAACTATCGGTGCTGGACCCCGGACTCATTTCACCGGCATTATCACCTTCATCTCATTCAGACGCTAAATAACCTAATATGTTGATAAAGCGTCGTAAAATAATCTACTAAAAAACTACCCAGACTTATTTCTAACAAATACTAAACAAAAACATCCGAGTTCATGTACGTCAAACATTACAACTTAATATTAAAATTTAATAAAAACAATTAGTAATTTCAAAATACCAAACGCTTTTGCAGATAATCAGTTTTTTGTGTCACCTGAAAAAATTACTCAAAGTGAGAGTCCAAGTTTCACAACTGTACAGAACAACCGGTAATATAGCTATTTTATAAATTCTTCCAGTTTTTTGAGAGCAGACTGGATGACAAAAGCTTCTCAGTCGAATAATAGCAGGCATTTCCTATATTTAGTCTGCATTTAATTTCCTCCCGAGTGTCATCTATATTTGTTACTGTTGCTCCAAGATATTGAATTTCCCACCTCTTCAAAGGATAAATTACTTTAGGGACACTATACAGAATAATTATATACCGATACGGAATAGAAGCAGTTATGTTTAAACGTTTATTTGGTAATAGGCTACAGCAACAGAGCAAACAAAGTAAAGAAATGTGTAAGAAAATCCTAAAAGAAAAGATTAGTAGAAGTACGAGTATATACACTTTCAAAAATCCAGCTGAGTGAGCACTATCTACCCAAGGTCGGAGGCTACTCAATTTTTCGATAATCTTTTATTCAGTCTTTAATTTCATAACTTTACTGTTAGCTATTCTCTGATTGAGGTTCTGGCTGATATGTACGTATCTCTATTATCAGGCAATAGGCTATATCTCACTTGACGCTATGTTTCAAAGAAACGACAATTGTTTGTATGCATCTGAAGAATGATTAGTGTGTAACTTTTAGCTATATTAATTGGCGATGTAAGCAATGGAGGCGGAAAGGAACTGGCCATCCTACCCCATTATCTCCTGGCCTAGTTGCCTCTTAAGTAGTGCTGTTTGTTATCACTTGTGAGGGTCAGACCTGTCTTCGGACAGTTGACTAAACAACAACAGTTAGCATGAACAGTTTATTTTTATAATTTCAAGGGAAAATTGTTCCGGGTCCGGGTATCGATCCCGGGACCCTTCGCTCAGCGCACGAATGCTCTCCCGACTGAGCTACACCAGGAACCTACCCTGCCCCGGAACATTTTTTCCTTGAAATTATTCAAATCTGCTGTACAGGGAGCTACTACCTGAAAACCAGATTTGCATAGTTTATTTTTATATTTATTTGCGTGAATTATTATTATTATTATTATTATTATTATTATTGTTATTATTGTCACATTTTTACTAAACATTCAACTCGACTAGCTTGTATGAGAGTATCCGGGTTTTGAATACTGTAATGAAGAGCACGCTTTCAAATGTAGCGTGTTTGCGGCTACTTTTTTTTTTTTTTTCAGCGCTCTGTGTCAAGGCAAGTAGACTGTGGTTTGTCGCTGGCAGGGATTAATAACGCAGATGGGAGACACGCTCTGACTACCCAGACTAGTTCGGCGCAGCTTCCACGAAAATGAAGATTGAAATGGGGGAGGAGCCATACAAAATTTCCGAAAGTGTTTAGAGGACTTTAACGTTAAAGACTATTAGGCGTTATGCATCTCTGTCACACGTACTGGCGTTTCATAACATTGTGATCCTTCTCAAAACTTAGCACCAAACATTTTATTGTGAAAATGTGTGGAGAAAATGGAACGACAGATTTATAGTTCATAGAAATTAAGTTACCGGTACGTCTTTCCTTTTTGATTTCACTATTCCTTCCTCTTACTTTTATTTTCTCCTGTTTTTTTCTTTGTCTGGACTCTTCTGTCTTGTGGTGTTAAGATTTTAAAGTTTGTCGCTCTATCAAGACATATATGGAACAATAAATTATAAAGTAACTAACACTTGAGATTAATATGATTTCTAAATAAATTGAGGAATAAAGGCGAACTAAGCGAATATGAAATGTGTGAAAAACGTGATTTAGTTTTTCCGTGCTAAAACAATAAAATTGCTTTCATTGTTATGATACAACAATTAAGATTTGGAAAATAAACAAGTTTGTTAGCCGCTTGCCTTCTTTATTACACACATTTTCAAGTTTGAGAAAATGGTTTTCAATCTCTAAACAAGAATTTATTGGTTTGGTGGAATGTTATTATGAATGTGGAGGAAATTTCACTGCCGGATTAAGAAGATTTCGGACAAAGATGAATCTGAGAGACATCCTTGTACTCAGGGTGCGAATTAAGATTTCTGATGAGGGGGATATAATCTTAGATAGAGAATACCATACATAAAATTATTATTATTATTATCCTCATTCTATACGGCTCAATGCTCTGTCGCATTGAGTTGCTTGTCTCGCATCTTGATTATAATAATAATTATATCCATGAGCAGGCTTAATCAGATAAGATGTGTAATTCCTAAGTTATGATTGTTGTCAGCTTGCTGGTGATGATAATACATCAATATTATTTTCTTTGCTTACTTTATACTGTACTTTATAAAGTATACTCGTATTAAAACAATTATATTTTGTGATGGGGGATAGAAGTTATCCCTGGCAGGGATGTTAATATGAATTTATGAGAGGGGGATAACTTTCCAACAGGGGAGAAATCCCCCTATCCCCCCTCCGTTAATTCGCACCCTGCACTAATTAAGAAGTCTGAAGAAACTGGTTCAGTTAATGGTGAAATAAAATCGGGAAGACCAAGAATTCAGGTTGCAGAGGTTTTTCATGAAAGCCAAAATCAGCTAGAAAAAAAAACCGTTATTAGTCAGCAGTGTTAATGTGTTAAACTCTTGCAAATGCCATACATAGGCTATACAGCGTTGTTTGGAAAATATTAAGCACATTTATAAATTGTATGTTTACAGACTGAAAAATGGTGTTTGAATGGAAGGAACTTTATGAAAAGAGAGAATTTTCATTACGTGTATTAGCTCGGAAATAAAACCGGGATGGTTGTCTGGCATACTGTGGACTGATGAGGTCTACTTCACTATCAGTGGTGAAGTCTATGCTCACAATTGTCGAATGTGTACAACAGACATTCCACATGCACAGATTAAATCCATTCTTAGCACATTCAACAGGTTCTTAAAGTCCCGTCGCTCTTATTTCCGGCAGCCAATCACGTTGCAGGTCAGCTACATTTAAACATATGCGTCTCTTCATTCGCTGCTGATGACGTTATGCACTTCCTAAGGCTCATAAATACAGTACTTAATATAATCGCTTTACTTCTAAGTACACATAGAACTTAACAACATGGTGTCTTATGTAGAGACGCGGTGACAAACAGACCACACGTCTACAGTTGAAAAGTAAGAATAGATTTGTGAGTGACAGACTGAGTACAAGAATAGGATGTGAAGAGTTAATGAGTGATAAAGTGAGGGTAAACGAGTAAGACAATGAGTGAGCGAATTATTGCAGTAATTAATGCGATTGAGAGGGACAAGCTGAATGTAAACGTGAACAAGAGGATGAGTGAGTAGAAATAGATGTAGGCTATAGGGTTATTTTAAAGTACCTAATATACGTAGTTCAAATTAATATAACTGACAACAAACTGAGCAATCCAGGTGAGCTATAGTCGCGTCGCTGTTATTTCCGGCATGACTCCTCCTCTTTGCTTACGCCTTAGGAAGTGAGGGCTCTATAAAGTCTAGGTAGGTAGTATCGTTCGCCATTTTTGTTCTTTCGTTGCCATTTTGGCTCTTTCGTTGGCGTTCGCAGAAAGCACACGAGGACGTTATTTGCCGCTCAATTATTTGTTCAATTACAGTGTGTTTGATTTATTATCATAGGACCTACGACATGATAATGTTTAACGGTGCGGCAAATAGATTCCTCATCTAGTAGCTCGGCAACGAAAGAACAAAAATGGCGAACGATACTACCTACCTAGACTTTATAGAGCCCTCACTTCCTAAGGCGTAAGCAAAGAGGAGGAGTCATGCCGGAAATAACAGCGACGCGACTATAGTTCACCTGGATTGTTCAGTTTGTTGTCAGTTATATTAATTTGAACTACGTATATTAGGTACTTTAAAATAACCCTATGGCCTACATCTATTTCTACTCACTCATCCTCTTGTTCACGTTTACATTCAGCTTGTCCCTCTCAATCGCATTAATTACTGCAATAATTCGCTCACTCATTGTCTTACTCGTTTACCCTCACTTTATCACTCATTAACTCTTCACATCCTATTCTTGTACTCAGTCTGTCACTCACAAATCTATTCTTACTTTTCAACTGTAGACGTGTGGTCTGTTTGTCACCGCGTCTCTACATAAGACACCATGTTGTTAAGTTCTATGTGTACTTAGAAGTAAAGCGAACTAGTAACATTGTACGCATGTACGTGCATAATAATAATGATAATGATAATAATAATAATAATAATAATAATAATAATAATAATGACTGCTGTTATGAAATTATGTCCAAATGCTAATTGCGAACTTTTAACGGGATTATTATTATTATTATTATTATTATTATTATTATTATTATTATTATTACGAGTATTATTATTTTAATTTCCTATCGTAAAGAAGTATATAAGCCGCTCATACTCTGTATATTATAATGTGTATGAAGATTTTAAAATTAAACCTCCCGAAGATTAATTTTTTCTTTTGGTACAATGAAGGGGGTTCGAAGGCGAGCACTGCAGCCTCTTAAGAGATTGTGCCTCACCACTCCTTTATGTGGCAATAGTTTTATTTTGTTTTGTCTTAAATCCCTATATAAGTTACTTGCGTTATAATTAAATTTATTAGAATATTACTTTCTTAACTAGAATTGTTAAAATTCGTCTGTGATAGCTAAAATAGATAATGAAATGTTTATACTTTAGTTTAGTTTATCAACATTCCGTGCAAATACCATATCTATACAAGATTTTGATTTAGTAGTACTACACCGTGAATTTGACATATGGTTGAAACCATACGTTTCGTCCAAGAATGTCACGATGCCATAGCTTTGATTTTCCTCCTTCTTTAAATAATTTGTTATGTAAGTCTCCAGCGATTTGTAACACGGCAGATGTCTATTCAATTTCTTGTCACACCCGTGCCAGCATAGCCTTATCAAATGAGTCAACCGCGTCGCCTATCCATGACTTTAACTGCTGTAAGTCTTTTGGAAATGGGGGTACGAACACTTTGTCCTTCACGTAACTACAGAAGAAAGAAATCACAAGGCGTTAGGTCGGGTGACCTGGGAGGCTACAATATCAATGGCACATCATCTAATCCAGCACGGCCAATCCAGCGTTCTGGAAGATGCTGGTTGAGGTGATTGCGTAAGAGTTTTGCTAATGTGACAGGGCCCAGTCTTGCTGCAAAATGAAGTCGGATACCTCTTCTTCCAACTGGGGCAAAAACTGCTCGGACAGCATATCGAGGTAGATTTTTTGCGTCACGTTAAGTTCTCTATTTGCACGATACGTTGATTTTCTGAAACTTTATTCGTATGTCGCACGAATGTTTTCTACCACTTCGTTGTTGACGAATGGCCTTCCTGTGCGTTTCCTCTTACATAAGCAGCCCTTCTCTTCAAACTGTTTCACCACCTTATGATGATGTGACGATGAGATGCTTCTTTAGGAAACCTGGTTCGGAAATGTCTCTGAACAACGATTATCGATGGCGGTTTTTTTTTTGCGTATTTTAGGACACAATAAGCTTTTTTTATCGTTAAATGGTATATTTTGATTAACAGCATCTCTAGAGAGCAACGGCGAGCTTTCAATAGTTTCATTCTTGCCAACTGGAACTTGAAGAATTAACCTTTGATGTTATATTTGCATTTGTGAAATAAATTCAATACAACAATCACAGGAGTATCTATCATCTAGAATTACCATGCACAATAAAATTGATCACTTGCGTCACATGAAATGTAACCGCGTAACTTACCTATTCTGTTAACATTCTTTACATTGTGTGTATGTATACATTGTATGTAGAACTTCGTGTAAGCTGTGATTTCATTTCTAATTTTTTTTCTCTTCGACCACTGTTGTGTTTCCCCATGACAGACAACAATAGCTTGAATTATTTCATGCAATAAATTTTCCTTTAACACAATGTGAATATATAGCCTACCTAGGTGTTCTTCACGTCTTTTCTTCTTGATAGGCGTGCATATTGTGCTTTTAGTTTTTATAACTTAACTATACAGGCCTATAGTCTGACGTGCTTGTTAACCGCTAAATATTTTATGATGGTAAAAGAGCGGTTAATAAAGAACAATAATAAGGATTGTAGTATACTAGGTAGCACAGTTGTGGAACATTTAAATGACCTTCAAGAAATCTAAGATTAAATTATATATATTGTGCCATTAGTTAAAAACTGTGTTTGCCATTATACTCTTTCGCTTAAATGAATATTCGCCTGCAATTTAAATATGAAGTAGTATTTAGGTCATAACCAAATTCGGGTTTTGCTGACGTATTGCCACATGCTCAAATCTTCGTGAAAGGGAATCAAGTTAACGCACTTGATGGAACTAATAGTCTGTATGCAAGATGTTGCGCACGCAGCTCAAATTACTATTCTTTGCATAAAGACTAACTATACACCATTTAACTCGTAAAGCAACAGTGTTGTGAAAATCCCAGCCTCATATCTACTGTATGTCAGAATGCCAGTGGCGAGGCGTCTAGAGTGTTTGTAAATGTAAACGTTCTTAAGCCAAATTGATCGCTCAAGATGTGAATTATTTTTACTATTATTATTATTATTATTATTATTATTATTATTATTATTATTATTATTATTATAGGGTAAATGCAAATTGTCTAAATGTTACGACGTATACAGTTTTATTTATATTTGAGGTCAATTCTGTGGCCCGTCTTGCCGAAAACTTCAATCACGTATCGTAGAATTACACTTATTTCAAAGTCTATGCCAGTCTCCTTTCAATGCCCATTATGGAAAGCACAGAGAGTCTGTTCTGTTACTGTGTTCTTCAGATATAAGTTTTGATTCTCTTCAATGCGGAGAATGATCTTTCTACTGAAGCATTAGAACTAGGTCCACGTTACACACGTAATGAATTTGATGGAGAATTGTTGGATTGTCACGGGGGAAACGAAGTAACCGTGGTTTTCACCCCTCTGTTGAGCACAGACTACAAGTTATAAATTCAGGGTGGAGCGAAATTTGAACCCTGACCCTCTGGTTTATCAACCCAGAATTCTAGAACTGAGCCACCGTGGCGTGTCGTGACACGAGTCCAGAAGCGACATCAGCAGTGCATTGCAAGTGAAGATCTCCTGAAGAATGCGTTTTTTTTTTTAAAAACTTCATTGTGTAAACAATTGAAATGTAAATAAGCTATTGGGTTGTTTAAGAACGTACATATTTTATTCACCTCATAAACTTTATCATAGGCCTACTCTAAAAATAGTTCACTGAAAATTATTCCCCGTCCTGTATACCATATGGATATGAGTCAAGTTCCTTAACTTCCAAACATAGAAGTTTACTCCAAGCTATCGAGATAAGATCTTCTTCTTCTTCTTCTTCTCCTTCCCTTTTGCAGTTTTGTGTGACTTGCCCGTTCTGCGACTACATAAATTGGTCTTTCCATCTGCGGTAGAGCCCTCCTAAGTCACTCCTTCCTTGTTGTTGGTATTATACAGTAGTTATTTTAAAGGTAGCGGTTCTCTGGCTTTCTTAGAACATGCTACTTCCATTTCAGTTGATAATTTTCAATGTCATGAGTAATTTCTTCAACTCTCTATTGATTTAATTCTATCTCTTAACGTTACACCACATAGGGACTGCAGGAATCTCATTTTCGAAATGTTTATCCTTGATTTATCCTTTTGGCGAAGGATACAACATTCACTAATGTAAAGGAGAGCTTTCTTTACCATAATTCTGCAGTACCTGGGAAAAGTGACATAAGTCAGTTTCCACAAGCCTTTTTTGACAGTTTATTGACAACTTACACTGGTTTATGTTGATTTGATTTTTTTCTGTATGAATTATTGTAATGGGAGAAATACTTATGTCTCTTTTTCCAAGCGAGCAGATGTTCCGTAAGTTGTCAATAAATGATCAAAAAAGGTTTGTGGAAACTGACTTATGTCACTTTTCCCAAGAACTGCAGAATTTATTTTCAAAATTCCATTTAATTTGTTATATTTTAATAAATATTTCCCTGTTTATTTTTAATAAGTGAACTGTGAAATATGACTGCCCAAATATACAAAGTTCAATTATTTTATTGTTTATTACTATTTTGACTCTAGAAAGTTTCTTTCAGGTTACAGCCATTAATTTAGTTTTATCTTAAATTATCAAGTTATATTGTGTAATAACAGATTGAAGATTATAAACAGATCTCTATAGATCATCTTCACTTTGTGCTGTAAATATCTGATCATCTGTAAATATTATAGTTTGTAAAATTGTATTATCATCAACTTTTATGCCTGAAGGATTTATTTTTTTCCGCTCTTTAATTATTTTGTCTAAATAGGTAATAAATAGGATTGGAGAGAAACCGCAGCCTTGTCTAAGTCCTAACATCCATGGTTTTATCATTATCTTATTTAATTTTGATTAATGTAATAGCATGTAAACTTCTTATTGCATGTAATAAGTTACTGAAACTGTTTACTGTTTCGTACAGTTTTCCATAATGTAGGCCTATGTCTTTGAACTCGATCTTATGCTTTTTCAAAATCCAGAACAACACATAAATTTCTTCCGTTTTTCCATTATTTGTTTAACTATAAATATTGTGTCTACATATGAAAGACCATTGAAATAAAATTCTCAAGGAAAAACTAAGAGAGATGGGATTATGAATCAAACCTTAAGAACAGGATTAGGAATTATTTGGCTTATAGATATAAATTGTAGCTCAACTACGATGGTGTGCTCATGTAGCCAAAATGAATGATGAAGGATATTCTAAAATAGCTGGGAAAGCAGAATACAACGAAAGAGACCTAAAGGAATACCCGAACAGACTTGGGAGGAAGTAATTCTAATTAGGTATCTTGAAGGAGAGAGGAATTGGATGGAATGGAGTGAAGGCAATTACTGCTTCTTTCTTGGATGCACTCTTTTAACACATATCAGTCATGGGAAAAAGTGCCTCATTGAGTTCCATCCTCTCAGTCCGTGTTTTAACCCCTTCCACCCGTTACCACGTCTTGTCTACCTTTACTAGAGAAGCACCAGTATGTCTTTCATGACATTTCAGTGGGCATCAGTGATGGAGTCTTGTCTCGTGATAAAGCAAAGAAATATGTTTAAAAACTCGAATGGGAGCTAAAGTACTTTTGTGTCGCTCATAATGATAAGGCATTTTGTTTGTTCTGCTCGAAAGAGCAGTATTGTGCCCTGTGTAATATGTGACGGCATTTTAACACTGTTCACACAAAGAATTACAGTAAACAAAGTTTTTCAGGTGTATTTCAATTGTTATTTCATTTCATTTTTCACATTGTGGTTGCCATATAGATAGTTGGTTGTCTAATTATATATGTGTAATTTTTTTTTTACAAATTGTTTGTTATTTTAAGTATATTTAAAAGTATACTTTTTATATTCCTTCTGTATACGCCCAAAACCGTCTTAGAAAGTTATAAGCGTTAAAGGAAACTAAACATGAGCCCGCTTCAGTTTGTTTAGGAACAAACGTAATTCAAGTCAGTTATCTTATCTCGAAGCACATAACCGAAAATTTGAAATGTTTCTCAAAAGGAGAATTTATTAGAGAATGTTTGATGATTGTCTCTGAGCATCTTTGTCTGGAAAAAACTTAAGTATTTAAATCAATAAGTCTATCTCGGCGAACTATGACAGACAGAATTACGGAAATGGCTAAAGACGTCGAAGATCAGCTAAAATTAAAATTGGGAAAGTTTATATGGTACTCTTTAGCTATCGACGAAAGCATTGATACAAAAGACACTGCGCAATTAGGCATTTTTCTACGGAGTGTGGATTCTGAACTCAACATATTTGAAGATTTTCTTGATTTTGTATCCTTGAGAGGCATTACAAGGGGAAATGATATTTTCGAAGCTGTCTTTGCAGTTGTGGTAAAGTATGAATTGTCCTGGGAAAAGTTGATTTGTATAGCCACAGAGATGCCCCAGCAATGAAAGGGAAACATAATGTCTTCGTAGCTACATTACGATGATTTCTAAAATCCATTACTGAATCATCAGATGACTTAGTTGCAATTCACTTCATAATACATTAAGAGACATTATGTGCTGAAGCAGAATGTCTGAATAATGTTCTGCAGATAGTCGTAAAAACCGTAACAATGAGTTATTTTTATGTTTTGTAATAAAAGAGTAGGCCTATTATTTTTATGTTATGTAATAAAATAGTGTTATTTTTATGTTCTGTAATAAAAGAGTATTATTTTGTTTATATTTAATTAAGTATAATATATTTATGTGTAGTTTTGCAGTACCTTAATCATTTAAGTAGTAATAGATCGAAATAGTCATAATCCTATCGCGTTCCGCCACTGGTGCCGTCTTGTGTACAAACAGAATTTCAAAGAAGGAAGTACAAGCGTATCGCTGCTGTTGGAAAGTGGTGTGAGTTAATAAAACAAAAAGCGAGTTCCTCTCCTATTCCTCATGCCTGATTTATATGATCACTGATGAACGTTAGTGAGAAAGTAATATCTACTTCACTGTGTTAATACGAGTATTATACATTTTGGTGGTATGTTACCTGACTACTTTCGATGTGGTTTCCGTCATTCTCGGAATCCTAAACTAGGACATTCCACCAAAATTTATAATATTAACACAATGAAGTAGTTATTACTGTTCATTAACGTTCATCAGTAACAATTATTGCTCAAGCTCATACGAAAGATCGTTGCAAACCCTCTTCACCATTTATTAGATGATGATCAGATAGTGAAAGGTCCCTGTTCTGATGGAGATTTGTTACTCTTTTCTCGCTCAGTTTAACTTTGATGCTGAATAATCTACAGTTGAAAACGTCATTAACTCATTACATAAAATATTACTATTACTACTAGTAGTAATGCTGCTGCTGCTCTTTCTTCATCCAGTGTCCAAACTCTGCGTTGAGGCCAATCTGATCATTAGAGACATGCTCTTACTACATAACGTTCGTTAGCTTCGTATTGGTATCCTTTAATTTTGCATTTGCAAGAGAGTCTTTAACTTCATTATTGCATAAGAGAGGTTAATTACTATTTACAATGCTAATAATTATGTCCATGCGGTACACATTTAGGACGTAATAGTCATCGGAATGAACGAATTTGATTCTCATTACTGAGGAGAGTGTTACTTCTCGTGTGTTCAGGGTAGCTCCAGGGTTTCCGGACCAGAGGACCTGCCTGTTGCATCAGAAGCTGCAGATGCTCAACTGTTGTATAGAGAGAAAGAAAGCGAGAGAGCAAGCGGCCAGCATGGGCTCCATCGATGCCGAGGAATTGGAATCGGGTAAATACATTTTATTTAACGAAGCGAAGAACAAAACGTGTGATGCTTAAAAACATTCGATGTACGTTTTACACGGAATATCATATTTAGAACCCCAAGGTTTAGGTATGGAAATTTCATCATAAACATACAATTTTACGAGCTGTTTCATGCTTGACAATGGGAATTTTTCCGAGACTTGGCTGCCCGCTATCAGTAAATATATGGTATGCATTGAGGAAAGCACAAGATTATTTAATTGCGTGGTAGGCTGTATATCATTCCCATGTTGTAAATGAGACTTAAAGAAAATAGATTGCAAAGTACAAACGGATATGTCATCGGTAACAATGAATGATTAATTGTAGCATTCGCATAAAATGTATAATGAGGAAATACTTACTTACTTACAAATGGCTTTTAAGGAACCCGCAAGTTCATTGCCGTCCTCACATAAGCCTGCCATCGATCCCTATCCTGTGCAAGATTAATCCAGTCTATCAACATACCCCATCTCCCTCAAATCCATATTAATATTATCCTCCCATCTACGTCTCGGCCTCCCCAAAGGTCTTCTTCCCTCCGGCCTCCCAACTAACACTCTATATGCATTTCTGGATTCGCCCATACTTGCTACATGCCCTGTCCATCTCAAACGTCTGGATTTAATGTTCCTAATTATGCCAGGTGAAGAATACAATGCGTGCAGTTCTGCGTTGTGTAACTTCCTCCATTCTCCTGTAACTTCATCCCTCTTAGCCCCAAATATTTTCCTAAGCACCTTATTCTCAAACACCCTTAATCTCTGTTCCTCTCTCAAAGTGAGAGTCCAAGTTTCACAACCATACAGAACAACCGGTAATATAAGTGTTTTATAAATTCTAACTTTCAGATTTTTTGACAGCAGACTAGATGACAAAAGTTTCTCAACCGAATAATAACAGGCATTTCCCATATTTATTCTGCGTTTAATTCCCTCCCGAGTGTCATTTATATTTGTTACTGTTGCTCCAAGATATTTGAATTTTTCCACCTCTTCGAAGGATAAATCTCCAATTTTTACATTTCCATTTCGTACAATATTCTGGTCACGAGACATAATCATATACTTTGTCTTTTCGGGATTTATTTCCAAACCATGCCATCTTAATGACATTGCTTTCCGTTTCGACTTGGGATGTTATTAATATGAAAATGATAATTTCCTTAAAGTCGATAACTTCTGCAGTGAACCACGTAATTTAGAACTCTTGATGTACAGATTCTGAGGACGAAGAATTCTTCGACTGCTCTGCTGAGGCACCGGAGGGGGATTCGAAGGATGAAATGCACCGCAGGGGTAGCAGACACCGGCACAAGCATTCTCTGTGGAACCAGCCTGTTGGGAGGCTCTCCAAGCACGGCAATCTGCGACTCCTGAAGACGGGGGAGCACTTGTACATTCCAGTCACTCAGGTACGCTACAGCATCATGAAAAATCTGAAGATCACCGATTAGACCAATCATTGCTGATACGAATAGTTAGTTGAAAATACATCATGCCTAGACTCGCGTTACGGAAGGAATTTTCTCGTGAAATTTCGACCAGTGTATGGGACCTGTGTGGTGCCCACCCAGCATCGTAATGAATTTGGGGGAGCTGCGATAGGTATAGCGAACACTCGGTTCTGTAAACCAACTATAATGGCTGAATCATCGCACTAACCACACGATATAACCACACGATACTAATCGTTCACATCTGCTGAGGCATGTGGACGTGAGGCCAGCAGTCGGCGGATAGGCCTTGGCCCTCTATGGGCTGTCGCATCCAGGTTTTAGTATTAGTGGGTGGTTTTTATAATTATATTTGTTACATTTATGTATAGAACGCCTCCCGATGTATAGTAGTTAGCTTCTCTGACTATGAACTGCAAGGTCCCGGATTCGATTCTTGGTCAGGGGTCCACTTTTCGTGATCGGAAAAATGAGGTAAAATTCCAGCTTAAGAAAAGCTGAGTAATAACCAGAGGTAGGAAGTTGGTACCGAAACTATTAAGTTGTATGAGGTTGGATCATATCTCTACCAAATGAAAAGTAATAGCGCAGCTCTCAATGTCAGTGAACCAGAACGACAAACATGTACAACCGGGTGGTAACTAAACTTGTGCTCCAATCGTTCACGGCCTTAGAAGAAGAAAACAATAAACGAATAATATAAAAAAACAAGAAATTTTTAATTATAAACTTCGTAACTTCCAGTCTAAAATTATTTACCCATACGTGTAAAAATAACATACAAAGTAATACAATTATGATTCTAGCTTCATTATAACTAGAGAGCGGAGTTTTAGGCCTTAAAGGGGCATTTTAGGCGTCTAAAATAGGCTCTGAAACACCATTATTTGGTTTTTTTTGTTAAAGAATGTCACTAATATAAGATTCAACATTTATTTAATGCAAAATTCTAAGATTAAAAGAAACCAACACATTTCACATTTTACAAGGGTACACATGCATACACAAAATGAAGATATTCTGTCTTTAAGTTAGTGCTTTCATTCACCAATCACATTTCCATAGTTTGCTTCACAGTAGATGATCAGCACCTATTGTGGCTATTGTGTCGCTCACTGCTAACTTGCAAACGGTGAAAAAAGAAAGGGGTTGTTATCTGTCTTGGAATGTAAGAGAATGCTTATTCGGGTACAACTCAGCGAGTTTGTGTTAAATTGCTGACAGACAGAGGAAGATATAATAATAATAATAATAATAATAATAATAATAATAATAATAATAATAATAATAATATCTCGCAGGAGTTCTTTTACATGTCAGTAAATCTATCTACTGACATGAGCCTGTAGAATTTAAACACACTTAAATGCCATTGACCTGGGCCGGGATCGAACCCGCAACCTCGAGCACAGAAGGCCAGCGCTATACCGACTACGCTACTCAGGCTGACTGAAAGTTGGAATTTTAGAATTGAAGGATTGTAAGAATGAGAAGAGGTAGCCCGGAGGTACTTCTCTATTGTGTTGTTCACTGCTAGGAAGGAGTTGTTGTTAGCCGTCTTGGAATGTAAACGGTACAAGATGTTAAGAAAAACAGTAAACAGTTACGGAAAATTATGCAAAAATTAAAGCAGAAAACTTGAAAATAGGCACTAACGTCGAAATAGGCATTTTTAGGACTATAAAATCCCTTTATTTATACCTATATTTCCATGAAAAATATAAATATTAAATCTCAAACTTGTATATATCAAGGAAAAAAAATAGGTTTTTGCCTAAATTCCGCTCTCTAGTCATAGATATATACAGTTATCCATTTCGAAGCCACGGCGAAAATAGCCAGAAACCTCACACAGCAGTTAACCAACTTTAAATATACCGCCACAACTTGACAAAACTTTCCAAAGGCTCATGTAATCTGTTCACTTGCGGTTTGTTCCGATTGTAGGTTTCGTTTCGATGTAGTTAATAATTTCTCTGAAGCGCTTACTCATCTCATATTTATCTTAGTGCTTTACAATAAAAAAATCACCTCATTCTCTCTTAATTGTAGGTTTCAAACACGCGTCTTGTGTTATGAGGTTGTTACCGTAACTTTTTTTAAATAGGGAAACTGTATCATTAACAGGTGATCACGTTACATGGTTTCCAGCCTAGAAAACAATTTATACGTTACTTGTGACGCAGAAAATATGCATTAAAGCATTATTAAGTTTTGAAATCCCTCATCCGGGGAGGCCCTCCATGTCCTTGTGTGGTCAAAAAAGTATGTATGTGATCCATAGCTTAATACCTCTCCCGACAGGTCGCGGCCCTGTAAGGCCCGGATGGCGTGGGTCGTGTAAATGCACCTAGAAGGGAGAGGTTAAACTGAGAGAAAGAAAGAAAGAAAGAAAGAAAGAAAGAAAGAAAGAAAGAAAGAAAGTTTTGAAAAGATGTTGCTCAAAACTGCATAGTTTCGAAGTTATACTGTTAATCAGTGCAAAAATAAATAGGAAAACTACGTTGGTTGCTTCTGTGGATACTATGTCCTCAACTTAGTGCGTTTCTCATGAAAGTTTATGTGGACAGGAACCAAGTCCAAAGACTGAGGATCAAGTTGAAGAAGACGCAGAAGTCCTGCTGCAACTCGGAACTGACGCACTAGGAGCTGAGATGCGCGCACGCATGATGAGTGCGTCTCTGCTCTCTGATATGGAGTCATTCAAGGTACACGAAACTAATTAATAATCATGCATGTTAGACATTTTTAGGTATTTATTAATGCTACTTTAAATAACGAATGTAACTTTTATTATATACAGGGGCAGGTACTTATGGAGATTAATTTTATTATTTGTGTTTTTAATATTGTTGTTCGCGGAGATTGTTGGAGATTGATTTGTACTCTTGGCGGAGATTAGTGGAAATTTTGGAAAATACAATTATTTTGGAATTGGAGTATGAACTCAGTATGAATATTACTTTCTAAATAATTAACATTAAAGGTTCGTTAGATTCCAGTGAAGGTGCGGTATGACCAATAGACAATATTTTTGTTGGATTGAGACTGTATTTAACACACATTCATTAAAAAAAAAAAAAAAAGAAAAGAAAAAATTTGCAGCCCTCAAATTAACACTTTCAAATTATTATTAGTGAAATGTTGAATTCTCCATCTTTTGAGTTCACTATGTAATCAGAACACCTGGAATACCATGTAATGTAGGCTACTTGGATATATAACAAATTCAAGTGAAAAAAAAAAAAAATCCGAAAAAAACTCAGAATATGAAATTCGCTATAAAACGATGCAATAGTAATAATTCGCGAATGTGTTCATATTTCGCTATTAGAACTCTATTTCGCGATTTGTCGTGATTGTTTTATCCGTATATTATTAATCAGAGTCACTTAATTCGTAAAGATTAGTAAAAATATAGTATATATCTATTATGTCGTGATATTCGCTATCTCCATAAATACCCGGCCCTGCTTATATTCCTTAAAGTATAGTTTTGACCATTTATAGTATTTTATTAGAAAAGTGCTGTATATTTCTATCGAAATAAATACAAATCGAAATCAAATATAAATATTTAACTTTACTATTTTTACATTTAAACCTTAATTCCATGTTCAGCCACATCTCCAAATTTTTGGAATGATTATGTTATAAATAAATTATTGTATAGGGCGTCTGACTTTAACCGTTCATTTTTGCTTAAGCAGCCCAAATAACACTTGAGACATGTGGGAGGTATGTAACGATTTCGTAAGCGGAATCAGGAGTGGGATAACGTTCACTGCCGTCATCAAGTGAATATTACGAATTTTAGTCTTGGTATGGTAATCTAATGTTAAACACGTGCTGTCAATCTTTTTCCTTTCCAACGTTTATTGCAGTCTTAGATAATGTTTATCGAGTCATTTGCTCTTCTTATAGTTCCTAAAATATCCTTTTCTTAATACGCAAGTTATATCCAATCCTTCACATTAATAATAAATTGTTTTTTTTTTTTTTCATTCGGAATGAGCAACATATCTTTAAAGAAAGGACAGCGCAGAATTTTAACAGAATTTATTAATTTATTTCAATATATTTCTGAAAATGTTACGCCTAGCGACACTACCATGAGAACGTCAAAATGTGGGTAGATCAAGAAAAAAGTTAGAATCAAACTGTGACCGACCATATGGTCTAAGACAGGCCTGCACAAGGTTTCCGCTCTCCGACCGGCTTACAGATCATGAGCGGAATGCAGGTAAGTATTAGCTGCGCTCAGTATAGGGTGGACTGGAAGAAGGGGTGATCTCGTACAAAATATACACAAAAGGAAAGTACTATTACGAGTGTTTATGAAATCAATTCCCGTTCAGTGTTTGCAAAACTATCTTGGACTTATTAATTAATACAGAAATATTTATTTTACAGAAATAATAGAAATTTTATACCTACTTAAATGTACAATATCATTTTGTTATATTTTTATTTATCAGTACGTGAAAACGAGGTTTTATGCTGTTGGTAGCTGAAAGGAACAGTAGCCTACTGATCGTAATGATCGTTACAGATGTTCGATGTCTGCCTTTATTAAAGTTGATTATAGAAAACAGTTGCTCACAAATATAAATGTTGAGTCAAACATAGCAATCATTTGCACAGCCAACCTGTGTAGTCGTGGATATTATTGCTAAAACTCAACCAGGCTAGTAGTATTATTCAAACGATCTTTAGCCCTTACGCCACATTGAAGATCAATAAGTCCGAGCTGTAAATCGTTAAATGTTATGTTTTATTTAACGACGCTCGCAACTGCCGAGGTTATATGAGCACACTTAAATGCAATCGACCTGGCCCGGAATCGAACCCGCAACCTCGGGCATAGAAGGCCAGCGCTATACCAACTGCGCCAACCAGGCCCACCTGTAACTTATATGACATTGTTTCAACTGGTGTTGAAGAATTTATTATAACTTTAAACTTCTTTCCAATTGAGACAAGATTTTTAGTAGGTTATTTTACGACGCTTTATGTTATTTAGCGTCTGAATGAGAAGAAGGTGATAATGCCGGTGAAATGAGTCCGGAGTCCAACACCGAAAGTTACTCAGCGTTTGCTCATACTGAGTTGAGGGAAAACCCCGGAAAAACCTCAACCGGGTAACTTGACCCGGGAATCGAACCCGGGCCACCTTGTTTCGCGGCTAGACGCGCTAACCGTTACTCCACAGGTGTGGACCTTAAGACAAGATCTTGGAACCTAGAATTAAATTTATTTTGAATTTCAATTAATATTTGCACATAATCGTTTAACATGGCTTCATCACAAGCAGTTTCAATCGTTCGAAAGTAAGCCATATTACCTTCCCGAAACTGACTTACGAAAAGTGTAAGTTTACGACTGAAATCCCGTAATTTATTCAACATATCAACACTGATCGGGCCTTTTCCCTGAAGAGAGATATTAAAATTGTTGAAGATTAATATCTTTAGTATCTTTATGTCTGGACTCGTAATGACGCATTATGTTATGTTTCTTTCTACCTTTCGAAATGTTGTGGCAGATAAAACACTGAGTATTTACTCCAGCAGCTATGAAAAAATAAGCATTTTCCCATGCAACATTGAAAGAATTTGCCTGATCACTACTTTTCCGTCTTTTAGATTCCTCCATACTGTACTGTAGCAGTAGGCAAGCAATGTAAAACAGTTACTGAGAATACGCACTGCACTCCACTAGATAGCTGAGTGGTCGCTTCCCTCTCCTCTATCTATAGCAGGTCTATGTCATTCTGACGTATCTTCCTCTCCGATTCGGCGAGCGGTAAACACAGCTCTCCCGCGCGCGCTCGTTGAGCGCTGTTTGTGCAGGTATGGTCTAAGACATTCAATAACAACCCGCATGGAGTTGAACGATGTCGACGTAGTTTGCTTGCTGGGATATATAGGCCTAATATTCAATTCTTGTCTCGCTGTCTTTCACTTTTGCTGTTACGAGCTTCAGAGATTCGAACCGTGAATGATTATCGACTGTTGAATTCGACTTTTATAACTACTGTTCTGGTTCATATGATGTTGTGATGGATTGCTTATTTCTATTTTAAAGTAGTATTAATTAGAATATTATAGAATCGCCTGGAATCGAAGTTCGAAATGTAGAAGTACGAAAAGAAGGACCAATTATCGAGCCCTCTCAGGCAGTCGAAACATTCATACGAACACATCACTCTAGCGAAGAGCCATGAGCTATCCACGAGAGATCCGCGTGTTATAAATGAGACATATTGTATGAATTAATGTACCCATCAATCCACCGAACCTACGATAACGTCATATGTCTATATATTATTATTTTAGCTGTTTTCAGTCGTTACTTAAACTAAAATACCAGTGCCACGAGTTAGAGAATTTCAAGGAAGAAAAGTATTGTGTGTCCACCCCCTAGTCGTGTTGTGCCTGATTCCTGAAACAATTTATGAACTGCTTGAGTCAGAGTCTTTGTACACTTACTATTTGTTGGCAGAATTGACATAACGACACCTAAGAATGAAAACCTCGTAAGTCGACTTTTTTTCGAAAATGCGATTTTCACTCAAATTTATAGGAAAGCCCGTGCTCTTATGGTCTACAATTACAAAATTTTCATTTTTTTTCATGAAAAAAGAGAAAAATTGAAAACCACATATCTCTTTATGGTTTAATTTTAAAATGAAAGCGCGTATCTCTAGTCATTATAGAAAATCCGACTTACGAGCCATCTATTTGAATGTGAAAACCTTGTATGTCGAAATCATATAGAATTTCGACTTACGAGCCATCTCTTTAAATGTGAAAACCTTGTATGTCGATTTTTTGCTCTCCTGTAAAATTTAGAAAATTAGACATACGAGGTTTTCATTCTTAGGTGTCGAAATATCTTTTATCAACTGTAGTAAGTAAATATGTATACAGTTTAAGCCACTAGAAACATTAGACCATTCACAATCTTACTAAGGACTTCAGGAAATTAACTCAGATCGGTGTTGACAAATTAATTTCTCCATATCTACCTTCCCAATTTCCAAGCGTATTAATATCCACGTTTCACTAATGGCGAAGTGAGTAGCCATTATTCCTATTACATACATTGTATGTGGCAATTATTGAAGTATTGTTATCAGAAATGTGTCAAATAAATTATGCATTAAAACTTACAGCATATACATACATACATACATACGTCCACACCTGTGGAGTAACGGTTAGCGCGCCTAGCCGCGAAACCAGGTAGCCCGGGTTTGATTCCCGGTCGGGGCAAGTTACCTGGTTGAGGTTTTTTCCGGGGTTTTCCCTCAGCCCAACATGAGCAAATGCTGGGTAACTTTCGGTGCTGTGCTGGACCCCGGACTCATTTCACCAGCATTATCATCTTCATCTAATTCAGACGCTAAATAACCTAAGCTATTGATAAAGTATCCTAAAATAACCGACTAAAATAAATAAAATAAAATACGTACATACATACATACATACGTAACATACATAAGTGTTCTGCCCATGGGCAGGTCTTTCACTGCAAACCCAGCATTCTCCAATCTTTCCTATTTTCTGCCTTCCTCTAGTTTCCACATATGATCCACATATATTAATGTCATCTATCATCTGATATCTTCTTTCATGAACTCTTCTCCCGTCCACCAGTCCTTCCAGTGCATCCTTCAGTAGGCAGTTTCTTCTCAGCCAGTGACCTAACCAATTCCTTTTTCTCTTCCTGATCAGTTTCAGTATCATTTTTTCTTCACCCACTCTTTCCAATACAGCTTCATTTCTTATTTTGTCTGTCCATTTCACATGCTCCATTCTTCTCCATATCCACATTTCAAATGTTTCTATTCGTTTCTCTTCACTTCGTCGTAATGTCTATGTTTCTGTCCCATACAATGCTATCCACACAAAGCACTTCACTAGTCTCTTTCTTAGTTCTGTTTCCAGAGGTCCACAGAAGATGCTCCTTTTTTATTAAAAGCTTCATTTGCCATTGATATCCTCCTTTTGACTTCCTGGCTGCAGCTCATGTTACTGCTTATAGTACACTCCAAGAATCTGAAACTATCCACTTGTTCTACTGCCTCATTTAGAATTCGCTAGTTTATCTTCTTTACTTTTCTTCATATGACCATGGCCTTCGTCTTATTTGCATTTATCTTCATCCCATACTGCTCACAGCTATCATTTAGCTTGAGTAGCATATCCCTTAGTATCGTCTCTTCTGTCAACAACGCCATATCATCAGCAAATCTTATGCACTTCATTCTTCTTCCTCTTACTTTTACTCTCCCGTGTTCTGAAAACAGTTCTTCACTAAATCCTCCAAGTAGATGTTGAACAGAGTAGGTGATAAAGGGCATCCTTGACATACTCCTCTCCCTATTTCACTTCCTTCAGACATTTCTTCTCCTATCCTGACTTCGATTCGTTGTTTCGTATATAGGTTACATGTGACAATATTTTGGAATCAACTCATGTTAAATGTCTTCTTTATTAACAATAAATACATTCTAATGATTACGAGCAAACCTGCAGATGGACAGAGGTGAAGATGATCAAGAGATGTAGAGATGGATACATTCACATTCTTGATGTGTGTGTGTGTGTCTATATATATATATATTCTTTTGGCGTATTTTCGCAGTTCAGATATATAGTTTTTTCAGTATGTGGAAGTATTCTACCGTTTTTTGCACATATTTTTGGACGTATTCGTAATGTGTGTATCACTGTATCGTATTTACATGCAGGCTGCAAATCCAGGAGCTGTTCTGGAAGACTTCATTCGGTGGTACTCCCCACGGGACTGGATAGAAGAGGATGAAGTGGATGAGTACGGTCAGAAGAGAGGTAATGTAATACTTCTTGATTTGAATACGTCTTTGTTAGAGGTACAATTGGTAAGAAAATGAAACATTTTTGCGTAACAGGAAGTTGAAGTCTCTCTGCACATGCGAAGTGTACGCACATACGGCCATCTATTGAGTATAGGGTAATCTATCTGCAAGTGAATAAGTACCACTCTCAACGTATTTCATTTCGTGCCTCACACTTTATTGAATATTTTATTATTAGAGACCATTTACAACACATAAAATTTCTTATTGCTGGTTTTAAGTATAGTATATAACACTAGATTACTCATATTTAAACAAATTTCAGTTTTAAAAATTGAAATTATTCTTATAATACTCAAGTTCTTAATTTTTGTCTTCCTCATTATTTTTACCTGCATTTTTCGATATTTTGTTAAATTAATAATTTTACCTTATTTCTGAATGAGAGAATTGAAGACAAATGTTCACTGGCCAACTGTTCCTCTCTTGACAAAGTTCCCTACTTGGACAGACATCTCTTTGAACAAATGTCTCGTTGAGATTGTAGTTACCTTGCAGAAAAATATCTCGTAAGACAGTAGGAGCCTCTCTTGGACAAATTAGCAAACGAGACAGAAAATATTATAGCTGGCACGTAATCTACTAGACTACAATGTATTCATGAGTAGACAGAGAACAAGCTCTCCGAATGAAAAGAAAAGTAACATATTTTACTGGGAATCTCTCACAATACTGTGATCAAGCCATTTTGAGTTTATGTTAATTCTGAACAGGAAAACTTTTACATTGTATATGTTACCAGTACCGTCAAAACCAGTTTCAACTAGTAAAAACTAGTTTAAACAAACAAAAGCATGAACAAAAAACGTACGAGTATATGCAAGACCTACGAAAAGTCTAAACAAACCAAAACTATTGGTAGCACAGTGCTACCAATAGTTTTGCTAGCACTGTTATCATTAGTCAGTTTTTGTGAGAGTAACAAAATTTTTGTTGATAGTACCTTCGACTACTGCTGTAATTTTTTTATCAGTTATTTATAATTCATGTTTCAAACAATGGTCAGTACATCCCCTTAATATAACAAACAGCAGCTACGTACGAAAAAGTATTAACTCAAATCGTAATGCTTGTGATGATATGAATATTAAGTTTCAACCGTCAATCATTGTATCTGATTTCTAAGTAGCTATACAGAAAGCAGTTAGTAAGATGTGGCCATTTTCAACAATAGTAGGTTGTAGATTTCATTTGACGTAAGCCTGGTGAAGGAAAATTCAGGAGTTAGGGCGATCTTGCGATTATAAAGAAAATAACACTGATATAGGTAGGCCTTAATAGTTACACTGGGTGTTTGGTTTGGCTTTTCTCTCTCTCAACGAAGTTCGGAGTGCTTTTGTTGAAGATTTAATGAGCATTAAACGCGAAAGTGAATATGTTACATGTTTTGCTGATTATTTGACAACAAACGTCATAGATTCAGAATGTTGGTTTCCGCCCCAAATTTGGGCTTCCATTACATACGTTCTGAAAGAACAACCAATGCTTGTGAGGCATTCCACAGGGCTTTCGACCTTAATTTTCACAGTGCACATCTACATATATATCATTTTGTTGACGCTATCGTTCAAACTCAGACACCACCTACATTAAAATGAATGATACAGATAGGCCTCACCGATCTAACAATAAACGTGAAAAACAAGTGCAGTATATACAGGAATTGATTTTAAATACAGAAATGGAACTATGACACGTTTGAATTTTTGAAAAGACGTTTCTTATTATTATCATAAGGAATGAAAATAGTTTCCGTGACTTTCTAAATACCTTGACGACTTCCCCATTATGGGAATGAATATTTTATCATTCTTGACGAGTGCCCCATTATGGGCATGAGAATATAACAAAGAATTTTAAACCATACCTATGATCAGGGACGTCGCTAGGGGGGTGCGAAAGGGTGCGCAAGCACTCCATAAAAAATCGGAGCACCCCTTTCTGCACTCCAAAGGGCAATTTATTAACAAAATATAGGCAGAAATTATTTTGAAGAACAAAAACAAAAAAAACAATTCTTGGATGTGAAAAAACTACGTCCCTTAGTGTATTGTAATGAATGTGATGAGCAATAATAATAATAATAATAATAATAATAATAATAATAATAATACAAAGTAATATTAATAAACAGATGTATAGTATGCGCGCAAGTGCATGAGAGAACATTTTGGATTTTTTTTATGTACACTTCTACAGCTCGCACCCCAGTTTTAAATTTCGCACCCCATCCGCACCCACCTTGCTCTGATCCTGGCGACGTCACTGCCTATGATTAGTGTAACTTAGCAGTCATAGAGAGTCGTAAGTCTCTGAAAATGGGAAAGAAAATACTGTAGTACCAACTTGTGTTTTCCTCCGTGCGCAGTTGACTTGACTCAAAAATTGACCATCGCGCGCAGTTGACCACTTCAGAGCAGGTAAAATTTTGGGTCTGCGCGCAGTCGGAATCCCCCAGAAAACTCGATTTCATTGTAGGCCTACATTTGCTTAAACTAGTTTTTACTAGTTGAAAAGTGGTTTTGACGCATTTCGGGTTTTAATATTTTTAAGTCAATGGTATTACGACTTGCAGGATCTTTGAGCGCTCGCATGCAGATCAAAGGTAACATGTGGCTGGACGTGTGGGAGGCAGCGAAGCCAGTACCTGCTAGGCGACAGAAGCGCCTGTTCGACGACACGAGGGAAGCGGAGAAAGTTCTGCACTTCTTGGAGGCTCAGAAGTCCAAAGCTGTTGCGGAACTGCTGCTGCCTGCGCTGACGCATGCTGCCATCTGTCGACTTCTTGAGGAACAGAAGGAAGATCTACCGATGCTACCGGAGTCTTTTCGGCATATAATAAAAAATGCTGAAAGGATCACAAGAAATCCACGGCCTACTTCTCGGCACTATGATGTGAGACATATTCATAATTTGCGTTTTTTCTTTTTCTTCTCCTTCACCTGAATGAGTTAGGCCTTTTAGAGATGTCTTAAATTCATCGTGTGTTAGGTCTTCCAACACTATTTCTCCCTGTCATTTGTTTTTTATTCACTCATAGAGGTTAAAGATTTCTTCCTCTTTTCTTCACTTCTCTCTTCATAGTTTCCTACCCAAGGACAGGTCCTTCACTGCAAACTCAACAACCTTCAGTCTTCCCTTTTGTGCGCCTTGCTCTTCGTTTTCGCATACGATCCATCTATCTTAGTGTTGTCTGTCATCTGATATCTTCTTCTGCCCAGAACTTTTGTCCCGTTCACCATTCCTTCCAGTATATCCTTCACTAGGCAGTTTCTTCTCAGCCAGTGATCCAGTCAATTTCTTTTCCTCTTTCTGATCAGTTCCAGCATTATTCTTTCTTCACCCACTCTTTCTAGCACAGCTACATTTTTTATTTCGTTTGTCCATTTCACATACTCCATTCTTCCCCATATCCACATTTCTAATGCTTCCAGTCGTTTCTCTTCACTATGAACACAGATTACACTAAAGGATTTTATTTTATTTTATTGTTTGTTGGTATAAATAAATAGGTTCCACATTTTCTATACTGTGCTTATTTCTTTATAACTGAAAATTGAATAAGAATCTAATTCGTGAATGTATTAGCTAGACATAATAAAATAAGACCAGTTTCATCATTCCATAATTTCTTTATCTTAATTTAGTGACCATCCGTGACAAGGACCATTCCTTATAAGAAAGTTTGGTAGTCACATAAAACAAGTTTCACTGTATTTGTCATGTTAATAATTTCTATTATTGGTATTATTACTCTGGACTATGGTTTAGAGTTTGATGATATTGTTTGAATGGTTGCATAAGAGATAGTGTTTATGCTAACATAACTCAAATATACTGTATATGTTGCAGTGGTAGAAAGAAAAACATAAAGCCTCCAAGATGCTTCAACATTGCTACAAATGTTTCCCTTGCCATGCACAATTCTGTGATGAATCTTCGACCTAATGCAATACTGTGAACACATTTTTGAGAGAGCCCCTCCTCCTTATGTTGTATTTCATTTAAAGGTAGAATAAAACCTATGTACAGACCCTTATAACCTTGAGAACACCATTGAATTTGTAGTCCTTATTCTGTTACAGGAATTAGCTCTTGAGATTATGGGTGCAGAGGCTGTAATTGCTCAGGCCAACTCGCTAGAACTGAAGTTCTGTGCGGGGTTGGACACCCCTCATTCTCCAGAACTGCGCACATTCCTATCTAAACTCATGCAACTGCCAGAAGTCGATGTTCCCGGTGGACCAAGAGGCCCCATTGGAACCAGAATACGAACTATGTTCTCTGATGCACAGAAGGTAGGAAATTCTTTCCTGATAGCATTAAGAAAAACAGTAAGCAGGAATGGTAGCCATTTTTTGGAATATTGGACCTAGTAGTTGATACAGCGTTCTTAAATAACCAACAAAAAGTATTTACTGATGAACTGTTAAGTTATTTGAAAAAATAATAACTACTTCACTGTTAATATTATAAATTTTGGTGTTATGTTATCAGTCAATCAAGTAACATAACACAAAAATTTACAATATTGACATAGTGAAGTAGTTATTATATTTTTTTCAAATAACTTAACAGTTCATCGTTAATTACATAAGTGTTGAAAGAGTGTATCCAAAAATGGAAATATATATATATATATATATATATAGAGAGAGAGAGAGAGAGAGAGAGAGAGAGAGATCCTATTATCCTCTTTGAATTGAATACAACTCAACCAGAATATGTCAACAATGAGAAGAATCAAATTTATGGTCCAACTTTTCCTTATTATTTACATACGTATAAGTTACAAACTATTGAAATTATTGGGTTATTAGTGGGTGCTAGAGACACTATTACAAACAAATTTATTAATTTCTGGAAACAGTTCAATCTTGAATCCTCTTTGGCCAAGACTGTTTCTTTGATAGCTCTAAATTATTCAATCTATCTTCTGAGAAATCACATATATAAAGTAAACTAATAACACAATAATAATAATAATAATAATAATAATAATAATAATAATAATAATAATAATAATAATATTACTCACCAAAAACATTTTCATAAAATTGTACGCATTTACTAATACTTGTATATTCGGTATACTTCGTCCTTCAGGGCAACCCCAATTTTAGGGGAAGTTTGTTTACATATTATACAATATTATACAATATATATAGGTACAGATAATGCAATTGCCAATGCAAAGTGTTCTTTAAACGTCTGTGGTCGTCTCCCCTATTTCACTATCAGATTACATTTTCTTATAGCAAGATTTCTCTTTAGTTATGACAAACCCACAGATAGCAGCAATGTATTCGCCTTTCATCTCTCTTCATTCGTCCTTTATTCTGCGAATCATCTATCCATCCAATCCTACTTCATCTCTTCATATATTTCTATTCTCTTCAGTCCCGTCCATCCATCCATCCATCCCTCTCTCCCTCCCTCCATCCATCCATCTATCCATCCATCCACCTACCTATCCATCCATCCATCCACCCACCCACCCACCCACCCACCCACCCATCTATCCACCCATTCACCCACCTATCCATCCCTCCATCCTGCCTTCATCTATCATACTTTCATATATTTCTACTTCCTTCACTTCATCTATTCAGACATCATTTGCACATTTCTACCTCCTTCAGTATATTCATCCTTTCTACTTAATCCAGCAGTCATCAACACAGTGCAATCTCAGGCTAATGTCTCTTACCTGTGGTTAAGAGATGCACGCTAGTGCAACCATGGCTGCTGGTGGATATGCAGTATTCCAGGTGGGGTTTCGTTCATGCCAGAAATTACGTCAGCAATAATAGTTTAATGTTGCACACAATGTTCACGTATGCATTGAAATAAGCATATTTTATATAGTTAATAAATACTCAGCATGTTTGTTTATAATGTCAATGACCTAAAAATATAGATGTCTTCTGAAATTATTGAGGGGTCCAGTGAAAGAAGGGAACAAGCCACAAATCCTGATATGTAGAATATCTCTTTATTTCACTGTGATTTTTATCTTTCATCTGAGCCCAAGACTAAACAAATGAGTGATTAGAACCAGAGCTACGACATGATAATGTTTAACGGTGCGGCAAATAGCGTCCTCGTCTACAGCTACTGATTGCTACAGCTGGTGCAGCTATGACTGCTTTCTCACTCTCCCTTCTGTACCACGGTGCATATTCTGATGTACTCCTTACCCGATACCCATTTCAGCGAGTGCTGATAACCACTGATTTAATCTATCCATACATTCATACATTTCTACTTTCTCCAGTTCCACCATCCATCCATCCATCCATCCTACCTTTATCTGTCATACTTTCATACATTTCTACTTACTTCACTTCATCCATTCATCCACCCATCCATAAGCGGAGTTATGGGGGGGGGGTAGGGGGCACTGCCCCCCCCAAACTTGGCCGAACTCTTTTTTTTTTTTTTCTATTAACGTTAGAAAATATTGAATTCAAAAGATCTTTTTTGCTTTTGTTTATGATTAAGTTTCTGTGCTTAAATTGATGAGAGGAGTGGTAATGTTTTCAGACCATGTGTCTATTTATTTTTAATTTCTGAATGTATAAGAATTGCTATACCTCATTTGAGGAATAGAAGCATTGTAATGTTTCTTTTGTAACAGCCTGTACTGATGTATTAGAACTCTGTAGGTGTTTAAGTGGCCACTTGGAGAAATATGAATAACATACTGCACAACAATGCAGAAAAAAGAAAAGTAATCCCGATATAATGTGTAAACTTAAAGACGAGATTAAATAAAATAATTAGAATTTACATTTCATATGATATCTTACTTTTTTTAGACAAACAGATAAAGTAAATGTAAAATTGGTCCACCGCTGTGGAGTAATGGTTAGCATGTCTGGCCATGAAACAAGCGGGCACAGGTTCAAATCCTCGTTGGAACAAGATACTTGGTTGGGGTTTATCCTCAACCAATTGAAGCATAATTGCTGGGTAATTTTCGGTGTTGGACCTCAGACTCATTTCGCCATCATTAATTCACATAATATCATCATCCATACAATAGCCCGGGTGAAGTTCACGGTGCAGCGTGCTATACTTGTACAAGAGTGCGGCCGTTCAGGTATCCAATCATTCACAGAATAGGAGTGGTAAGCACAATAAGCCTTAGGCTGCAGTGCAAGCCTTCGGGTCCCTCCTCTGTTCAAGAGGGAAAAAAAAAGTAAAATTGTCTGTATATTTTGTTACAATTTTACTTTATTTTACAATATCTTTATTAAATGATCATATTCCGATATACTGTACCAAGATCAAGCTATAATGGGCGGAGAAGGTAAATGATGTCCCCCATAATCTCGATATATCGGGATTCTATGATTTTACTTCCGCCCCCCCCCCCCCCCCCAAGGTTCTCTCTTCGCCTATGCATCCACCTTCTCACCCTCCCACTTATTCATCCACCCACCCATCCACCAATCGTATCTTCCAAATAATATGTCCATCCATCCATCCATCCATCCATCCATCCATCTATCCGTTCATCCATCCAGTCTGAGTATCTCTCTGACTATTCATCCTTACATCCATTCATCCCTTCGACACTACCCTAAGTCACCTCTCGCTTATTCACTTCATCCTCTATGCCATCTGTTCGTCTTTTTCTCCTTCAATCTATACTCTCTCGTCTGTCTTTGTCTTTTTATCATTTCGCATGTCCACCCAACCACATTCTCTACTTCACCCATTCCATCATACTCCTCGCTATATAGCTAACCACAGACACAGAGAGAGAAAGGGAGAGGGAGATATATGTGTGTTTTGTGTGTATGAAGACTCATCCGTCTCTGCCTGCATCTCTGATACACTGCAGTAATGTGGCAGTGATATAGAAATAAATATACGAATATGATTCCAGGCTGCACAGATGCTCTCCGACATAGAACCCCTGGATCTCTCCGAAGAGAAGCCATGGACAACCACATCTAGTAACTTTCCACAACCGAGCACCAGAGAATTTGTGATGCGTGTGTTGGCAGCTCGGCCATCTCCGAGTTCATGTATTACACCCCAGCGCCTCACTGCAGTCCTCAAGAAGAAAGAGTTCCGGCTAGCAGGCTGCTTCTCCCATGACACCACTTTCCAGTGAAAACCGAATCCATTCCTTGCACCTCATCAACTCTGACAGAATGCACATCTGCACTGCTCAGAAACGCTCAGAAGGTCACAGACTAAGGAGTTTGTAGATTTTATACTGCACTATTTATTTCCCCTGATGCTGCTCTTCAGTGTGTTACTCAAATTTCTGAAAAATCTAATTTGCATACTTACCGACTCCAAGGGGGCTATATTTAATATAATCAAATATGTACGAAACTTATACGCACATAGAATTATTCCAATTCAGAAACAACCTAAAAAGTGTCTTTCGACCTCGGAATACATCAATGCCATTAAGATGTCTTGCAACGTCACCGCAGTGAGATCTGTCCCTGGCAGAACCTTCAGTACTACCCGTTGTCGCCATCCCGGCTGCAGCGAGATTGAAACACTTGGCCACGTACTGGGGTTCTGTAAGAAGGGAGAGCTACTGCGTAACAACAGACACATCATGCCTGTACAGCAATTGCCAACCTGCTAAGAAACAGAGGATGGGAAGTACATGAGGAGATTCATTGTGTGTCTGAAGATGATTCTCATAGAAGGGTGGATATAACTGCCATCAATAGAAGAACCAAGAAAGCGATGGTCTTAGACCCTACGATTTGCTTTGAACGAGACACAAATCAGGCACTGCAGATAAATAATGACAAGCGAGCTAAATATGTACCTTGTCTTCCATACCTCAGTGAAAAATATGGCATTTTGCTTTACAACTGGGATGTTACAGGCTTACTATTTGGAGCAAGGGATTGTTTACCAAAATTTACATATAATATCCTTAAATCCTTTAAAATTCCTTTTTATGAGGTTTAGAAGATTGTGATGGAAATTCTGAAGACCTCTCTTCAAATTCTACACTATCATTTATATGTTAACACGTAAATTTTTGTTTTAATGTACAAATCGAATAATTATTTTACTCGTTTCATTTCCCTTTATCTTTTTCTGTTTGTTAATTCCGGATCCCAGTGGCCAACCTCACTTGAGGACGGATGATTTTAAATAAATCTTAGTAGAAAAAAAAAACTCCAAAAGGAAATAACATTTCAATGGATACCTAGCCATTGTGGTATACCTGGAAACGAGAAAGTCGATAATATTGCAAAACAGGCAACATATTTGCAACCAACACCTCTTCAAGTGATATCTCTATGCAGTGCTTTCGCTTCAGTAAAGTCTCATTTTATAAACCTATGGACAATAATTGGCTCTCTTCTGACAAAAGAAAAATTTTACAGTCCGTACAAAAGAAACCAAATGTCCTGGAAATGTAGAAAAACATGCCTAGTTCAAACATTTTTAACAAGAGCCAGAACAGGTCACATTGTCACACAATTGTACCTACACCGATTTCACCTCTCCGATAATCCTACTTGTCTGTGGTGTAATAATCATGATGAAGATCTGGAACACATTCTTCTATACTGTCCATCCATAAACCACAAAAGAAGTAAATTAAAATCATCAATACCAGTTGCAGAAGACACAGCCCTGCAGTATATATTGACTACACCCCAACTCTGGCTACTAGCAACAGGCATCTATAATGAACACCGATCAAAATACCCCTCATTTCTCATGAAAAACAAAAACTGAATACACTACAGTGGACTATAGTGGACTTTATGTTGTCAGCAAACAGCTGGATACATTAAGAAGATTGATTGATTTATTTTCCCTAATTGATAGCAAAATTGTATGTCATTCTTGGCATGTTTTCTCGAAAGTAAAATGATGATGAAAACCAAAGATAAAAGGAAATAGAGGGAGAAAATGATGAGATTTTTTTTATACTACATTAATATTTAATGATTGGTTTGTTTTCATGCCTCCTTGTATGGTTAACTGTAAGACCTTCTGGTCTGTGCTACTCTGGTAGAATCGAAAATGTATTTTCTTTGGTGGAGATAATACAGAGGCGGAAGTCATAAATTACCGGTACTGGTGCTCAGATGAGAATGAAAATGACTATTGGATTCTGTCGTGTGAAAGAAACTGTTAGCAAAAATTACCTAGAGCGACCTTATTCACAGAGAAATTTTCTAAAGTTACAACTTCAAACCACGACTTTAATTCCCTTTCGAAGGATGCTTTGTGAGCTGGACTTGAATGATTAGTATCCATTCTTTATTTTCTCTGAGCTATAGCACATTGATTATTTCAATGAATGAAATTACATTTCTTTATGTGCGATTTTTCTTTACCTTGCATACAAAAATTAGGAAAATGATTTTTACCTCTCTGACATGTAATTTATTTAATACTTACCAATGTGCTAGAATAAAGTAGCCTACTGTAGCACTAGTGAAACGGCCACGAAAAAGTGTTATTCACGTGCGTGAATAGTGGGTGATGTAACAATGCTGGTTATCATTGTGTAGACTACTGAAATACAGAGCATTCGAGCCGAAATGTCCCCCACTACCACGAAAATTGGTTGGTGGCCAAGGAATGATGTGAGTCCCGGTGTTAAGCCACCTGCTAGTATGATAGATTCAAGTCAGTATTCAGTGTGTCTCTGTTGTGCGCGTTTGTGTTGTGACGTGCAGTATAGAACAACGCATTTTTATATGCAAGACTTTCGTGAAATATACGCGGAGAACATGTTGCCGTAAATTCAGACGTCGTTTCCCTGATGGTTCTATGCCAAATAAGAAAACAATATATACAGACTCGTAAAGAAATTTAACGAGACAGGTTTGGTTCAAAATAAGAAGTGTCGAGTAAATAAACAGGTCTTAACTGAGGAAACATTAGATGAAATAGGTTTTCGATTAGAACGAAGCCCTCAGAAATCTTTGCGCAGATTAGCTCAAGGAGTAGCGGTGTCAAAAACCTCAGTTTAACACGCTACAAAATTGTTGAAATTAAAAACGTACAAAACCCGTGTAGTGCATTAGCTTTTGCCTCTAGACAATATGGCATGTAACTGGTACCAGCAATCAGTCCAAACTCACCATTTCCAGCAGTTACTACAATCAGGTAAACCTTTTATTTCAATATTATGAGTTTTATTTTGCCGCAAATTATGGTCACCATTTGACGGGAGATGAGTGATCCCGTATAGCATGCGGAGACCACGTGGCCACCGGTAGTGAGTGGACATCTTGGCTTGAACGTTCTGTATTAACTGCGTAATAGTTCTCTCATATGAGAAGAAATTAAATTATAAAATCATAAAATAAATAAGCGTTTTATTTGGAAAATATAACTGTACAAACAACAGTGTTATATAGTGTAAATGGCAGAAGATCGTGAACGAAAACAAGACGTAATAATTTGTGGGCACCACGAAGCCCAGATCTAACACCCTGTGATTTTTATTTATGGGGAACACTAAAAGGTAGGGTTTATACGAAAAATCCTCATTCTATAGATGAACTAAACGACTATATACGAGAAGAAATCAAGGCTATCAATGATGTGGAACTTCAGAGTGTTGTTCATTCGTTTATCAGAAGATGTCAGTTGTGTGTGGCAGCAAATGGGGGCCATTTTCAGCAACGACTCTGAGCATGGCAAGTCCAAATTATTGGACATTTATTGTTAGTACTATTATATATTGGAGAAGTGCCAGATAATATCTTTGAAAAATATTGGAGTGCAAGAGGTTAAATGACTTTATTGTCAAACGCCTGGCATTAGAAAACAACAACAACATATTGGAGAAGTGCCGGAGAAATGGTTATGCGTTCGTTGGAAACCACGCAGGACGCGGCTGGCCAGACGGCCGGCCTCTCTTTTCTGGGACCTATGATAATAATAGCTGTATGACGACAGCAGTTCAACCAATAAGATAGCTTTTTAGTGGAGTGTTTAAACCGAACTAGAAACCATGAGAGGCAAATTTGGACAAATCCTACTCAGTGCTGACAAGAAGTGTACCTCTAGTCTCGGCTGTTTTCGGCTATGTTCGGCTGTATTGTCAAGCTCTGTCTCTTTTTCTTTGTTTCTTCTTGGCTTTAGAATATCGCTTCATGTATTGTTAGTTTTTTCTCCCTGCATAAAAGTTTTTATGTTCATAAAATTTTTTTTCTTATTTACCGGTGTTCCTGTTATTTTTTCTTTTGTGTTAAGAGATATATTTATTTATACAGCATTTTAAATATTGATAGTTGCCCATTGTGCAATTCAAACCAAGAAATGGATTCGGAACACCTCAAAATCTGTGCTTCAGTGGCTGGCCATGATAATATCTTTGAAAAATATTGGAGTGCAAGAGGTCAAATTACTTTATTGTCAAATGCCTGGCATTAGAAAATAACAACAACACCAACAACAACAACAAATATTGATAGTTTAGAAAGAAATGCAGATTGTCTGGCTGAGTGGTTATGTTGCAGGGTCATCAAAACGGGGGAAGTCACGTGACAGTTACTTACATTACGGGACCCTTTTCTTTTAATTATTTTAAACAGTTTTATAATATTACGTAGATTTCCAAATCCGTACACCAAATATTTTCAGGAAAGAGCACAACAATTCAACCACTAGCCTTTACAGAGGGGCCAGCAGAAACGAGTGAGGGAAATTGGGATGCTACATAACCATTCGGTCGGACTGTAGTTTCTTCTAGTAGTAACTGTTCAGTATGTTGTTTCCTAACCGATAGGTTTGTGAAAGAAGAGGTTCGTCGAGTGAATTTGCTGTACAAGTTGTAATAGTAATGAGGTACGTGACAGACCTTATACTTTTAATACATAAAATATAATCTCTCAACAGCCCCATCTTGACCTCCTCAAATTTCAAATCCACCGTCTGCTACTGCCCTTGTGTTGACTGGAACGCAAATTTACCACAACAAGTTATACATTTTATTCAGGATCAATTGGCCGGGATTTGAACACAGGCTGTCTGGCTTACAAGTCCAGCACGCTAGCCTAGTCTGGAGAGTATAGAGTTCTATATTTCCTTCTCTCTTAGACTTTTATCTAAGTGTTCTACATAAAACTTAAATATGCAGCATACGTCATATTGTCATTGCTGATGATTATAAACATATAGTTATATGAAACAAAAGCTTACTTCAGTTTTAAACTGTTGCGTACTTTCATAAATTTTTTTTGTATATTATTTTAGCACATGGGTATGCTGTTGAATACGTCGAACTAATTTACATATAATTTTGAAATACGTGAATTATATAAATTTTTGTCATTACTCAACCCTCCTCGGGGTTAGGGCTATTATTAAATTGACCTTCTGAATCCTTTCTGAGCAGCTCTGGCTTTGAAGGAATTTATTAATTCTGAGGCTGAATGTAAGGGCTTCATTGTAGCTGATGTCTACACTAGAAAGGCATTTTCTGTCAGCAACCATATCAGATTTTGTGTAGAGTAACATTTTGGACCCTTTCCTTTACTGCATGCATTACGGAACTGGTGTACACTGTTAACTTGATTTTCACTAGATTTTATTTGAATGCCAGAAAATGTGCGGCATGTCTACTGTTTTAGTAGGGTTTTCCTGTTTTGCATCATTTTTGTGTCCTGCTAAGATGATCTTTCCAAACTTTTTGGACCATTGGCTACTAGTATATTTTTCTATTTGTTTTTCAGCCTTATGATCTAGGTTAGCTGTTATTCCAGCAGTAAACTTTGAGCCAAACTACTGACTGTTAAAATCACAATCAAAACTGTTTCTGATTGGTCTTTAATTAAATACACAGTTTCCCAGTTTTTGCGCTGTCATTTGTAGTATGGATTAGGCTGTATCATTGGTCGCCGTGTCTGACACTGTTACTGGAAAAAAATTTTTCTCAAATTGATTATTTTTTATTTTCTGGTGGAATTAGAAGAAAAATTAATGCATGGAATCGTGGAATATGGTTGGATTTCACTCATATCCCACTAAAAAATTGTGAACAGTATTCAACAAAAACTACAGAAATGAGCAATTTTTTTAAGGAACTAGTTTTGACAGATGATTTCTTAGTGTAAGAGTGCCATTATCCAGCAAACAGTATTCATAATTTATTGTGATAAAGGATATTCGAGTCATTTACTACTTGCCTGTTAGAGTTTTTTTTAAATTGACATATGGTCCGTAATTTTGTAGCATGTTTTTTTTAGAATATTTTTTTTTAACTAACGTCGCGCCTATTGACGTGTAGGTATTTGCGCCTCTGCCTACTTTTTGGCGATTATAATGAAGAATCCTGTTCTGAGGTTGGAGCACCAATTAGGTCGGATTCTGTTAGTCCCGTGTGATAGGATGGCACATGAGTATGGAAATAGGCAGGATGAATGAAGATTGAAGGTGATAATGATGACGAAATGAACTCAGAATCCAGCACCGAAAGTAATTCAGCATTTGTTCTTAATGGGTTAAGGGAAAACCCCGGAAGAAACCTCAGCCAGGCAACTTTCCTAACAAGGATTCGATCCAGGGCCCACTAGTTTTCGCAGTCAGACATGCTGAGCACTATTCCAAAGTGGTGGACTTTTTCAAAATATAACATGTAATTTATTTGAAACTTCAATTCAAGTATGAGGCCTGCCCATATTCCTTTACTTAGATAAAATTGTTCTCAGAGCTATTATATGTTATACTGTAGCACTGTATTCCATTTCAGTACTGAAATCTACGAGTTTAAATTGAAGGGTTCAGAGCCATAATTAGGGTTACCATCCATCCGGCAAAATGAGGACATATCTTCTTTTATAATCATTTTATCCTGTCCAGCAGCCATTTAAAAAAAATTGAAATGTCCGGCATTTCGCATTTTCAACTAGAATTAATATGAATATTGAACAATGTGCGATATTATGCATAGAATATCTAAACAAATGGTGAAAACCTATGAAAGAATTTAACTGCTTTGAATGGTTGAAGCTGGAGCACATAAAAACATAAAATATGATGACCTATTGACATGTATTGAATTCTTACACTTTAAAAATGTCACTATTCATGATTCTAAGCTATTTTATCAGTTTTATTCTGCAGTGTACAAAGATATGCCAATCAAGTTAATTTTGACGAAGATTTAATTTTAGATAAACAATGGTGCAAATTCTTCAATTCCAATAGTTCTGCAAACACTGAAACTTTCTCAGAACTCTTAAAAAAGGTCAGTTCTATTTATTTATCCCAAGTCACAATGGAAGTGCTGAGAGAGTATTTTCCCTAATATCTGCTCAATGGACAAAAGAACGAAATCGCATGCTAATGTAGACAGTCAGAGGTATCATCATGGTGAAATATAATTTCAAGGACATCTTCTGTGAACAGTTCCATAGTTATTTGGTACAAGATAGAAGTTTGTCTCTTCAGGCTCTTGTGCACAAAGTGGGCTCCACCGATAAGTAGGGTACAGATGTAGTACTGATGCAGCAAGTAGTGAGAAAAGTAAGGTGAGCCATTGTTTTTATCTTTAATTTTGTTCATACCAATTTTTAAAAAGTCATCCTTTTTTCAGCAATGTCCTCTTATTTTAGATTCCATGTCCTCCTATAGAATTTCTTCTCATAGTAACCCTAGCCATAGTGGGCCAAGCGCCATTTATTAAAAACAGAGAAAGCAAGGGTTAAAGTTAAGTGAATACCATAGTTTAATGAAGATTGACGTATCATTTAGTTTTAATGTGTATACTTTATATTACTTGCTATATATTTCTATTGAATTATGGTAATAACTTCATTTTAACCTTTGTTTTCTATGGTTTTAGTAAATGGCGCTTGGCCCACTATGGCTCTGAACCCTTCAATTCATGAATACAATATTCAGTTTTTCTAAACATCAGTTACAGTTGTGATATTCGCTGTCTTATTCAGCCTCGTGATTAATGATATGTGCTTGTAATTGCGCGACATAACGAAATATATTGATCAGGAACTTAAAAATTAAATTTACTCATCATGTACCATATTCTCTAGTTTAGAAGGTGCTTCATTTTATAATATGATATCTGAAACTAAGGCAAATTTAAACTACAGGACTGAAAGTGATAAAGAAAGTCAAGGGTTTCATAGAATTCCTGTAATTGCATGGAATGTTAAAGCGGTTGTGTGATTTCAAATAATCATAGATCACCGCTTGATGAGAAATATTTTAGCATAATCATGGAACAGATGACTTGAATTATGAACTTTTAATGAATATTGTAACCAGTGTAAGAAAATGAATGCAGCATTCGCTGCTTGAACCATTAATGTAATACATACATATACGATGATATTGAAACTTCATTTATTTTTCCAATAATTATATATTGTGGGTTGTATCGGCCTGCTGTCGCTAAGGGCCATTGATATGTTATGGGTTGCAGTGGCACACTCGTGTGCTCCTGCTAAATAGCAAGATGCTTGTAGATAATCATAGAAATGGTAATGGATATTTTTTCCGAATAGGTCCCCACTTAAACATTCCACTTAAAAAAAAAACTGAAGAAAAGTGTAAATATTAGTAAGAGAGAAGTGATGTATTAAATTGCAGGTTTACTTTGCTTTTCATCTTTTCCACAATTTCATATTCTATTTTGTAAATCTTATTTTGTGTGATCTTCCCGCTGCTTTTAGTTTTTCCAATTTTTATTTTGCTCTGTCGTGTAACTAGGCATTTTTTGGAGGCAACGTATATTCTTTTTCTCCCTTTATTTTCTGCTTCCTTTGTTGTTAATACTGACTGTTCACATTCTTGTCAGATTGTAATGTACCGGACATTTTTATTTATTTATCTCTTTACTCAAGTATAACCGAGCAAGGAATTAATTCATGTTTCTTTCAGTTGCGAAATTTGATTTTATACTGTACATAATCCAAAACTTCACTTTCGCACTTTAATAAAGTTTGTTAAAGAACTGTAACGCAGCTTACAGATCATTAGATATATATATATATATATATATATATATATATATATATATATATATATATTTCGAACCACTAGATATGGGAGAGTCCTTAGTAAAGGATATGGTATAGGAGAATAGGTATGCTGAAGAGAAAGAATTGAATGGTCCCCAAGATCACCTGATCTTAACCCATGGCGTTATTTGAATAGGAGAATCTACTGAAGCGAGCCAGATAACTTACAAGAGGTGAAGAAGATCAGCTATGAGATGTAACAAATCAATGGAACAACAATGTTGAAAATATTAGACAATTTCCACTATAGAGATTATTCAACAGTGACTGCAGGTCATTTTTAACAGTTTTTATGTTTTAATATATTTTAAGACTTGGAATACAGAAATTAAGGAATAAATATAGGGTATCATTTAAGAAAATTATATTATTTTGTACATGCATTCTGTACAAAGTAAAATACTACTGTTTTACAGACATGTGCAACATTTTATTGATTTAGTACTCCAAAAATATTCTTATACACAGCATTTGCAATGAAACGTAAAATTAAAAAGTTGTAAACAATGTTCCATACCTTTCACTCAGCCTGTAGACTATAACCTACAGACAGTTCTTTATTATTGTATATTGATCATCTTTCACTTACTGCAGTGTGGATCTGATTTGTCCATTGTCACAATTTAATGATTTTACTTATTGTTGTGGGAGTATAGTTTATATTTTGGGCATGGTGCTAGTGGTGTTGATGGGATATTAAATCTTGTACCTACAAAAAACCTGTGCCACTTTTATTCCTGAGTTTATTGTTCCTCAATCCAAAATAGTTATTATTAGGATAACTCACAGGTTCTGAATTTCCTTATCCATTTATGTAAACATTTTGGAAGAGATGTGACTTGGCCTTTTTCCATCACTTCTGATGAAATGAATTTACAACTTTTCTGAAGATGGTTCAACCTTCGTCTTTACATGGAAGGAAAAAAAAAAAGGTGGGGAGGGGAAAGAGCGAATCTTGAATTTTTGTAGTTTAGGATATCATAACGGACTTGCGTCATGATGTCTGACTTTGTGACTTTGTACCAGCACATTTGAGTATTTGAGTATTTTACGTGATATCTGTAGACAATAAATAAAACAAAATTAAATGTAATCGATATCATTTCTAAAAATTATCGTGAAACATTACAAAATTACTTTCATAATCCATTACAGATCATAGCCCAGGACAGTAGTTTTATTAATATAGAACTGATGCTCTGTAATGCAATATTTTCATTAATAAATAGAAGGACAATGCAACGAACAGTAAGTTCTGTAGAACAGTGATCTTTATAAGTTAAAAATTTTCTTCTAGGATAATAATTTTGCAAAAGAGTTGTATTAATATGAATAAAATCTCTATGGAAATAGGTTTTGTATTAAGAACTATCTCAAATTAACAATTTTTTGGTGCAAAATTAAAAAAATATATATATTGAAAAATTTACTTTTCTCGTCAAGACAACCCAAAAGTCATTCATTTAAGATGTGCTCTTTTTTTGCCACTATATGCAATTATTTGCTACGAACAATCGGAATAAAGAAGTGTATGTAGTAATTGTGGATTTGGAAAAGGCTTTTGACAGAGTGGATTAGAATAAACTGATGGGGATCCTAAAGAAAATTGGTGTGGATTGGAAAGAAAGAAGGCTTTCAGTAATCTTTATGTGAAATGAGTCAAAATCAGGATAGGAGAAAAAAATGTCACAAGGAAGTGAAATAGGGAGAGGAATACGTCAAGGATGCCGTTTATCACCTACTCTGTTCAACATCTACTTGGAGGATTTAGTGAAGAACTGTTTTTAGAACATGGGAGAAGTGATAGTAGGAGGAAGAAGAATAAAGTGTATAAGATTTGCTGATGATATGGCGTTGTTAGCAGAAAAGGAGATGATGTTAAGGGATATGCTACTGGAGCTAAATGACAGCTGTGAGGAGTATGGGATGAAGATAAATGTAAATAAAACTAAGAACATGGTCATAGGAACAAAAATGAAAAAGGTAAACTTGCGAATTCTAAATGAAGCAGTAGAACAAGTGGACAGCTTCAAATGCTTGGGATGTACTATAAGCAGTGACATGAGTTGCTGCTAGGAAGTCAAAAGAAGGATAGCAATGGCCAAGGAAGATTTAATAGAAAAAGGAGCATTTTCTGCGGATCTCTGGAAAAAGCTCTATGGAAGAGACTAGTGAAATGCTTTGTGTGGAATGTGGAACTGTATGGGGCAGAAACGTGGACATTACGACGAAGTGAAGAGAAGCGAATAGAAACATTTGAACGTCTGAAATGGACAGACAGAATAAGAAATGGAGCTGTGTTGGAAAGAGTGGGTGAAGAAAGAATAATGCTGAAACTTATTAGAAAGAGAAAAAAGAATTGGTTGTGTAACTGACTGAGAAGAAACTGCCTACCGAAGGATGCATTGGAAGGAATGATAAATGGGAGAAGAGTTCGGGGCAGAAGAAGATATGAGATGATAGACGACATTAAGATAATATATGGATCATATGTGGAGACTAAGAGGAAGGCAGAAAATAGGAAAGATTGGATAATGCTGGGTTTGCAGTGAAAGACTTGCCCATGGACGGAACACTATGAATGAATGAATGAATGAATGAATGCAATTATTCAACATTTTTACAGTACCGCTATAATAATGTTTAGAATGCGAATGCAAGGATAATTTAATACTATATTCTGTTACATTTTTTATAGTTACTGCGTGGTTGCCGTCAAATAACTATAATACAATAATATCAGAGAAAAAGAATGATTTATAAGAAACTAAATAAAATAACAGAATACGAACTAGTTACCTACATAAAAAGTGATAGAGGGCAATTTCTTTTGTCATTTCGTTTCTTTTGTTCATAGATCTTACACCAGCATTGTAGCTTTGAGATGTGAAACAAAGAAAAGATGGTACAAAATTGTGTAATACATAATTATTAATAGGCCTACATATTTTCTTTCTTTCTTTCATTCCTTCTTTCCACTGGATATTACAACAGACGTGAATCAGTCAAGGCGACAGGAAATACAACACGCAGGTAGGTACGTTTAGTGGGCCTCTGATCCTCTGGCCACACTTCAAGCGAAAGCAAAACCAATGCGCACAAGCAGATAAACTGTAGAAAGAACCAACTGATGGGTTGGTATCAGTGCATTGCAGAACAGTGCAGTGGACTGCGGTGGGTTTCGAAGTCCAGTGCGTTGAGCTAGGAAACGGCTGCGTCAGGCAATAGTTTTTGATGCAAATCTAGTCTTTCAGGTAAGGCTCCCTGTAAAGCAGATTTGAATAATTTCAAGTGAAAAATTGTTCCGGGGCCGGGTATCGATCCCGGGACCTCTGGTTGAACGTACCAGCGCTCTTACCAACTGAGCTACCCGGGAACTCCACCCGACACCATCTCAACTTCTCCCTTTATATCCACACAACTCGCGTGGGCTGACGAAACGCCAGAGACCCACATCGAGTGCACACAAACTCTGTGTGACTTGAAATTGTGGTTTTCTGTTAACGTACACAGTGACGCATATATTATGCAAATCTAGTCTTTCAGGTAAGGCTCCCTGTAAAGCAGATTTGAATAATTTCAAGGGAAAAATTGAAATTATTCAATGGTTTTTTACTTGGTTATTTAATGACGCTGTATCAATTACTGGGTTATTTAGCGTCAATGGAATTGGTGATAGCGAGATGAGGCAGAGGATTCGCCATAGATTCCTGACATTCGCCTTACGGATGGGGAAAACCTCTGAAAAAACCCAACCAGGTAATCAGCCGAAACGGGGATAGAACCCGCGCCCGAGCGCAACTCCAGATCGGCAGGCAAGTGCCTTAGCCGACAGAGCTACTTCGGTGGCCAGGCAATGTTGGTCTCAGCTACCGACGCGCTGGGCTCATTCGTAAAGTTAAAGAATTTGGCGGTATTTTAGTCTACAGGAATCTATCCCTTATTTGATAATCCCACGAAGTATCCTGCTCCATTAGGACAATTTCCACTTCTTTTCTGCGCTGGTCTGGAATTTAAAATGGCACGTAAGTTGGTGCTATAATTAAATCATGACAATTCGCTCTGCCTGTTGTTTTCCTAAGACGTTATGACAAATGTTGGAATAAGCCCTAAAAGAAATGGGCCACGGATCTACGAATACTTACATATTCCCCAGCATAAGTTTCGGCATTTTTCAAATTAATGCGTTCAGAAATCGGTGTCTTAACTTTCACGAGCCGTCTTGGGTACTTCTGGGCAAGCTTACTGGTCTTCACTCGTTTAGTCCGAAGGTTCGGATAGCTTGTATAGCGAGAATAGTGATGTACACCGCTCGCAACTCGCTCCGTCCTGGCTAACATATTAAGCGACTTTTCCCTGCTGTCATTAATCCATGTTGTGCGACATCTTTTCTCCTTACGAAGTACTAGACGAGGTATTAAAAAATAAGACCTGTCCTGTGACCCATCATGCACCGTGTCTGTATCACCAGTGGGTATGGAGGGGGAAGATAAGTTTTTAGTCTGAGCTGAACTTCCGTGTCTGTAGATTCGTGTAATATTAACGACCGTCAACGCCAAACTCATTTTCTGATCGCCAGGTCTCGCCTCCTGTACATCTACTAGGTGACTCCATTTTTTGTTTTTTCTCCTCTAAATTACTCTAGCTTCCCTCAATGAAATGGGGAAAAAATAGAGTGAAATAAGTGACAAACATTCTTAGCCTACTATAGCTCCAAATTATTTTATCAGAACGTGCGCTCGATATCTTTTAATTGTATTTTTCTTCTTCACCCACATTTAATTCGATTCAATTCATGCTACACTATTCGGATTTCTCTCTAAGAATCTTCACTGTCTTCTAAAATTCCACCATTCATGACCCAACCGTAAACATAGTAATCACTCGGTTATCGGAAACGATTAAATTCACTTCTTTTCTGACAAAAATTTAAACTAGATCTCTTAAATTTGTGGCCGGGGACACTCAAGAGTGCTGTCAAGTTACAATGAATTTATTGATTCCTAATCTTATATCATACATCATTAAAACATGACCACTGCTAAGTTCATACTATATAGAAAAAGACAGCTTTCTGGAGAAACAACCGATGAAAGAGTTGTGGTGGATAGGGGTGTGTTTACGTGCTTGCCGAGTTGCGTGTCGTCTGTGCTTCGCTTGTGATGCTGTCGACAGGATCTGGCTTCGAAGAGTCTCAACGGGGCTAAATCCAAACAAATAAGGTTAGTTTGTTTCAGATTCTACATTATCTTATTGAACTGAAATTCGTTAACATATATTTTTTCCTATTTTTTTTTCTTCAGAAAACTTTATCAGAAGCAATTATGAGACACAAAGTTATGTTATGTAAATGTATACAAAATTAATAACATATTATATCCACTTAATACGATTTTAAAGGAAGTTTATGTATGTATGTATGTATGTATGTATGTTTAGTAGGTTATTTTACAACGCTGTATCAGAATCTCAGGTTACTTAGCGTCTGCATAAAATGAAGGTAATAATGTCGGTGAAATGAGTCCGGGGTCCAGCACCGATAGTTACCCAGCATTTCTTCATATAGGGTTGAGGGAAAACCCCGGAAAAAAACCTCAACCACGTAACTTGCCCTGAGCTGGTTTCACGGCCAGACGCGCTAACCGTTACTTCAAAGGTGTGGACTGCATGCATGTATGTAATGTAATGTAACGTATGTATGTATGTATGTATGTATGTATGTATGTATGTATGTATGTATGTACGTATGAACTGCGAATTGGCGTGTGCCAGATGGCAATGTCACATTATCTATTACAAATGACATTTACATAGGCTTAATTATAATATCTACCCTTAAGTATTAAATACGATAACCTATCACTGATAAATTCGACCTTTTTTTACTGCTGATTTTATTCTCTTACGGATAAAGAATCCTGTTCATAATTGGTGATTATCGTTTCCTTCCCCATAATACAACAAGTAATCTCCTATTTGTGTTATGCCGTTCCCATCTAACCTAAACTCCTGTACTCCGACAAAGTCTATTCCATGTCTAGATAGTTCTTTTGCTACTAATGTTACCCGTCCTGTTCTATATAGACTTGTAACATTCCAAGTACCAAATCTCATTCATAACCTTATTCCTTTGCTGTGGTCGTGCGAGAGACTCAGTCCCATTCCGAGGTTTATTTTGAGGTTTCGTAACAAGCTGTTTTTTTTTTTTTTACGGTGATGGGTTGTTAGCCCTTTGCCCAACCCCCAAGCTGGAGGACCACCCCTCATCGGCTGTCCGCGACTGCTTATTCAATATATTCACAGCTACCATATCTGGAGGCCGTTTCCTCGATCCGCAACCTGAGGAGAGAGGAATAGAGGTTAAGGGTGTTTGAGAATAAGGTGCTTAGGAAAATATTTGGGGCTAAGAGAGATGAAGTTACAGGAAAATGGAGAAAGTTACACAATACAGAACTACACGCATTATATTCTTCACCTGACATAATTAGGAACATTAAATCCAGACGTTTGAGATGGATAGAGCATGTAGCACGTATGGGCGAATCCAGAACTGCATATAGAGTGTTAGTTGGGAGGCCAGAGGGAAGAAGACCTTTGGGGAGGCCGAGACGTAGATGGGAAGATAATATTAAAATGGATTTGAGGGAGGTGGGATATGATGATAGAGACTGGAATAATCTTGCTCAGGATAGGGACTAATGGCGGGCTTATGTGAGGGCGGCAATGAACCACCGGGTTCCTTTCTTACTTAACAAATTAATTGCTGTTTAATATTTATTACATATAATGAAACTAACATCTGTCCAATCTTATTATTATCTTTCATTTCTCTAAATCGATTTACAAAACCTCTAATGGCAATTACATTAATTTTCTCACTATAGAAATATATTTTAGATTTATATATATATATATATATATATATATATATATATATATATATTTTTCTCCCTGTAACGTAGTTCTAGTAAGCTTATATTAAATTAATTTTCACAATTTTAGTAGCTATCTCAAATCTTAAATTAATTATAATTGATTGAATTAAATTAGCTCATAAATTAAGTTACTACTTTAACTTATAGGTTTATCTAAATTTAAATAAATATGTAGTGTACTACTCGTTAAAACTTAACTGAAGAATATTGCTGGAGAACCTTTTAAGTGTAGTGTAAATATTCGTAATTTAAATATGTATTGTAATGATTAAGGCTGGTTGAGTGGAAGAGAAGGCCTTATGGCCTTAACTCTGCCAGCGAAAATAAAACATTATTATTATTATTATTATTATTATTATTATTATTATTAAAAGCCAGTAAGTAAGTAACTATAATATAGCAAGAAAAACAATAAGATAAGTAAAGGAAGCCATTGTTTAAAGTGAACCTAATTTGTCAACCTAATTAAGTATATATCAACTTAATTATTTACATGTGAACTTTATAATTGTACATATTAACTTAATTACATATCCACTTAATCTATTACACACCAACTTAATTACAACTTAACTTAATTACACATCAACTTAATTATTTAACTTCAATTACATACGAACTTAATTACGTATCAACGTAATTACACATCAACTTAATTAAGCTTACTATTTACGTATCGACTTGGTTAGTTACATGTAAACTTAATTACTTTCACATCAACTTAATTAGTTAATTTACATGAATACTTCTTAAATTTCCCTAGGGAAGGACAACCCTCAAAAGTCACTGCAAGCAGGTCATTCCAATTTCTATAATTCTATTTAAGAATGGAAATTAACCGACATCTATTCTCTTTTGTGTAGCTTTGATTTTAAATTCGAGATCACCCCTACCATAATAAGTTGGCTTTTCTATTCGTGATGACTAGACTTCGAAGTTGAGATACGATTACTCTGAAGTTAAGTGCACACAGAATAATACAGTGTTTACAAAACAGTTGGCAAGGTAGTCCCTCCCCTCGTACATACGTCTTATTAGTTAAATGGAGCAATACAAGGCAAGCAAGGAAAAAATTTAAATGTACGTAAATACTCCAGTATTACGTTGGTCAGAATACATTGTATTATCGTCTCTAGGGTCTAGAAACGTAATATTTTTCTTAGGCCTATAACTAGTTATACAGGGCAATACTATTTATAAAGGTTCTTTGTAACAATTTTTATAATAATATTATTAGTCTTACTTTATTATTAGAATATCAGAATACATAAAATTTGTAACTGTAGGCTTACATATATAACAAAATAAGGAAATTATAAAACATAGGCCATAGAAATAGACTTGTTTGAAAATAATAAGATTACTATAAAAGTAACAATATTTAGATAAAACATTCAGAAAACAATATGTTACATTTAATATAAACTTAACCCCCGTATGAGTAAAACTCATAACCAATAAACGAAGGTAATATTATACAGGGACATCATTTTATTTTTACTAACATTTTTAATATTAACCTGTCTATACCTTTAGAGAACCGGAAACACCGCTTGCTCCCCCCTCCAAGACTGGAGTTCGATGATACTGGCGTAAAACACAAATCGCTCTACTAGGTATAGGAAGGAAGAAAAGTAGTTCATCCATTTACGTAAACTAGGAAATATCGCGATTTTGAGTTTGATAATTTTCATTAGGTTTTTCTTTAATCAAAGTACAGTACTGTATTAAGAATAAGTGTTTTTACTCACGAAGTGAGTTATCCATGCGAACGTATTCATTATGCAGTGTATATTATACTGTCTACAGCACATTAGCGTACAATATAGAGAAAGAAGTTAAATTGAAAAATAATCATAATATGAATATTTAAACACAATTTTGAAAATGGTGGCCGTTCATTTCGATACAGGCTTCCGTTCTTTTGTGCATATTATCGCACTATAGACTATTGCATCTAATTCCAATTGCCAGTTTCGTCCTTCGTACTAGTAACTCATGTTGAAATAATTCTGTACCTACTCTACGTACTGTAAATTCAATCTTCACTTCTGCCCGACCCGAAAATATAAAATTACTCAGACATGCTATCTACTGTCCGTCCAAGTGGTTATGCCGCAGGATTGTAGAAAGGGAGGAAATCACGTGACAGCTAATTACTTAACGAGACCCTTTTATTTAAGTTAAATTAAACAGCTGTATAATATTACATAAACTTCCAATTCCTAAGAGAAATTAATGTTTTCAGAAAAGAGCTAAGACAGCCCAGCTATTACAGAGGGGCGAGCAGAAGCAGGTGGGGGAAATCGGGATGCGACGTAGGCAAACGGACAGTACCTGTGCGAAAATATGATTCAATATTGAAAGCTCTTTCGTCACTGGAAAACGCGAACATATTTCTGGAACGTACTATACTCAGTAACTCAGTACTGCTTACTATCTGCGGTCTTGGTTCTGTGTGGAGTTGGAACTTCCTTAGTAGAAGGGGTGGGAGTGAAGTACATTCAAAAACTCAGGTACAATAAAAATTGAAGTAAAAATAAAATGATGTCCCTGTACTTAAAATGAAAATAATTGAAGTATTCTATTTCGTAAGAATTTAATATTAATAAAAAGTCAAAATGAAAGTTTTGTATGTTAATATGTTAGGAAAATAGAGTAACCTGAGAATCAAATGAATTGAAAAAGGCTACCGGCATCACACATTCACAAGATATTTATTTGAAATATACAGTACGGTATGTAAAATATAATATATTAATACTAATTTAAATTACGTTTCCTAATATTTTCTATTTATAATTTGGGTTTATAGGTTATAATTTTCAAATATCGATATTGGTACTTAAAAATCATGTCATTATAAATTTTTAGTGAATAATTGAGGCTGTATTTTTTGCCAGCAATTGTAACTCTCTTGCCATTTAAATAAAATTACTTGTTTCTACTTGTAGTTTTTTTTGGGAAGGAATTTAATAATCTATAAGTATTTAAAAATTTGTTCCAATTGAACATACTTTTCGACATCGGAATGACTTCAAGTAGCCCAACTGTTATAGCTTCAGTGCTAATACGTACGAAATCTCCGACCAGACCGGAAGAAGTAAACAAGCCCAAGACTGTTCCCCCACTTCCGCTCAACACACCGCAATCAGTTAACCTGTATCTCCCCGGCCGGTGTCTTAACTTCGAAGTCTAATGATGACTGATGTACCAACCCATGCTATTTGACCCATGTAGGCCCTGTACAGAGAGCATTCCTTCGCCTAGTTGTTACAGTTCCCAATAGTTAGATACAATGATAATACGACTAATAATCATAATAATATTGTACTTTGTATGTCATAAAATGACTTCTGTGTGAATGCAAGACAGAAAGTTTGTTTTCATGTTTTCGTTAGGTATAGAGGAAGTGATGTTTCAATGATGTATGTATGTATGTATGTGTATGTATTTATTCATACTGCAAATGGGTATATACCCGGTGGCAGTGATAACTAATTACACTCATTAATGACAATTAATAATAAACACAACTAACAATAAAACAATAATAATAATAATAATAATAATAATAATAATAATAATAATAATAATAATAATAATAATAATAATAACAAGGAACATCCTAAATTAAATGAAACATGGTCACTTAAAATAAAATTTAAAGTAAATATAATTTGTATCTTAACCCTAAGTTCGAACAAAGACCCACGAGTGTGACAGGTTCATACCTGCACAAGTACCTTTCGGCATTACACTTATTTCGCTGTCAACTCAATCACTGCACTGATTCTACCTCATCTCACTAACACTTCTAACTATTTCACTGTTCACATACTTTGCACAGCCACTTCACTGACACCAACACACTTCACTGACACTACACACTTCACTGACACAACACACTTCCTCACTGATAGAAACTTCAAATAACAAGATATCAATTACACCCTTTAAGTAGTGTGTATAATATACTACCGTCTATTAGTAAAGTCCTTAAGCCTATTTTTAAATACATTTTTGGTTATTAGTAAAGCCTTTAGTAAGTCTGCAGGTAAAGCATTCCAGTCCCTGATAGTACGATTGAGAAAAGAAAACTTTCCTGTGTCCATCCTCTGTCTTCTTTCCCTCAATTTATATGAGTGGTCGTTCCTTGAAGAGTAATTTGACGGCTGCAACCTATTTTTTATTTCTCTCCAGGCAGGCTCACCTCTGTGTGTTTTGAACATTGTTCATAATCGAATTCGCGTTCTCCGGTCCGTAAGTGTGTCCCATTTTAATGGTGAATTATTATGGATCAGTTACAGTGTGGCTAGCACGAGTGATATTAAACGACGCTCATGGTCTCAATTGAATCCTCTGTGGAAAAGTGATTATAGTCAGCTCTGGATATAGTGAACTCGGTTATAGTCAACATTCGGCTATAGTGAACCTAAATCGTTGGTCCCGACCCGCATACCTTAAAAAGTACTTTAATATTTCGGTTTATAGTGAACCCTTACTTCTGTTATAGTGAAACTAAAACTATAACTTCCCCAAGAAAATGTAATTTTAAAATGGCCAAAATGGTAATTTAGGAAACTCTTTCTCCTATAAACTTCCAAGAATATTTTCAGAACAAAATCTCAAACCTTCTACTCCTTAAGTAGTGAGATCCACATTTTTAAACATATTTTTAATCAGAATTGGACTAAATCCATTTGGAGTATGAAAATATACATTCTAAAGACGTGAAATAGCCAATATATATATATATATATATATATATATATATATATATATATATATATATATATATATTTTTTTTTTTTTGGAAAATGTTTATGATTTTCAGTGGTGTCTCCCCTTAAGGAAGAAATGTGGATTCCTAAGAATCTATGTAGCTATACCTTAAGGTTCCTGTGAAGTCCCTCTACTGTGACTTTTCACCCCTTCAAGCATACTGCGCCTGCTGAGACCGATGCTATCTTTTCGCCAGTCAAAACACTAGGCTAAATCATGCCGACACTGTTGGTTAGTGCTGTTGTAATGGTAAGGAATATTGAAATGGAGAGTAACGATAAGATAATGGAGGGAAATGGGAGAACACCGAGAAAACCCCAGAGGAATCTTGGAATTGTTTACTATTTAAATACGATTTCGCAATCACCGGGTTTTTAATCTGAGTGGTGGCCTTTCATCGTAAACCAGTCCTATATCAGGACAACCGAATAATCCATATACCAGAATTTTTGCGTAGAAAAGCGCGATTCGTGAATTTTTCCAAACTAGGAACACCTCCACAACGTGTAGATATGAATAAACGCCAATATCTTCCTGTGACGCGTTTTGAACCCGTGATCTGCTGTGTAAAGGCCCAGTTGTGTAGGAGAACACGCTGATTGAGCAGAATAAAGTGGCATGATCGGTCGAAATAATCATGATGCAGTGGGGCCGGAATTATCTGTAAAACGGCGGGAATGCATAACTTCACAAATCACAGGATATCAATTGATTCACCCGGTATTTGTAGTCTGAGACAAAGAACAAAGAGGGCTCTCTTATCACGAAAATATGGCGAAGTTCACTTAGGGCTTAAGTGAGGCTCGCAGTACGAAGTAACTGTATGCAAGTCTGCAATTCACAAAGTAATATTGTGTTACATTAACACTCGCTTTCTGTGAGTCATTCGCTGTTGCTTCTGGGGTTACTTGGTGAAGTGTATAAGTGCCACTGCAAGAACTCTGCTCGAAGTCTACAATACTCTTATATCTTTTATTCTATTTGTGTTTTTTTTCAATCCATGTTACAATCCGATTAGTAATTTCCAAGTAAACGCTTCAAAAGTGTACATCTAATAAACTTGAAAGCTTTATGGATTTAAAATTGACACAACCTGAAAAAGTGTCTCTTTTCATACATTAAATTTAATTCAGAATACAATTATATACAAATTATTATAGACCACTACAGACGTGTGCAAATTATTAGATTCAAGCGATAATAATATATACATCTTGATTACACAACTTTTAACACTGTATCACTTCGGAATATGTATGATAAGACTTTCTTGTGTATACAGAAAACCCACAACAACAATAACAACAACAACAACACACATACACAACACATCCAACCACCCCACACCACACAAACAAGCTGCATTCCGAATAATGGTACACAGACTACTCAACATACCAATGAACCAACATGATTACAAAGAAGAGCTAAACACAATCAAATACATAACACAAGAAAACGGATACAACCCTAACATAATAGACAACATAATACGTAAGACAAAATATAACCACAAAAAACATAAGCACACAACACAAGTACAAAAACACAAAAAATACATCACACTAACATACGAAAACAAAAACACACACAAGATTCCAACCTCATTCAAGAAATTAAATTACAACATCGCATACAGAACAAATAACACTCTACAAAAACATCTCAACACACAAGCAACACGAACAAACAAATACAACCACACAGGAGTATACAAACTCAAATGTAACACTTGCAACAACTTCTACATAGGACAGGCAGGCAGATCATTTCAAATACGTTACAAAGAACACATCACAGCCATAATAAAATTACAGAACACCTTCAGATATGCAGAACATATCACAAATGCTAACCACACCTACAGAGACATCAACACAGATATGGAAATACTACACATCCAACCAAAAAGCCAGAAACTAAACACACTAGAACAATATGAAATCTACAGACACACAAAAACACACCCCAATGGAATTCTCAACACACAATTCAATTTCAGAACACACACTCTTTGACTCCACTTTACACCACACGAACACACCCCCACAGGAAACAAAACAAGAGGCATCAAGATCTGCAACGACCAGTTCTGAAGATGACCCATAAATAGGTCGAAACATGTAAACAAGGTACATAAGAATTTAATACAAGAAAGTCTTATCATACATATTCCGAAATAATATGTAGTTTATGATTCAAGTGACATTTATTCTACAAAACTCCTTTATTACACACTGTTTGCAACAATTAATATTTAACTTAGTATTAAACCCTTTGTTCTTTATCATCAATTTTATGCGGTTTGGCATGCTGTTCATGAAATTTTTCCATTATTTTTTTATGTTTTCATCTCTGTGCTTCTATGAGAGCCACCTTGGTGGTAATCGTCCTTTTTTTTTTTTTTAGTTTTCTCTTTACGATAGACCAAATATTTTCAATTGGATTTGCTTCTGGGCTGTTACCTGGTCAGGGAAGGACGTCTACATTATTCTCAGCCAGAAAATTTGTTACTGATCTGGCTTTGTGACAAGGTGCTCCATCCTGCATGAAGACACATTCACCGTCAGGGAACCAGTCCCTCATATGTGGAAAAATTCGAGTTTCTAGGACTTTTTTTTGTACTGATCCTGTCGCATAGAGTCCTACAGAATTATTTTGTGGCCAGTAATTCATGATAATTATGAAAATGTAAAACGTGTGGTGCTGAGTCTAATAATTTGCACACATCTGTACTTAAAATGCATTTATTTTGCCACCATGTGTATATACAGGGTACTTCATCTAACTTTACGACATCATATATTTTCGAAACAAAACAAAATATGGAGAACCTTATTGCACAATCCATGTCAGGGATTCACAAAATGAGAGGGTATAGGCCTTACACAATCTACCAAATTTAGAAAATATTATCTTCCACAAAAAGTGTATTTTTTAAAAACGAAACATGTATGTTTTTCCTAACGAAAAGGAAAGTGGAGATAAATTGTGGATAAGTGCATTGGTTTCATTTTACTAAACCTAATACCTTCAGATATAATTCATGAATGACGTGGGAATAGAAACTCGTCTGTCAGTGTTACTCCAGCATGATGGTTGTCCCACAGACTTCGCACATGTGAGCAGAAGGTAATTAATGAAATATTTCGAAATCGATGGATAAGACGAGGTGGCCCTGTGAGTTGGCCGGCTCGGTCCCCCGACATAACATCATTAGACTTTTTTGTCTGAGGCGTAGTGAAAGATAATGTGTATGAGGTAGCTATTCAAAGAAAAAAAAAATACTTCCGTAAATATGACAAGAGTTACTAGGAACTTGGACTTACTTGGTGTGGCAATGAGAGTAAACCAAAACCTTGGTGCGTTGTTTGTTACGAAGTGCTTTCAAACGAGCGTATGAAACCCGAGAAATTGAAACGGCACTTAGACACGAAACACGCAATTGTAAAAAGTAAACCTGTCGGATATTAAAATAGGCGGAGTTTAAAATTTCTTACATCGTCATCTGGAAAAACAAATAAAAAAATTAATGCAGAAACATGTCCGATTTTCAACATGTTAAGATGCAATTTGGCACGTTCTATTATTGGTGTACGACGTACTGTACGTGCCCATTTCAACGTGCATACTGGGTGTCGGCAAAACTATTAAGAAAGTCATCAATACATGAAAAGGTTCGGTACTTTGGTCCTCTTACGAATTCGGGTGGTCTCTAACTGGGTTACAGGCGTGGCGCCAGATGTGCAGGAAAAAGATGACGAGAAACACCACATTCATAGTTCATAGTGCTTTAAATCCCTCCTTTGTTGCTGAGAGTAGACTGGGAAGTAGATAGACGGGTAGGGTAAGATATTTCATAAAATATTAGTACTGGGAGAAAAAGTGAAAGGCGATTGCCATGTGTCATTTCCAAACTCTGAGATTTTCGGCTATAGTGTGATACGCAATTCGTTTGAATTATATTTTTTCTTCTGTATTTTTTGAAGGACCACAAGGGCAGAACTCGAGAATCACAGGTGGTCCGCGGACCATAGTTTGAGAAACGCTGTTGTATATTAATATACTTTTTAAACAATAGGATAACACTGACCGAGCACCGCCTCTGTGGCTCATGTACTAGCTCTCTGGTCTTCCATCCAGGCTGCCCGGGTTCGATCGATCTCCAGTCAGGTCGTGATGAAATTTGTGGTGGATGAAGCACACGTTCCAGAGTTTTCTCGAGATATTCCTGTTTCCTCTACCATTCTACCAACAATCTCCACCTCCCCCTTATTTCATATATAACATCTCCAAAAGTAAAATAAGCTGGCGTGAAGTCTTTCAGGCTAGTACGGGTTTCCGATGTTGATATAGGAATGGCTTAGTGCTCCGGGCCCCTGGGGCTTATCAGGCTACTCGTATGCGGATGGAACCTGGATCTATCAGAGGCTGAGGCCGGATGGCCCACCTGTCAGCGTCTGATTCACGAATGCCACCGAGGCCACTTGTCGAACTTTGACAATCATCGCATATATATGGCGCACTATGGGCCAAAGCGTGTCTAAGTGTACGGACCCGTTCCGTGTCCAGCCCTGGAAGTGAAGTGAAATAGCCTTTGGATTTCCCGTGAAGGACTATGGCCTCCTAAAAGGGGAGCTCTTTAGAGATCATGCGGTGAGCTAATCCGCATGACGGTAGATTCTGTTCTATATAAGTTTTGTTCGTCGTTTGTGTGTGTACTCTTGCACTCTCACTCGATACTGGCAAACTGTAGCGATCTCCATTCTTCTCGGTTCTCGGCTGTTCTGGACCACAGGGGTCCAGCTAGGCTCTTGAAGAAGTCCGCCCATCTGGTCCCAGGTCTTCCTCGGTTTCGCCTCCCGATGCGTGGGTCGAGCCGAGCCAAAATACTGACCGTGGTAAAACACTGGACTCGCATTCGAGAGTTCTCGAGTTAAGGGTATATGTACGTGAACGACCACAAATATTATCAGAAAATGCAGACTCTAAATTTCTAAAATTTTATAAGGAGATGAACTCACAAATGGACAAAAATTACAAGGTACCACAACAAGACTTATTAGAACTTAAATATCTGATAAAAGTATAAAAAAAGGCTACTAATAATATTTTTTAGAATTCACTTTTTATTTTAAATTAAATTTTCCAAAATTTGACAATTTTCTAACATTATTTCACCACTCCACAACCATAAGAAATAGAATTCTCAAATTTTGTGCACTGATTTAACATGCATTTATGCAAAAGGTAGACTACAATAATGCTCAGTTCTTTGAAAATAGAACAATTAGGTCACAAAACATTATGTAAATTTTAATATATTTTATATAGGACAAATAAAAAATTAACTGTATTGAAATAAACAACTCTACATGTCTGAGAGTAGTCTACTTTTCAGAAATAAGTGTTTATTACATGCAGGAAAAATATTAAAGATGTCAGAGAGACCATGACAAAGTTACGGTTACCAAATAATTTAACTGCAGAATTGATTTTTTTTTTCATACTTCGGTAGAACTGGTTTGAAAAATATTATTAGTAAGTTAACCTTTTTATACTTTTATCAGATATTTAAGTTCTAATAAGTCTTGTTGTGGTACCTTGTAATTTTTATCCAATTGCGAGTTCATTTTCTTATAAAATTTTAGAAATTTAGAGTCTGCATTTTCTGATAATATTTGTGGTCGTTCGCGTATATATACCCTTAAAATCTGGGTTCGGCCAATTTGATCACCAGGATCTTTAGTAGTTTCCTCGACCATACATAATCCTAACTAGGTTTCCACTTACTTAAAAAGGCTAATGCCAGGTTGGCTCCCACTCGTGGTACCATGGAAACAGAAGTGTAAGATGAACTTTATGCCTCGTGATTTTCCACGTGGACAGTCTCGCCCCATTCTTTATTTGATATGCCTCGGGATTTTCCACACAATCTTAAAAATTCTCTTACGTTCCTTCAACGGATCGGTGAAAAACTGAGCGAGAAAAGTAGCCAACAGGCTTAGAGATAACATAGATTCTTTCTGATAGCCTCTGAGAAGATCAAGATTGGTATTAACATGACTTAAAAAAACACGAAAATGTTGAACATTTAGGGTTGTGGGAAGTCCTGTATAGATAAAGTACGATGGCATTTTATTGTCAGTTCAGCAGCGAAGAGCTTCTACAGCTTGGAAATAAGTAGAACTGTATACTTTTGCATAAGATTGGGAACTGGCCAACGTTATAATCCCCAACCTATATCTACTATAAACCTATTGTATTATTATGTAGCGGAAATGTGTCCACTAGACAGAGGACAAGAAAGAAAATATTAGTAACAGAGATGGATTTTTGGAGGAGGGCCTCTCGAAAACCAAGGACGAATTACGTTAGAAACACAAAAATTAGAGAAATTATGAATGCTAAAAGAATGTCTGAGAGGTGTTAATAGCAAATCATGGTTCGGACACGTGAAGATAAATGATAGAATACCAATAGAGTGAAAAATGGAGGGCAACAAAAAGCGAGGGTGACCTAAGGAACGATGGATAGATGGATGGATGGATGGAGGGTCCGACGAAGTGTGGATTATAGGGGGTTGAAAGAAGAGGACGCAAACGATAGGAACTTATGGTGTTGAAGAATTGCTAATGGGTTGCAGTAAAACTACTGTACTGTAGAGAACTCAATATTTATATATTTATTTCATTTATTTATTTTAGCTAGCTAGCTAGCTAGCGAGTACAAATTAAAATTATAAAAGAAAAATGTTTCTGGCCACTACCGTAAGAGCCAGGCTCGTGTACGGTGTGGTCTTACCCAATAGTATAACATAAAATTGGACAGTCTACTGAATACAGTAATTAACTTAATTCATACAAATAAATAACACATAAGAGCAAACAAAAGAAGAAGGAGAAAAAAGAGAGAGAAAAAACACACATTTAATATAAATTGACAATCAGACAGAAGCCAGTGATATTCAATAAAAACATGAATTTAGTCGACAAAAATAAAAAGGTAAAATATACACATATTTGTTAATATTATGTATCATGAATAATTTCATACATTTATTTTTTAAAAGGTTAAATTTTAAAATATTTCAAATTTGGAAAATGTTTTGTAAATTTATTGTAAAGTTTCGGTCCGAAACTAGCACCATGTTTAAGAGCTGCACTTGTATGACATTTAGGCTCAATTAATGGGAAAGTAGACTTTTGTCTTCGAGTACGATGTTCATGTCGATTGGATTTATGTTTTAATTGATTTATGTGGTAGTAAGTTATTAAATTGTATTTATAAATTTCTTCAATAGTTGATATTTTAAAATCTGTATAAATTAAATTTGTTGGGTAGTCCATATTTTTGGTTAGACAAATTTTTATTAATGTTCTGTGTAATAAAATTAATGCATTATGTACAGATGATGCTACTCCACCCCAATTTATTATACCATATTGCATTAATGATTGTACTGAAGCTAAAAATATTATCTCAATGCCTCCTTAGTGATAAAATTTCGAAGTATTATGAATTTATAAATTATCTTTCTTATACTTGTACACATGAAATCAATTTGTTTATCCCAACGTAAATGCTGGTCTATAATAATTCCTAAATATTTGACTTGTGTGGAAGGTGTTAGATGTGGGCAATTACAATAATTATTTGTTAATTCATTACATGAAATATTATGTATTACTAAGTGATAATTATTCATAGGTGGAGGTAAACCTTTGTTGTTAAAGAAAATGGGATATAGGTAGTTTTATTAGTATTTAAGGACAGGAGATTAGAGTGGAGACAATTTTTCACTACTTTACTTCCATTGCTAGCATTTAAATAAGTGTTATTCCAATTTTCTCCATTAAATGTTAGTAGGCCTACAGTATCATCTGCAAAAGAAATACCTATATATGTATAAATGTATATTACCACCATATTTCTTTAGGTCAATTTTCAACAAATTATTAATATATATTATAAATAAGATTGGCCTAATACTGTACTACTACTACTACTTTTACTACTACTACTACTACTACTACTACTACTACTACTACTACTACCACTACCACTACCACCACCACTACCAACACCACTACCACCACCGCAACCACCACCACCACCACTACCACCATCACCACCACCACCACCACCACTACTACTATCACCACTACTACTACTACTACCACTACCACTACTACCACTACTACCACCACTACCACCACCACCACTACTACCATTACTACCACTACCACCACTATTACCACCACTACCACTACCACTACAACCTCCACCACCACCAACACCACCACCAGCACCACCACGACCACGACCACGACCAAGACCACTACCACCACCACCACGACCACGACCAAGACCACTACCACTACCACCACGACCGCCACTACCACTACCACCACCACGACCACGACCAAGACCACTACCACCACCACCACGACCACGACCACGACCAAGACCACTACCACTACCACCACGACCGCCACTACCACTACCACCACCACGACCACGACCAAGACCACTACCACCACCACCACCACGACCACGACCACGACCAAGACCACTACCACTACCACCACGACCGCCACTACCACTACCACGACCACGACCAAGACCACTACCACCACCACCACCACGACCACGACCACGACCACTACCACTACCACCACGACCGCCACTACCACTACCACCACCACGACCACGACCAAGACCACTACCACCACCACCACCACGACCACGACCACGACCACGACCAAGACCACTACCACCACGACCGCCACTACCACTACCACCACCACGACCACGACCAAGACCACTACCACCACCACCACCACGACCACGACCACGACCAAGACCACTACCACTACCACCACGACCGCCACTACCACTACCACCACCACGACCACGACCAAGACCACTACCACCACCACCACCACGACCACGACCACGACCAAGACCACTACCACTACCATCACGACCACGACCACGACCAAGACCAAGACCAAGACCACTACCACTACCACTGCCACCAACACCACCACGACCACCACCACCACCACCACCACTCTTACCACCACTACTACTACTACTAGTACTACTACTACTACTACTACTACTACAACTACTACTACTACTTTTTATTTTTATTTTTATGTTTAATTTTCCTTGAATGTGACAATTTGCAAATGTATTAATTAAAATGAAATGTATTTACAGTGAATATGGATTCTGCTAACGAATGCTTCGGAAGTGTCCTGAAGCGCGTTATGGTTTCGAAATGGCGCTCATTTTTGTCATCGTCATCGTCAAGGTATGGCAGAAAATAAACCATATTATATAGTGTTTAGATAAGCCTACACTAGGAAGTTATAAAATTGAAAAAAAGATGTTGGGAAATTAAAAAGTGGCTAGTTAATAAATATAGTTATCGATTGAAGTTTATTGTAAAGAAGTAAATGTTAGAAAGTGATGTGGTGAAGTTTATGAAAGATCATCTTAGTGATAGTATTTACAATTTGCTGTAGTTTTTTCCGAATGTTGATTGTGGTTAAGAAATTGATGATCAAACTAAAGTGACCTAGATACTCATGTCAAGATTTAATAAGATTATTATAATGACGTGTATTAGGTAGAAAAAAGATCCCAATGAGAATAACCGAGTGAAGTGTTAAAGGTTTTTAAATTGGAATGTTAGTATAGGGATTTTAATTAGGATAGTCAGTTACAATTTAAAACGATATTTTGATAAATGAATAATTATAAACAGAATAATACCCTGTAGAGTAGAACGAGTTAGATGTAATGTAGAAAGACGGAATTATACATAAATTTAGTTAGCAAGATTAGAATGCTGAAAGGAACGTAATTGTGGAACTAACAGATGGTGGACATTTAAGATCAATAAGAAGAAATTAACTGTTTGGAGTTAAGTTAATAGCGGGAGTAGATGAGTTATTAGAGGCTGTCGGAATTGCATGCTAATTGTAAGTAAATGTGATAGAATGTTATGGCGAAACATCATAACTAATATAAATGTTGATGACAAATATCTATCTACGATTAGGTGTGCGGAAAGAACATTTTTTTTTAAGAATATACACTGTTGTAAATGTCTATATATAAATATAGTTATTGGAATATATGTTAGAAGATTAACAAAAACTAGTATTGTTTTATCTTGATGGCAATCCCCTGATTGAGACGCAGCAATGAGTAGCGTATATTTCTATGTACTTACTACATCGCTTGAAATTAGTGAGTCGTCGTAAAGACTTAAAGCAGCTGCTTCGCTTTGAATCATATGCCTACGTAGTTGTGGAACCTACTCACTCTTTGTAGGCGATTCATTGTAACGAGCCGACTTCCTAAACTGAGTCAGCACAATCTAATCGATCCACTCAACATACTTTGATGTGTCTCTCCTGAGTGCTGCTCTCTTTGACGAAGTCTCCTCTACTTTTTTGGAAATTCTCAACTCGCTATTGGAATTGTAGTTGTTTTGGGAGTGATGACGTCAGTCAAATATTTCTGTCGATTTGTTTGCTTAACGTTGCATCGGGGCATTCGTCACTTGTCTGCATGCTTGTGTGGTGAGTGGCTACAGGTTGGCTGCAAAGTTGCGCCCAGCCGTAGCTCAGTGAGTTGGTTGCTTCTTACCAAAGGGGCCGAGTTTAGTTTCGAGCAGTGCAGCATACAAAGCGCTTGTAGAACAGACTATCTCATGTACTTAGTTATCTCTTGCCATTCTCATTGCGACGATATTCCATCATACCATATAGCCATACTTACTTACTTACTGGCTTTTAAGGAACCCGTAGGTTCATTGCCGCCCTCACATAAGCCCGCCATTGGTCCCTATTCTGAGCAAGATTAATCCAGTCTCTACCATCATATCCTACCTCCCTCAAATCCATTTTAATATTATCTTCCCATCTACGTCTCGGTCTCCCCAAAGGTCTTTTTCCCTCCGGCCTCCCAACTAACACTCTATATGCATTTCTGGATTCGCCCATACGTGCTACATGTCCTGCCCATCTCAAACGTCAAACCATATAGCCATATCTCTAAATAGTCTACGTGGTTTGAAAGAGTATTTGAGGAGCATAGTATCAAAGTTAGACAACTCAATTTTTTCGATATCGAGATATCGATTGTTTCTCATAGAATTTTGTATGCTGAATGCAATTCTGGAACGGTTTAGGTTAAAAATGGACAGAACAAAGCGAAAATAGCACTTAATTGTGCGCTTTAGAATCAAAATGTAGACAACTCCACTGTGGCTTGGTTTCAAATTGGGACAATTCCTTCAGCAGCCAATGAGAAGCCCATATTCGTACCACCTTTTCCATTCACGTATCGCGAACCCAACATGACTGATTGTTTATGTAATCGGTTTGTGGATGAATAAGTACTGTTTTACGTAAATTTTCTTTGTAAAATTATGTTACATCGTTGTTTCAATAAGAATATGGAATTTCATGTCAAAGAAGTTCCTCAAAAGGAAGCGAGGAAGCTTCGTTTGGTTTCAAAAACAGACAACTCCATGACTTAGTTTCAGAGATGGACAACTCCAGGTTTCAAAAACAGACAACTCCATGACTTAGTTTCAGAGATGGACAACTCCACTTTTTAAACTTTAACTTGCGACCTGAATATTAATTTTAATCACATTTTGAGACTGAAAAAATGTTCCTATGACACTTGAGAATGTTTAAAAAATGTACGTAGGCTATAACGGTGACAATGGTTTCCAAGGATCTAGTTCTTCGCCTCTCCTGTAAAAAAAAAAGCAGAAGTGAAGTTGTCCAACTTTAACACCAAGCTCCTCATTTAATGATATAAATTATTAAGTGGTCTCATGAGTAATATCTGTTTTTAGGTCTGGTGTTTCGTAAGATTTTAATTATTTTCCTTAGTTGATCAATGCAATTTATAGAACTGTAGGTACGGCTATTACTGCCTATTGTGAGCGTGTGACAGTCGTCAATTGTTAATAGAAAGAATATAGAATGGAGATCATAAAGTTTGAGATTATAGTCCTTCTAAAGCACTACTGAAAACAAGAATATAAAGTCGCTGCCCTGACTCGAAGTATATGTGAAGCCGAGGGTGAAGGTGTCGTTAATGAGCGTGTAGCACAACGATGGTTCCAGTGTTTCAATAATGGAGAATGAGCCATTAAACAATGTCCTGGAAGACCTAAGACAGGCATGCCAGGGATGAGACACTGAATGTGCAGTGTATGTGCGCGGATAGCCGGTCTGTGCAGATTGCGTCATTCACGTGTTGCCTTACCAGTTCTTAGACGGAGGGGTGTACAAGAATCTATTCTGCGCTTCCAGTGTTCAATTAAATTGACATTTGAACATTACAAACACACTTAACAGAAGGATAAAAACACAATTATTGTCATTGTCTATATTTGACAACTGTAACGCAAGAAACTTTAGGCTTACTCAGTTATGGTTCGCAAAGCAGTGGTTTGTAGAGTATCATTTATTAACGTGATTTGTATACAGTATTTGAAGAAAATATAAATATTGCAGTAATCTGGAAACAACAAAAAACGAACATAGTATTTCATTTTACGTAGTAGGTACTGATTATTTCAAAGCAATACTGTTTCATTGTTCAAGCATTATTGGGACCATTGGTGTACAAATGTTAAATAAAATTTTTTACTCCCAATTACATGCAGTAGGACATTGTGAGACTTTTACACTGAAATCATTTCCTTCCTGTATGTTAATATAAATTCATATTATTATTAATAAATTGGATAAATTACGCTTGAATTTAAATTTTATTTGGAAAACGTTGACAGCAAGCATCAGCAAGATGGGAGAGTTACTTAAATGAGTTAAAAGCCAGTTCACAAGCTAGCTGTGAATCGAGGACATTTTATGTCAGGTTTAAATATTTATTAACGTAAGTATATTAATATAATATAGTAACGTGAGATGGAAAATTCGCCATTGTATATTTTTCCAGAAAATTTTCCTGCCTTACAAATAGCTACTTTCTTCGTTCCCTTACAACCTCAAGAGCTTCACATGTATTCCTCACTCATTATTCTCATCACTTATCAGCTCATCAAATAAAAGTTGTAAGTCGTCTGACCTTTGATGGCTGTGTTAGTACAGACTTCAAAACAATGCTATTGTCACGTTTGTTTTGCAGTGAGAGTACTGCTTAAGAAATAAGAGCTGGCGAACATCATATTTTGAGAACTTTACTAATCTGATCTAAATTCTCACAACACTATTAAGTCCACATGAGATGATGAAAGCCTTTCATTTTAAAATAATTATTGTTGGCTCGTGTACGGTGTGGTCTTAGCTAATAATATAACTTAAAACTTACAAAGACAGTTTACTAAATACAGTAGGCCTAATTAACTTAATGCAAACTGATAAATAACACACAAGAGCAAAAAAAAAGAGAAGAAAGAGAAAAACACATTTAATATACATTGCCAATCAGACAGAAGCTAGTGATATTCAATAAAAACATGAATATAGTCGACAATATGTTATATGATTCGTAATTTCTCTTCTTCGTTATATATGTGGACTCCTCACTTTATTTTTCATGACAAAAATTCACACTCACAGCTCAATGAGCATCCGTACTAAATCTGTGTTACTGAAACAAAAGCTGATCTGCTACTGCAGGCACTGTACAGCTCTGTCGCGCTCCCCTTCAAGCCGGTTCACTCCCTTGAGGTAGGGGAATAGGAACTGCACATCGCACAGAGAGAACTGCACAATATGCAGACTTTTGGTATGCCTGAACTAAGATATGGAATACTGAGAACACACTTAGAGTTTTGGAAGAAATTCTACAAAAAAGTACCGTACTTTCAGGTTGTAAGAAGAACTTGATGCTTCAAAAGATATAATGCATCACAACATTAAGACTCTTAGAAAAATCATATAAAGGTTTTAGATGTGTACTCATGAATTGACATCTGAACTGGCTCAACGCAGAGTGGATATCTGTCATCAGCTTATCCTAATCTCATGGATGATAGATTTATCAGGAGATTGTCACATCTGGTGAAAAAGGATATATTACTGCAACTCTGGCACCTCAAAACTGTGGCTCGATCCCCGTCAGCCTGCTACGGTCGTCGTTAAACAAAATCGAGTTCGACCCCAAACTAGTGTTATGTGTTTGGTGGAATTCAGAAGGCGTGATTTACTGGGAGTTTGTTCCAATTGGACGTGGAGTCGATAGATCTTTATTCTCAACAGCTAGAACGAGTTCATAAAGTTGTGAAAGGGAGGTTTCCGGCATTATTTAATTGAAATATAGTTCTCTTACAACAGGACAAAACGAGACCCCATACCGCTTGAACAACCATGAAAAAAGTCCAGGAATCGGAAGGAATCGAACTGCTGTTATACCCGCCTTATAGCCCTGATCTTATGCCTTAATATTGCTATTGTTTCGATCCATAGCACACTTCCTGCGTGGAAAAAATGAATTGTCCGAAACTTGGAAGCCGTTAAATGGGTAGCGCCGAATTCTTCGCATCAAAAACCAGAAACTGGTGCCGTCACGGGATAACAAACCTCGCTGAAAGGTGGCTCAAGATCATAGAATCTAATGGCCCTTACTTTGTAGATTAATTTGTCACAACACATTACATTATAACTAAAATTTTGCTCCAGAACCTACATTACTTATGAGTAGAGACCGAAATCTTGGCCACTACTCTTTGAAGTTAAGTGAGTACGGAGTTTGTGCAATGAACAAATTGACCTGACGAGGAGTAGTGACACGTTTAACTTAAAATGTTACTCTTTCACAGACACTACTCTTAATGAAATGTTTAGGGTAAATTAGGGTCTGTTGGACAGTCGGGCATGTTGGACACTTTGTACTTTAACGTGTCACCTTGCCACTTGTGGGCATCACATCAGTGGCGGTTCCTCGGGGGAGGGAAGGAAGGAACGTCCTCCTCACATTTCTTCTTTTGAAAGTAAATATCAAATAAAATATGTGCCTTGAAATTCGAGGAAGATTTGATAATTTTTAAGTTTACAGCTGTAAGAAAAACTAGGTTGATCGAGTTTTAAACGACGCGCGCTCATGTGTCGTAGAAAATTGTGAGAAAGATGCGAGATTGTCTGTGTGGAGGAAAGGCACTCCATTCCTCCTCTACTGCAGTTAACACACATAGACAACAGCGCACTAGCGGCCAGAGAAAGAAGCAGAGTTTTAAAGCAAGTAAATGAACGGAGAGGGAGGAGATCCTCCACTGAATCAGTCATGGGCGGGAAATAGAAACTGACTGATCGTGCAGCAAGCTCGCTACCGCTGCCACCTAACGATGCTGCATTCAACCAGACTGTAACACATCTAGGAGGAGACACAACAAAAACAGTTTTAACGCAACGCTATGAAAGACACCACATAAACTTTTTTTTTTAAATTATAAATCAAAAATATTCATTGCACTTTATATAGGCTACTATTCATGGTTTGAAACTTTCGTGGATATTTGAAAGTTAAAGTCGGGTTTATGTAAAACAAAGAGGAAGTAGTTCTACGTAGTTGGCCCCTGAAATTCACTTCTATTCATTGTTTACTAGACAGGGCAACAGCCAAGTTGTCAGTTTTGTACAAATATATTTGAAACTGAAAGTAGGTACTCCAAACTACATCATTTTTAACATTAAAAATTAATCGGCCACCGGGAGCTTTGAACAATAATGATAGTATGACTTTACAAGAACTGACATTCTTCAAAAACACGTGATACTGAACTTGTAAAATGTACATGTGGCAACACAGACCACGTGGGGGTAGTGTTCTCGCTTTCCTCAGATTATTTCCCATTCCCATTTCCATTTCCTTAAAACGGTTTCGGTTACGAGTTAGTAGATAGTCTCTTCCAACACGTGTGATGCTGTAGTGTGCTCGAAAAATGCTACGAGGTTATGAATTTCCTTGTAATTGTTAATTTGCGCAATTATTCAACAATGAATGGAAGTGAAAACATAATATATTTAACATAATATATTTTGGACAATTTAGGAAAGTCAGTTTACAAGAACAGATTATTGCTATACAGAAGGGAAGGCCAACCCTAACACTATCTGGTCTTACATGTATGCATGTAGGCTAATTTGTAGCATGTTTCATTCAAGAAGGTGTCATTTCGTGCTGTTAACTTCTTTCCTCCTCTTAAGAAATATGCAGGAGCCGCCACTGCATCACATTCTGCTAGAAGTCAATGACGGAAGTAGCCACGAGTGGGGAAAAAGAGGCGAAGAGCCTTCCTCCACACACTTGGCAAGTTCTCACGACCACAAATCACACCTCGCTATGATCATCTATGCACTGCCTTCATGCAGAGAGCATTTTTCTGATTATAGTAATCACTCGTTGGTGGAAATATTACAGGTTATGTATTTACGTATATTGTCGTACTTAAATATATAACCTGTAAGCATACTGTCGTACTTTACAAATTATGTACGAACGCTACTATGTTGAATCCGAATCTTCAGATGATGAGGAAATGGGAGTTATATGAACATATTTTTTTAATGAAAAGAAAAAGTAGGCCTAAATTAAAGCCAGTTATATCTGGAATCTCACGAAGACAAGGGCGAGTTTCGGACACTGATTTCCATTTGGATGATGATTCGTTTAGGCGTTATTTCAGGTTGAATAGACCTCAGTTTTTTGCCATTCATGAGGTGATAGATGATTCTTTGCTATGTTCTGATTAAAATTATGTAAATTGTTAGGACATATTGGTACATTATTTCAAATGTTATTAATAAGTCTACTATTAAATCTCATCAAAATAAAATATAGCCCTACTTATTTTCAGATCATCTGATATTTGTCTCCAGATTTCTTCTTTAAGTTTCATGTTTTTATAGTTTTCATTCCGTGTATCATATAAATAGGCCTACGGGTGACATCGTACAAGTTCGGTAAGTTTCTGACTGCAATTATCAGCCATCTTTCCTCATTGTCAATAAAAACAATACAATTCATCGCCACCTTGATATCATCTTTTCTACATTCAATCGTCATAAAGAGTATAAATGTCAAACATATTTGATAAATGTGTCAAGAAAATTCGCTGAGCTACCGATTTCAGCGAGAAACTCGCTCGAGTTTTTCGTCTCGAACGAGAATCTCTTCCAGAGTGTGGACGTCCATTTGAATCCATGCTATCAATCTTTGAATTTTCTCGCTACACATTTCTCGCTAGCGAGATCTCTTCAAGTGTGTAACGGGCCTTATGTGTGCTTTATATTTATTTTTGCTATCACTTTTGAGACACTCTGTAGATATATGTAACATTCTCTGAGAAGACTTTAAAGAGACGCTCTGGTGAAAAATGTGAAAATTTTAGGATTTTTTTTTTTTTTTTTTTTTTTTCAGTTTAATACACCATTACTATGTGTAGAATCATCTTACCAAAGGAATTTGTTGGGTTAAACTTGGTTTAAAAAAAGTTTTCATGATGTATGTGTGAGCGTTGTCCATTTAACAGCTGTCAAAATCTAATTTTTCAATTTTGATGATAGCGAGTTTTAAGTCTGCTGGATTGAAATACTATACTGATATTCATTGTTAAATTTTAAACTTCGTTGTTGTCGATTATTTTGTTCAGCATTTTTCAGTTTCCAAAATGCTCTTCGTACTACAAATTGTAAGTAATATACTTAAATTTTCAGGAGAGCGTTAGATATAAAAGTGTAAAAACAGATATGCAATTCATAAAAATATACTATTTTCATTTGTTATTAAATACTATTCATATCTGATATTCCTAAATTGAAAAATTTATTAACATGTAAGGAAAGTATATTTTCTACTAATCTAATTTAAATTAATCAAAACCTTCTGATCAATTTGTTTATATTGGTCTTGTAATTTCAAAATAAAATTTTAAGTCGCATATGATAAACTATTTTGTACGAGGAGCACTTCAATAACAAGTCAAAAGTAACAACATTTAAAATAAAAAACGAAAATCTCAAAATTTTTTTGACACAGCTTAACAAAATTTTCCCTTTTATAATGCTTGAAAATCACCGATGGAAAGAGCAGGACCACTTTTTAATAGAAAGGGTGTACTAATAATTATTGATGTTAAGTGATTATTAGATATTGTGTATAATTCTTCAATTATTGATTTTCTAATAATTAGGAATAGCAGAATTGATGATGCTAAAGCTTGTACAAGAAAGTACTTTATTGAAGCTTCTGTTGTGTATACATTTTTGTTGGTTGATATTAGAGGAATAAATGATAATAAATTAATTTCTAACCCTATTCATGCCCCTAATCATGAATTAGATGAAATTGAAATTAATATAACTCTTATTAGAGTTGTTGATAAGAGGATTTGTGTTGAATTGTTGGTCATTAGAGAAGAGAGGTATGGGCATGGATGGGCAACTCGTGCTCCCAAAGTGCTAAAAAAACCTTGAAAGAGAGAAAGGCAGACGGAGCCAGCCGCAGCAGTTACAAGTTGTTTGTAGTTTCGCTGCAAAAGCCACGGTGCGCTCTGGCGGCTCATGCAGGTGGTCGTGATATCTATTCCCTGATTTGAATTTCAGAATGACGCATGGTACAATAATTATAGCAATTTTAGACAGACTATACCTGAACACATAACAAAATTATATTATTTTCTAGCTTTGTAAATTAGTTTAGTACTGGAAACACAAACTGAATACAACCTTTTCAAGATACAATAAACATAGCTGCAACACTTATTTATTATTATACTATTTGTTAATATTTCTTATTATATGCCTTATTTGAAACGAAGACCGCTAGAATTTACAAGTCTTTATACATTAAAGAGTATTCCTCTGTTCTCAGAAAGGTAATAGTCTGTATTCGCAAACAATAACAAATTCAAGGAAGTATTTTTTACATGTCACGGCAGATGAAATAAGCTTACTTCTGAGCTCTTTTTTACTTTGAGAGCTTTTACACTTCTTTCTTGTATTAAACTCTGCCTCAAGCACATACGGTATATATGGAAGCAAAGAATATATTTGGAAATTCTACTTAGGCAACATTACGAACAGTTCGATTCCTGATTTTGCTGGAATCTGAGTGGCGTGCTGTTCTGTAGAGTTATTAATTCAAACTATAAATTTTCAGGATTTTCTATCGGCGTAAGCAAAAAATATTTCAGAAAAATTTCGATTCTTTTTCAATTGTCACTGTTTCTCCAAACTTAGCAGTGAATTCTGCTGTAGGTCTTGAAGTAGGGTCTTATATTCGATAAGAAGATTTTCTTATCACTCTTCAAGATAGTTTATAGCCAAAGAAAATGAAGTTATCTATGTTCTACTTGATACTATCACATTTCAAATTTATCCATAAATGTTCTTATCTAGTCGATTATATGTCGTGCAATTCTGTAACTCGCACGCACAACGTGCTAATGATATTTGATACCAATCTCAGCTTGTTAATATCTCATTTTTACCTTTAGCTGTTCTAAAGCAGATGCAGACAGTATTTCTTTACTAAAACCTTTACTGTTTATTTGTAACATAAAATGTCATGCGTAAGAAAGTGTAATAGAATATAAGCTTTACCTCTCTTCTTAATAAAAAAAAATCTCTTTTTCCTCGTAACTAAAGGGAAATGATCTGGGAATTATATTGTTTTTCACTTAAAACGAGCCGCCACTTACTGCAGACGCGATCGAACTTGTGTCTTGAAAGAACCGCACACTGACAGTACAGCTAGTACAGAGTCCGTTCTACCTGCATTGAAATTATGTTGACACTTTGAGAGCACGAGTTGCCCACCCATGGGTATGGGGTATGAACCCATTAGCTTTATTTAGCTAACTTTTCTAATATAATGTTTTGTTTAGGATACATTTTGGTGTATGGTGCACAACATTTTTTTTATATTTTAGGTAATAGTTTAATTCTATTAAATGTAATAAAGGTGATTTTAGATTACTTTATTTATCCTATGACGATAATCCTTTATTCAGGCACTTTATTTTTGTTGTTTAAATTTTTTTTTCTTTGTTGTTTTAAGCTTTTAATTTTGTAATGCATTTTTTACTTGCTTGCTGGTAATTTGTTTGTAATATCAGTATGATAATGTACTGATATTGTCAAATTTTCAAGTTGATCGGATGAAAATTGTAGAGTAGATTTTAAGAATTTCACAAATGTTTTGCCTTAATTAAAAATAACGTTAAATGAACTGTTACTACATAATATGCTACATTATGCTCCATGTGTACTTCCATATGTCACTGGAGATTAACAGAATATCCAGCGACAAGCTGAAAGATTTCGAGATTTGTCACCGTGTTTGCTGCTGTAGGTTCACACTGATCGTCGTCCATCATCTTTGACTGGCAAACCTCGCCAGTTGATACAGCTACCGACTGTCGGTAAGAGTCGCGTAAAAAGCCAGTCCCATCTTGTCTGTCTGTCCGAGTTGTTCCTCCGTGCAATTTTTCTTGTCGGCCCCTTTTTTCCTTCTTGCGCTGTTTGTGACGGAGCTGCTGGTTGCCATGGCGACGAACCAGGTCGAAGCTGGTGGCGGCGCTGGTGCTGCGGGGACGCCAGAAACTCTCGGACGACGCGAGGGCGTGTGAGACCCTGTTTGGCCGGGCTTGCCTGCCAGTGCTGTGAGACTGACCGACGTGTGTGCCCCGCGCCTCGCCTCGCCATGGCGATCCCCGGCGCCGTGTGAGCAGCATCTGCAAGTTACCAGGTACTTGTTCTGTATTCGAATTTCAAAAATGGAAACTTCGTGATAGGTTTTGTTCGTTGTGAGTCGTAATCGAAAGATATGGATGAATTCACCATAAAAGCGTTTTAACTTATCTACAAGATGTAATTAGAAATTCAAATAAAAAGGATGAATTATGTCATGTATTTAATTCGAAGATTAAGATATGAATCCCAATGAAAATGTGTGGTGAGGAGTTAAGTTGATGAATGCTGCTGGTGATTATAGTGGTAATAATATAATAATAACAAAGGTAGTAGTAATAGTTTCCTCCTATTTTTGTGTAAATTTGCTTCGTGCATTGAAGAAAAAATTATGGACACTTTGACAATTTATTTTCATTTTAAGTTTCAGTTGTGAAGGAAAACAATTTTATAATGTAACATAGAGATGAGTCGTGATTTCGGCTTATTAACGAGCTGTAAAATGGTTCGAAACTCAACGTTTAAAATCAAATATTGGAACTGTGAAAATTTTACCTACAATTAGTATGGGAATACGATTTAAAAACCGTTCTGGGTAATAATAATAATAATAATAATAATAATAATAATAATAATAATAATAATAATAATAATAATAATAATAATAATAATAATAAAACAGTTTACAAACACTTACTCCATACTGTATTTCTGAAGCCAATATGAAAGAATTAAAGCATTGGATTTCGTAGATGAGATTATGAAACATTGGTATTAGCAGGATATTTGACAGTGATAATTATAATTTTCATTAAATTGGTTATTTTAATTTTTCATTCACATAATTGAATTCAAATTTTTAAAAATAAAATATCGTAATTGAATAGTCCTATGCATTTTAATTGATAGTAAATTCTAACGTTTCATAAAATGTATTATCAATATTATTATTATTATTATTATTATTAGTAGTAGTAGTAGTAGTAGTAGTATTACTATTAATATCGTCGTTATTATCATAACCAATCATCAATTATCATCGTCATCAACTTACGTTGTTAGAACTGCAGCGTTTCGTATATAGCTAATGTAAATGCAGCATATCCAGTTTCAATTCCCCACAGAAATTTGAAGATTTTTCTCTCTTTGCTAGAATCTATTAGCCTCTTGTCTTCTTTTGGTCGTGTGTTATCTAACGCGCTCACTTTACGTCATGGTTATGCTGCCTGCATGGTCAGGAAGGGACGCGCAATGAGCTACGGCTACTGTAAAATAACTATGTTATCAGATGCAAGTGCTTTATCAAATCAAAATGCGATATTTATCTCACTTATTGATCGGTAACACACCATTTATTGTTTTACTTTCAAAATGACAAACGCAATATGACATCTTGGCGATTTTACGATAGGAAATTTGTAGTTGTTTTTCAAAACTTTTTAAATTGAAGGTTATTTTTTTTAGATAGGAATCTTACCACCATCTTAATACTTTTGAGACGTTCTATTTTATTTGGCATTATTTACTATATAACGAAAAAAAAACTGTTTATTCCATTTCGAGAAAGTTGCCATTTCGTTAAAAAAGTACTATTGTTTTGCAGATGAATTTATTCCTGAATTCTGAATACAAGCAAAATTCGTCCCATCGTTTAGCAGAGATTAAAATCTTTCTAAGAACGACAAAGACGGATAGGGTACAGACGCCTGACAGACATGTTAACGGAGAGACTCGTTCACAGAAGCCATTTGTGGATTCGCATTAGACCCTTATGTGTTGATTGAAATTATATTTCTGGTACTTAACATAGGAGGATGAGAGACTTTCTCGGGTTTCTCTCGTTTCCTTTAAGTTCAAACATTTTATTCTACCACCATTTTCCATATTACTTACCTTTCCCCCCACTTTCATATATTATTTTATAATAATATATGGTGCACAATGACGTAGGGAGTGGTACAAAATGGAGATATGTGACACTAATAACTTTAAACCATGGATTTTCGCCGGTCGGAGATGCCTACTCAGCGAGATCTGTGATATACAGAACGATATAGGCTATAAGATCCTGCTGATGGTCGGGGAATTGAACAAGACTACCCCTTTAGTATCTTCGAGCTGCAAATACACCCATTGATTTTTATTATCTCACACTTTCCTCTCCAGAGGTTATGAACAGTGGTAGCAGTGCAGATCTTGCGTTCAACTTCCATAAAATATCAAATACGTATAGACCTACAGGCAAGCGTATAGGCAGACAAACTTGTTGGAAGATGAGTGTGTTTATTGACAAGCGTGTGGAATGATAATCGTGTTCAATGACGGATGTGTTGACTAGCAATCGTGTGGAATGGTAATCGTGTTGACTGATGGACGTGTTGATTGCCGGGAGTGGTGTCTGCAAATCGTTTTGACTCGTAGTTGTTTGGAGTAGTAATCACGACAACTGACGGGATGTTGACTAGTAATCTGTGGAATTATAGTTGTTTGAAATGGTAATCGTGATAACTGATGTGTTTTTTGCTGACGTGGACGTGTTGTCTGGCAATCGTATTGACCTACGGGAATGTTGTCTTGTAATCGTGTGGAATAGTAATCGTGATAACTAACGGGTGTGTTGACTGACAAGCGTGGACCAGTAATCATGTGGAATGGTTATCGTTTTGATTGATGGGCGTGTTGATTGACGGACATGTTGTATGGCAATAGTATTTACTTATGGGCGTGTTGTCTTGCAATCGTATGGAATGGTAATCGTGTTGGCTGATAGCTCGAAATGGTAATCGTGCTAACTGACGAATGTGTTGACTGATAAGCCTTGACTATAAATCGTGTGAAATGGTAATCGTGTTGACTCATGGGTGTGTTGATTGAGGAGCGTGTTTTCTGGCAATCGTGTTGACTAACGGGCATGTTGTCTTGCAATCGTGTGGAATGTTAATCGTGTTGACTGGTAGTTGTTTGGAATGGTAATCGTGATAACTGACGGATGTGTTGACTGACAAGCATTAATTAGAAATTGTGTGAAATAATAATCGGTTGACTGATTGGCGTGTTGATTGACGGACGTGTTGTCTTGCAATCGTGTGAAATGGTAATCGTGTTGACTGGTAGTTGTTTGGAATGGTAGTCGTGATAACTGACTGGTGTGTTGACTGACAAGGGTTAATTAGAAATCGTGTGAAATAGTAATCAATTGACTGATTGGCGCCTTGATTGAAGGATGTGTTGTCTTACAATCGTGTGGAATGGTAATCGTGTTGATTGGTAGTTGTTTGGAATGGTAATCTTGATAACTGACGGGCATGTTGACTGACAAGCGTTGGCGAACATTAGTGTGGAATGGTAATCATGCTGACTCGCATCGTTCGGAATGGAAATCGTGATAACTGACGGGTGTGTTGGCTGACAGACTTTGGCTAGTAATTTTATGGAATGACTGGAAGTCGTTCGGAGTGGTAATCGTGATAACTGACGAGTGTGTTGGCTGAGAAGCGTTGTCTAGCATTCGTATGGAATGGAATGATTGGGAGTCGTTCGGAATGGTAATCATGTTAACTGACGGGTGTGTTGCCTGACAAGCATTGTCTAGCAATCGTATTGAATGGAATGATTGGGAATCGTTCGGAATGGTAATCGTGATAACTGACGGGTGAGTCGGTTGACAAACGTTGTTTAGCAATCATATGGAATGGAATGATTGGGAGTCGTTCAGAATGGTAATCGCGATAACTGACGGATGTGTTGGCTGACAAGCGTTGTCTAGCAGTTATATGGAATGGAATGGAATGGAATGGAATGGAATGATTGGGAGTCGTTCGAAATGGTAATCGTGATAACTGACGGGTGTGTTGACTGACAAACGTTGTCTAGCAATCGTATGGAATGGAATGACTGGGAGTCGTTCGGAATGGTAATCGTAATAACCGACGAATGTATTGACTGACAAACGTTTATTAGCAATCGTGTAGAAGGTAATCGTGTTGACTGAAAAGCGTGTTGCCTGAGTGCCTGACAGGCATGTGGAATGTTAATCATATTGACTGACAACAAGCGTGTTGACCTGGCAGACATGTTAAATGACAATCGTGTTGACTGGCAATCGTATTGACTGGTAGCCGTGTTAAATGTTCGACATACTGTAGGCCTATATGCAGAATTATACATATATATATATATATATATATATATATATATATATATATGCATGCAGACCAAAAACAACTTTCTCCATAACTAAGCTACTAAACAATTCTATATGTGTTAAGATCTATGGAAACGGATTACATGCTACTATTTATTTCGTCGCAATGTCCACGTTTCTGGCTCCATCAATGCCACACTTCACACAAAGCACTTTACTATACTCTTCTTTAGTTCTTTTTTCACAAATCCGCAGATGATGCTCCCTTATCTATTAAAACCTTTGTTTCCCATTGCTATCTTCCTTTTAACTTCTTTGCAGCAGCTCATATTATACTTACGGTACACCCAAGTATTTGAAACTGTCCACTTACTTTACTGCCTCATTTCGAATTCGCAACTTTACCTTCTTTAAGTTTCTTCCGATAGCCATGGTCTTCGTATAGTTTGCATTTTATCTTGATCCCAAACTACACATAGCTATCATTTAGCTCCAGTAGCATATTCCTTAGTATCACCTCCTCTTCTGCTAACGATGCCATATCATCAGCAAATCTTATGCAGTCTATTCTTCCTCCTACTATCACCCTTCCCATGTTCTGAAAACAATTCTTCACTAAATCCTTCAAGTAGATGTTGAACAGAGCATGCTTGTCGTACTCCTCTCCTTATTCCATTTTCCTTTGAAATTTCTTCTCCTATCCCGACTTTTTTCTCGTTACTTAGGACATATGAATTACTTAATTTAAATATCCAACGAATTTCGAACTGTAATACAAAATAACATACGTGTTGACTGATAATCGTGTGGTCTGTGAGGTTGGTTGTTAACGTCTTTGAGTGCGTTTCAATAAGACCATTCATGAGCTGAAAACTCCTGTAAGCCGGATTTCATAAACCCTGATTGCATGCTGATAGGAGGGATGTGCTAGTGGCTAGCATGCCAACAATTTGTCCAAAGAGGACATCTGTAGCATAAGATAAATGTTCGCAGTTCAAGCATTGCAATAATTCCTCCATACGACCTAAATACTCTAATGAAAAGTTCAGGCTCCTCTCTGATGTAAATTTTAAAATTTACTTTGTGTATTAAAATTAAAATTTGTCTAATTTAACTCTAGACTATGATATATTTTGATCGTTACATTGTCGTATCTGGCCTGGGCCAATAAAATTGTTAGCGAAATATTCTATATTTTCCAGAGGATAGAAAATGATCCTGGGGATCGCAGTGCTGGGTCATTCATTAATTTGACTTTCTTATAACAATATCAACGCGAATTTGAAGTGGATTATTCGAAAATGAAAGCTACCGATAATGTTTCTTGAAGTACTTCGGTAGATTTAAAGGTTGTAAATTTATTTTAGTTTGTGTTGCCTGTAACACGGAAATATATACGCAGTAATGAATTCTACATATGCTCGCCTTCAAGGCAGGAAGCTATTGTAGCTATGGTAACATTGAAATGCCTCCAATCGTTTTCCTACCAGGCCAAGAATGTCTTCGTGGTAGACTATGATTTTTAGTATAAAAAAGCCGAAGTAGTATGCATAAATATGTAATCTGGAAATAATTTATGCAAACATTTGCTGTACGCTAATTGTACACCTCTGTGAGTGTTAGCATTGCGTGGCATGTAAAGTAAAAATACAAGTTTGTTTATTAATTTTTTCTCAATCACGAAGCTGTCTCTCGTGGAACTCAAAGTGTTCCGCAAAACTACGAGGGAGAAACCCTGATGTGTTACATAAAAGTGTACGATGAATTTAAAATATTTTATTCGCGAGGTTAGAAATGCTCTTTTAACCGGAGCAGATGATGAGATGATGATGAAGAAGATGAGTTTAGCTGGTGTAAAATTAAAATTACTATGCTTTCAAATTTCATATTCATCACATTCACAAACATCAGAAGTTTTTAAAAGTAGTCAGTCTTAGATCTGATTTAAACCTTGTACATAATTAACGTTTGTAATTGTTATGTTAGGAATTTCAATTATTAAGACTCAAGCTACTGCATCATTCATTAGACGTCAAGTTTCTTTCCGTACATCTATCAAGTTCTAAACATATAATAATTGTTGCTTATTCCAAGTAGTATGCTTGTAGAAGGACTGGTTTCAGTTGCTCTATTAAGTAGAGCCCATTAGAATTTATTTATATTCGCCATAAAATAATCAGAATTACATTTACACATTTGAAACATTGAATCACCATGATTTTGTGTAATGTTTAATTTGTCGTGATTACAAGATTCCGTCACACACACGAATACAATTTATGAACAACTGTTTTGCTGTAGGATTACTGACAGCATAATTCGAAATCAATTCAGCTGGCAGGAAATGTATATGTTTGCTGTTTACTCCATTGCCTCTTATATCCGTCCTCATACCCTAATACTAAATAAAACACCACAACAGTAAAGTTGTGTTTAGATAGCTTGGCCGTTCATAACATTCTGCGCAGTAAACCAGGAAATTTCATTTGGAGCTAATAAGAAAAAAAAAGGGTGTATGGGTTAGTTCCTGTGCAACTTTTGTACAGTTCATTTCTTTCCTTGTGTAATTGCGTAGTATACTAACTATTGCAAAAACATTAGTACCTTAATGGAACCAATAAATACATTGTAGTTTACTTTATTGTGAGTGGAAGGGTCAAAAGAGAAGACTGCACTGTGTTAAGTGTGACTGAATAGCAGTGAGTGAAAAAAACTGTGATCGCTCATGGAGTGCAGATACGTGATCAGTTTTTTTCATTATAGCTATAACTTCCGTCAGCATGCATGTACTTCTCCTTTCCCCTCCTGTCCCACTGAATATGCTGAGAAACTGACTCACTCCATATCACCTCTACTCAAATGTTCGCACATAACACCGGCCAAGCTATCTAAACAAAACAGTACCATCATCTCTATTGGCATTCCGAAAACAAACAGGTAGTGGTGGTAGCGGCAGTGATGGTAATATATTCGTCAACTACAGAGCTCTCATTGTTTGCATATTCTTGTAGGTATACTTCATTTGTTCGGTCTGTACTGATCTTGTATTATATCTCTCCGTCTGTGCAACGTCACAGTTTACGGAGAGGGGAACACAGATAGCAAAAATATGTACTAATATGTGAGAAAAAGTATGTTCAAACGCTCAACTTACATCAGACAAGCAGTGATCAGAGCATTGGAATGAAAAATCCAGATATCTTTTGTTTTGATTTTGACGTGAATACGTCTATAAGTTCAGTCCAGTACTAGGGTGTCATCCCAGGAAGTTGACCGATATATTTTCAGGCCAGTTTTTGCGCCTATAATTCCTAAACTAAAATACATTTTCCAATACGTCGATCGACAGACGAAGGATCAATGTACCCAACGTGACCTTGAGTTGAAGCGGGTGACGTCTAACGATACGCGGGAAGAGGAAGTTGCACGAATTGGAGGTCGCGCAGCAGCCGAGACAGTGTAACTCAATGCGAGATGCTAGAACGTTCACAGTGGTGTCAAACGATTCATAACAAACTAGGCTACAATCTAAATTGAGCAACAATCAGCAGTTGAGAAGTTAACTTAGAAAAAGTCGCGAGTAAAGTTGAGTTAAGAGAGGCAATTCACAATGTCGAGGTATATGAAGCACAAATGGGAGTGGGCTTACAATGAATGGATACTTTACATTCTACACTCATTCCAAAAGACGTATTCACAGGGTTTAAACCACAGTCGCATTTGTCGCATTTTGTTATTCTACTTTTAAAAATGCAACAAACTTTGAATGTAAATGTGCAAAAATGCGACAACCACATTGGACTTCAGAAACGAAGACGGTAATGGAGAAAATGAAATCAGAGATATGTTTGAACTAATCTGAATTTAAATGAAATGTTAATGGCTTGGTCAATGTTCTAAAAGGTATTGAGCAATAGATGTTCAGGAATGGATTTCAAAGAGTTGGTGCAATTCATGTAAGTCAAGTGAACAATTTCTTCTAATTAATTTATATAATTCCATCGCATTCTGTAAATTGTGATCGAGGATTTAGTTGCATGAATCTAGTAAAAACTGGAATTAGAAACCGCCTTTCAGTAAAGAAAAGTTAGCACTCTGTTAACAATAAATCTTGAAGGGCCTACTCGTAAAGAATTTCAATGTTTAGAGTGCTCATAAAATAACGTACTTTAATGTGATGTAAATTCAGCAGTAATAGATTCTAAACACACCTACGTGTAATGATTTACTTACATAAGTATACCTAGAGTGTGGTAAGATGGATTGAAAATAATAAAACTATAAGAAACAAATTACATGACTTTTTGTTTCTCCATACTTTATTAATTTTATTTTTCTGTGGAACTATTTGTAATATTGAAGCTTTTCGCAATTTGCACAAATATAATTTTCCATTTGTGCATTTTTGCGACAATTATTTATTTTCTAGCTTAAACCCTGCGTATTCACGCATGAAACTTGCGGCTGTGTCTGCCTGTTTTTTTAATACTCTAATACCGACGACCAAGATAAGCCACTTGAAACTTAACGGTCAGTCACAGGCTGAGATATAATGCAACATATACACTGTTCTCCAACCAAGAGATCAACCGTGAAAGGAATGTGCTTACTATAGCGTCATCTGTTGGAGCGAAGTAGATAATATTATGGTTACAACGTCAGTTTAAAAACCATGCGCTCTCCTCCACATGTTAGTTCCTGTATGGAGAGATTAAAAAACCAGGAGATTAACAGTGATCTAATTTTGTAACTAGGGTAGTATCAATATGTGTTTATCAATGTTATTGTTTGTGCTGTGAAAGCTAGTCAATAGAGATACGAGTACCCACGTGTGTGACCTTATGACATCTTATGACATCAACATTCATTCACAGCATTACCCCGCTTCGTCTCAGTCCCCAAAGACTTTGTCGTGGTTGGAGTACAGTACAGTTGTTGACTATTAGGCCTACGTATGACATTGTGCGCTATCATGACAACCACGTTTGTTGTTACCTGCGTTAGGAAGTTAAATTATATATTATCTTTTATGTAACAAATCGGCTCATTTATAAATAGAATAAACATGGCTGGTCACGTGATGTTATTCCTGCTTTAGTTTCTGTGACGCTCGCGTTTTCTTAATGAGATTATGCAACAGTTGAAATGTGATCGACTCAGGTTCCTGTTCCGTGAGGCGCCACAACACCCGTCCCTGGGGTCGCTTCACATTCGGCTCTGGTCTGGTTGACCCTTGTCTGTGGGGGAACGAGCCTACCCGTTTATGGCGCGTTGTAAGGGACGATTAATTTGAAGGGAGAAGTGTGCTTACAAGTTTAGGTGTTAGTACGAAACCTAGATAAGTATCATAACTGTCGTCATAGTAGTCATCTTTCTTATTATCGTCTACGTCAGCGTTCCTCAAACTTTTTTGAAGTGGGGACCACTTTTTTAAGTCAGAACAGTTATGCGGACCACCTTACTCTTGTTCCCTTCGAAAGCAAATTTATAATTTTTGTAGCATAATTTAATAGCAGTATATTTATATTTTAAAACAAAATTAATAAATTAAAATTAATGTAATTCATTTAATTTTATATTAGTATTAACTAATTAAATTAATCTCAATAGAAAAAATTCATTTTCGTTTTTTAATAAATCAAGGCTATTAGAGTTTGGATAATCTTTAACTTATTAACTAAACAAAATAAATAAATATTGGTACTCACATTAATGAGATGGATAAGCCTGCCGATCTCGCACAGTCGTTCTATATTTTGATGTATGCTGGTAAGCTTAAGTCGGAGATCGTCACATACATCGAGTCGATTTCGGTACTTTGTTTTTATTAGAGTTAGTGATGACTCGCGTATGTGGTACCTAAGAGGTTACGTCCAATTTCGGCTTCCCCTTCAAAATTTTCTAGAGCTCCTTCAGTGGAGCAGCGTAACCCGGAGTGAGACTAGTGGCCAACAGGCTTGGAGCTCACATACTTAGTTTTGTACAGCCCCCAACCCCTTGCAAGGACGCGTTTTGCGTACCTTTTAAATTTGTTCTCCCAATTCTCTTTCGATTTTTCGAAAACCCTTGCTCACACAGATACGTAAAAGCAAACTGAATTATAATCTGTAAAGCACCATTGTACAATTCACTATATTCTCTTTTCACTTGTGATAAGGTCCAGAAATTAACCATACATTCCGCTTGGAATTTCATTTTAAGTCTGGTGGCATTTGAGAGTTCAATTAACTGTTCTCTTTCACTCAATGAAAGTTTATTTTCAATATCGCAACGAAAGGGGCCACAAACCCATGAAAATTCGTCATATTTGCTTGGAAAATAAGTTTCAAATTGTGACCTTAAAGTTTCGAGATGCGAACATACGTCATTGCATAATTTTTTTCCAAAAATGAAACCATTTTCAACAAAAAAAAAAAAGACTCCAGGGTTGGAAATAGTGAAAAAAATCCTCTGTTTTATGGAACTGACCCGCAAACCAAGTTTCCTATCGAACACTATTTTCTCATGTGTATTGAGAACAGTCAAAGAATTACCTTGTAGAGAGAGCTTTAGTTCGTTATGTTTTGAGAATACATCTGGAAGATATGCCAATGTACTTAGCCGCATGTCAACTGATGTGCAGGGAAAAGATGGCGAGAAACACCACGTTCATAGTGCTTTAAATCCCTCTTTTGTTGCTGAGAGTAGAGTGGGAATTAGGTGGACAGGTTCGGTAATAAACTTCATAAAATGTCAGTGCTGGGAGAAAAAGTGAAAGGTGATTGCCATGTGTAATTTCCAAACTCTGAGATTTTCAGCTATAGTGTGATATGCAATTCATTTGAATTTTATTTTTTCTTCTGTACTTTTTGAAGGATCACAAGAGAAGACCTCGGGGACCACAGGTGGTCTGCGGACCATAGTTTGAGAAACGCTGGTCTACGTCATTGTCATGATCATCAGCGTCATCGTCTATGTCATAACGTCAGCATCACCATCATCATGACCATGTCATCTTATTTAGATTATTATGCTTTCAGGGTCGATTGGGGCATATTTTATTATAATCACTATAGCCTATAAGGTAATTGGCTAGTCTCATGTATTTATTCTAACTATAACCCTTAACAGGAAGAATGATTTTATCACATAACTGGAACTGTGTCTGATAAACACTGAAACACAAAAATTGAACACCTACTCTCTTCCTGACAAATTAATTAAGTATTGATCGTATATAAAATCGAATAAAATAGATTATTTTAATTAGACAAACTTATTAACCAAAGATTACACAAATATTTTAATTCAAGAAGGTTATGGTGCTCCTTGCTGTCACAGAAGTTTATATAAAATTAATAATAATAATAATAATAATAATAATAATAATAATAATAATATATTTATACTGGCAGAGTTAAGGCCATAGAGCCTTCTCTTACACTCTACCAGGTCACAAAGTATACAAACAGTGAAAATTTAACAAAAAGTTAAAGAACGAAATACTAACATATTACAAAAAATAATAGCATAACAAAATCGACACTAAACAACATGAAAATGATACCATAATAGAAAAAAAGAAAGTAAAATACATTGGAATATAGTAAAAGCAACTCATTTAGTACAAATAGTTAATATGGAAAACGTAAGGAAGAATATAACAAAATGGAATGTAATAAAATAATAATAAAAAAGAAAAGAAAAACAAAAATTAAATAAAATTCACAATAAAAAGGATATGATAATAAATTCATCTGGTGATCAAGAGAACAAAAAAGGGGAAAGGAAGGAAAAGAAATATATATTTTTACAAAACTATCGCAGAGAAAAGGGCTTATATTTGAAAGGAATTTTAATTGAAAAAGTGCAATTTTAGTTTATTTTTGAAACTAGGCAATGTCCGACAATCTCTGACATGTTATGGTAGAGAGTTTCAGAGATGAGCTGCAGAGACAGTGAAAGATGAAGAGTAGAAGGATATTCTGTGTTTAGAATGGTGAGTGTGATATGGTGTTGTGAGCGAGTATCTATTTCGTGATATGAGGACAAATGTTGAAAACGAGAAGCTAAGTAGCTAGGGTTAGAGTTCTGAAGAATATTGAAAAGTAACGTGAGAGAGTGAATAGTTCTTCGCTCTTTGAGACCCTAGATCATATATGTAACAGATATGTCGGGCTTATAGGCTTTGAGGTTAACAACTTTTGTCAGGTTTACTACGCTGCCATCTAGTTGTTACATAAGGAGTCACGTCATAATTCCCATTTGAATTGCATTAGCGACTGTGCTGCCATCTCGTGTTCGTTTACGGCGGACGGGTGGCGATCCTGGCGGTTGTTCTCTTCAAAGTGCTGCCGATTTTAACCTAGCGAGGAGTTATCTGTTACATATATGATCTAGGTTTGAGACGGACCCAGGACAGCATATTTAGTGAAGGTGTGATACGGTTAGATCTACGGACGTTGCAAATAAATCGAACACATACATTATGAACACGCTGTAGTCTGTCTGTCAGTCTCATGTTAAGGTCAGTGTGAAGAGTGTCACAGTAATCAAAATGATGCATCAAGAGCGACTGCACTTGAGAAGCAACGGATGGAAATTTCGAATTCTACATGAACTTATATGACTTAAGGTTATGAATCTGTGAAATTTCTAACTTCTACATTTTACATCAATTAATATGAAACTTTTACCACAATATTTCTTACAATATGGACATGCAATACCCAAGCTTTCATTTTGATATACCAATTACTTTACTTATAATTAATTTTTGTTGTTTTTTAATACTGAATTTTAATTGTCCTAATTGTCAAAGTTTACATAATTTTTCTGTAAATTTATATTTAATTTATTCCTGATAGATGTATGTAAAATATGACGCATCTTTTTTCATATTTTTCCAATTACTTTTTGAGAAAAAAATTATCCTTTTAGTTGTTAATTTTTCAATTTTTTAAAACTTATCACATGGGTATTTGAAAACTTTCAATAGCAGAAGAAAACACGTGCCAGTTTACTTCACATGCTTTTGTGGACCTCTGTGCAAAATTGCACTGAGATTGGAGAAAAACTGCATTCATTAGAGCATTTCGAATGTTACGAAATGTTGAAAATAATTATAATCAAGAAAACAAGTATTAAGGTACAGCATGCATGATATTATATACTATTGAAATCCTTCCTTCCTATTCAGGTCTACCACACATTTTCTCGTACATAACATTGAAATATGAACTGAATGAAAAGTAAAATTAGTTAGAATGAAGAACAAAGTATGTCAGAATGACAACTGTCAGTTTAAAAGGCTGCAGCTTCACGTACGCGTTGGTCTCTCTAAGTTCGTCTTCGGTGGTTTTAAATTGTCATAGGGCCAAAATAAGCACATATTTAGGAAAATGGAACATTATTTTATTATTTAGAGTTAAAAATGACATTTTCATTTTTAACGGTTCTTTCGTTATTTTCATCGAGTATGTTATGCAGCAGTAAATTTAAAATTAATGAACCAAGAACGTTTCAGATTTATATATTTTATTCCGGTATATACTTAAGACATATTTTTCTGAAACATTCCAGGCAGCTCGGTCTGTCACAATTTATACACTTATATATATACACTCTGTGTTTTTATGGTAAGGACAAAGACTACTTTTCTTTTTCAATCCATTTTGTCACTTTTCTCTGACTGTTGCTTCTCTTCTCCATTCTGTGACTTACGTGCCAGGATATTCTGAATTGTTACTGTATCTTAAAATCATCTCTCAAATTAGAGATATGGATTCTATTTTGAAGATGAGGTTATATCAAATTTACAGCGAGGTCTTTGACAAATGTGTATCTGCAGATACTTGAACTGTTTTTAAAGTAAAAGTATAGAATGCAATTATTGTACACTGTACTGATTATTCACTAACGTGAAAAATATAGATACTTTTGCCGATTATTATTAGTTTTTAAGACGAATTTGGGCTACATGCAAACTCGCAAATCGGCAAATAGTACTCATCACAATCTGGCAACCCTGAATTCATTCATTCCTTGTCAGTCGAGATGTGGACGTCACAGCGTAAAGTGCAATCATCGGTTTGGCAATATACCGAAATTAGCTCTTTTATGGCAATCATCAGGTTTAAGATGATGGAGTTGGAACTTGTAACCAAGCACACGGAGACACTGGGAAGAATGTCGTGAACTGTGGAGCGAGGAACTTTCAATTCCCTGCTGTTAGACAGGCTATGTGGGCCTCTAACGAATGGCTGACGCATCTCATCCACAATATCTTCGGTCACATGCTTTTTAAGATGTCCCCCCCCCTTTTTAAATCAAGCTTCCAGTCTCTCGTGGAGTGTTATCCCACTCGTAAATGGATTTGCGTCTTGGAGGATCCACATTCCATTCCCTTCTTGCACGCCATTGAATACGTGTAACTGGCTAAATTCTGCAAACCAGAGCACTCATTGCACTTTGAGGCGTCCACATCTCGACTGACAAGAAAACGACTGATGTATAATCTGTCTTCCTTTCGTTTCTGCGCTTGAAGGGCGGATGCAGCAACAGTGACCTTGCATTCCGGTGAATTTGTAGCCGCTTGTTGCACTCGTACGTGTCCTTTCTGTTCGGAACTCATTACTGTACTCCATTCAGGAGAAAGTCTCAGGGGAATGAGACCCAGAAGGGTAATGCTGTGAATGAATGTTGATGTCATAAGGTCACACGCGTGGGTACATGCATTTCCATTGGTTAACTCTCAAAGCACGAACGATAACACTGATACACATATTTATACTACCCTAGTTACAAAATTAGACCACGATTAATCTTTTAGGGTGCTATTCATAGACTTTTTGCTAGCCCGCGCCACGAGTGTGCTAAACTAGCCCCGGCTACCGACTGATTACTTGTACAGGATTCATATCATATCTTATCGCTAACACTGGTTTATGAATACGAAAAACGTTAGTTCGCTGATCATCCACCGGAAGTCCACGCTAAGAATGTGTATGAATATGGCCCCTGGTCTTTTAATCCCTCCATATAGGAAATAACATATGCAGAAGAGCGCATGTTTTTAAACTGACGTTATAACGGTAATATTATCTATATCAGGCCTGCACAAGGTTTCCGCTCTCCGAGCCGCCTCACAGCTCATGAGCGGAATGCAGATATAGCTGCGCTCAGTATAGGGTGGACTGGAAGAAGGGGTGATCGCGTACAAAATATACATAAAAGGAAGTACTAATACGAGTGTTTATGAAATGAATTCCCGTTCAGTGTTTGCAAAACTATCTTGGACTATTATTAACTAATACAGAAATATTTATTTTACAGAAATAATATAAATTTTATACCTACTTAAATGTACACTATCATTTTGTTATATTTTTATTTATCAGTACATGAAAACGACGTTTTATGCTGTTGGCAACTGAAAGGAACAGTAGCCTACTGATCGTAATGAAACATCAGTTACAGATGTTCGATGTCTGCCTTTATTAAAGTTGATTATAGAAAACAGTTGCTCACAAATATAAATGTTGAGCCAAACATAGCAATCATTTTCACAGCCAGCCTGTGTAGTCGTGGATATTATTGCTAATGTTTAGTCTTGTAAAACTCAACCAGGCTAGTAGTATTATTCAAACGATCTTTAGCCCTTAGGCCACATTGAAGATCAATAAATCCGAGCTGTAAATCGTTAAATGTTATGTTTTATTTAACGACGCTCGCAACTGCCGAGGCTATATGAGCACATTTAAATGCAATCGACCTGACCCGGAATCGAACCCGCAACCTCGGGCATAGAAGGCCAGCGCTATACCGACTGCGCCAACCAGGCCCACCTGTAACTTATATGACATTGTTTCAACTGGTGTTGAAGAATTTATTATGATAACTTTAAACTTCTTTCCAATTAAGACAATATTTTTAGTAGGTTATTTTACGACGCTTTATCAACAACTTATGTTATTTAGCGTCTGAATGAGAAGAAGGTGATAATGCCGGTGAAATGAGTCCGGAGTCCAACACCGAAAGTTACTCAGCGTTTGCTCATACTGAGTTGAGGGAAAACTCCGGAAAAACCTCAACCAGGTAACTTGACCCGGGAATCGAACCCGGGCCACCTTGTTTCGCGGCTAGACGCGGGTAACCGTTACTCCACAGGTGTGGACCTTAAGACAAGATCTTGGAACCTAGAATTAAATTCATTTTGAATTTCAATTAATATTTGCACATAATCGTTTCACATGGCTTCATCACGAGCAGTTTCTATGGTTCGAAAGTAAGCCATATTACCTTCCCGAAACTGACTTACGAAAAGTGTAAGTTTACGACTGAAATCCCGTAATTTATTCAACATATCAACACTGAGCTGGCCTTTTCCCTGAAGAGAGATATTAAAATTGTTGAAGATTAATATCTTTAGTATCTTTATGTCTGGACTCGTAATGACGCATTATGTTATGTTTCTTTCTACGTTTCAAAATGTTGTGGCAGATAAAGCACTGAGTATTTACTCCAGCAGCTATGAAAAAATAAGCATTTTCCCATGCAATTTTGAAAGAATTTGCCTGATCACTACTTTTCCGTCTTTTAGATTCCTCCATACCGTACTGTAGCAGTAGAACAACGTGAAACAGTTACTGAGAATACGCACTGCACTCCACTAGATAGCTGGGTGGTCGTTTCCCTCTCCTCTACCTATAGCAAGTCTTGTCATTCTGACTTATCTTCCTCTCCGATTCGGCGAGCGGAAAACACAGCTCTCCCGCTCCAAAAGAGCGCGCGCGCTCGTTGAGCGCTGTTTGTGCAGGTATGATCTATATACTTCGCTCCAATAGATGACGCAATAGTAAGCACATTCCTTTCACGGTTAATTTCTTGGTTGGAGAACAGTAGTTAACATGCAGAACTTCTTGGTGCGGATAAGCGCTTGTCGGCGCCGGCAACCTGAAAGAGGGAAACCTGCTTTATTTGTGTGCGTACCCTTATGTGGTCTAAATTTCGATAAATCGCCCATTCTGTCAGACCTGCATCATAGCCTATATCCTCATTCCGTTTTTGCGCTTGCGCGGTTGGTGACGCAACAATGACTTTGCAAGTGTGATAGTATGATTCTCGGAGAGATTTATATTGATTGCGCTTAAGTTACAAAACTATAGCGTACAATTCTCTCATTATACACTGTTATTTATGTATGTATATCTCTAGCCCGGTCAACCTATGTATAGGCTACACACATATACACATAGGCTACATATACGCATACATGCATGCATACATACATACATACATACGGTAACCAGATTGACATCGATAAAGAAGAGGACACAAAGTTTAAAAAAAAAAAAAGAGGACATTGTTCGAAAAAAGAGGACAGAAAATATGTATTTAGATTTAGGTTTAGGCCTATACTTCAAATTACGTCAATATCTATTTTATTACAAAATAACTACAGTACGAATTTAGGCATATATCATACTTAAAAGTATGTTAATATCTTGTTTATGATAAAATAATTATGATGAAAGTTAATAATGATTTTAGAGTTAGCTGCATTATGTATGGAAGTCCGATCGTTTGCAAAGAATATATTCCGTCTATGCTACTTCCACCTACAGGCAAAATACTTGAAAAAGGCGTCAAATTAGAGAATTTCAAAATATCAGACATACAAGTTACGAAAAGGAGGACATTTCTTGATTTTTAAAAATCCACCCCGACCCCGGACAAAGGCCTAAAAAAGAGGACATGTGCGGACAAAAGAGGACGTATGATCACCCTACATATACATACGTACATACATACATACATACATAACGCAGTAATTAACATTATTGTAAGAGGTTCTTGCGCAGAATAGCCTTCAAGAGTTAACCAATACACCATTATTTATGGACTACTTTTTGTTTTCAGGTTGAGTTCCTGTACATTTATTAGGTTTACTTTAAGAAAAAAGTGCGCGTCGTTCGTCTTGTTCAGAAAAGCGTGCAGAATTTCCCTCCCTTCGCCAAGTTATCACAATTGCCCTGTCTGTCACCCTGTCTGCTGACGGTTATCAGATAGCTTTCCTATCTATTTCTGTCACTCTCCACTTCTTCCTTTCCCAATTTTCTTTTTGTTCCTCGTCACTACTTCGATATACGCGCCAGCATTCAACTTCCATTTAGTCATGATTATATGTAGGCCTACATAAATTTGTAATGGAAGTTGAATATATAGGCAGAGTTTCTATAGTCAAATTAAGTTAGAGGAAGCGAAATAATTTAATTTTTATGTAATTGTACAAGTATTATGGACATAAAAATAAAATTTACAGCAATAGTGTTATTCCAGTTTTAGTATCCTAGCAATTACATGCAAATATACACACATCCATACACATATAGGCTATTATATTATTCTATATAATAGTACATTATGAAACTAGTTAATAATACTGTACTTTATTCCATGTGTAAATGTTTAGGAAACAAGTTTTTTTTTATAAGACAGCATTTTAAAACTGTTAATAAAGAAATAAAACTTCATATTTGTAATAACGGGTTGTTTGATATCATGGCCTATGAAGAAAGTGGTGCTATGGCAAAAATGATGATTAAATATTATAGCACAGAATATCGTTTCGTAATATTAATTTTATGGCACGAGTTATGCCGCCATAATAGAAGTCATGACGTTTTAGTTGGTACGATAATGTTTTACGGCACTGATATAATAAAGTGGCATATTGTGAATGATTTTGACTTACAATGAAGACTGTTTATAATACTAGTGTATTAAAAATAATTTATAAAAATATATTTCAGAACATACTAGCTTATGTGAACTATTTTGTCTCTACAAGAGTAGAAAAACGATATTAACGAGTATCTTACCTTCAGCTTTGTGCAGTCGCGCATCAATTCCCATTCTAGATATGCCTAGATCTATTTAAAAGGAGAGACCACACTACTTCTAACAATATTATTGTACAAATTTGTTTGACTTTCTGAAAGCCTGCACTTTTGTTTTCTCTATTTTTTAACTACATGATTTACAAGTGCCTACATTATTTTGTTTATGGACAGCTTTATGTAAAATCTTCACTGTCTACATTAACGACCTAATCGTCTGCAGATAAATGTGTTGTAAAATCTATTCCTTATTTTATGAGGTTTAACTTTAAATTTGAAAGTCAAACCAAGTTAGACTATGCAAACATGGAGATCTAGACGGACTCGCATTCAGAATGTCCGAGTTCAAATCCCGAAGCCGCCAAATATGGTTGTGCTTTTTGAGGGTTTTCCCCACTTGCAAAGGCGAATGCAGGATTATAATTTGCTATCCATCTATCTCGAACGTTCTGTCTGTTATCTATATAAGTAAAAACTATTAGGGGAAACACTGGAATTTTACTTCAAGCAAGTAACGAAATAGGTTTGAAAGTAAATCCCGAAAAGACAAAGTATATGATTATGTCTCGTGACCAGAATATACTACGAAATGGAAGTATAAAAATTGGAAATTTACCTTTTGAAGAGATGTAAACATTCAAATATCTAGAGAAACACTAACAAATACAAATGGCACTCGAGAGGAAATTAAACCAAAATAAATATGTGAAATGCCTGCTATTATTCAGTTGAGAAATTTTGTCATTCAGTCTGGTTTCAAAAAAACTGAAAGTTAGAATTTATAAAACAGTTATATTACCAGTTGTTCTGTATCGTTGAGAAACTTTGACTCTCACTTTGAGAGAGGAACACAGAGGTTGAGGATGTTCGAGAATAAGATACTTAGGAAAATATTTGAGGCTAAGTTAGATGAAGTTACAGGAGAATGGAGGAAGTTACACAAAAGAGAACTGCACGCATTGCATTCTCCACCTAACATAATTCATTTCATTCATCATTTAGTGTTCTGCCCAAGGGCAGGTCTTTCACTGCAAACCCAGCTTTCTCCAATCTTTCCTATCTTCTGCCATCCTCTTTGTCCCCTTATATGATCCATATTTTTTAATGTCGTCTATCATCTGATATCTTCTTCCGAACTCTTCTCCGATTCACCATTTCTTCCAGTGCATCCTTCAGTAGGCAGTTTCTTCTAGCCAGTGACCCAACCAATTCCTTTTCGTCTTCCTGATCAGTTTCAGCATCAGGAACATTAAATCCAGACGTTTCAGATTAACAGGGCATGTAACACGTATGGGTGAATTCAGAAATGCGTATGGAATGTTTGTTGGGAGACCTGAGGGAAAAATAACTTTGGTGAAACCGAGACGTAGATGGGAGGATAATATTAAAGTGGACTTGATGAATGTGGGATATGATGGTAGGTGGATTAATCTTGCTCAGGATAGGGACCGATGGCGGACTTACATGAGGGTGGCAATGAACCTCCTGGTTCTTTAAAAGCCATTTGTAAGCAAGTATGTAATAAAAGACAAGAGTCTTCCAGCTCGATTTGCCACTCGAAGGAAGCCATACTCAGTATCCCATGTCCTATAATATTACTCCCGGCTGGTCTTGAATTTGGAATCACGGATGGTTGGGGACTGCTTGGCTAGTGGATGGATGGATGAATGTTAAGTTGAATAGGATAGGCGGAAGAATGAATGGTTGGCTGTTTAAGCGGAAGAATGTATGATAGTTGATTGGAAAATGAATGGATGAATTAAGAAATCAATGGTTAACTCTTTGGTTGGTTGGATAGATGGATGGATGCTAATGGTTGTTCGATTAGGTTGGGTTAGTTACACAATGGATGACTGGTTGTTTGGTTGAATTGAAAGATGAATGGGTGAAGAGTTGGTTGTAAAATAGATAAGTGAAGGAATAATCGGTTGTTTTTTGGACTGATGGTTGGATGGATGAGTGAATGATTGATTGTTTGGTTGAATTGAAGTATTAATGGGTGAATGATTGGTTGTAGAATAGATAGGAAAGGGAATAATAGGTTGTTTGGATGGATGGATATATGAGTGGATGGTTGGTTGAATTAGAGAATGAATGGGTGAATAGATGGTTGTAGAATAGATAAGTAAAGGAATGATAGATTGTTTGGAAGAATGGATGGATGAGTGGATGGTTGGTTGTTTGGTTGAATTGAAGAATGAATGGGTTAATGGTTGGTTGCAGATTAACTAGACAGAAGAATAATAGCTTGTTCGTTTTAATGGATTGTGAGTGGACGTTTGGTTGAGTTGAAGGTGAATGGTTGGTTGTAGATTAGCTAGATGAAGAAATATTTAGTTGTTGGATGGAAAAAAAGGTTGGTTGGTTGCAGAATGAATGGTTGATTGTTTGAATTGAATGATGAATGGGCGACTAGTTGATTGTAGAATGACTGGAAAAAGGAATGCTCGATTGTTTGAATAGATTGATGTGTCAGTGAATGGTTGATTGGAGAATGGAAGGAGGTATAAATAGTTGGTTGGTTTGGTTAAATAAATTGAAATACATGGCTGTATTTTTCGTAGAATAGAAGTATTGATGAGTGCCTGACTGGCTGGTTGGAAGGTGGATGTGTGAATAATCTAACTTATCCTTGGAATAAAGAAGAATATATATATTTCAGAAATGAAAGAATTAATAGGGAAATTATGAAATGATTAATTGTAGAATTATCAGTACAGTACAAATCGAAGCATTACAAAACTATTCACCGTAAATCTCTCAGCAATTGGTAATAAGCCAATTCATCTACACTAAAAATTAAAATGCATAATTTTGATTGTTCCGATATAAATTGCAATTGTTCAGTTATTAATGAAGTTAATGAGGTTAAATACTTAGGTATAATTATTGATAATCATTTGAAATGGAATAATACTCGTAATATTCATTATATTATATGTAATAAATTACGTAAAACATTATATTACTTTGTTGTTCTAAGAAATATTTTGTCAATTAACTGTTTACGTATAATTTATTTAGCATTATTTCAATCGATATTTATATATGGTGGTATAGGTTGGGGTGGAACTTATAAATTCAAACTTCATCCGTTAATTTTACTACAGAAAAAAGTATTAAAAATTTGTTTAAAAAAGCAGAAAGATTACTCTACTGAATTGTTGTTTAAACATTTCAAAGTTTTCGACATTAAACGAATTTATTATTTTATTTTATTAAAATATTTTCACAAAAATCTGAATAACTTTGAAAGGTATATACATAAATATAGAACTAAAAATATGAATTCTCTGCGTTTGTCTGAACCAAAATGTAAAAACCAATGCATTTTTTTTATCATAGCATGAGTCAAGGACCCAGATTATTAAACAAATTTTATTCTAATATAATTTTAACCACGAATCCTCTCCAAATTAATAAAAAAAATTGTATTGGATTTATAGTTTGGTTTTAAACATATTAAACACTATTTAATCTGTATTCACTCTCAATTGCTCATTCAGGAGTGGGCTAGTTTATTTTACATTGTATTAAGTTGTATTCATTTCAAACTGACTAGCAATAAAAATAAATAAATAAATAAATAAATAAATAAATAAATAAATAAATAAATAAATAAATAAATAAATAAATAAATAAAATTGAAAAGTTTAGATTCCCAGAAAACTTCCGTCAGTAGCGCAAGCTGTTATAAAGAGTTCCTTTACAAGGAAATCGAGGAACTTGGTTCCCAGCGAACACTCTAACTTTTCCAACGGAAGGAAAAATTATCCTTGCTGTCAAAATGTCCTTTTAGGTTCCCGACAATAAAATTATTCTACAGTTCTACACTGAAATCAAGTTCCACCACACGGTAGAGGAGCTAGATCCATTTCCTCCACCGGGGAATTCTCTTTACACAGTAAGAGCACAATAGTTTTACAAGGTATGGATGCGGACACACAAAAGAGGTCTGGGCGAGCGGCGACGGTTTGCACCGTTTGTTTTGCTCGGATCGGATCGGGGGGAGGGGTGGAGAAGCGGCCGGCCACGTGGGTGCGCGCTATTCAGTTCCAGTCAATGGGGCACATGAACTCGTTCGACAGCTCATTAAGCCCGCCACCTATAAAAGCGAATGTCAACTTGAGGGGCCGGGGTTCGTGGCTCAATCTGGGAACTCTGCTTTCAGACAGGTCGTCGTATTTATCGTTAACTCGCGTCACTTTCTGCTTTGTGTGATACACCAAACATAGGAGTGCATGTGTGCGACACACGTCATGCATTTTATATTTACTGCATCGCATCGCATAATTATGGTCGTATCATATACATCACATGTTACGTGGATAGACCTGTGTTACATCAATCGCATAATCAAATCACAAGAATCATGTCACAAATCAAATTATATCAAGCCCATCGCGTCAGTCACACAAATTTGCGTCATATCAACCATATCACATCAAATGTGTCACATTAATTACATGAGAACAATTTTATTGTTATAACAAACACAAAAAAGTACACATTTTTTTTTTCAGTCATATTACAATAACCACACGAGATCGTTTCACATAGATCACAGATCAATCACACGAAAACTTGTCACATAGATCTCATAATAACGAAAGCACCACATGAATCATGTAACAGTTAATTAACAATTCACATATTATAGTTCATTAAATTAATTACGTATATATCACATTAATCACAATTCAACATTCAATTCAAATTCATATTGCAACTCACGTATTATATGGATATCACAACATTCACACATAAATAATGTAACAATAATTACTAATTAATATAATATCTGAAGTCTGATTAGTGTAATATGTAGCTAATCTCCGTCCATCATAAGAAAAAAGCAACGTAAATAGAAGCACATGGTTAGAAGCACTATTGATTGAGGCCTGGCCGCATCACCTACAATGCTTTCGAAGAAAATAGTTTCCTTTTGTTTAGCGTCTTTCGTCTCTGTTCTCATACAGATATATACATTTGAAACCAGTGGCGGCTGGTGCTTCAAAATTTTGTTCGTTTACTTTCTTACTACAAAATATTAGGCCTATCATGCTACAGTCGCAAAAATTTGCAAAAAACTCACCTATTTCCATAATGTTTTCCCAGAAGAATCTCTTCGTAGTGTCATTAGAGCGTATCCGTCCATAAATAAAAGGAATATTCGCACTGCACTTTCAGTTATTTATGGCACTGACGAGTTCAGAAAGATTTCAGGCTGTGTCTCTAATGGAATTTTTCAGAGACAACAATTTATGTTCAACCTTCGGCGAGTGTACAGAATTACTAGAAATTTTACTAATAATCCCTATGAGACTTCAGAGGCTGAAAGGTGTTTTCCTACTCTCCTCCGAACAAAACACAAGGAAAACAGGACAAAGATTTTATTTCACAGTCACATAACCACTGAAACTTCTCGTATGCGTTAGAATTGAATTTTCTATTAAACGACCTGGTTTTGGTTTTCACTCACTGCGAAATTTCAAGGTTCGGAGTCGACCTACCAAGTAATCTCACACTTCTCTTCTAAGCTGCGCGATGAAAATGGATGTTCTATTAAAGACTCAATTGTATTCATCTTAACTAGGGTCTATTTAATATAGTAGAATAACACAAACAACACAATTTATTAAAACAGTTTCTTTCGCGCCACAACGTCCTCTCAACCAACTCGACTCAAGTAACTGCAATGAAACGGAAAGCAAAAATACCAATAAAATACAAGCTCACCCTCTACCATAAAAAACAAACTTGTTTTCGCGCCTAACTGCAGTCGCAGGGCGGGCATGTTCTGTCTGACTCATTCATTGTCACTCACGAGCTACTGCTATCAGTTTCCATTTTCAAAGCTCGTTTACCTCTCCGTTCGTTTATCAACAGCTTAAAATCCACGCTGGACAACACCCCTCTCAACCCCTCGCCGCGAAGAGATACCCAAGATCAAGCCAGTCTCCATAAGAAGTACGGTCGTTTACTTTGGCAAGTCAACGATGAGGCACCTGCAAACGATTATACTTGGATGAGAAACTTACTACAGCTGATCATACTAATCGTGTACTTACTTGTTAGACCACAATAATTTAACTTGTATTTTAAACCAAAATATCCGTAAATATTTTTAGCTGTGGCGCAAACTTGCTACAACCTATTGAAACGTATGTGATACGGAAATAAATATCTTACACAATGGTTAATTCACTGATATAATTGTAATCAATAATATGAATTCTGAGTATTTGCATCTTCCCTCATTTATAACGGATAGTCAGTTCGCAGTAGTACCGGTAGTGCACTACGTGTCGTATCGCTTGCCTAGAACACTGTGTGATTATGGCTGATCTAGTCGCAGTGACAATGGCAGGACCGAGTGATATTATCAAACGTTCTAAGGATAAACCGTTAAGAAATGGGGAAAAGAGAGTAGTTGGACGTTCAAATTACGCGAGGTGCAGGAGCTTGTCCACGCTGCCTTACAAGAGGTATGACAACATGATATCAGACATGTGATTTCTGAAGAGTAGGGGATGTGGGAACTCGATGCAAAAGTGGACCATGTGTGGACAGTTTAATTATTAACATCGGAAACGACTCTTCTTCCAGTGATTCTGATTTGGGAGTAAGGCTTCCTCGTGAAAGTAGCAGCGACTAGAACATCGGTAAGTTTTGCATTTTATGACAAGCTTTCAATTATATTGATATTAGTAGAAGAATTAAACAACAGACAATGACGTGTGGTGGCAGGAGTGCTTGAGGCGAATATATTGTTATAGGAATAAAACATTTCTTGTTACGGTATTAAATATCAAACTTAATGTACTGTAATATTTTTCAAACGGAAGCGGAATGCATATTGTACAATACAAAGTAATAATCAGATTGGCGTTGTAACTGACTGTACCGCAAATAGTATCACTGCAGCAATCTATCAATCAGAACATACTATAGCGGAACGAAACTTACTAGCTTTGTTTACGTTGCTTTTTTCTTATGATGGATGGAGATTAGTTGGCGTTGCATGCAATGGAGGGAGAAAGGAACTGGCTATCCTACCTCATTATCTCCTGGCTTAGTTGCTTTATGAGTGGTGTCTTGTTGGTATCACTTGTGAGGTTCAGACATGTCTTCGGACAAATATCACAACATTCACTCGTCAGAAATATCACATCATTCACACATCTGTAGTGTCACAGGATCCATGCACTAGTGCCGTGTATTTCAAGCGCTATGTTCGGTTCGAGTTTGTCGAGCGTGACAAAGACCGAAGCGGCTCTGTCCAGCTCGCTCGAATTTGTCCCTTCAAGCCCGCTGGCCTCTCCTATCCTTCCCTCCCAACCCTTCATGCTCTTAGCTGCGTAGGGATTTTAGAACAAATCTTGTGAAGTTCAATTACAAGTGCTGATAACTTTGTTACAAAATTATGATTAAACATTAACAGGAATATACATATAGGTAAATCACAATATTTTTTAATGCTTGATAGTGTTTATTATATGAATCACCGACAGAAATTATAATTGCATTCATCATATGAAATTCATACAAACCACAGTTGCTCAGCAGCAGTAGATGTGTGACTATAGAGATGATGAAAGTAGAATAACATGAACAGTATAATATAAAATAAATACCATAAAAATAATCATTTCATTTTCATACTACACATAATTATAATTTATAATATCCAACATGTCTATGATTAAAGTAATCATTTTCATATTACACATTATTTTAGCTTATAATATTCAATCTGTTAATAAATAAAATAGGCCAAACTATTTAATTTTCATGCTACACATCATCGTACGTGATAGGCACTATGTTCGGTGCATTTTATCGAGTGTGGCGAAGTTCAATACACGCTTTGCAAGAGGAGGCCTATCATGTTTATTCGCCAAGATTATGAAAATATTTGCTGTCCTCCTATCCCATTCCTTCATGTTTTAAACCGCTTAAGGATTTGAGCATTTATCTTTAGATTAGTTTTTCATATGGAATAAGGCGAAGTTTGTAATGTCTTGGTTTCCTCTCTCATGTTTGAACATTGCACAATACTAGTTGGTACTATGCACATATGCGTTTCTAAAATATATTATATTTTGTTGATTTAGTTATACGTATGTTTTTGAAATGTTTAGTCACGTTAATAACAACAAAAATTACATATACTCATTACTATAAGTGACTTCGCAATATATGTGCCTGACATCCTTATGCAGCCAAAGCATAAAGGCGCAGGGAGAGGAGGAACTAAGGAGAAAGGCACTGAGCGGGCGCACTTCAATTCCATGTGGGATCATTAGAAATCCAAAAATTAAACAATGAATTACATGCGAGGATTTTTGAAAGACACACTTGAATTGCATGCTTGGGTGATTGTCATAAGGGATAGGTCGAATCTCCCAACGCAGAACGAAATTAATTTGAAGCAGACTCTCAAACATATGCTGTAAATACATAAACAAGTCACCTGCATCTCTTCAGTAATGTAACACGACGGGGTGAGTGAAAAAAACCACTTCTTAATAGTTTTAAATAATGTTATTTATTGTAGTAACATACCTACTGAAAACTGCTATATTGAGCTGCAATCAACTGAGAGAAATTCAATCACATAGCCAATCTTACTACGACGATGAGTGAAAGATTAAGAAGTTTTTTGTTATTGATGGTTTAAAATTTTACTTTCAAAAGAAAGAAGGTGATGTGTTGAAGAGAACAGAAACTCGTTGAAGAAAAATTGCAATTAATAATAAAATCATACCTAGTCTTACAAGACAATGAAATAACATCATTTTAGTTTATCAAAAAGGTACTTATCAGTATCTGCCCAAAGTTCAACGAATCAAGATTTATGCAGCTGTTCTCACCACAGACCTATCACTCTTAGCTTCTTCGTGAAGCTATAGCTATGAGTCTTAAGTGTAAAAAATGGAAAGGGAAACGTAGCATAACTTTAAGTTTGTTGATACATGTGTATGTGACGGCACGCAATTCGGATGCCTCCTAGAAAATCGAGGCACTCAACTCTGACATTTATTTTCCTTTCCGCATGCAATTCGTATTCACTTCACCGAACATATGTAAGGAAGAGAAAATATTGAACAAACGCAAAGCGAGCTTCGGTTTTGCAGAGACTCGGCAAATATGATCCGAACATAAGGATTCTAACCGGTCTGCAACAGACTGTTATTTTAGTTTACACGCTTCACTCCTGTGTATTGTTTGGATGCCTATGGAGTAGGGCGAAGTTTGTGGTATCTCGATATCCCCTCTCATGTTCGAACATTGCATGACACTATTAGACACCAGTAGAGTCATAACATTCACACACCAGTATCGTCGCAGCATTCACACACCAGTATTGTCGCAGCATTCACACTCCATAGTGTCGCAGCATTCACATTTCAGTAGCGTCGCAGCATTCAAACATCAGTAATGTAGCAGCATTCACACTCCACAATGTCACAGCATTCGCACACCAATATCGTCCCAGCATTCACACTCCATAACGTCAGAGTATTCACATTCCAGTAGCGTTGCAGTATTCAAACATCAATAATGTAACATAATTCACACTCCACAGCGTTGCAGAATTCACACTGCACAGCGTTACAGCATTCACACACCAGAAGCGTCGCAGCATTCAAACATCAATAATGTAGCATCATTCACACTCCACAGCGTCGCAGCATTCACACTCCACAGCATCACAGCATTCACATTCCAGTAGCGTCGCAGCATTCACAGATCAGTAAATGTCGCAGCATTCACACTTCACAGCATCACAACATTCACATTCCAGTAGCATCGCAGCATTCAAACATCACATCGTCACAGCATTCACACACCAGAAGCGTCGCAGCATTCAAACATAAATAATTTAGAATCATTCACTCTCCACAGCGTCGTAGCATTCACACTCCACAGCATAACAGCATTCAGATTCCAGTAGCGTCGCAGCATTCACAGATCAGTAAATGTCGCAGCATTCACACTCCACAGCGTCACAGCATTCATACTTCACAGCATCACAGCATTCACATTTCAGTAGCATCGCAGCATTCAAACATCACATCGACTCGGCATTCACACACCAGAAGCGTCGCAGCATTCAAACATCAATAATGTAGCATCATTCACACTCCACAGCATCACAGCATTCACATTCCAGTAGCGCCGCAGTATTCACAGATCAGTAAATGTCGCAGCATTCACTCTCCACAGCGTCACAGCATTCACACTTCACAGCATCACATCATTCACATTCCAGTAGCATCATAGCATTCACACATCACATCGTCACAGCATTTACACACCAGAAGTGTCGCAGCATTAAAACATCAATAATGTAGCATCATTCACACTCCACAGCGTCGCAGCATTCACACTCCACAGCGTCACAGCATTCACATTCCAGTAGCGTCGCAGCATTCATAGATCAGTAAATGTCGCAGCATTCACACTCCACAGCGTCACAGCATTCATACACCAGAAGCGCCACAGCATTCAAACATCAATAATGTAGCATCATTCACACTCCACAACGTCGCAGCATTCACACTCCACAGCATCACAGCATTCACATTTTAGTAGCGTCGCAGCATTCACAGATCAGTAAATGTCGCAGCATTCACACTCCACAGCGTCACAGCATTCAAACATCAATAATGTAGCATCATTCACACTCCACAACGTCGCAGCATTCACACTCCACAGCATTCACATTCCAGTAGCGTCGCAGCATTCACAGATCAATAAATGTTGCAGCATTCACACTCCACAGCGTCACAGCATTCACACACCAGAAGCGTCGCAGCATTCAAACATCAATAATGTAGCATCATTCACACTCCACAGCGTCGCAGCATTCACACTCCACAGCATCACAGCATTCACATTCCCGTAGCGTTGCAGCATTCACAGATCAGTAAATGTCGCAGCATTCACACTCCACAGCGTCACAGCATTCACATTCCAGTAGCATCATAGCATTCACACACCAGTAGCGTTGCAACATTCTCACTTCACAGCGTCGCAGCATTCAGATTCCAGTAGCATCACTTGCAACATCACAGTAGACAACATTTGCAATATCAGATTTATATATCAGTAATATCACATTCTCCACTTATATTACAAAAGTCATTCCACAAAAATTTCACAACTTAGCACGTGAATCATATTCAAATATCCACACCGCATAAATTTTACCATATTAACTATATCTCGAAATTCACATTACGTTGACCTAGGTGACGCAATCGGTAGAGTGTTGGCCTTCTGTGCCCGATGTTGCGGACTCGATCCCGGCCTAAGTCGATGGTATCTAAGTGTGCTTAAATGCGACAGGATCATGTCAGTAAATTTACTGGCATATAAAATAACTCCTGCGGGACAAAATCCCGACACACTGGTGACGCTGATATAACATCAGGAGTTGCGAGCGTAGTTAAATAAAACATAATTTACAATATAATTTACAAATTCACATTACATCAAATCCAAATATCTCACACACATACACACACACACACACACACACACACACACACTGTGGCACAATAGAACAATGGCAACCTTAAATATATTACTGAACACTTTCCTGTCCTCAGTCAATTTCAGCCATCTTTTAACACACATTATTTTTAAGTCACATTCAACCCCATCAATCCATCTCGCACGTTGCCTTCTTTGATCTCTCTTTCCATCTGGTTTCCCATTCAAGGCTTTTCTTAGATCTCTTTCGTCTGACATTCTATAGCATGTCACAACCATTTTAGACTTTTATCCTTAATAACAGTTACCAAATCCCTTTCACCATAAAATCCATATACTTAACATCAACTATATCACAGTATCCATATCGCATCAGACATCATGACATCCGCATCGCATAAATCCTATCACGATATCCCATATCATATCAACCATATCTCAATATTGTAATCTCCTGGTAGGGGGAAAGAGAAGGCCTGATGATCTTATCTTTATTAGGTTAAATAAATAAAACTACTACTACTATTACTACTGCTACTGGTACTGCTACTTCGCATCAGTTATATAACGCCACGTTGCATCAGTTCTATCACACCTTCTTCGCATCGAGCGTATTACAACAATCACATTGCCACTTTTCACTTCACAACACCCACATAGCTTCAATCATGTCGCATCCACATCGCATCTTATGTGAAAACAATGACGTCTTACACTGCAATAAATTAGTCTAATAATTACTATATAATAACTATACTATAATCAGGGTGCGAATTAACAGGGGATGGGGGGATTTCCCCCCTGTTGGAAAGTTATCCTCCTCCTCATAAATTCATATTAACATCCCTGCCAGGGATAACTTCTATCCCCCCTCACAAAATATAATTGTTTTAATAGGAGTATACTTTATAAAGCATAAATTAAGTAAAGAAAATAATAGTAATGTATTATCATCACCGGCAACCTGACAATCAATAACTTAGGAATTACAAATCTTATTTTAATCTGCTTATAGATATAATTATTATTATAATCAAGATGCAAGACAAGCAACTGAGTGTGACCAAGCGTTGAGCCGTATCGAATGAGGATAATAATAATGTTACGTATGATATTCTCTATCTAGGATTCTATCCTTCCTCATCAGAAATCTTAATTCACACCCTGCTTCATACTCCATCATACCATGCGAATGGTGGAAATTCAGATTTTACTCATCTATTTGCAGCGAAATGTGAGTTTGATGATCTATTATGTGTTTTGAACGCATAATCTCGGAAATGAGTCGAGATATTTGGCGAGTTTGGCATAACATGGTTATTACTCGTGTATGTAATATTATTTATTAAAAACTATGCAGCAGGCGGCCACCCTTGGGAATCCCCTGACGTTAACAACCGCTGCTTTGCCTGGCACAGTTGTAAAGAACTAGTCATAAGGCAGTTTTATTTTCTGTCCATTTCTCGGTGCTCGCAGTTATCCATGCCTGGCGCAATGCGTAATCAGTTGGGAGAACTGTAAAGTGCTCCGGACTAAGAATAGGTACGCGGAGCACTCGGGCTGGACAACTTTATGATGCAGCAAGGGTTGCCAACTGTGACAAAATGAATATTTACGTAGTTTTCAACTTAGTAGTTACAAGTAATTCTATGTGCCTTTCTCAAGGCGACAGAAACTTACACAATTCCTACTAACTTCTGTTTGAATCACTTTTAACCAAACTTGGTGTATATTCTATATTATATTAAAAGAAATCGCAAAGTAGTAAGTTCTAATATTTCAATAAAAAAAAACTACATTAAGGAGAAACTGGAAACTTGACCGAAATACTTATATATGGCAGAGGAACCATATTTTGATTCTATTAGCATAAAGAGAAAGAGAAACCAAAAATGGATGTAATCTAATGGAAACTGATTTAATTTTCTTCCAGAAAACACAAAACAAATCTCATCTTGCAGGTACCGATACAAAGTTTTAATCTTAACTGGAAAATTCTATTACCCAATGGCAGTAACAGTTTGAAGCAGGTCTACTAAAAGTGATGTTTACGTTATACTTCATGTCATTGTTCCACCATAATACTTCTATTCTGGTCGTTCTTTATGTTGCATTCTCTGGTTTTTCAGTAAAATTAATGTTGTTTTCGATTTTACAGAGATTTGTATATTTTGAATTGGATTAAGTGCCAAAGCGAACTTTACAACTACTAAAACATTTTTTTTATGTTCAACGTTGTTTATCTCTCTAAGTGGATGCATGTTAATAAGGCGTATTTTTTATTTTATTTTGTAAATCATCTCGCGATCCCCTTAGTTCTTTACACGACCCACACTTTGGGAATCACTGCACTACTATGACGCGCTTTCATAAATATAGGGTTAAAACAGTCTAGAAAATCTAAAATTTATATATCTTCTCACCATTCGTGAGCTGCCACAAGGGACAAAGAGTACTTAACCATAGAAATTTGTACAAGTTCATGAAAAACCACTGATTTTGTTTTAACAATGAAATTCCTACAAGTACATAACTGCAAATAATACAGTCGCGAAGCTCAATACGTAGTAAATATGCAAACATTAGATAGTTGCTCACCACTAGGATCGCTAATATCGCCTCATTACAGGCAATGCAAAATAGCACCGTCACAGTCTATTGTTTCTAGCACCCTCAAAGCTCAAGCTTCGTGACTGTGGTTAAAAGTTGATGAGCTATACAGCATCACTCTCTGACCTCCTTGTACTCCCAGGAAGGACTCTGTACTCATCTTTGAATATATTTAAGAATCGAATTGAATTAATGAATCATTTGAATTGGCGACTCGTTTTGTGATTTGATTTGGCAGAAGAGATGCAAAAACTGATTACGACTTGACTCGAGTCAGTGGATTTACTCACTTTTAAGCACTGAATTGAAGTAATGAGTCGTTAAATGAGTGACTCAGTGATTTGAGCTGAACCAGCAGCCGTCAGCTCTTATCACCATTAATGCATATTGTATCGATTGACTCGTCACCGCCACTTTAAGTGGGCCCGCGGCAAACAATGGCCGTGATTGCAGCACGCGTTCAAAGGCTTCAGGGCTCACTGCCGCACAACAATACAAATGCGTTACGATTGTTGCAGTTTTATTTCTCTGCATTGTCTTCCATTGTCGGTTAATTAAAACCCCGCATTGAATAGAGGTGGGAAATTGCGACTTTCTTTTGTTATTATAGAGACGACTCTCTGGTTCGAAAATAATGTACTGTCGCCGTCACTATCGGAATGTGTTTTTTTTTTCTCCATCGAGAAAGACAGGGTCGTCTGCATTTCATAGAAAACAGAACTTCGCCGAGTGGTTCCTTAGCAACGAAGTTTTTATACAGATGTTACATTAATTTATTTTAGGTTTTAAATCTAGTCTACCCTGCGGTGAGCGAGGCATGTGACGCTAATGGGGCAAATTAGAAATGTTCCCAGTGCTGGTCAGAAAATGAGAGGAAAATTCACAGGAGGCTGAGTAAAGGCTGGTTCACAATAAACGGAAACGACAACGAGAACGAGAACGGAAAAAGTTAAATGTTAACGACACTCGCAACTGCAGAGGTTATATCAGCGTCGCCGGATGTGCCGGAATTTTGTCCCGCAGGAGAGAACGGGAATATTGTTAAAATGTATTTAAATGTGAGTATTCACAATTAACTTTCACGTTTCCGTTCCCGGGCTCCGGGAAGCTTCTCGTTAATTGTGAATGCTCACATTTAAATACATTTATTTTAACAAATTTCCGTTCTCGTTCTCGTTAGTTGCAAATAACGAGCCTAAGAGATAATACTTATTTTACTCTGATGATGGAACTTGCATGTATTTCCGAAACGTTAGAAATGTTAAGTTGCAGACACGTTATAATACCGAAAAGTGTATTTCTGACAATTTAATAATGTTGGCAATTATCACAGTAGAATTATCCGGCATCTACATTCAAATCAACTCGTCCGCATGTTTTTCAATTAATTGTCTTATTGTATGGAACATGTAAGCGTCTAGTCTGGATAGGAGCGCTGGATAAGGAATCTTCCATTGTCCTGATAATTAGAAGCGCCAAAAACACATGCCAGATAGGGGTCGAGATTTTGTTTTGCTGTTAGCAAACGCCCGTGGGAAATTAGTCTGCCAACTCAGAAGGTCTTACTAGCTATGAAACTATCCATTTAGACTGTCATAATCGAGAGAAAAACAGAGGAATAGTTGTACATTTGCTCACAGAAATGTTGTAATCTGGTAAGGATAAATACTGCTTTGTAGAGTTGTAAAAATTCAGTAATGAATACATTCTAACACTTTCTTCACATGAAACTCTTGCTACGTTCTTCAACTTAATACATTCTGTGAAGTATCTCTTAATTAAAACTAAATTTCCTCCTGTTTCGTGCAAACAGAAACAACATAATAACTTCTAAGTCAATAACTTCACGATACTATTTTGCCCACACACGCACATATACCAGAAAAACCATAAGTAACATCATGCAGTCATATATCGTACGCCTGTCCCAATTTCTTTCCCTTAATTCATTTACAGTCACTGGGCGAAAATATTTCATTTCCGAATCTTTCTTCATGTGGGCGCATTGTTGATCGCGGCACTTGCAATTCGGCGGCACGTTTTCTTGTTGATTTCATCGGCAATCGATCCACTGACTCGGTGACGGCAGCACCAGTTTTTCGCATAGTGAAGTCTCCCACTTCGCTTCGCGTCTTTAACACATCTCGTGCTGAAAGCGTTTCTCTCCCACCTCAATAAGTTATCTCTGCTCGGTTGCGCCTTACTAATGCATTTTGTTTTTGGATGAAACTTGATTCAATTTCCATTGCTATGTTGATACCCAAGAAATGTATGGAAAATGAATCTGAGTAGTTCCTCAAATACTGCATGATTTAGCTCATAGTTTTCTCGGTAGTGGTCGCTCGTGAACCTACACAGAAGCCACAAGTCTCTCCTCCATACTGTAAACTCTCGTATTCGCTTCGCCATCTCACACTCTTGGAATGACTAGGAATTTTAGTATGTTATGACTAGACTTCGTTGAATTGCCACACGCAGCATGCTATCAGGTTGCCGATGTACGGTAATATAGAGGAGATGAGCGGCCGCCCGGTCTCGTAGTATAAGCAATTCATGTTAAGAGTTGTGACCGGTCCAAATAGATAGAGCAGCTACAGCTAATATATACCTATGTAAGCACATGTTTTTGCATTACTGTGGTTGGAATAGTCAAAGCTTAACATGTGTTCAGTGCAGACAAGAATTCAATCAAACATACTACAATGAGAGTGTTGAAGTTCCAAACAATTGCCCCTGGAATACCCTTATCCCCGCAGCCAGTCTTGACCCGTTGGGGAACGTGGTTGGATGCTGTTAATTATTATGCAGAACATTACAGCAAAATAATGGAGGTAATTGATGCATTGGATAGCACATACAGTTCCGCTGTTGCAGGTGTAAAATCATTGCCTTCTGAACAGCTATTGGAATATATTCTGTTCATTGATTCTAATTTTAAAATCGTGGCCAAAAGCATCACCCTGTTAGAATCGTCTAATCTACAACTCTCAGAAGCCCTTACTATAGTGTATAAAGTATCAAAAACCGTTATCTAAAACAACAATTCACTAATTTCAGAAAAATGAAATGTAAGTTGAGAAACATTATTGCTAAAAATTGTGCCTATTCACAACTTCGTATTATAAATGACGTACTATCAGGTCACGACAAGACGTCTGATGTTGGTGTACTAAAAAGTAGTGACTTTCCGTTCTTCAAATATGCACGTATTACATCGTCTGTTGTTGAACGTACATATTCCGAATATAAAAACTGTTTAAGTGACCATCGGAGGAGGTCACTTTTCAGTCGCTCAAAATGTACGTAACTCTTCACTGCAATGCACATATTCAAGGATGATGTGAGTATCTTACATTAAATTTTAAGAGTTAATATATCTCACAACAAAATAATTGTGTATTTACATGTTTAGACTTTCCTACTTCAATTATCGTTCATTATATTTCTTGAATGCAGGATATCAGATTTTATTGTAACCGTAGTATACTGCTCAGTGTTTACATAAGAGACATACTCCATCCGTTGCACGTCCCATTCTCATACAGTCTACACCGCGTGCGTAGTAAACCTTACGATTCTCGTGGAAATTCCACGAAATCTAGTTATGACATACAACTATCACCGATACATTTTTCATACATAGATTTCTTTTGCAGGAAAAATAAACAGGTATAGTTGGACTTTTCTCCCACTTTGTATTGTACAATTAGCTACTTCAATTCAAGTGAAAAAATTGAGACAAGAACTCAGGAGCGAGCATTTCAGTCTTGGTGCTCTTTAATTCAGAAAGGGAAAGGCGTCATCCTCTATAAGAAGTTCACTCCCGCCAATACATGTATCCGACGACCTGATCGCCTTACTAGCAGTGAATGGAGACTAGCTCTTAAAATACAGCTAATGTTTTTCCATTGCGTGCTATACCAGGAAGGTCCCGAGACGGAAACCACTGTCGTTGCGTCAGTGAGATTGAAACTCTTGACCACGTTTTGGGTGCCTATCCTTTCAGCGAGACGCTGCGGAACTCTAGACATCACAGAATCAGGTCCATGATTGCCGAAGCCTTGAGGAAGAAAAGTGTCACTGTACACGAAGAAGTCCATGGCATCTCTGAAGAGGGATCTTGTCGGCGAACTGACTGCTTGCCATTCCACCAGGCTCTACATCCGCCTACATTATCGACCCGACAGTCAGGTTCGAGGCACAGGAACAATAGCCCGCTGAAGTTCACGCAGGAAAATGCAGAAATTATGAGCCCACAGTTCCATTCTATTTGGAGAAATATCACTTCACCTCCATTTAAGTAGTTGGGCTAATGGTTGGCGCTAGGGGCACAATACCTCGCCTCTTTGTCAGTTTCTGCAAGAAGTTCCAGCTGAACAACGACTTCATTCGTGATGTTTCTCTTGCTGCTATCAGAGAATCACTTGCCATTTTGAAGTACCACCTGTACTTTGTTTCCTAAAAAGAAATAAATTTTGTTTGAATGTCTAATATGTTTGTTTACTATGTTTAGGCCTATTACAGTATATGTATGTTATTATCCTTCCTGTCCTTAATTTTTCTTTTTTGTTCGTTCCCTACATTTCTATTTTGTGATCTGGTTTGTTTTCACTCTGCGTGTTAGTTATGCTTTGTCCAATGAGGCAGTCCCGTTATTGGGAAAGCTGTAAGAGTGTCTTTCTAAATAATAAACAGTGTAATCGAAATGACATATAATTTCTCATTATTCATTTTTTTCCGAAATAATTTAATTACTCCTGTTATAATTTATATTCATGTCTACATTAAATAACTAATTCTCACATTATACTTTACATTCGATTTCAGTTAGGCCTTACTTTGCTCCACAGGTACATAAGCTGACACGCTTCTGGACGCACGCACAGACTGGAAAATTTACATAACACATTGACGTGAGAACACAATTAATATTGGAAAGGATAGACTGTAATAAATATATAAACTAAACAGATAAAATAAATAAATAACCACCTAATGAAAGAAGAGGTAATGATATAACAAATATAGAAAACAAAACTAAACCTCACTAGGTATCATTACTTGTTAGGCGAACAGTAATGGATCGTACTACCTAACGTTTTACTGAGTGAGGGGGTTATCTATGAAACGCTAGCGTGGCATGGAGTTCACGGGCCGTGGAGCGTATGCTCCCGGGCAGCAACAAGATTTCGCGGTTAAACTCGCAGTACTGGAGTGACTTTAACAAAATACAAGTAACTATTTTTATTTTTGAAAAGTTATGTACTCGCTCATGTCATGCAAGGAGATGCTTCATACATTTCCTGCGTATCAACATAACCATGTAAGTTGAACCAAGCTTCATCCAAAAACAAAATGCATTAGGATCAATTTTTCCATCACGCATTTCATTTAAAATGCATTTACAAAATCTATTCCTGATTAATGGAAAAAAACAAAAAAAAGTTATGTTTTATTTAACGACGCTCGCAACTGCAGAGGTTATATCAGCGTCGCCGGATGTGCCGGAATTTTGTCCCGCAGGAGTTCTTTTACATGCCAGTAAATCTACTGACATGAGCCTGTCACATTTAAGCACACTTAAATGCCATCGACCTGGCCCGGGATCGAACCCGCAACCTTGGGCATAGAAGGCCAGCGCTATACCAACTTGCCAACCAGGGCGACCTGATTAATGGATCATAAGTTCTTGCACCACAGTAATTTAATACGGTGTTACCTTAAATAACTTTGTAGTCTCTCGTACCGGAAGTGTAGGCAGTTCGAGCTTGCTGAGATAGATATCGAAGAGATATTTTGGGGGATTTTCCAGCCGTCGTCCAATGTCATCCAGAGTTTCTTTTGTGAGCATTGTAGGTCATATTTTTCGTCTTTTGTCTTGAACACTTCCCACTTCACGAAATTTATTAACCGAGTTATGAATTGTATTAAGACTTGGAGATGCACTATCACCTTTACTTTTTAACTTCGCTCTAGAATATGCCATTAGGAAAGTTCCGGATAACAGGCAGGGTTTGGAACTGAACGGGTTACATCAGCTTCTTGTCTATGCGGATGACGTGAATATGTTAGGAGAAAATACACAAACGATTAGGGAAAACACGGAAATTTTACTTGAAGCAAGTAGAGCGATCGGTTTGGAAGTAAATCCCGAAAAGACAAAGTATATGATTATGTCTCGTGACCAGAATATTGTACGAAATGGAAATATAAAAATTGGAGATTTATTCTTCGAAGGGGTGGAAAAATTCAAATATCTTGGAGCAACAGTAAGAAATATAAATGACACTCGAGAGGAAATTAAACGCAGAATAAATATGGGAAATGCTTGTTATTATTCGGTTGAGAAGCTCTTATCATCCAGTCTGCTGTCCAAAAATCTGAAAGTTAGAATTTATAAAACAGTTATATTACCGGTTATTCTGTATGGCTGTGAAACTTGGACTCTCACTCTGAGAGAGGAACATAGGTTAAAGGTATTTGAGAATAAGGTGCTTAGGAAAATATTTGGGGCTAAGCGGGATGAAGTTACAGGAGAATGGAGAAAGTTACACAACACAGAACTGCACGCATTGTATTGTTCACCTGACATAATTAGGAACATTAAATCCAGACGTTTGAGATGGGCAGGGCATGTAGCACGTATGGGCAAATCCAGAAATGCATATAGAGTGTTAGTGGGGAGACCGGAGGGAAAAAGACCTTTAGGGAGGCCGAGACGTAGATGGGAGGATAATATTAAAATGGATTTCAGGGAGGTGGGGTATGATGATAGAGACTGGATTAATCTTGCACAGGATAGGGACCGCTGGCGGGCTTATGTGAAGGCGGCAATGAACCTTCGGGTTCCTTAAAAGCCATTTGTAAGTAAGTACGTATTAAGACTTGGAATGCGGATCACCTGGGAATTTCTCTTGAAATCTCTTGACGGCACGAGCTGATTCAATACGAACATATGAATCATAAATGAACACTACTGTAATGAAGGAATAGAACTATTAATTAGGCCTGTTATTTCTCATTTTACCTTTCCTTTCTTGGCAGACAACATGCAATCACGATCAAACATGTGCGTTTAATATCACCGCTCCGTATACTTCGGGCTCCTCTCAATCCCCTCCATCCGAAATGTTGGTCAAGGCCAAGCTAACCTTCCGCTGGAGTTCCACCATGCTCACGTTTCACAGATAACCCACTCAGTTTAAGTTCTAGTGGTAGGCAAGAGTGAAAGAAGCTTACCGAAGCTATCTTACTTGAGTGGATGGAAAATGAAAGGAAGGGGGAAACTTGTAGTTCCACTCGTCACAGAGTCTCTTTCATTTATTGGCGTACATCAAATGTGGAAAATATACGTTCTTTAAATTTTGCTTTAGGTAAAAATCACACGACATAAAATCTGGGGAGTCATTTCCAGTTTTATGAGTTTTCTCATTCCGTTCACCTTTTTTTTTTTTATAAACAGACCAGTTACTTATTTTTTTATTTAGCTATATTAAAGTACTAGCCGCACCCACGCGCTCCGCTGCACTCGTTAGAAATAAATATAAAGTAATTTGACAATTAAAATAGGACATCTGGTCGAGGGAACATTCGTATTTGATAGAAGGATGAATCGTTTAATATGTTACTTAATTTAAATTGTCCAGAGACCACTCATTTTGAGCAATTATAATTCCTTTTACGTGTTTCTTAATTGTTATTACATGCAAATAATAAAATATGATCATTTGGTTCAGAGAACATCCGTTTTTGGTGCAAGGAAAATTCGTTTAACGTTTTTCTAAATTAGTCTTGAATGCATCCTTTAACAAAGCACTCCAAATTAATAGAGTTGATTGTGTACGAAGATAAATTTTATGTTAACCTTACTGTGCATCTTTTTTTTTTGTTAAGTTTATTTTATTCACGCCTTAACATCTGTGGTCATGTCGCGTGTTTAGAATGTGTGGGTATATGAGTAGGCCATTTTTACTCTTGTTGAGTGCCTGTTTCTATTGTGTGATACCTTTTAAAATAACTCAGCTCCAGTGAGCAGCTGTATTTTTGGTAAAATAAAAATACTCATCTTTACGACAAAACTCTTAACTGTTATGTTCTGTGAACAAAAAGAAACTTAAGCTTATAAAATTAGAGTATTTTATGTGGATCAAATAAAGTTGCAATAATCAAGTTATACAATATTTCCACAGAATATCAAGTTTTCTATGCGTAAAGGTCTATTTTCATCTTACCTCAGTTTTCATTATGTAACATTACATCCATCTAGAGAAACTACAAATTAACATATATTAATACTGATAAACGTGAAGGTCGCCTCAAATAGACGGATTCATTTGTTTTCATTTCATTATAGCCATCGTCGTTTCTACAATAACTCCTATGTGACATATCGATCTTCAGATTTTTGCTCTATTAAATAACTTAAATAGTGATACAGCAAATAATACAATCTACTATATGTAATTATATTTCTTTCTTTCGAAAATGTAAGAATTCACGATCTCCCATGTACCACTGCCATAGAATAAATAAATCTGTTTTTCTTCCAACTGAAGAATTTTATACTACACTCAGGGACAAAAAAAAAACCGGACACTTTAATATTTGCTGGTATTTTGCAAAACATTATCTTCTCATACAATATTATGGTACCCATCTGTTGTTATGGAGACGTGTTTACATTGTTGATTGTTTTTTGTTTTATAAACAAGCCATTGCAACCAAATATTCCAATTTTGCTTTCGGAGTCTCAGGTATAACAATTTTGTCTCAACCATTTTGTGCTTCATTATCGTTATCATTCGTTATTTCTTTATTTTTACGTTTTCTGAGTTTAAGTGGGGTTGTAACATTTGTCTTAAAACAAGATGCGACCTGAAGATGTGGCTCGAGCTGTAGCCCTTTACGATGATGGACGCAGTGTACGTTACATTGCAAATGTTATAAATATGGCTAGAAACACAACCCATGATGCCATAAAACGGTATGGAGAGACCCTAGAATATACCAGAAGACCAGGTTCGGGTCGTCCAAGAGCTACAAATCCAAATGAAGACAGGTATATGGTGTTGAGAGTTCTTAGGGAGCGCAACCTGCCAGCTACTAGGGTAGCCCAGCAATTTGTCAACATACATGGACGCCCAATTTCGGCCAAAACAGTTAGAAGGAGGTTGAAAGCAAGTGGATTGATATCAAGTAGACCTGCAACTGGTCCCAGACTTCTCAGGATGCATCGAATTGAACGACTGCGTTTTGCAAATGATCACAGGGATTGGAGAAATGGACAGTGGAGCTGTGTTCTGTTCACCGATGAGTCCCATTTCAATTTGTGCTCACCTGATGGACGTGAAAGAGTTTGGAGAAGGAGGGGAGAACGATTTTCACAGTGTTGCATTTCCGAAAATGTGCCGTATGGAGGTGGTGGAGTGATGGTTTGGGCATGAGTGTGTACGGATGCTCGTACAGAGTTGGTTTTTGTTGAAAATGGAAGACTAACAGCTGATAGGTATATAAATGAATGTTTGGCTGATCATGTTGTGCCATTTGGCCAATTTGTAGGCGATAATTTTGTTTTAATGCATGATAATGCACGGCCGCATATTGCTCATGCGGTCGGAGATTATCTCCAAGAAGTGGGAATCCGTGTTCTTCCATGGCCAGCAAGGAGTCCAGACATGAACCCAATTGAACACGTGTGGGACATGCTGGGACGGCGTGTTAAGAATAGATGACCGAGACCAGAATCGTTACAAGAGTTGAGGCGAGCACTTGGCGAAGAATGGGAACTTATTCCTCAAGAAGACATTGCTAACCAAATTGAGAGCATGCCAAGACGTATGGAAGCAGTTATTCAAGCCAGAGGGGGTAATACCCGTTACTAAAAAGAGTTTTTAATGTTTAAGGCATCATAAAATGAAAAAAAAAACTGTTAAACCAAACGATGCCATAGTTATACGCCCTTTGTAATTTTTTGTAAATTTTCTCATCAGTGATTTTTTTTTTTCAAATGTTGTCGTATAAGGTGCTAAATGAAACATTATTTTGTTTAAATGGGTTTTGTTTCATTTTGAAATAATTGGCAACAAAATACAAGCAAATATAGAAGTGTCCGGTTTTTTTTGTCCCTGAGTGTATTTTGTGTAGGAGTTACGGAACAAAGACGCTATAATCTGAGGCGGCAGTGGAAATGTATTGTATTGTTATTTTAAAACTCTTGTATATCCTTAAATATCAGTCCTATCAAAATTTTTCTTGGAATAAAACTTATCGGAAATCATTTTTAATGAAACTTTTGTTATGTAACATTTTTCACAAAAATCAATAATAAGCGAGATATTTCGGTTTATTTAATTCAGGACCCCTTATAACCCCCCTTTTAAATAAAGTATTTTGAATGCCATGTAGCCTAAAATCTAAGTTACAACGAACTTAATTTATATTCCAATTTTCATCGAAATCCGTTCAGCCATTATCGCGTGAAAAGGTAACAAACATACAGACAGACAGGCAGACATACAAACAAAAATTTCAAAAAAGCGATTTTCGGTTTCGGGATGATTAGTTATACATGTTAACACCAATTATTTTTAGAAAAGCGAAAATTACCAGAAAAATTTCGGTTACAGATTTATTATTAGTATAGATATTCTGGCATTGTTGAAATGCAAATATGAAATAAATTCCCTTGAAAAATTTTATTGTTGCTAATAATGTCAAAATAACGCGGCCCTTTAAAATTACTGTCGTATATTTATAAACAACCGTTACTCCAGAGTTGCCAGATGTGGCTACTTGTCGCCATTCTGGCGCCTTTTATGTTCTTTGTGGCGTCGAAAATTTGCACTTGGCGACCTGGCTACTTTTCTGGCGTATTTAATGTTAAAATTATAAAAATAGTTTAAGTGAAGCATTTTGTTCACAAGAATATGATCCATTGTACGTAATATTCTTCAGAACGTAAATATTCGTAAGTTAATTTTCAAAATATGGCAGAATAACGTTCAAGGTTGTGTAGAAAACTTCTCCAGGCTCTGACACGGAGATCTACAACGTGCATGTATGATCTGTGATGTTTTTAATAACATAATTAAGTGGAATTAATGCATATAAATGTATTACAGTAATGGATAAAGTAAGTGTATCTCATTATCAATTAAACTTTTAGTTTAAAATACATAAAATTCATTTCTATACATTATTTCTAAAATTCAATAATTAATAGAAACGATGTTGAGCAATAAGCCGTTAATTAACAATGGCGGGAATTCAGCGATTTACTTTCACTTGGTTGCTTTCTTTAACTGTGATATCAACGTTTATGTATAAGATGCCGAAATATGAGAGGTGCAGAAAGTACAACAAGGAGTGGAAGAAGCTGCCCTGGGCTAAATTAAAATTATATATTCAGTCTTAAAATTCGGTGCCGGTATTTAGTCATAATTCAAAATCACCACCATTTTTAAAAATGCACCATTAGACTACAGACACACGGAATGCAGAAAATTAATATGTTCAGGCTGGCTTCAAGAGGCTACAGATTTTAAGAAAAATTCGATTGAAACAATTTGTAAAGCACGTACATTCTGTAAAGAAATAAACAACAGAATACAGGTTAAAGAAAAGGCAAAATGCAAGTACCTCTCAAAGATACACATCATAGCTGAATAATGCCATTCAATGACTCTGTATCTTTGTATTAAATAATATATATACTAATAATAAATCTGTAGCCGAAATATTTCTGGTAATTTTCGATTTTCCAAAAATAATTGGTCCTAACATATATAATTAACCACCCTGAGACCGAAAATCGCTTTTTTGAAATTTTTGTTTGTATGTCTGTCTGTATGTTTGTTACCTTTTCACGCGATAATGGCTGAATGGATTTCGATGAAAATTGGAATATAAATTATGTTCGTTGTCACTTAGATTTTAGGCTATATGGCATTCATAATACATAATTAAAAGGGGGGTTATAAGGGGCCTGAATTAAATAAATCGAAATATCCCACTTATTATTGATTTTTGTGAAAAATGTTACATAACAAAAGTTTCTTTAAAAATAATTTTCGATAAGGTTTATTCCTTGAAAAAGTTTGATAGGACTGATATTTAATGCGATAAATGAGTTTCAAAATTAAAATAACTGTCATCTAAGGCTGTGTAATGAAATAAAGAACAAATGACTTCGCCTATAAGGGGTCTTGGTCAACAACAATCGAAAGCTATGAGATAACCTACAGAGAATGTTTCTGTGTTTGTATGAAGTAATATCGGAAGCTAAATTAACCGATTTGTATAATTAAATATTATTTCACCGTTGGAAAATGTAGTTTCTCTAGATGGACATAATGCTATAATGTTATTACAGTAACTTCTGATATAATATAATATAATATAATATAATATAATATAATATAATATAATATAATATAATATAATATAATATAATATAATATAATAATCATAATATAATGTATAATATAATATAATGTAATATAATATAATATAATATAATACAATATAATATAATATTATATAATTTAAGTTATTTGAAGGGTTCAGAACCATAGTAGGCCAAGCGCCATTTACTGAATACGTAGAAAACAAGGGTTAAAATTAAGTTATTACCATAATTCAATGGAAACATATAACAAGTAAAATAAAATATATACATTAAATCTAAATGATGTCAATCTTCATTCAACTATGGTTGCATGTAATAAAAATTAAGAAACATGTTAAAGGAATTGTCATTGCACCAAATGAATGTCTCTGGACCAAAATGATCGCATTTTAATTATTTGGATGCAATTTAAATTAAGTAACATATTAAACGATTTATCCTTCTATCAAACACGAATGTTCCCTGGATCAAATGTCCTATTTTAATTATGTAATTACTTTATATTTATTTCTAACGGGTGCAGCGGAGCGCACGGGTACGGCTAGTTAACAATAAAATTATTACAAATCTGTGAATGAATATAAATGGTTATGTTCATAATTACACTGTCACTTTTTTTAAGTTTATTACTCCTTTCACTATCAACTTCAGAGATAATTGGCTACTTTCTGGCGCCTTGTTGGTCCCTATTAGAAACAACAACAACAACAACAACCAAATTTCTTGGCTTAAAAATCGATAATGTGTTAAATTGGAAAAATCATATTAAAGAAATTACTCCCAAACTAAATTCAGCTTGTTTTGCTATTAGATGTCTGCAAAAGATAGTAAATATCAATACCTTAAAAACAATATACTTTGCATACTTCCACTCGGTAATGAGCTTTGGAATAATATTCTGGGGAATTCCACAGTAACAGTATATTCCTATTACAAAAAAAAGAGTAATTAGAATAAAGTAGGTGCCAAATCTAGGGAATCATGTAGGACTATTTTCAAAAAACTACAAATAATTCCCATAGCTTGTCAGTATATCTTTTCATTAATAATTTTCCTCGTATATAATCGTGAAAACTTTGTAACTAATTCAACAGTTCATAGCATAAATACGCGTCGAAAAATGACATTCATACTCCATCGGCAAGTCTATCGTGATATCAAAAAGGAGTGCGTTATATGGCAGTAAAAATTTTTAGTAGCTTCCCTATCGATATAAAAAATGAAACTCAAAACATAAAATTATTTAGGGCCAAATTAAAGAAGTAGACTGCCTAATTTCTCACGCCTTCTATTCTGTAGGTGAATTCATGACATTCAATAACACTTCATGAAATTGATACTAAAATTTTGTGTTGTACTAGTAGACTATATTGTAAATCTCGTCTATATATATTTCATCTAGACTGTGACTATAAATTAAGACTTTATAATAGTATTAAGTTTTTTGACTTGTTCCATATTCTAGCTGTGAAGCAATGTATGAATACCATGGAATATTAATAAATACAATACAATACAGATCGCGACATTGGTCTGGAACCTTCTGGTAACCCTGCCTTTACTCAAATATCCTAGTTTCACATTGAACAACAAATTGTCAGCAAGTCACCAACCTATTTTCTGCGCAGAAATGACATAGAACATCGTTACATCATCTTCAAAAGCACTTAACAATATGCCGGTTTTCTCTAGCAATACAACAGAGGTGTGTTGTATTACCGAAAGGCATGTGACGTGAGGATCTCTAGCACTATGCAGTCCACTTGCATACCGTTGCATAGCTTGACAATGACATTGTATATCTTGAATAGAACTTCCTAAGCATTGAATTACAGTACAGGTATTTCGGTGTATTAGCATTACAATTACCTTGTTCAGAATAGGTATCTTTGTAAAAGAGTATTCACCATAAAAATCATACACACTGGACATTGAATAACATTAATACTGAGGCTATGTGGAAATCTTTAAACGCGTAATACCATTAGAAAATTGTTGCTCAAGAACAATATACATATCACAACCTTGTTCCTTAGGTACACGTTTTTTGGACGACCGAGAGATTTCTTCCCATTAGAACGATAGTGGAGCATGACTTTTGGGATTCTACTTCTACGCATGCGGTGCAGATGATTTATCCAGTTGTTCCGATAATGTTTTACGTGATTAATTACAGGTTCTAGTTATAATTCTTCCATTACATCTTCATTGCGTTTGTGATCCCATTTCGTATATCCCGCTGTATATCTCATAAATTTCATTTCATTGGCCGTTATTCTGCTTTCGTCTTTCTTCCTCAATGTCCATGCCTCATATCATATATCATAAAAACTTAATTTGTATATTAATTGTAAGCAAGTCTTCATGTATTTTATTATATCAACATTTGCATTTTAATCTTATAATATTTTTAATATGACCACAAACAAATAAATGAAGGCTTGTAAACTATATATATATATATATATATATATATATATATATATATATATATATATATTAAATCTTGTATTTTTAACCTTTAAGTTTTAACTCTATTGACATTTATATTCAAAACATTTGCAGAAAAAGAGGTTAACATATTGTAATTTATAAAACAACAAACGTATATGATGATGTCGCAATTAAGAGCGATGAAAACGTTAATACGAACATTAAATTATGTAATATAAAGGAATTGTACCTTTATATGGCATGTTAAGTCACTGACGGAAAAATAATAAATCTACTTAATTGAATTTCAAAGACTTATCTGAAAATTTCCTCAAAATGAATTGCAAAAATACAAATAGTTTTGTATAGCGTAGAAAGTCTCCAAAAGATTTGCATATTTAAATTGTAATATTTGGAAGTTAAAATGAACTCGAAGCACATATTTTAAAATATTGTCAAATCTTTAGCAATATGTAATAGTCTTTGAGAAATATTTGCAATATTGATCAATCTTTGACAAGTCTTGTTGTAAAGTATTGAATTGGACGAAAAATTTGATCGTGTGCAAGCAGCTTCATACGAAATGCATACGGATGTGTATCACATGTTGGAAAAATATGCTTTTTAGAGTTATTAAATTTGTAATTAGTAGATGGAACAAGGAATAGTAGATACTTTTTTTTAATACTTTTCAGCTAGCGACTTTGGGTCGACCTTACAAACTGTGGATTGTGATTTGGGTCAATACGGAGCGAAGGAGGTTAATCTTTCGCTTCGAAATCTGACACTTAAGACAAGGAAGGAGATTTTCAATCCATTACTTGAAGCTTTATCAACTGCACGGCTTTCTAATATAGATGAAATTGATGATTGGTAGAATTTTGACGAAAATTATCCGAGGATTCATCTTGGGATTACCTGAGGCAGAGAAGTAGCAGAAGCAATGTTCCGCATGTTTTATTATCGATATTAAGCTCGGTCAAATATTCACTCCATATGTTACAAAACTGTAGTGGCAACGTGCTTTTCTCTATCTGTTGATATTAAACTGCAGTGCTTATCGCGTACTGCATGTAGTGTTGACAGACATTAACTCAAGGTAATGACATAGCAAGACAGCGTTGCATATTCAAGTCCGGACCGGTTGAAGCACGCGGCGGGGAGATTGCACTACGCTCGGGTCAACTTTTTTCCCCTACTCGAACGCACCGAAAAAGGAGTAGCAGTGCAAAGGTTGCCCATGCATACGTTAAGTAGAGCAGCGATGCATAGAACAATGAGATATACTGTCCTTAATATGGAAAACATTGCAGTATTAAGAAATGAAGTACTGAGACACTAAACGGAAATGATTCAATACAAATTAGAGCTCTTCTGTCTTCTGCAAATCCAGGAAATTTCCATCCAGAATTTCACCTAAATTAACTGATCTTTCACATGCTGCACTGCTGAAATGTAGACTACGTGTAATGACAAGGACTTCTTTAGCTTTTACAATTTCTTAAACTATGAAATGTGTTCGTGAATTTGCAGCGAATACTACTGCAGTATATTAAGATTTTCACGAGCACACACGTATCGGTAGGTTTTCATGAACCTAACAAAGCCAAGATTAAAGGCCATACTATTCGATCATGATAAGAGCCGTATGCTTTCATTTGCTTCCTTAAATAACATTTTGCGAGACATGCTAAGGGTAGTGTGAGGCGGAAATCGAGGAAGAGATTCTGGAAAAATTTTATTTTAAAAGGTTTACTTTCACATAAGGGTATTTCTATTATGACGAAAATGATGCATTACTTCAGCAGTTTCGAAAATTGTATACGTGAACGCAGTTGTTTTTAAATTATCAATCCGTATTGCAATGTTACTTATTTACTTATAGCTTTTAAAGAACCCGGAAGTTCATTGCCGACCTTGCAAAAGCCCGTCACCGATCCCTATCCTGTGCAGGATTAATCCAGTCTTTATCATCATATTCCCCCACCTATATCAAATCCATTTTAATGCCCTCCCATCTACTTCTGGGCCTCCCCAAAGGTCTTTTTCCCTCCGGCTTCCCATATGCATTTCTAGATTCGGCCATACGTGCTACATGCCCTGTCCATCTCAAACGTGTGGATTTAATGTCCCTAATTATGTGAGGTGAAGAATACAATGCGTGCAGTTCTGCGTTGTGTAACTTTCTCCATTCTGCTGTAACTTCATCTCTCTTAGCCCCAAATATTTTCCTAAGAACCTTATTCTCAAACACCCTTAATCTCTGTTCTTCTCTCAAAGTGAGAGTCTAAGTTTCACAACCATACAGAACAACCGGTAATATAACTGTTTTATAAATTCTAACTTTCAGAATTTTTGACAGCAGATTAGATGACAAAAGCTTCTCAACCGAATAATAACAGGCATTTCCCAGATTTATTCTGCGTTTAATTACCTCCCGAGTGTCATTTATATTTGTTACTGTTGCTCCAAGATATTTGAATTTTTCCACCTCTTCGAAGGATAAATCTCCAATTTTTTTATTTCCATTTCGTACAATATTCTGGTCACGAGACATAATCATATACTTTGTCTTTTCGGGATTTACTTCCAAACCTATCGCTTTACTTGCTTCAAGTAAAATTTCTCCATTTTCCCCAATCGTTTGTGGATTTTATCCTAACATATTCACGTCATCCGCATAGACAAGAATTGTAATGTACAAGGAATATTTTGTTGGTTATTCAAAATCGTAGGCCTACATATATAACGTTTTCTACTGTGAAATAATTATATTGCATTTATTAGAAATGTGTAAATAAAAGTATAAAGAGTTACTGCATCTCGATTTTATAATGTTAATTTTGTGTATCCTTTACTTTTGGTCGCTCCTATTTGTACAGCATACAGCATCGTATATACTGCAGACAGGGAGCACGCACAAGAATTGAAGCTCGTTCGCATATTGTTTCTTACGAATTCCTGTGGTAAAACGTAGGAGAATGAAAAAAAAGTGCACCTTTCGGAATTCAAATTAAATTAGTCATAACAAAAGCTCGCATGTTTAGGCATTATAACACTTAAAATAGGCAGGAGAAAAGGCAATAAAAACGTAAAAAAGGCACAATAATTTTTGAAACAGGCATTATAAATTTAAAAAAAGCATAATATAGGCTATTTTTAGCAAATAAATTAAAATTATATCAACATAACTCACATATTTACTTCGTTGGTGACACATGTTGACTTATAAAGTACTTTTTTTATTAACTGTGTTTTCACAAACCTTACATAACAACACTGTTTCATCGGTTGAAAACACACGGGCACCAAATTCACTAAAGTAAGCATGAAGTTTACTTTGCAATGGTTTACTGAATTTAGACATTCTAGCTAACCGATCATATACCTTCTGTCACTCGACAATAACTGACTGTTCCTCACTGAAATTTTTTCTCTTGCAATAATAAACACGTGTATACCTTATTTTATTTAAAGGAGTGCAGTTCGGTGTTCAAAGGAGCCACCGAACTGCACTCCTTGAAATAAAATAAGGTATAGCACAAAATTGTAACAGTAAGATTTGAAAATATGAAAGCAAACAATTGGAAATGCTACGCGACAACTTCTAAGAGAGCGAGCTTAATATTTAAAATTATAAAGCTGATTGTTGGTACCGCGAAGACATGACAATGTCATATTTGTAACTGTGGATAGCACGATTATTAGCAGATTAAGCACCGAAATAAATTATTTTTATTTACTATTGCTAGTAAAGTTAGTCATTGTTTAAAATATTTAAATTTCATACACATTAGATGACAATTAATTAGAAAATTGCAAATAAACAAGAAATATTGCTTTAAAATGAAAAAAAAAAAGGCATTTATTAGTAAGAAACACCAAATAGACAAAATAAAAATTGGCCCTATCACTTCGATTTACTCCAAATTACATTTATGTCTATGCAAATAATGATTTACTTCCACCCAGTAGTCCACACCTGTGGAGTAACGGTCAGCGCGTCTGGCCGCGAAACCAGGTGGCCCGGGTTCGAATCCCGGTCGGGGCAAGTTATCTGGTTGAGATTTTTTCCGGGGTTTTCCCTCAACCTAATACGAGCACCGGCATTATCACCTTCATCTCATTCAGACGCTAAATTACCTAGATGTTGGTACAGCGTCGTAAAATAACCAAATAAAATAAATCCACCCAGTAAAAAGACATTTTGCCAAACATCCGGGCTACAGCCTTAACAAATTCTTTTTGTCAATGACCAAGCTGTAACAAGAGAGAACGAGGACAAACTGCAATTCGCTAATTGTGGTGGTGGTCATGAGGACGACGATCATGATTATGGTGCTCTTCACTTGCCAAAATGTTTGAATTTGCATCCCTTGTCCTATGCCTGTTCTGTATTGTCTCTGTACTAGCCTTAAGGACTGGTTGGTTCATTCAAATTAGAGAAAATAACACCAATAACGCACTGAGTGATTTGGTACGTCCCGTCGCTACTCTGGCGGTCGCGTCTTCGATCCACGTCGTCGCGTCCCGTAGCGAGCGGCCAGGTCGATTGATTCTCGCGCTGACAACTGGCAGTGATCAATCAGAGAGCCACACGTCCACCCCTGCAAGCTCAGCGGTCGTAGCCTTGCCTACGAGATCATCAGCCATGTGTGTATGCGTGGCCGACCTGGGAGCAAGCGCTTGTAATGCCAGTCAACGAGATTATATATGCTACTGATACTAATACGGTACTACTACTATTACTATCAACGTTGCTACTATTACTGTTTGTACTATTCCCTTTATTCAATCTACTACTGCTATCATAGTTAATTACTAATACGTTTCCCTACCACTGCCAATTTTGTAACACTGTATTACTACTATTACATAAACGATTATGGAAAACACGGAAATTTTACTTGAAGCAAGTAAAGCGATAGGTTGGAAAGTAAACCCCGAAAAGACAAAGTATATGAATATGTCTCGTGACCAGAATATTGTATGAAATGGAAATATAAAATTTGGAGATTCATCCTTCGAAGAGGTGGAAAAATTCAAATATCTTGGAGCAACAGTAACAAATATAAATGACACTCGGGAGGTAATTAAACGCAGAATAAATCTGGGAAATGCCTGTTATTATTCGGTTGAGAAGTTTTTGTCATCTAGTCTGCTGTCAAAAAATCTAAAAGTAAGGATTTATAAAACAGTTATAGGCCTATTACCGATTGCTCTCACTTAGAGAGGAACATAGATTAAGAGTGTTTGAGAATAAGGTTTTTAGGAAAATATTTGGGGCTAAGAGGGATGAAGTTACAGGAGAATGTTACACAACGCAGAATTGCACGCATTGTATTCTTCACCTGACATAATTAGGAACATTAAATCCAGACGTTTGAGATGGGCAGGGCATGTAGCACGCATGGGCGAATCCAGAAATGCATATAGAGTGTTAGTTGGGAGACCGGAGGGAAAAGATCTTTGGGGAGGCCGAGACGTAGATGGGAGGATAATATTAAAATGTATTTGACAGGTAGGATATGATGGTAGGGACTGGATTAATCTTGCTCAGGATAGGGACCGATGGCGGGCTTATCTGAGGGCGGCATTGAACCTCGGGGTACCTTAAAAGCTATTTGTAAGTAAGTAAGTAAGTAAGTTGTATTACTACTATTGCTATTAATATACTTACTATCGCTATACCTTTTTCATTTTTACTTCACTACTACTACTACTACTACTACTACTACTACTACTACTACTACTACTACTACTACTACTGCTGCTGCTGCTGCTGCTGCTGCTGCTACTACTACTACTACTACTACTACTACTACTACTACCACCATGTTTACTATCGCTACAACTACTTCTGTTACTACTTCATTATTATATCTTTCATTATTGTTATTATTATTACTATTATTATTATTATTATTATTATTGCTGCTACTACTATTACTACTACTACTACTATTACTACTACTACTATTACTACAACTACTACTATTACCTATTTAAGAATCTTCCGTTTGTTGTGCAAAGCCGCCTTAAATAAACGCAGAGTCATTTGTTTTCATTTCATTGTATTAGTCTGATTGAGGTAGCACTGATACAAAACGCATAATTATTTTAAAACTCATACATCTCGTTAAATATCAGTCCTATCAAAATTTTGTATGGAATAAAGCTTATCGGAAACTTTTGTGATGTAACATTTTTCTAAAGAAGAAATCAATAATCGAAATATTTCAATTTATTGACCTAAAATCTAAGTGAGAACAAACTTATTTTGCACACCAATTTTCATAGAAATTGGTTCACTCATTATCGCGTGAAAAGGTAATAAATATACATACATAACAGAGATGAACAACGATCGAGAAAGAGAGACTAACAGCGCCTGCAAAGCCGAAAACCCGCACGACTACGTCGCGTCCTTGACGTGAAGACTGGTTGTTAGTGTTCCGAAACTCGATATTGATGACTCCCGAAGTCAAGCAGCCTTGAATCGCCACAGTTGTTTATATCTGACTGAACTTTTATCTACTTTGGCAACTGTTATATAAGTATAAACAATCAAGTAATCTATTTCAAACATCTCTACCTTTCGGTGTATAATAATCCGTTCCCCAATCTTTATTTAATTACCAGGTCCTTATTAAAAGGCTAGGAATTTTCTTTTCATATGTTTGAGACCAAGTGTGTGCAATCTCAAGTAAAAATATATTAATGCTATGTTTTACGTTTCTTAGAAATGCAAATTTGTATGAGAATTGCTTTTTTTATTTATATAACCATAGGTAATATCATATAATAGAACCAGAACATTTTGATAACTAAGATACTGTTCTGTTTTCTCGTTTTGTCTCATTTTAACATTTATAATGTTATTTATTTCAATGATGTATGTTATTCAAAGTTACGAAATCTTTCCACTCCGAACAAATGCTATTTCGAGAATGATGAGCGAGACTCGAAGCGCACGAGAATGACGAGACGAGACGAGACGAGACGAGACGAGACAAGACTCGAAAGACAAATGCAACGAACACAACGAGCGAGAGCGGCAATTAGTTTTGTTCATCTCTAATAGATACAGACGGATATAGAAACAAAAATTTCAAAAATGCGATTTTTGGTCTCAGGAGAGCTAATTATATATGTTTACGCCGATTATTATTGCAAAAGCGAAAATTGCCAGAAAAATTTAGGTTACAGTTTTATTATTAGTATAGATGAATAAAATGATGATTTAAAATCTGGCAAAACTTTATTGTTGATAATACAATACAATACCACCACGAAGAGTTCTGGAAAATTTGTTAAATTTACAAAACCAGTTGTAATTACTTGGGCAGAAGGGATTGGTTAGCTGTGTTCAAAATCTTTCTAGGAGAAGGTGATCCCGGTATAAAATCCTGATCTTCCAGGTTAGCTGACTGATTCAGCGGGCCAGTTCCTCATTCATTGTAAGAGAAGTATAATTAAAAAAAAAAAAAAAAAAAAAAGACCTCTAAAAATATGAGTAGAATATTTTCATTAGAAAAGAATGATGAATATTGTATACCGATTAATTGCAGATCTGCATTATAAAATCTTATCTCAAGAAATCTTACTATAAGTTACGGACAATATTAAACAGAAACTATAATATCCTACATTCAGAAATTGGTCACATAGCTACCAATTCACAGAAATCGCTATTGACGTTTAAAGATTTCGATCAAAATGTTCATTTAATATATTTTTTCCAAATTATTTTTTACTGTGCAAGTTTTTTGTACATGAATATTTTTAGTCAATCTTCTTATCACAACGATACGTCTATACACTCCAATAGGACACATAGATATCTCTCATCGGGCTACAAATTATAATTATTTTTCTTTATGTAGATTTTTTCGGCACTTTCTATCACGTAGATTTTCAATTATACTACTGCCAAAAATAAAAAATATGTACAAATAATATATGCGGAATACCCGTGGTATAACTGAGCATTCAGAACATTTTCATAACATAACCTACGCTTCTCCGAAAAATGTTTTTTAACTTTTTAAATTCTGTGCTTTAACCATAAACCAAGTACAGTACGATTATTTAGCCCTGACAGTCGCCGGCAATGTGCGCCTGGGTCAGGCGAGTCCATTAAGTTACGCCAAGGGATGTTCAGGTTAGTCTGTCGCCTGCAATCAGAGCGATCGGATGTCACGCATGCTGTATAGCGTTATGTTTCCAGTACAGTTAAGCTTTACTGCATTGCTTTACCCACCGCTCGCCCTTACTCTACTCCGGAACTCTCCCCACTACTCCTATTACTCTCCTCTTTCGCGTCAGGACTAAATAATCGGTCTGTAATCGTCAGATTGGGGACTTCAATATTCGAGGGTCGGATTGATATACCTAAACTCTCATTGACATATTGTATCCTTCTTACGCGATGATTGTCCAATTCCGAAGAGTGGTCCGGGTGGCATTCGTGAATCAGATGTTGACAGGTTGGCCTTCCTGTCTCAGCCCTGATTGAGACAGGTCCCATCCCCTGATACGCTTCAGGGATTGAAGTCCCCAAGCCCTTAATCCTATATCAGCATCGGAGATTGTACTATCTCAAAGACTTCACCCCAACCTTTATTTAACAATTTGCAGATGATTTATGAAATGGTAGATGGAGTGTGTACATAGAATAAAAGAGGAAAACGGGAATATTCCTAGAAAATCCTCTGCAACGTCTGCTATGTCCACCACAAATCCTATCACGTTCAGGCCGCCTGAATGGAAGACCACCGTGCGCTCGAGCGCTGAGCCACAAACGCGGCCGTCAGACTGGTGAGTTGTAGTTTATTTGCTGATCGATATTGATGAAATGGTTCTTTTAACAAGACTTTACGTTAGGCCATTATTCAGTTGAATTCCAAGAAATAAAACTCGACGGACGCTGCTGAAATCTTTGAAGACCATTACAGTTACAGATAGACGATGGTTAAAAATCGCGGGTTGAAAGCATGGTTTAATAAAGCATTGCCTACATCGACTGTACAGAACCGTTGTTATTGTTAGAACGTTGTTAAATAAAGTGAAACCCGAAGCAGCCGAACGCTAGTTTCCGGCAAGTGTTCGCCTGCTGTGCACGGTGTGAGCCCTACATTCGACCAGCCCCAAATTTAATTTGTGAACCACCCTCGGGGAGAAGCCGCACGGGGTTATTTCGTTATGCAGATAAAACTGTAGCGAAGGCCAATCTATTCCCCGTCTTGAGGGCCTCATTGTTCTGTAATGAAGCGTCAAGTGCTTCTGTGTGGCGTCACTGCGTTAATGACGCCACCGACGAATCCACTCCAAGCGCCGACCTCGGTACTTCACACTGATTTCTGTGTAACATCTAGATAACGAGAGTTTGTTCTGACCGGTCGTTTTATATTGAGTTATGTGGGACAAAGTGTTTTAAGCTGCGACTTAAAGTTGAATATTAAAACACAACATTTTCTTCAGACAAATAAAAAAAGTTATTCTTTTTGAAGTGAAACTTCTTTAGGCAGAGTACGAGTTGAACGCTGTGAAATAAAATTATGTGACGGACGTTTTAAGAGGGTTTTGCATGTTGTTGCTATGGGATAGTATAGGGGAGACTGTTGTACTTTTAAACACTTTTCACATTTCATTTTTTTTTTAATTTTGTGAAATTAAATTTTTTAATTCAAAAATGCTTGAAATAATTATTGAAGATTCCTTTACAACTTTCTTTATGTATTTTTCTGTTTTACAGATCTATTAAGGATGGAAAGAATTAAATGAAGGGATATGTGATGTGTTCAAAGGTACAACAGGTTCATGTACCTTGGAACATACCCTTTTGTAAGTTGGAACACATGGAATATAGGTGGAAATATAGTTGTAAAAACTGACAATCATATTTAAAATATATTTGCCATCATAAAACCAGAGCAGGCTTCTCTGAGTTAGTTTTTATTTCCTGGAGCAGTAATAACTGCTTCAACAGCTTTCTTCAAGCATCCGGATCAATTGGGGGGCTCTTAACTCCAGACTTACTTCGTGACATGATCTTAAAATAAAAGAAAAACAAAAACCGGTAGAATCGTGTATCTTGGAACATGTTCCATAGTACAAGATGTTTTGTGTTCAAATGTACAAGAGGGTGCAAGTTTAAACAAAGTTGGCTCCCAAAACTTGAGATTCGAATAAATCATGGAAATTAAAATATGTTATTACTCACAAGATGTTAGGGAACACACCGTACTTGATAGATAGTAATAAACACAATTTGGTTTTGTGTTAGAAAACATGTATTAATGAACGAAATGTTTACTTTTGGTACTAAAAATTCGTTTGTCCACAGAACTCGTACTTTACAATAAATCAAACTGAAACTACGAGCGGAGCTACCTAGCGGCTTTCTCTATAGTCTACTTGAGATTGAGTCCTCTAGGTAGCAGCAAAAATTAAAAACTAAAAATTGTTCAAAGGTACACTATGCTAAAGGTACGAGTACAACAGTCTCCCCTACGTTTCTTTGCATATTACTACACGTCCCATGCTACATGACCGCTGAGCACTGATGTCGCCACTGTCCTATACAAGACATCGTAGGCGATTACGGAGCGCGGAGCATTGAAGGAATCGAAGCATTCGTGGAGGGGTATGACGCACTAGTTCGTGGAATCAACACCGTTCAATTTACAAGGGACGGGTAGTGTGTTACCGAGTAAATATATTTGTTGATATATTTTCCAATTTAATTATAGGGGCAGCACTAATACTTTCACTATTCCATCAGTCGATAGAAGGCAGTTTCCAAATTCAATGCACTGTATACAGAGTGAACCGTAATTAATGTCATTAACTTTAGATAGTTATTCTTTGAGATATTTCAAACAAAAAAGTTTAATACAATTTTGCTCGGTTTTGCTTTCTTTTCGAGATAAAAACTGTTTTACATGAAACATTATGCATAGTGCGTTTTGGGAGAGCCATTGACTTGATTCCCAATATGCCCAGTCAATCTAAGAGAGCAGTATAGTGTGATAATAAATTATTCAAAGAATTTTAGTTTTTCCTTTAAATATGCTGAAATTTGATCCGAATAAATGTTACTTTTCGTTCTGCAAAGGAATTTTACAGTTACATTTATTCGGATCAAATTTCTGCAAATTTAAAGGACAAACCTAAAATTCTTTCAATCATGTATTATCATAATACACTGCTCTCTTTAATTGACTCTGCATATTGACGATTAAATCAATGGGTTTCCCAAAACAAGCTATGAAATGTTTAATATTAAACATTTTTTTATCTTGAAAAGGAAGCAAAAACGAGCAAAATTATATTAGACTTTTGTGTTTGAAATATCTCTAGGAATTAATTAAGAATTAGCCGAGAAAACTCGTGAAGGGCAAGGGCCTTCTGACTATGCAGGGGGGCTTGTCAAGCAGTTCCCGGTTAGCCACTCAATGATGGTCACGTTTGTAATGTAATACAGTTTTGAATGCTGTCTGGGTTAACACTGAAGGGTCCCTGTTCAGTAGTCACTGTTTGGGGTGCAAGTCACTTTGTGATTAGTTTCCATTGTTGTCGGTCTTTCGCTGTTCTTGGCCATAGATGGCCGAATCTTGATCTAAGATCGTCTGCCCAGTTTGTCTTCTATCTTCCAGCGTTGCGTTTGCCAATCATTGGGTCCCATGTCGTAAGGATGTGTGTCTACTGGTTCTCGTTGAGTCGCATCACGTGTCCTGCCCATTTCTTCTTCAGTTTGTCGGTCGTTATAACCCCTTGAAATTAATGAAATTACTTACGGCTCATTCTTTATAGTAGGAAATTATGTCGTGCAAGTGCAAGCTATTACATTCAAGTTCAATAAATTGTACAACAGATTTTGGTTACATATTTTGTAATGTGTGTGACAGATTGTAATACGGCAAGACCTTAAATCTCTAAACTAATTACATACCAAGAATAAAAACGTTTAAAGTAATCCAAAGGATTTATGATTTCATAGATTACTTGTTACCCTTTTACTCTTGGTCCTTCAGTTTCAAGATAATTATGAAGTGCATTGACGAATGTAGTAGATGAATGGTGAATTAGTTTTTGTAACAGCTGGTACTGACAGAGGATACATGCAAATCTCACTTTTGTATTGTGTTAAAAAGTTAATTTTCTGTTTGGTGCTGAAAATATCTTTAATTTTAACAAAATCATCATCAGGGAAAGACTGTACACGCAACAAATGCCAAGATTTCTAAATTTGAAAAACTTTTTCATAGAATGTCCTTTTATGCGCACCTGTCATTATTTTAGGGCTTTCTTTCGTAAAACGAAAATATGTTTAGCTTCAGATCAGTTGTCTCAGAATAGGTTACTAATCCATATTCTTTCTATTATAGGTCTTTCTACAGTGCTGTAGTTTTCCTCAACCACACAAAGTCTTTTAATTTTTTTCCTTCATTGTTCCCTATCTAATGTATCTTGCAGTTGCAACTGAAAGGATTAATCCATATTTGATTATAGAATAAAAGGATAAAAATATGCCATTTTAATGGTGTCTATATTAGAAATAGAGGATAAGGATCTTGAATCACAACACGCAGAGCTCAATTTATTAGTAATATTTCTATGTAGGTTTTCTAGTTCGATTGATTATCCAATTGAAACAAGGAATTTTATGCTTATAGACTGTTTGAAATCAGTTGCATTTACTTCAATATGGAAGGAAAACTGAGCACTATTATGTGTAATGAATTTTATTATATACTTTCATAAACATTAATACGGAGGCTGTTTCCGATCTCTGGAAACGAATTTGAATGACGTCAAGTGCGTTAGGAGTCACTCGGCAGCTGAACTGTGGCGAAAGGTGACAGACCAGTAGTGAGTGATTTCGTAGTCAGAGTGCACGGTGTCTCACAGCAGCAATGCCCAAGAAAATTGAGCCTTTTTACGAGGGGTACATTACGACCCTTTCCGATGCAAAATGCAGTTGTATGAAAATCATAGGAGCCTGCAAAAAATGTGGTTAGTTATTTTCAAGAAAGGCATCTTCTGTGTAGTTAATAAGACTTGTAAAGCTCGGATGGGATTAATTCCAGGGAGGGAAAAGAAAGCAAATCCATCCCCCTCCACAAGCCAGATGAAGATGCCTTTCATGTAAGTAACGAAACCACGTTTTTTTGCAGGCTTTTATTATTTTCACTTAACTGTACTTGGCATTGGAAAGGGTCGTAATGTATCCCTTCCACAAAGGCTCGATTTTCTTGGCCATTGCTGCTGTGAGAGACCATGCACTCTGAATATGAAATCACTCCCTACTGATCTGTCATCTTTCGCCACAATTTAACAGTCGTGTGATTCCTAACGCGTATGACGTAATTCAAAAATAGTTTCCAGAGATCGGAAACAACCTTCTGTATTAAAGATTCTGCAATTGTTTCTCTATGTACCTACTCATTTAACATTTTATTTCGCTACGTATAATTATTTCTTCACCTATTATTTAAGTTACTGCAATCATGTTGTATGAACTGGAAATCCTAACATACACTTTACTCCAAGATTACTGAAATTCGAAGATTTAATAATAATAATAATAATAATAATAATAATAATAATAATAATAATAATAATAATAATAATAATAATAATAATAATAACGATAATGATAATAATAATAATAATAATAATAATAAAATTGTAATGAATTTCTTAGGTAAACAAACCACGTTTCTACACACACATAAGTATCAAGAATTTCACCATTTGAAGCTGGACAGTGTTAGAAAATTTTATCCTAAAACTCTTTGAAGATTTTGTGGAGTTTAAATTTATTATTAATAACTCCTGTTATTCTTAAAAATACTGAACTTTTGTTATGTCTATAGTTAGGATGTTCATAGTAGACACACTAAGAATGATCTCTACCATAGGACTACATTGTTACTGTGAAATTTGTAGAATCTGAATGTGCAATATATTTTGCTGTGGAAGTGAAAAACTCATGTGAAAATGTGTTGTAATTTGTGATTTTATCACAATTTATTTGTTAGATTATTTATTAAAAGCAAAATATCATAACGATGCATATTTTCATAACCTCTGTTCGAAAAAATAGTCACCACGACCACCACCACCACGACCACCACCATAATCATCATCATCATCATCATCATCATCATCATCATCATCATCAAGCTACTAATTGCAATTTAAATATGTTTATGCAATATATTCTAAAAATATCAGTAGCTTTAAATTACTGTATAGCCTTCCTTTTACTGAAAGGAAAATCTACATTTGATAAAAATAAATTACTCATTCCAATACTTCTGCGGAAAAAAACAATGAATATCTTGATTTTAGAGGTACAAAGTAAACTGTTCGAGAACGTTTTTTTATTCTAATCTGTGTACTGAAAAGGTTTTGACTACGCGTCCCCTGTTCAGAAATATAGCTGTTAAATTTTTTCTCTAAAAACGCGGCGAATCCCCCCATTAACTTTATCATTTCCCCTCCGCTACAGCATCAAATATTTAAATCATTTGCTGTAGGTAAATGTACTCTATGAAAACCAATAGCTCTTTGAAGTATCACCTTCCTTTGACTGATATGAAAATCTATGTAGCTACATAAATACACATTACTAACGCTGATACTTTGTGTAACAGAATTAATGAAAATGTCACTTGTAACTATTAAGTAATGGGTAAACAAATACAAGTGTACAAGAAGGTTCCTTTTAATACAGTTTTTCTGTTTGTGTTGTTCAGAATCAAATTTACTTGTAAAGTGTTAGGCCCACTTCATGTTTATGTGCGCTATACCCTTAATGGAAGGACATACGGCGTCCTTGAAGAAGAACAGAACGTGCTAAAAATCCTACCCTTTTTTATATCCATATTTAAAAAATCCGTAGGCTTATACTTCTGATAGGACTAAAAGCGGAAAAATTTCTGGTAGCACAAGAAAAAAAAAAATAAGCAGAGCGTCTACTCGTTGAAGCAAATTGGCGGTGTTTATGAAGTTCGATCGTGTTTTCGTTCGGGCTACTTACGTATTTTACTGTGATGATGCATGGAATAGAGAGAGGCGTTTTGGTACAAAAATAATTGATATGCCGAAGGGCTTGGGAATTGTAAAATTAAGACATATTTGAGGCACTCGCAAGCAAAATGATACAAGTGACATTGTTTTAAAAAGTAAGATAAGTGTATATTCTAAATCTTTAATGTCACTTCTGTTCAGAGAAAGTCATGTAAGTGCAGTTCCAGTCAGTGCTGCTCCATGTTGGCGTTACCCTTGTATTACAATGCATACAGAGTTTTGACTGAGAGGCAAACTAATACAAGTGCGTTGTTTACATATTGTTGTTGCGTTTCTTCTATTTGCCATAATGGAGAGAGGTAATATATTACAGCGCTGACTTTTCGAAACATCTTAGTGGAAGACCTGCACACATTGAGCTGGACCAACTACACAGTGATCCAATAAGGATAGCTTTTGCTAAGTGGAACAACTTGCAAGAGCTAAAGAAATTCATCCCATCGATTCACCACTCTTTATTCTATGACTTGAAGCACGAGGAGGTCCTACAATAAGGACTGCAGACGTGGACGTGGAAGAGGAAGTTCAAGGAATACTCGCGGTAGGAGACCTACAGATACATTTCATGACAGAAACACAGATGTTGCAGCAGCCAGAGATGTGACTTATTCAGATGAGGCTAGTGACGTAATGGACAGCGACTAAGGCTGAATTTCATTGAAAATTAAAAGTTTTCTTAACCCTCTTCTTTCGGTTATACAGACACATTTATTGTTATAATATGTTAATAAGAAAGCTCAAATCTATTAAGACAGGAATGTTTCAATGTCGTAAGCAATGTTCTGATTCTTGTTTCAAATAATATACAAATACTGAGAACCCTTGCACATTACTTCTCCACAAAAATATTACCGTGGCAAAATAATAAGTGACTTTAGAACCCCATTTTACCTAAACTGTTTTAGAATAGATAATGTCTATTTTGAAGTTAAGAAATATAGGTACCAACATTTACAACTGTAAATTTACGGCAACATAGTCCTATGACAGATTTCTTAATTACCTTTTCAACTTCAAAATCATTTATCTGAAAACTTGTGTCACTTTGCTTCTGAGTGCCTCATTTAGGATAATGGCAAGAAATCCATTTATGGCGTACAAATGCAAGAATGAAAGAAAGGAGGAAAGGAAGAAGAAAGGAAGAAGGGAAGGAAGAAATGAAGGAAGGAAGAAAGAAAGGGATAAATGCAGAAAGGAAGAAAGGAATGAATAAATGAAGAAAGAAATAAAGAAATAAATGCAGGAAGGAATGAAGAAAGGAATAAATGAAGGAAGAAAGGAAGAAAGAAAGAAAGAACGAAATGAATCGGAACTCACATGCAGATTTCTAAAAATGTTAGGTCTGAAGTTCATAGAAAATCCATTTAAGAGACTAGCTCACCATACAGAAGTCCTGTGACTAGCAAAGGATCTCTACAAGATATGTGCCCAAAGATAATATGGAATGTCAATGGATGATAGCACACAACCAGAGCTGCAAATAATGATTTGTTCCAGGGTACGGAAAGGAGAGCAAAATCTATTTTATCAAATGTGCAAAAAAATCAAATAATGATAATAATATAATAATTAATAATAATATAATAATATAATATAATAATACAATAATACATTATTATTATTATTATTATTATTATTATTATTATTATTATTATTATTATTATTATTATTATTAGCCTATACAGTCCACAAATAAGGGAGTAGCTACATTTCGAATATTATTTTATTTTTCATGATATTCCATTCAGAGCTGACTACTTTATTCCAGATTAGTTTCGTTTTAGTTTCAAATAATATTTATTACACTATATAATATGTTGTTAAAGTTTAAAAATAAATAAGATTAATGTAAGACTGCAGGTAGTTTTTTAATTGGCTTATTTTACGATGCCTTATCAACTGCGATGATTATCTAGCGTCTCAGTGAGACGAAGGTGATAGCGAAATGATTCCAGGGTCCAGCGCTGAAAATTTATCCAGAATTTTTTCTTAATGGCTTAAGGGAAACCCCCTGAAGAAAATCTCACTAGGTAGCTTGTCCCAACCAGGACTTCATCCCGTACCCGATCGTTTTACGGTGAGACATGCTAACCCTTACTCCACAGGGGTGGATATGTAGGTAGTAACTCCTTATACTTATTTAATCATAACTGAGTCATTGGCAGATAGTTTATCAATAAAAGAAGAATAAAATTATAGCTATTCTTATTACATACCTATTTTTTTTTCTGCACGAACAAACCGCGGAAGATTTATATTCTGTCGGAAGGACAGGAGAAGAGTTTTGCTTATGAATCTCGCGTCTTTCTTGCAGGATTATGTACAAAACTACCTCTAGATGGTCCCGATGGCAGGACACAATTGCCTGAAATTTCTAACTTTAATATGTGGAGTTTTTTTTCCCTCCATGTTATTTCCATTTGGTCCATATTATTGTATATTTTTTAAATCTTTTATGAAACAATAATCTTGTAGGCCTATGTAGTCTAGTCTTTTGTTTGTTTCTTTTCTCTTTTTGAAAATTTCATTTCTGAACTTTGTATTTAATTCCGGCTGTTGTTTCTATGGTGTCTATGTTTCACCACGAAAGAGAAGTACAGATACAGCAGTAAATTTGTAAAACTATCATTTTTTTTATCGCCACATGAATTTCTTTCCTTTATGCGTCCCATTTTCGTTCTTGTAAAGTAAATAGACTTCTTGATCACATGGCCAGCGTGAAACAAAGCCATCGCCTGAGACAACATAGAAAACAATAAAAGACGAGGGATAACGTCAGTTCACTTGAAAGACTCGGAAATCCTCTTCCTGTGAAGAATCGAGCTCTGTTCCTTTGGATTTGAAGGCATATGCTACTAAGCCTGCCACAGGTTGACATACACTGTGAAATGAAAATCATGCAAACTTTATTATTTTCTTTTTACTTGTAATACTTGTTGAACAATAAGTTTTGTAGAAATTGTCTAATTAGGATTATGTAGATATCATGAAATTACACAGTGCTTTAAAGAGATGTTTAAATATGTATAATTAATTGATCTTTTTAAAGCACTGCATATTGTACAGGGATGTCTGTTTTCAGAGGATAATAATAATTGTTCTAATCCAGCTTCCCACCAAGGGATGAGGTAGGATTCCCATGATCCGATTTACAATATCGAGGGACAAGCAAAAAGCATTGGCGACACTCCTGATATAGCGGCTTCATTTTGTTTCGTATACCTATACTATTAGAGTGAAATTATAAAAAAAAACTATAATATCTTGTGGAAAACGTTCCGCACAAAGAAACGTTCGTTAGTTTCCCTTTTGTATGAATAAAGTATATTGTAAAAGAGAAAGGTGTAATAATAGTAGTAGTAGTACTTGTACTTGTAGTAGTACTTGTACTTGCAGTAGTAGTAATAGTAGTAGTACTTGTAGTAGTAGTAGTAGTAGTAGTAGTAGTAGTACTTGTACTTGCAGCAGCAGCAGCAGTAGTAGTAGTAGTAGTAGTAGTAGTAGTAGTAGTAGTAATGATATTAGTCCCTCTTCAGGGGAGGGCACGGACTGGGGCTGTCCTCGCACGTAGGCCGCTCGGATGGGCCTATTGTACTATTCGGAATGAAATGGTGTGCATGCCTTAAGTCCCCCCTCGCGCCTACAGACCCTCCAGCGCGCTGCCACAGAACTGCTCTACAGCCAAAATTATTTCTTTATCTTTCCTTGTAGGCCCCACAGCGGTCCTTAAACTCCTGTCCCACGAGCCCGATGGAGAGCCCATGGTGCATAGCATTATCACCAACAAAAATGATCACGGGGTCGGTAGCGGCTCACGGCCTACTACATTGGAACGAGCCAAAATTTACTCAGGAATTCATTGCCGTAATCAGATTTGACATAATTGTGTTGAGGTTCAGAAGTTATCATTAAAAATTAACACAGAAACTTGACACCAAAAAATGCGCAATTATTAAATGAGGCACTCAGAAGCAAAATGATACAAGTGACGTTTAGTAGGTTTTGAGACAAATGACTCTGAAGTTGAAAAGGAAATTAAAAAGTCTGTTATAAGGTTATGTGGCTGTAAATTTACAGTTGTATACAGGCTATTTCAAAATTACGGGGCATAATTTCAGGTATGTATTTCCCAAATGTAGACAATCAAAATAGTTCATTACAACATGTGTCCGGAAATGCTTCATTTCCGAGTTATGGCCTTCACAACATTGAAATTCACCGGAACGTTTTTCTTTCCCAGGTCGTTGCCGTCAAAGGAGACATTAAGAGGGCACTCTGACAGTTCATTCCGAGGCGAAGGTTACATTCAGTGTTGTGTAGGCGTTAGACTGTGCGACATGTATTCAAATCAAGAGCTGGCAGAGATACACTTCATGTACGGTAAGGCGGGGGCAATGCTGCGCTGGCTCGTCGTTTGTACCAGGAGAGGTACCCACAGCGACAATGTCCAGATCGGAAGACATTTGTACGTCTCCATTACCGTCTGTGCGAGTATGGAAAATTTAACTCTCCTGGTTTGGGAAGGGGACGACCAAGATCTACAACTCCAGAAGTACAGGAGGAGCTTCTGGAGGCTGTGAACATGACTCCTTCTATCAGCACACGAAGGGTAGCGTTGCAAGTCAATGTTCCTCATACGACTGTCTGGATACTGTTGAAAGAGTACCGTATCAATTGTATCCTTATCATTTGCAACGTGTACAGGCCCTGTCACCAGCAGATTACCCTGCACGAGTTAGGTTCTGTCAGTGGTTCTTGCAGCAGTGTGGTGTAAATCCGAACTTTCCTGCCTTAGTATTATTTACAGATGAAGCACAGTTCACACGAGATGGCAGAACAAATTTCCACAATCAGCATGTATGGGCGTATGAAACTGTTCCATCTCATCATCAGGTGCGATTCTCCCTCAACATGTGGGCCGGTATCATTGGTGATCGATTAGTTGGACCCCATGTACTTGTAAACAGACTTACGGGGCAGGCGTACACAAACTTCCTGGAAAACACCATACCTCATGTTTTAGAAGACACTCCACTGATCAATCGTCAACACATTCACTTCTTGCATGATGGCGCTCCTGCACACTTGAGTCGTACGGCTCGCCGGTACTTGGATCGAAGGTTTCCTGATCGATGGATAGGTAGAGGTGGCCCAATTGCTTGGCCTCCACGCTCACCTGATCTGAACCCTCTCGATTTCTATTTGTGGGGCCATTTAAAATCATTGGTTTATTCGTCTCCGGTGCCTGATTTGGAATCCCTTCGGAATCGAATTGTGGCATGTTCTGAGGACATACGCAATACTCCTGGAGTTTGGGATCGTGTTCGCAGGTCAATGAGACATCGATGTGAGGTCTGTATTTAAGCAGGAGGTGGACATTTTGAACATCTTCTGTAATGACAACGACCTGCGGAAAGAAAAACGTTCCGGTGAATTTCAATGTTGTGAAGGCCATAACTCGGAAATGAAGCATTTCCGGACACATGTTGTAATGAACTATTTTGATTGTCTACATGTGGGAAATACATACCTGAAATTATGCCCCGTATTTTTTTAAACACTCTGTATATTGACATATATATTAACTTCTAAATAGAAATTGTCTATTCTAAAACAGTTTAGGTAAAATTGGGTCTTAAAGTCACTTGTATTATTTTGTCACTGAAATATTTTTGTGGAAAAGTAATGTAAGTGCAAGGGTTTTCAGTATTTATATATTATTTAAAATAAGAACAAGAGCATTGCTTACAACATTGAAACATTCCTGTCCTAACAGTATTTGAGCTTTCTTATTATCATATTATGACACAAAATGTGTCTATATAACCGAAAGGAGTGGTTAAGAATATTTTTAATTTTCAATGAAACTCAGCCTTAGTCGCTGTCCATTATGTCACTAGCCTCATCTCAATAAGTCACATCTCTCTCTACAACATCTGTGTTTCTGTCATGAAGTGCTTTTGTACAATTTTCTTACCATATTTCATTTCATTCGTTACAATTTTCTCTAATGCTACCTGTGAAAATACGTAGTGCAGGACTGGGCGCTACTAGATCGAATGAGTCATTTAATTCCCCACTCCACTTTCCCAGGCTGAGACAATTATGTTTTGGTTCGGTACTAGCGGACAAGAAGGTCAGTGACGGATTGGATCGGGCTTTTACAAACTTTCGGCTCTCGCTGGTCGCCTAAAAATTCCACCACTAATGCACAGAGACTTACTCTGCGTCTGTTTATAAGGCGGTGTAAGCGAAAAGAACATAGGCGGAGGTTTGTGCGTTCCTTCCACTTCCCCTTTTATGCTTAGGGCTAACGTAGCGTGCATTTTAAGGGGTTAGGTACAGCTTACAGCAGTAAAATTTTGGAAATATTCAACATTTTTTTTCTACATTGCTATATCGTGTACAATAATTAAAATTGGTATGTTTAAAAAACACTGTCCTTCCGCTATATGAAAAAAAAAATGTATGATTAAAAAAATATTCACATCTTTTTTCAAAATTCAATTCACTGTGCAGTGAAGAAGCGTTTTCCACATAACTTAAAACTATTCAATATTCTGTGATGAAATTTTTTCTGTGTATTTATACATGTCATATCAACAATATGATGCAAGATCACTCCTCTACCTTTGATAGATTTTATGTATGTATTTATTTACACTGCAAGTGGGCAAGCACCCGGTGACAGTGGTATATACAATATTAACAATACACAATAAAATGATAAGCAATACACAATACAATTTACAGTACATAATACAATTTACAACACATATACAATTTTATACACAATACAATAAGAATACACAATACAATTTAACACAATAATAATAAAACATAAAACAAAACACCTAATTTTACAACACAACCTACATAATTATGTATAGGTCCTACATAAGTTTCAATAGTCTTTCACTTTACTCTCATCTCATTTCCTGTAGTGGCACTATGACGCATTTCACTGACACTTTAGCACACATTTCACTGACACTCTGTAACACATTTCACTGACACTATAGAACACATTTCATTGACGCTATAAATTATCACTGATCGGAACTGTTCACTGCACTGTAAAACCATAACTTCACTGACTCACCTCGCTTCACTGATACAACAGTTCAAATAAGTCAAATAATTGCATCCTTATGCATACTTATAAACAGAACTACATTTAAACTAAACATTTCTAGTCTAAGGCCCTCTTACACGCTATTTTTAAATAATTTACAATTCAAACCAAGGAAGTAAACTCGTCAGGCTAGATAAATACATGTCACCTTAAAAAATTAAATGTTGAATGTCACCTTAATTTTAATTTGCACTTTATACACAACTTTTTAAGTTATTCATGAATCTCCTTAAGGAAGGACAGCCCTCAAAGACCGCTGCAGGTAGGTCATTCCAATCATTTATAGTTCTATTTAAAAATGAGAATTTACCTACATCCGTTTTCTGTTTCCTACATTTGATTTTAAAATCATGATCGTTCCTACCATAGTACGTTGGCTTTTCTAACCGAGCCGTTATGTCTACCCATGCTTTCTGACCTAGATGTGCTCTATACAATGATGTTATTCTAGTTTTCCTACGTCTGTTTTCCAAAGTTTCCCATTTAAGTTCTTTTATCGTATCGTTCCCATCTTCTCTTTTACCTTTAACAAATTTAGCTGCCCTATACTGGATTCTTTCTAAGGAATTTATGTGATATATTCTATAAGGATCCCAATACGTAGTTGCGTATTCCATTAACGGTCGCACTAACGTTAGATATGCTATTTCCCTCGATTTGGGGCTAGCCTTTCTCAAGATTCTCATAATAAAGTGAAGTGCCCTCCATGCTTTCCCTGTAACATTATCAACATGCTCTCCCCAAGAAAGTTTGGAGTTTAAATACACTCCTAGGTATTTACAACATTGTTCTTGCGGAATTACAACACCACTGAATTCGTAATTAAGATTAGTTTCCTCTCGGGTTTTACAAAATGTTATAGATTTACTTTTAGAACCATTTATTTTCATCCTATGCTTTAACGCCCAGTTATATGTGTTATTCAAGTCTGTTTGAATAGCATCTACATCTGAATTATTTCTAATCTTTCTATAGATAATGCAGTCGTCTGCAAATAGCCTCACATTTGATGTAATATCCTGGCATAGGTCATTTACGTATATTATAAAGAGTAATGGACCCTGATAAAAATAAATTCATTTTAAAAAATGGTCAAATATCAGTATTTTCTTCTAACACAAAATAAAGAAAAAATATTATTTATTAAGGAATGTAGTTGAAAGGGCATGATATTGTAAATATGAGTTTCAGCAATAAAATAAAAGAGAGAGAACATGAAAAAGTTAACAAGTTTATGAGTTATGAGGGAAATGCTTCATCACTGCACAGTAAACTGCCACCATTTTTAATTTTGAAAAAAAAAAAAAAAGTAATTTTTTTAAATCGTAAAAATATTTTTTTCATATAGCAGAAGGACAGTGTTTTACACATACCAGTTTTCATTATTGTACAAGATGTAGTAATGGAGGAAAAAATGTTGAATATTTCCAAAAATTTTACTGCTGTAAGCTCTACCTAACCCCTTAAGGAAGTAAAGATGTCCTTGACATCTCAGAATTGCTTAAACCGAAAGAAAATATGTTTTCCTTATCACACGTAGTCTTAAACTCGGTCTTAACGGGAGGGTGAAATGTCTGACACTAGATCTCGGACACCTAGTTTCCATGTTAAGACTGCCAGTAGAGCAAGTTGCTGATGTAGCGACACTGCCCTAATGGCCGTCTTAACACAGAAACTGGGTGTCTGAGTTCCAGTCTCAAACATTTTACCCTCCCGTTAAAAACAGCTTTATATATCATTCAAGTTCCTGTAGAAAAATTCGTTTAGTATCTCAAAGGTGAAGCAAATAAAAACCACCCGATGAAGAATAACTGAATATTCAATTAGGCTCGTATAACAAGCTGGCTTTGACTGTTTTACTGAGTTTTACATGGCAAAGAAAATGGTGATGGTGTATGAGAAGCGTTTTCCTGTGGCAATAAAGTGTTGCGAAAGTACGTTATAATAAATCATTCCACAACACGATGCAAATAATAATAGAATAAATCTAGGCTCATAACGTCATTGCATGGAAGGGAAAGTGTTCCTTTTGAATACGTCATAATGTGTAATATTACATGGGTTTCCATTGCAACTGGTTATCCACAAAACATTTGCCTGACACAGTTGTATTCTTGATAAGACACCAGAAACAAAAGCCGGCTGAGAGTTGTAGTTGGAACTTGACTCGTCTTTAAATATTAAATGTGTAGTCTTGCTACCAACATAACATCATTATACCCGACACCGAAGTGTAACAACGCTGCAGACAACATATAGAGCGTAAAGCTGTCAGGAATACACGAGAAGTTATTCCCAACTCCATCCAAGGTATCTTGAGGGTCGGAAGCAAGTGGGCTGACGTAAACTGTGTACTAGAGAGTTGACTACATTAATTTTTGTAGACAGTTACCTATTAGTACTACGATGTTAGTCTACCAGTCCCTTTGCAAACACAGGAACTATTCAGAGATGATTTGCTGGTGACAGAACAATAGCGGAGCAATGGTGTGACGGGAGTAACACGGAAATCGAAGTCTCAGAGAAAACCACCTGATATCCCTTCTATATAGCTCAAGTCGTCTTGGTAGTTATTTGGCATAGCATTGGCTTACGACGACAGAGGATAGTACGTGTTAAAATCAAGGTAATGGCTGAGTTGTATTTGTGGTGGACAGAGCTATGGTTTGGAGGATATTTCTCGAGATTTTCCAGTTTTTCCCCTCATCATTTCACTAACACTTTCCACAGTTCTCCTTTCATCATCATCTCTGTCTCGAAAAATAGGACATCACCTGTGTTTGTGTGACGCTGAATCGGCCATCCGCCATGATGTGTGTTACTCGAAAAGAATTATGGTTTATTTAACGACGCTCGCAACTGCAGAGGTTATATCCCCGGGTTGATCACGTAACGCCATCCCTCGAAATGTTGTCCTGGCTCCATCTAGAAGGTCGTAGGAAAATCCACTGTCTTTCCCTCCTCTTTCACATATTGCATTTCTTCACATAATTTCTCCAAATAAGTAAATAAATTAATAATAATAATAATAATAATAATAATAATAATAATAATAATAATAGTAGTAGTAGTAAAATAATAATAATAATAATAATAATAATAATAATAATAATTATTATTATTATTATTATTATATCAGCGTCGCCAGTGTGCCGGAATTTTGTCCCGCAGGAGTTCTTTTACATGCCAGTAAATCTACTAACATGAGCCTATCGCATTTAAACACTCTTAAATGCCATCGACCTGGACCGGGATCGAACCCGCAACCTCGAGCATAGAAGGCCAGCGCTATACCGACTACGCTACCGAGACCGACGTGTTCCTCGATGTTTGTTCAGACTTTGATGGTGTATTCTAGACGACTCACAGATCTGCTGAAGAGGTGCTGGAAAGGAATGAGTGGTGTGGAGGATGGTGGAGCAGGGTTAGCAGGGCAGCAGAGTCGGCACGCAAATCTAATGCAGTGACCACCACGACCGATTCATCATTCGGGAAATATGAGCTTTAGATGATATGTCGCCTGACGGCTAAAATTTGCAGGAGCTCCGTCATGCTGGAAAAACATGCCTATCCTTGTAGCCAAGGAAACTCCTGCAAAAACATTGGAAGCTAATTTTGCAGAAAGGATTAGTACCTGCGCCCTGTAAGACGATTCGATAGCACACACAGTAGTCATTCGTCGTTCATCCATACCATTCGTAAGGCTTGTTATAAGTAACATTCAAAAAGCTGTATCGGCACAACCATTGATAATTTGAACTCATGTTTATATGAATTTCTTACTCAGAATATTTCACACCACCCCATAAAATTATTACTACTGTTCGGATAAAGTAGCTGTATCCGTCCGTTTTGTTCACAAACATTAACTGGGACTGTACTGTCCATTCACTGAAGTTTTAGCTAGGGAGTGGGGAGCGCTCTTCCCAGCAGTTAATGTTTGTAAATAAAACGCAAGGACCAAGGATGCCTATCCTGATACAGTTACTTTATCGGAACCGTAATAAAATCACTACTCCTACTGTATCATTCTCAATATGATTATTTCGACATTTTTTCCTACGATTTCAATCTAAATTTTTACTGCTTTCGGCTCAGGCAACTTAGCAGAAAAGATTAGGCAGATAAGCATGGGTCAGTCTTTTACAGGAGGACTATGGTCCGTCCCAGGAATCTGTAGAGTAACTTCATGCATATGAGGACGGAGTCTATCTGTGCCGGAGTGTATTGCGGGCAGCATCACCTCGAGGCTGCTAAGGGGTAAGATGTTCATGGTTCCGATAGAAATGATCCCTTCCCTGCAAGCTTCGTTCAACCAACACCTCTCCCCAAAGCGATCATTGGCCCTAGCCCTCCCACATACCACTTGCGCAGAGGTCTTGTTTTGTCTTTCTACTCCACAGATACCTGGGACGGACCGTAGTCCCTGTTTTGATACAGCGAATAATCCTCAGAAGCTGTTTCTTTTTTACAACTTTCGCTTCAGCGCCCTGAGTTCACATTATAATCTGTAGTTATTTTATTGAAAACAATGTACTTAGGATCTCACTATGAATCAGTAATATTTTTAGTAGCTGTGTAATTTTCAAATAGGTACCAATTCTACTAATTATTTTAATCTGTTAACAGTTTAAAAGCATTGTATTAACTGAGTTGTTATCTAGCACCAACGAAATTTTACAGCAAAATGACACAAGTTATGTATTCGCTATGGAGTTACCTAACTTTCGCTTTACAGTTGGGACATTTTCTGAAATGTGTTCGATTTATTTGCAACGTCCGGAGATCTGACCGTATCACACCTTTACTAAATATGCTGTCCTGGGTCCGTCTCTAAGAGCGAAGAACTATCCACTCTCTCACGTTACTCTTCAATATTCTTCAGAACTCTAACCCTAGCTACTTAGCTCCTCGTTTGCAATATTTGTCCTCATATCTCGAAATAGATACTCGCTCACAACACCATATCACACTCTCCATTCCTAAACACAGAACATCCTTCTACACTTCATCTTTCACCGTCTCTGCAAGCTCGTCTGTGGAACTCTCTACCACAACATGTCAGAAACTGTCGGACATTATCCAGTTTCAAAAATAAATTAAAATTGCACTTTTTCAATTAAGGTTCCTTTCAATTATAAACTCTTTTCTCTGCGATAGTTTTGTAAAAAAAAATATATATTTCTTTTGCTTCCTTTCCCCTTTTGTTGTTCTCTTGATCACCAGATGAATTTATTATCATACACATTTTATTGTGAATTCTAACATCCTGGAATAGATTTGAGGAAGATTAGAGGACTCGATTCGAGGAATTCAGGATAATACTTAGGCCAAAACTTGATCAAGACTAAGCTAACCTTCAGAAATTCCCATTTCATTTTTGAATAAAATAAATTATGGAGTAACACCTCGCCTCGATTATACATGTCCTAGATAATCCCTATTATCATGCCATGTGGATAGTGTCTTCGAAACAGCTGTTTGTCCTCGATCTCTCTCTGGTAAGCTTAAATCTCAACTTAACCTACATAATTTAAGATATTTCGCATATTCATCTCCGACACACCCGTTTCATATACACAAAAAAGGCTTTGAGACGTCTTGTTTTCGGCTGTCCTCACCCCATTATTGCACTATTAACGAAATATAACCATCCCAGCGTTTATGAGAGAGTTGTTATCTTAATATAACCCTCATAAAAAAACTTCCCTCCCCGCTAGCGATCAAGCCATCGTTAAAGTCCATTACATAAAATATTGACTACTCCCATTAAAGTTCGAAGTGTCATTCTTCGAATACATTACATAAAGAACTGCTTACTTCCGCAAATTATCATCGGGCTGGTTAGCGTAGTCGGTATAGCGGTGACCTGTGCTCGAGATTGCGGGTTCGATCCCGTCCAGGTTGATGTCATTTAGGTCTAAGTGTGTTGAAATGCGACAGGATCATGGCAGTAGATTTACTGGCATGTAAAAGAACCCCTGGGGGACAAACTTCCGGCACACCGGGGACGCTGATATAACCTCTGAAGTTGCGAGCGTCGTTAAATAAACCATATTTTTTTTTCCCTCAAATTATCAAAACATCGTCCATCGAGTCAGTTATGTAAAGAACTTGCTATTCCACTAGGCTTCAAACTGTTGCTCTCCGATGCCGTATGAGTTATAAAAGACGGCCCCTCTTCAGGAATAAAAACTGTCGGTTACCAATATAAAAAACTCCCCATCTTCACCATTCGCGTCCGTTAAATGAAGGACTGTCCTTATCCGATAAGAATCCATCTTTCGCTCTCCAAGTCTGTTTTATGAACGACTGCATATCTCCGAAAAGAATGAAACTTTCGTTCTTACGAATCCTTTAAATAAAGGACTTTCTATATCCGAAACGATCTAACTCTGCCTCTGTAAGCCTTTTATACGAATGACTATTTATTTCCGCCAAGAATGAAACCTTCGTCCTTCGAGTCTGTTGAATAAAGGACTGACTTTCAATATAAGAAACTTAATATCAAGCTTGTATTACCTCTCTGTAATTATGCATGTATTGTGCGTCTGTTTCGCGTTCATGTCAAAGCATACCTGAATAATATTATTTCTTTCAAATATATTGTAACCATCCCCCAGGGATTGCAATAAACTCTTCCTACAATGTTATGTATAATGCGGACTCCTCTTGTGCATAAGAATGGAGTCACATTGTGGAGTTTATCGCATGTGATACAGTTCCGTGGCAACCGAAGTTGAATGATTTCTAATTTCCAGTCCTTACTTACAAATGGCTTTTAGAGAGCCCTCACATAAGCCCAACCTATCTTGAGCAAGATTAATTCAGTCCTTATCATCATATCCCACCTCCCACAAATCCATCTACGTCTGGTACTTCGCAATAGTAATATGCGTTACAAGAGCGGTATGTTGAAGTTTTCATGTTCGAGGAAAAGTTTGATAAAGCGAAACGTAGTTGAGCTTTTTTAATTTCCGACAATTGAAAAAAAAAAAAAAAAAAACATACCGCTCGTGTATCGTACATTATTTTGTGCGAAGATCGTTTATTACATACCTGAAAGAGGAATTTCTAATTAGTTGCAATGAAATCTCCATCTTGGTTTCTGTTCAACGACGGCAATTTTGGAAAACAAAAATATCTATCTTCAACATTGTTGCTTTAAAATGTTTTGTGTGTTTACTATACTCCAGCAGGCCGTGATATACGTCTGTCTTTTTTTCCCCCCAGTCTATAAATGCGAACTTAAAACAAACGGCTTCCTTAACGTTACATGCATCACGAAATGCAGTAACTTTAGTGGAGTTGTAGAGTTTACTTAATTTTTGCAAATATTTAAAAACAATAATTAATAGTGCAATTTAGGTGAAATTGCAGTGGTAAGTTTCCAATTTATAATTATTACTATATTGAACGTCTCTAAAAATAATATGTTAAAAGCCTAAAGCAGTAAAATCAATATGTCACTTAAGCGGTAAGAAGAGGGAAATTGTTATGTGTGTTCGGTTGGGAATACTGAATGTGGAATTTTAGACTTACCGCGGGTTGGTTTTGTGCGGAAACCAAACAAATACACACGATCTCGCACAAAGGTATTTTTCCCTCAATTCTCCCAACTAACACTCTAGCCTATATGCATTTCTGGATTCGTCCCGATACTTTTCGATTGCAGCGATATTTTGCTACTTAATTAACTTATTGTTCCCAGAACATGAATTTCACCAGCAATCGAAAAGTATTGGAAATAAATTTGACTAAGGAACAAAAAGAAAAGTTTTCTTACCAGGCAGGATTCGAACCACGAAAGTCTTATAGTATAGAATTCTTTAGTTGGCAGAGAAATTTAGACAGAGAAAGATATAGTTCTTACCTCTCACTCACTCCGTGGCTGACCGGTCTTCTGCGGGGGGGATGGTGGCAAGAGACAGAAACCCACCATGAAATTATCTGTATATGCAGTGGCGGATTCTTCTACTTTCATGTTGTCACTATCAGAGTCCAAACTTATTACGAAACGATCCACCGCCTTGTCAATCATTCCATCCTTTTGCCAATAAAAATCCTCTTCTCTTTTAACATGTTCACACGCATTTTTCCAATTCTCTGGCGTGATCTTGGACAACGCTTAACTAATTTTATAACTTCACTGGATTTGAAAGATACATTGTGTTTAGGGACATCATTTTTCACCTGTGCCCAGATGAACTCAATGACACTAAAGTTGCAGTGGTATGATAGCAGTCGTACTACGGTATGCCGGTGTGGTTCACTTTGAGCTAAGGTATCCAGTTCGTACCTTACCATTTAATTTTATTATGTCATACAGTACGATTTTTGTCGCCTTTGGGTCATACTCTATGTTGTTCTGTCGTAACCAAGATTGCATGTCTGATTTAGAAGATGCAGAAGTGGGAGCTTTATTTAACTGTACAGAATGGTAAGAGGCGTTGTCCATTACTATAATGCTGTTTTGTGGAATGTTCGCAAGGAGTTTGTTTTCGAACCAATGTTTGGAATTAACGGCGTTCATTTCCTCATAGGGATCGTTGGTAGATTTTGACTTAAAACTGTGATAGGCTCCTAGTATAAATTCAGAGGAAGATCCAGCACGCACAATAATAAGTAGTCCCCCTTTTCCTAAGGGCACGTTCACTATCGTCACAAACCCAAATTTTTCTCTTCGTGTAATTAATTTTTATCCATGTTTCGTCTAGGTAAACGATAGGGCGGCCGGTTATTCTTAAGTCGCGCATCCTCCTCAAGAAATGGAATCGCTTAGCAATTATGTTGGGTTTCTCTAGCAGAAGCTTCCATCCGAAGTTATTCTTAGCGTAACGGAAATTAAGTTTTTTTTGTAATTCCCATACCGATCATTTGCTGCCAGAAAATAACCCAAACTTATCGAGAGCATCAGGAATATCTTCCACACTCGGAATGAAATCAGCTTTATACAAGGAGTAAATCTGCCTCTTCATGGCGGCCGCAGTGAACGAGTCTGTATTGGTTTTCGTGGGAGTTCTTTGCGGCCACTTTTTGCCCGGAGTTGACACTTTTCATTCTGATTCATCTGCTTCTCTCTTTTCATTTAGAATACGGTAAACAGTGCGTTCAGATACTCCACATGCAGCAGCAGTTCGCTTCGCTACTTCGACTACTCTTATTGTAGGATTTCCGACTTTCAAGGCATCATACTCCTCTACGAAAAACTTATGTACATTGCACACTATATCCCTGGAGTCAGACTGCAGTTTCTTTCCTCTTATTCCTAGACCAAGAATCACGAACACTAGGACAAGTAGACCTAATATAAAGCACAACACTTCTAACATTTTAATAATTATAAAATTATTATAGGCACCTTCTCAAACTGCACTGAAAAATGTCGCTAACACATAGTTGTAATAAAATCCACCACTGACAACCTTTCCAGATGTGCTGATGAGGGAGAGGGAGGAAAGAAAGAGGAAGTGCTGTTACACAAGTGTCTGTGTCATAGGATTAGTTCAACTCACCCTCCCTGACCCTTCCCAAGACATCAGGTAGCTCTGCCAACATAGACCTTCTCAAGTATAGTTACCAGTCTATCGTGCTCTGGAGTGATCAAGGCTCTGAAATCAGCCACAAGGGTCAGTCCGGTTTTTTTGCCACTACTGTAGGCACATGTTTAAAATTCAATGATTTTCTCGAAAAATATCAGAAATACAGCAAAATGGTACTTGGCTGTTTTATTGCTCTTTTCTAGAGAGATCATCCACCAAAATCAATGACATTTCGAAAGTACTATCGCCTCTGACTCAAAGGTAAATAGAGAAACGAATAAAAATAAATCCATAAATGAACAGATAAACAAGCAGGTAAGTAAATTAGAAAAAAAAACGCGGTTCGCGAATGACAACTAGGCACGTCCCAGCTGTTAAAACTTAGTTTACACGTCTCAATTTTCACTTGTAAGGAGTAGAATGCTTAAGCGAAATAAATTAGAAATGAGGACCATTAGCGCTGGCGGTGATGCGGAGCAGCCCTTCTGCTTCTGTCAGCGAGATGCGCAGGGTGGAGATAGATCTGAGGACCTGATAAATTCAGTACTCCAGCTTGAATGGCGGAGTCAGCTTGTTTAGGAGCGTTGCCAGCCCGGAGTCCGTCGTTCAGACCCATTTACCAGCACTCCACCCAGAACGGAACACGTAGCATGTATCACAGTGATTTAGGCAAGCCTGTATGCACAGCTGGGATAAATGCTTTGGAATAGGAATTACCCTGGAACTCGTGTACAACAGTTGTGTTATCGTGTTTACGGCCCACTTATATTGAAAGAAGACTATAAATACATTAGGCCAGAACAGTGTTGATAATCATAGAAATTACAGCCGTAAATTGCTTTGTTCAGTTTTCAGCAGTTCGCTATGATCGCCGATTTTTAACTCTGAAATCATTATCTCTTAACTGAAGATTCAAACTCGACTAAAATTTGATTTTTCGTTACACAAAATACATAGAAAGTTTGATGGCGCTACAAAATAATTCAACTTCGAACTTCGCACGGAAATACACGTTCTCATCAATCCTGATACTGAAAAAGTTGTTTGCCATGCCATTTGTATATTTGTCCATCAGTCCGTCCATCATAGCGTTTACTCCAAAGTTATTAAATGGATCTTTTTAAATTCAGTTTTTTTTGGGGGGGAATAGGCCTAATGTATATGAAATATGAACACTCAAATAAAAATCAATGTCATGGACGTGACACATAATTTCTCATTATATATTTTAAGATTTCTCTTATTATTCGGTTGAGAAGCTTTTGTCATCTAGTCTGCTGTCAAAAAATCCGAAAGTTACAATTTATAAAACAGTTATATTACCAGTTGTTCTGTATGGTTGTGAGACTTGGACTCTCACTTTGAGAAAGAAACAGAGATTAAGGCTGTTTGAGAATAAGGTTCTTAGGAAAATATTTGAGGCTAAGAATGGAGAAAGTTGCACAACGCAGAACTGCACGCATTGTATTCTTCACCTGACATAAATAGGAACATGAAATCCAGACGTTTGAGATGGGCAGGGCATGTAGCACGTATGGGCAAATCCAGAAATGCATATAGACTGTTAGTTGGGAGACCGGAGAGAAAAATACCTTTGGGGAGGCCGAGACATAGATGGGAGGATAATATTAAATGGATTTGAGGAAGTTGGGATATGATGATAGAGACTGGATTAATCTTGCACAGGATAGGGACCGATGGCGGGCTTATGTAATGGCGGCAATGAACCTGCGGTTTCCTTAAAAGCCATTTGCAAGTAAGTATGTTTTAAGATTTAATTTCTTTAGTAAATCATGGATGGCGTTTTGTAGTTCATTCTTTCTTGAATTACAATTGCAAAAGGAATAGTTAAATGGATTGATTTAATATGTAATCAGAGATAAAGGGAAACTTTCATTTTGTAACAAGCGAATTCGTTATTCGAGGTTAGATTCGAGCGTGGGTTCGATTCCAGCTTAAATCGATTATCTGAATGTTAGAGATTTTCCGAAACTGTAATGCCAATGTCATGATATCTCATAGCGAACCCTTAGACGTCTTGTTCTTGAACAGTGTTGTATTTTGTAGCTCTAAAATTAACGTTTTGTTGTTTTCTTCCGCAGGCGTACTAGAATCAGTAAATTAAATTTAATATCATATCGCACCATCCGTAAAATACTGTCGTACTATATTGAAAATAACGTTTTACTGTCGTAATTTTTTTCCAACACTTGTTTTTTACTGGTTGGAGTTATGAAATTTTAATAATAAAATAGTTATCAACAGTTTTGGTTGAAGGAATAGTTCAATGGATTGATTTAATATGCAATAAAAGATAAAGAAAGACTTCCATTTTTTAACAAGCGGATTCGTTATCCGAGGTTAGATTCGAGCGTCGGTTCGAACCCAGCTTAAATCAATTATCTGGATGTTAGAGATTTTCCGATACTGTAATGCCAATGTCATGATATCTCATGGCGAACCCTTAGACTTCTTGTTCTTGAACAGTATTGTATTTTGTAGTTCTATAATTAACATTTTGTTGTTTTATTTTGCAGGCGTACTAGAATCAGTAAATTATTGATATCATATCGCACCACCAGTAAAATACTGTCGTATATCGAAAATCACGTTTTACTTTCGTAAATTTTTTCCAACACTAGTTTTACTGGTTGGAGGTATGAAATTTTAATATTAAAATAGTAAATTATCAACAGTTTTGATCGAAGGGCACATGACACACTTAAAAGCTATTTTCTTTTTGTAGAGCATTTAATGTGTGACTAGTAGCTTTATTATTTTATTATTGTTATTATTATCATCATAATTTAAAAGCTACTTCTATTTTGTATAATATACTTGGATAAATGAATTGAAATTAACGTTTTATTGTTACGTTGTACGAGTGTTTGTTCAGTTTAACAAAATTTCAGTACAACGAAAATAATTTCATTGTCTCCAGAATTTTGTTACATCGATATTTGACTATCTTTTTTATTATAGACCTACTTCTTAAAATAAGAGGCTGACCCAGCTTTTACTTTCTTATCAATTAAACGAGAGATCGCTAATCCAGGTTTCACTGTATATCGATTCATCAGTATTTAAATAGAACAATGACGTTTTGATGTAGAATAAGTCTTTCCCCTCACTGAGTACGGACTCCTGTTTCGGGATCCATGGTGAAACAAAAAGTGACCGAATTGCAAATGCTTAGGGTCTACTGTAACAAGACTATGAACAACAGTCGAATGTTAATGTTGTTTGTAGTTAGACCATGAACCAAAGTAGTAGGTAACTTGTGTGACGAATGCAGATGCCGCCACCTCCCCTCGCTAAGGGCATTTGAGCGCCAAATCTGCGTATAAAATTAGCCGTGTCGCTCTGCCTCTCTCAGTAATATCTCGACATCTAAAGTAGCCACAGACCTATGCTACCACTTGTTTCATTCGTAATCTCGAGTTCTCCAATATTAAAGTGACAATAGACACGTACGATACACTTTGAGTGAACCGTGGACAAAACTTTATGAGCTGGAAGTAATTTTGGAGTGGCGCTTCATATGAAGAGAAAATATACTGCATGCCTTTCATTAATTACTTCTCTTATGATAGACCCATATTCTCCATTTTTGTATATCGAATATTTAGGGTCGATTTCTAAAACACAGACGAAATCGTGGTTCCAAACCTCGGGTTTTAAACCGCGGTTGAAGTCTGAATCCTTATGCTATTTCTAAAACAAAGTCGAGACGCGGCTTGAGAAGAAACCGAGGTTCGTGGGTTTTATGTATGACAACGCAGCTTAGAATCGATTTTTATTCTTGTAAACAGTCGATATTAGAGAGAAATGAACATCGGGATTAATATTTTTATTGAATTGCAGGAAGTTGCATTCTTTTGTTCTCAGCTAAGGTATTGTTATATCTACTACTTTACAGAAATGTGTGTGTTTAAAATATTAGCATTACTTATTGTTAATATTAAATAGGGAACGGATTTTTAGGTACCAGAATGATATTGCTCAAATAATTAGCACAAATCGAGCGTTTATATCAGGCGTCCTCAACTGACCGTGGCGCTAGTTACGTGCAGCGCCTCGCCAGCTGTGTAGCGATGTCTGTGCAGGCGCACGGACATAGTTCGTTCTCTGTAGTACACAGTGGCGGAACAAAAATGTCAGAAGAAGGGATGTCCGATAGGCCATCCACGCCATTGAATTTGTTATTATGGGAAGAGTCATTTCTATTTGCTGAAAAGTCGGGAGTGCCCACGTGTTTGGTTTGTGGTAAAGTTCTGAATAACAGAAGGAATTTCAACCTACAACGATATTATTCGTCCTGTCACTCAAATGATTATGAAAAATATAAGGGAGAACGAACCACTCTCATCCAAAAATTACTAATAACTAATGTGTATAATAATAATAATAATAATAATAATAATAATAATAATAATAATAATAAACTAAACATTACCGGTACGCATTCTTTCCCTAACTCTAACGGTACAAAAGTAACTAATTTTTGCAATTCATTATCTTAAAGTAAGCTCATTTGGCATTTACTATGCTTCTAGAATGGAAAAATGTTTGATAGTTATACTGTACAGGAAAACAATTCTCTTATATATGCTGTAGTTTGATGATAATAAGTATTGAATATAGTTAATTAATTTTTATTAGTTGTACATATTTGTGGCCTTTATTTTCATGTATTAATTTAGTTTGCGGTTGTTGAAAGAAGGAATAATTTATGTTAAACATAAAATTGAAGAAACTGTTTCTAGCTTTAGGAACAAAATGGGTCGTTAACATCAGTATATTATTTGGCTGATTTCAGCATATTTAATGTGCTCTGTTTGTTTACCAATTTGCCAGAAGAAATTAATGATTACATGTTTCAAATTCTTTAAGTTATAGGATAAATTTTACTACGTATATTTCAAATAGAAACTCATGGAATGGTGCATAACCAATAGGCTAAAAGAGTATACGGGATACGAACAACGCTTGAATGACTGTATTGGTAGACCGCCACTGAGCCGGTTTCAACTATCATCCCCTCCCCTCTCCTGCACAGCAACTGATTCACGTGTAGACTTGTGCACTGTGCAGCTCCAGCCAGCACGACTGTGCGATCGGTTGACGACGCCTGGTTTATATTGTAGTTTATAATTTGTTCATAACTACTACCAACATTAACTACATGAAAACCCGGTGCTAAGGGATTAATAACCTAAATATTAACTGGATTAAAATTTCAATTGAAACCAAAATATAGTATGGTTCTATTTTCACATATAATAGGCTCGTCCACACCTGTGGAGTAACGGTCAGCGCGTCTGGCTGCGAAACCAGGTGGCCCGGGTTCGAATCCCGGTTGGGGCAAGTTACCTGGTTGAGGTTTTTTCCGGGGTTTTCCCTCAACCCAATACGAGCAAATGCTGAGTAAATTTCGGTGCTTGACCCCGGACTCATTTCACCAGCATTATCACCTTCATATCATTCAGACGCTAAATAACCTAGATGTTGATACAGCGTCGTAAAATAACCCAATAAAATAAAATATAATAGGCTAGTACTACGTGCAAAACTCCTATAGCATAAAACTTAAAATAAGAAGACAATATCACATTTGAATCATATTCTTGTAGGTCCACATCAATTTTGAGTATTAAATAAAATGTCCAAAATTACTGTAGAGACTAAGAATTAAGTTATGTCGTCTTACAGGCATAAAGGTATAATTAATATAAAATATTATATCTTACTTCCCTGAAAGCAAGAAAGTGTAAAAAAATTGTCAACCCGCCGCCTCTTGCATTTCGTTGCAGATTATTATTTTTAGCATTCTTGCTAAATTTTGCGTTGATTGCTTCGAAAATCGAAATATCCGTCTGAAATTACCGTCGTTATATAGTTACAAAGGATTATTCCTGTCTGTCATCACTCTAATCCGGGGATTTAATACTCGTAGAGACAAATTTTCCTTTGATAATCATCCAGCTGATCTACTACCTCCATCTTGTATACATCTTGTATCTTGTATACATGGTTTTAAACCTACCCCAGCCGTGGTCTCTGATTCAGACCATGGTTTCGTGCTATAACTCGGAAAAATGAAAAACACCTCGTTTTATAAATCAAAACACGGTTTAAAGTCATGGCCGTGGTCTAGACGTCGTTTTAGAAATCGACCCTTAATGTAGTCTCATTCTCGAAACTGGGTGAATATTCTACGTGCCAGTGTAGCGCAGAATTTCTGGTGAGAAACTATAATCGACGTCTGGATCACGAGTAAAGCAAACGAAGGTCTGATGCTCCTCGTGTCCCGCGGACACTCGATCTTCTTCTGTTTGACATAGCGGAGAGGGATCATATGGTTGCTAGGAGATGGAATTTGGACATCTCACATGAGTACTTGGACCAGACCCAAGCCCTATTTTTGTAAGATATACTGGGAATTATGGGCTACTCCGAGCACAGCACTGCACAACGCATAATTGAATTTATGAGACCGTACACCCTCCGCCCCTCCCCTCCCCTCCCTCCCTCCCTGCTCCCCCCAGGCGGATTCTGCTTCACACTTCTTTATGAAGCAAGTAACAAAATTACAAACTGGCAAACCCGTCAATGAAACAATGCATTTTAATTAATACAGCGGAAAGCTCTTCAAAACTTATCACAATGCACGTGAAAACGTTATTACACTGGGCTTCTCGGTGCTACAGTGTATCCATGTACTGTATAATATACATTTGTTTCTGAAATATAAGCCATTCACAATAATTGATGTCTAGGTATAATACAGGGTTATTCAAAGTCAAGAAAGATTTGAAGTCCTCTGTTAAGGAGTAAGTTTTAAGGAAAACACTAATACTTTTGTTCATAAAAGAATGGTTTATTGAGGTGTAAAACAATTTCAAAACATTCAGGTATGGTCGTCATTTTTCTACTCTAAAGTAAGTGTATTTGTCTAATCTTTCTTTTCTTCTTTCTGTCTATCTTTCCAGCGTTCCTACCTTTCTTCTTCTTTCTTTCCTTCCTTCTTTCTATCTTTCTTTTCTTTCTTTCCTTCCTTTTTTCTTTCTCTCCTTCCTTCTTTCTGTCTTTCCAGCGTTCTTTCTTTCTTTCCTTCTTTCTATCTTTATTTTTTTTCTTTCTTTCCTTCTTCCTTTCTTTGTTTGTTTTTTTCTTTCTGTCTTTCTATCTTTCCAGCGTTCTTTCTTTCTTTCCTTCTATCTTTCTTTTCCTTTCTTTCCTTCTTCCTTTCTTTGTTTCTTTTCTTCTTTCTTTCTATCTTTCCAGCGTTCCTTCTTTACTTCCTTTCTTCCTTCTTTCTTGCTCTTTTTCTTTCCTTCTTTATTTCTTCCTTTCTTTCTTTCTTTTTATCTTTCTTTCTCTTTTTTCCTTCCTTCTTTCTATCTTTCTTTTTCCTGCCTTTCTTTCCTTTCTTCTTCTTTCTAAATTTCCAGCATTCCTTCCTTCTTCCTTTCCTTCCTTTTTTCTTTCTCTCCTTCCTTCTTTCTGTCTTTCCAGCGTTCTTTCTTTCTTTCCTTCTTTCTATCTTTCTTTTCCTTTCTTTCCTTCCTTCTTCGTTTCTTTGTTTCTTTCCTTCTTTCTTTCTATCTTTCCAGCGTTCTTTCTTTCTTTCTTTCTTTCTTTCTTTCCTTCTTTCTATCTTTCTTGTCCTTCCTTTCTTTCTTTCCTTCCTTTCTTTGTTTCTTTCTTCTTTCTTTCTATCTTTCTTTCCCTTTCTTTCTTTCCTTCCTTTCTTTGTTTCTTTCTTCTTTCTTTCTGTCTTTCCAGCGTTCCTTCTTTCCTTCCTTCCTTCTTTCTTGCTCTCTTTCTTTCCTTCTTTATTTCTTCCTTTCTTTGTTCTCTCTTTTCTTCCTTCTTATCTTTCTTTCATTCCCTTTCTTTCCTTCCTTCTTTCTATCTTTCTTTTTCCTGCCTTTCTTTCCTTCCTTCCTTCTTTCTTTCTATATTTCCAGCTTTTCTTCCTTCTTCCTTTCCTTCCTTTTTCTTTCTTTCCTTCTTTCTCTTCATCTTTCCAGCGTTCTTCTTTTCATGTATTTATTTATTTATTTATGTATTTATTTGCTTATCAATTTATTTTGGTAGAGTTAAAGCTATGATAGACCTACTTTCTCTTCTACACTGCTAGAGTCACATAGTCTATGCATACAAGTAATAATAACGATAATAATCAGTTACGTAATAGTTACTTCAGTGTATTTTGTACCTCAAACATTTTTTTTATTGCAGAGCGCATTTATGAAAAATACGTTTCTCGTGTATTTTTTTTTAAATTTTAGTGGGTTATTTAACGACGCTGTATCAACTACTAGGTTATTTAGCGTCGATGAGATTGGTGATAGCGAGATGATATTTGGCGAGATGAGGCCGAGGATTCGCCATAGATAACCTTGCATTCACATTATGGTTGGGGAAAACCTCGGAAAAAACCCAACCAGGTAATCAGCCCAAGTGGCCTTCTCGTGTATGACTGCAATCAAAACAAAAGCGAGAAATGTCCTTAAACATTGAAAATATCAATGTGTGTGTATGTGTGTATCGAACACACAGTTCAGATTAATTTAGAAGCTACTTTCTGAAAAAAAAGAAAAAAAAAAGGTAGGTACATTTATGGCATTAATTATTTTTCGCTTTATAACCTCTGAAACATTTTTTAAATTTTATGCTTATGTTTCTAAATACAATACGAATGTATGTTCTTAAACATTTATGAACCCAATTATATCGTTGAAATTGGCATGGTTCATAAAATTGATGACTAGGCTTCGTATTTCAGCTATCTAAAGACTGAAGTTAAAGACGCATTGGATATATATAGTACGCCGAACACAGGTAATGCAACGGATAAGGATATAAACAAACAAGTCGTCGTTGCGTGTTCGTGAGTACAGTCAACTCCAGACATTCTGAAGCTATACTAGTTAACACATGCTTGAGCCGTGATGTTGATTTTCGTCGTGACCTTTGCAGTGAATAATAACGTGCATTCGTAAGTTACGGAACTTGAACATATGCAGATGTCACTTGTAATGATTTTATATTGCAAGAAATTCTTTCAATAGCACATGGCGTTATTGGTGCATGAAATAATGATGCAATACAAGATATTTCTATTGTCTGATATTTTTTCGTGTTTCATTAGGATATTGCATCTCGCTCATCACTGAAAACCCACTAATTTTGTAATGTACTTTTCCAGAAATTCCCTAAAATGTACATTATGTAATTTCTTAATTGGATGTTGGCACTAATCATGGTAGGCTACACAAATCCATGCTAAACGTCGAGTTAATATCTTCATAATTTTCAGATTGTGATGGTACTGGTTCTTTTGGATTACGTTCAACACACTTTCTGTGCCTTTTGGTATTGCAGTCTCTTTTCAATGCACTGTTTTTTGTCAGTTTTACGGTTATTTAACGAAATTTATATGCAATGTTGTCTATATTGACAGTGAAAATATTAGTTCAAATATTCTCAACTATGCCCTGCATTTTTACACGCTTGAGCGTCTTACCTAAGGCATTTTACCTCGCCAATGAACCTTCAATCAGTCACAAAGACATATTATTTAAATAATACGACTAGTAAGAGCAGTGATCGATAAGACTACTCACTATGACTTTCTAGAGGAAGAGGACAGAGGATGCTTAACTATTTTGTATACGAACGTACCTGTACCTGCGCTGTGACGTCACATATACTTCGGATCAGGCAACTTCATTCCAGTTTATAGGTAGCTGAAATACGGAGCCTATTGGTGACACTTTGTTTGCATTATCGAGTAGATGTCTGTTTCATACCGTCTACAACAAGAAATCGAATCTGTAATTGTCGTTTAATCGCACAATGTCGTTTGACGTGAATTCGTCTTTAAAATCAGACCGAGATATAGGGTACCAGGACGATAACGGTATTCTTTTGAATTTCTCCCGGAAAATGCTAAGAAATTGATGTTTAAAATTTTGCAAATTTAATTGCATGTCCGCGAAAAGTAACAGCACTTGCAGTAGCATACGGCACACAGCTAAATTTCTATCAGTTCTTTAATACATTGGAATGAATCAAAATTTATCTTTGTCAAGTGATATCGATTAGAAATGAAGTTTCCTTAAATATCCGTCGATTTTATCTCTGGCTATTATGTTAATATCGTGACCTTGCAAACTGCTGCTCAAAGTACTTCACAGTCAGAAAGTAGATCATTATATTCATTATGAAGGTCGTCAAGGAGAGTCTTATGACACACTTAACATTTTGCAACAACATCCACTTCTATGAATAAGAAATCTTCCCATTCAGCTTTGAATGATAAATCGAAGATCTCCGTTTAGTACCGCTTGTACTTGGCGGAGACATCGTTGTAAGGTATACTGATGTTATGTTCCAAGTCCAGCACTGACTATGTATGAACTCTCAAGCAAGCGGCATGACGTCATAATCCTCTGCGTCGGCCTGGTTGGCGCAGTTGGTATAGCGCTGGCCTTGTATGCCCGAGGTTGCGGGTTCGATCCCGGGCCAGGTCGATGGCATTTATATGTGCTTAAATCCGACAGGCTCATGTCAGTAGATTTGCTAGCATGTAAAAGAACTCCTGCGGGACAAAATTCCGACACACCGGCGGCACTGATATAACCTCTGCAGTTGCGAGCGTCGTTAAATAAAACATAACATTTACATTTCTAACAACAACATTTTAATCCTCTGTCAGTGGGATGCGCTCGCTGCATTAAGGTTACTCTTTGCCAATAAACACGATTCTGCACGGGACTGCTTTAGGGCATTACAAGACGTCTGTGGGAGAGAAGTCCTACCATACTGAACCATTGCAAGTTCGGTGGAAACGAGGTATTCGCTTTCAATCAAGACATCCGAAGAGCTTTAGATTGATCAGTGAGAGAAGTATCCATAAATGCTGCTGCAGATGAAGTTCGCCGTCTTCCAAGAATTTGGCAACGTATTTTTGACATGACAGAAGACTATATTTGAAGTACGTAACGTCAAAAGTAACCAAAATAAATTTAGTGTGTAACAGTAAATATGTTGTCATTACTTTACGAATGCCCCAGTATACAGTGTCCCGCTTAGAGGGATTGAGAAATAAGTGAAGATTTCAAGTGTAAATAATGGTTTATTAACATGACTTTCTACATAGCTTGATGTAAAGACTCTCCGAGTTTCGGAGAATGCTCAATGCAACTCGATGTGTGCACCTTTACTTGCTCTGCAGACATCTAAACGGTATTCAACCTCCCGCCAAGTGTTCTGTAGCATTTGTGGAGTCACTAGAGAAGCTGCATTTGTGATGCGTTGTCTCAGTTCCTCCAAAGTGTTAGTTTTGCCTCTTTGGTACAGAACATCCTTCATAAAGTCTCAGAAAGAAAGTCCAAGGAGATCAGATCGGGTGACCTGATTGACCAGGCAATGGGTCCTCTTCTTCCGATCCATCTATCCATGTACGACGAACACGGCATTGTACTCTCTTAACAGAATTTTATTTTGCTAGAGTCGATAGCAATTCGGAAGGCGGTAGTCTGCTAGCGTTTGCGTCGAGAGAGAGAGAGAGAGAGAGAGAGAGAGAGAGAGAGAGAGAGGAAGGAAGGCAGCGTACAACATTGCCACATCGTACTTCACACGCACGTGCAATACAAATAGCACAGGAGATAATTTAAATTATCAAAAGACAATAATGACCTTAGCCGTTGATTACTGTCAGTATGACACCAAACAAACCCTCGTTCCTTCACTAACAATATTCTTTGCACGTTTCTCAATCCCACACCACATGTTTCTGGTCGTTTCTTGCGCGTTGGCAACGTTGCAGTCAGCATCAAGATGGTCGGCAGCGTTCTGCTCGTCAACGTTTTTAAAATAATTATACACCTTAAACACTATTTTCCGCGCCTGCCTGTGCAATACTTGTCTTTTACAGTCTCTTCTTCCATTTATTTATCTTACACACACACACACACACACACACACACACACACACACACACACACACACACACACACACACACACACACACACACACACACACACAGTAAATGTTAGTTTTACTTATTCAGTGTATTGAAACACACACACGTGAACAAACGAACTCTAGAAGTACTTGTTATAGACTGATTCTTATTGGTTCTACAGTACAAGTTTGTGACGTCACATACCAGAAATGCTACGGCGTATGTAGCAGCTGACCGCCTTCCGAAATGCCGTTTAGTCTAGCCATAGCACATACTGAACGTTCTGTTGTGATGTACACATGCTGACCGTGGCGTGTTCTCCTACAAAATGGCGCCACGCTTGTTATAGCAACAAACTAACAAAAGTTACGCATGCAGCTGTTTTCAGACTTTGTTGCGTAAACTTGGAGAGTTTCTCTATATTGTCAGATATCTTTATCTGGTTTTAAGTTGTGAGCATTTATTTATTTCCCTCTAAGCGGGACACGGTGTATATGAAATAAATTGGTAATACCGACACTTAGTAACAAATTAGTGGAAATAGTGTGTAAGTGGTTGGACATAATATCAGAATGATAGGCAGTCATGTTCCATCACTTTATGGATGACGCCTGTTCCTCTCTCTCCTAACAACTCAACTTTTGGACAAGTGTAAAGGGACGGTTAGGCGAGGGAAATGCAGAAACAAATTTGCAAGAAGACACTTAATGCTAGAAATACGAACTTGAATCGTCGGCTCCAGCGCAATAGCACGCAAATCACAACTTATAGATTGTTCAAGAAAAGGCCTGGCAATGCCATGGCGAATCCTCGCCATCACCAATTTCACCGGCGCTAGACACCTCGTAATTGATACAACGCCATTAAGTAACAGTTAAAATGAGGGGAAAGGTAAAGTTGGAATGGAGAGTGCTGATAGGATGAAATTTGTAATGTTGAGGGGAAGCGATAGAACCCTGGGGAAAACCCTCATCACTCGATGTTCAGCACCACCACCATATCACTCCAGTCAGTCGGTGCAGGGGATGATGAGCCGCACTGAGCTATCGGACGGGCAATTAGACAGCATTAGGAATCGAGCTGCTCTCGTGACTGAAACGAAAATGAATTCCTAATTGAAAGTGACACTTCTGGCGACAAGTATTTGACAACGACCGCACAATACATCTCACTTTAGTTCATGTAACATCGCTGTTGTTTTTCCTGTTCACCACACTCCACAAATTGCGTGCAGATCACCTAAATCAAACGTATCACGTATTCACCGACGACTTATCTTCCATAGAGTGGTGACGAAGAAGGTAATTACGACGTTTCGGAGATAGACTATAACTATTATAGAGGATTCCACGTTAAGAAAATAGCATCGAACATATGGGAGCTGTTCCATCAACTATTTATAAGTATTTTTCTTGAGAACTGGGAATTAATTAGTTCCCTTTAATTCATAGAACACGATTTAATTGAGAACTTGAGCGATTCCATGTGCTAAAATTGTGTTACACCTCTAAAATTACCATATATTTAATTTACGAATAACGGGGTAACAGCTAAATTGATAGAATAGCCTTTCGCTTTCTGCCAAACATCTCCGCTGAGAAATCTAACAGACAAGTAGGGTGGTACAGTTGAGGCTAAGATTTCACACTGTCTGCGCTTATTATAACATAAACTACACAAAATTTAATTGTCAGCATAACATCTTAGGTTCTTGTTTGATTATAGTGTGAAGTTAATAACGGAAAATGTGTGCTGTACATAATCCTAAATTTGTATTATAAGCACTTCTTAACGTCTGATAACGGAAAACGTGTGCTGCACATAATCTTAATTTTGTATTACAAGCACTGCTTAACATTTAATAACGGAAAACGTGTGCTGCACATAATCTTAATTTTATATTACAAGCACTGCTTAACATTTAATAACGGAAAACGTGTGCTGCACATAATCTTAATTTTGTATTACAAGCACTGCTTAACATTTAATAACGGAAAACGTGTGCTGCACATAATCTTAATTTTGTATTACAAGCACTGCTTAACATTTAATAACGGAAAACGTGTGCTGCACATAATCTTAATTTTGTATTACAAGAACTGCTTAACATTTAATAACGGAAAACGTGTGCTGCACATAATCTTAATTTTGTATTACAAGCACTGCTTAACATTTAATAACGGAAAACGTGTGCTGCACATAATCTTAATTTTGTATTACAAGCACTGCTTAACATTTAATAACGGAAAACGTGTGCTGCACATAATCTTAATTTTGTATTACAAGCACTGCTTAACATTTAATAACGGAAAACGTGTGCTGCACATAATCTTAATTTTGTATTACAAGCGCTGCTTAACATTTAATAACGGAAAACGTGGGCTATGTATTATAAGCACTTCTTAACCCAATAAAATAACTGTATTGATGTTTGACAGAATTTATTATTATTATTATTATTATTATTATTATTATTATTATTATTATTATTATTGATACTATTATTTGTAATTGCAGTAACTTTTTTGGTGCCTAAAATTGTATTTTAATACCTACTTTCGATCATTATGGAGCCTAGTTGAGGTGTCTAAAAGTTGGTTATTGGCCTAAATGTCCGAAGTCAACTTATAATGTATATAAAATATAATGTATGTTTTTGCAGGCATCATTATGGCATTAATATATATATATATATATATATATATATATATATATATATATTATAATTTGAACGTACTCAACGTGCCGTACCTATGTTGTGCGATAAACTTGCTAGAACGCTGTACGTGTTAGAAAAAGAGTGAGACAGAGATACTATACCTCACTCTTTCTTCTAACAGAAGCATCTTGCGGCAACAGTGTACTAGCCAGACCCATAAGACCAATGCTTTTTTCTTAAGCTGGAATACTCTATAGGCAGATTTAGCTGTTGTAACGACTCCAACTTCAGACAAAATAATATCATATCCATAGTAAAGTCGCGATACTACCATTGTAGTTAAATCGACTATAAATGTAGTATAAAAAACAAGTAGAGTCTAATGTAATTCTGACCTATTGTGTGTAATCCAGAGAATGAAAGTTGACCCTTTTATTTGGATTTATATTAAACTATTTCACTTAGGGGCGTCTTTAGAATAATAGGCAAAACCAAACTATAAATCACAACATGGTAAGAATTTGAATTGTTGCCAAGCCGACAAACGCCCTTGAACTTCGGCGCGTACAACAGACTCACTCAGGGATTCAACGTTTTCTAACGTCCCTTGCGTCATATACGTAGGACCATGTACTAAGGCATTAATGACAATAGTGATGTAAATCGGCATTCTTAGCGATAATAATCAGAAGCTTATAGCGCGGATGCTCGTGTAAAGGGGGTTAAGTCAAATTGCAAGGTATGTAAACTTCTCTCCTTTGGTACTGAACAAAAACCCTTTGTCACAAAATATGGAGTACTGTAACTGCATCATGGATGGAAGAATGATTTAACCCCTTTAACACAAGAAAAACGTAATTGTGGAGAGTTGAAATTTGTACTTATCCCAGTTTAGCGAAATCATACTTAACCCCCTTTACACGAGCACCCGCGATAATTACCTGTATCTTTCAGAGCAACTACTGCCATATAAATCAGCCATATATTGAAAGTCTCTAAATACCGGCAATAAATTGTCAATACAATTCTTATATGCAGGAAGCAATATCTCTCTGAAATGATGTTCATTAAATATGAAGAAAGGTGCCTCAGAAAAATCCAAGCTACAACATGAAACAATGCAACTCCATGGTTTAGCAGTGCATTAAAAGAAGCTTGTGGGAGAGAATTCCTAAACTGTAGCCAGATGGAAAAAGCCTTTCGTAAAGGAAGAGATAACTATGGATGCAAACCTTCCGCTGGTAGACCAGTCGTTGCAAATTTCGATGTCCGCCTTGAGACTTTCCATTCATAGTGTTCTGCCAAAGAGCAGATCTTTCGCTGCAAACCCAGCATTCTCCAATCTTTTCTATTTTCTGTCTTCCTCGTAGTCTCCGCATATAATCCATATATCTTAATGTCCTCTATCGTCTGATATCTTCTTCTGCCCCGAACTCTTCTCCCGTTCACCATTCCTTCCAGTGAATCCTTCAGTAGGCAGTTCCTTCTCAGCCAGTGACCCAGCCAATTCCTTTTTCTCTTCCTGATCAGTTTCAGCATAATTTTTTCTTCGCCCACTCTTTCCAACACAGCTTCGTTTCTTATTCCGTCTGTCCATTTCACACGCTCCATTCTTCTCCATATCCACATTTCAAATGCTTCTAGTCGCTTCTCTTCACTTCGTCGTAATGTCCATGTTTCTACCCCATACAATGCTACACTCAACACAAAGCTCTTCACTAGTCTCTTCCTTAGTTATTTTTCCAGAAGTCCGCACAAGATGCTCTTTTTTTCTATTAAAAGCTTCCTTTGCTATCGCTTTCCTCCTTTTGACTTCTTGGCAGCAGCTCTCATGTTACCGCTTACACCCCAAGTATTTGAAGCTATCCACTTGCTCTACTGCCTCATTTAGAATTCGTACGTTTACCTTCTTTATTTTTCTTCTGACAACCATTGTCTTCGTCTTGTTTGCATTTATCTTCATCCCATACTGCTCACAGCTGCCATTTTTCTCCAGTAGCACATCCCTTAGTATAGTCTCTTCGTTTGCTGACAGCAAATCTTATGTACCTTATCTCTTTTTCTTCTACTATCACCCCCTTCCATGTTTTTAAAATAGTTCTTCACTAAATCCTCCAAGTAAATGTTGAACAGGGTAGGTGATAAAGGGCATCCTTGTCATACACCTCTCTCTATTTCAGTTCCTTCAGACATTTCCTTCTCCTATCCTGACTTTGACTCATTTCATACAAAGATAACTGAACATTCTCCTCTCTTTCCAATTATCCACACTAATTTTTTCTTCAGTATCCCCATTAGTTTATTCCAATACATTCTATTAAATACCTTTTCTAAGTACACAAATACTATACACTTCTTTATTTTTCTCTAAAAATTTTTCGCCGATTGCTCGTAGTAGCCCAATTGCATCTCTCGTACCTTTTCGCTTCATAAATGTTTTATTTCAAGGCAACAGACGCTGCACATATGTGGAACTAGAAGGAAGTTGGTACTGTAGCATTGTCTGTTCATACAATTTTAGAAAAGAAGATGAAAATACGGAAAGCCCGTGCGCGCTGGATTCCGCACAGTCTAACTTCAATACAGATGGAGACTGCAAGAGTGCATCTGGAGCTGTATGAACGTGAAGATAAAGTCTTTCTCCTTCGAATTATCACAATGGATAAGACACGGTTATGTTCGTATCTAGAACTACAGTCAAGTGAATGCTGACACTAGGACTACCGAGTCCAGGAATATGCCGCGCAATGCAGGAAAGTAATAATACTGTTACGATTACGAAGGCATAATTCTTGTGCATACTGTACAATGCAACACCGCTCCTGATGAATTGATTACCAAAACTAGTTTCGTTTAACACTTCCTTTCACTCATTAGAATATTAGGAGACTCACCCAAACATCTTGTATACATAATTATCCTAATTACAAAGAAAATATGAATAAATACACACTCACTATACATTACAGAATAAAATAAGAGTGCAGAAAAAACCCAACCACAAACTTCATGTGGTAATAAATGAAGTCACGATAATGAATTTCTAACCATTAACTCATGTCCGGAAATGTCACCTTCCATCACTGAAGGATGTCCAAATCGACGATACAGTGCCTCTTTAAATATATATGTACTTTGGTGGTTGAGACGTGAGGGCAATGCAGATACTAGACATGTTTTGAATACGACGTGTCTTGAATGCGACGAATCAAGTGGTGAAGGGGAGGGACTTCGAATGCTTTAATGCTTATAATAAACTTTTAATAACAAATACGAAAAGAAATATTGTAGCCAATAGGTTTCCTTTTCAGTTCACGTAATCTTCCATTGACACACATGTATTTCAGGATAAAACTAAAATATTCTTGTAAGTTTATAATGCAGTATTGTACCATGTGCAGTGTTATCAACTTCGAGACCTTTCAATGACAAAGAGTTAGATCTGAATATGAGTTTATTGTTGAAAGTAACTTCACTACATTTATCACTTCAGGAGTTTGTCGATCGAACTTTATTGCACCCTTTATAATAGCCAAAGTAACTGTTATTTAAACTGTGCTTATCCTTGCGGCGTCGCAACGGATAACCTAAGCCAGCGTTTCGCAAACTTTTTTGAAGTGGGGACCACTTTTTTAAGTCAGAATAGATCCGCAGACCATCTTACTCTTGTTCCCTTCGAGAGCAATTTTTTTCATTTTTGTAGGATATTTTAATACCAGTATATTTATATTTTAAAACAGAATTGATTAATTAAAATTAATTTAATTCATTTAATTTTATATTAGTATTAACTAATTAAGTTAATGTTAATGGAAACAATTCATTTTCGTTTTTTAATAAATGAAGGCTATTAGAGTTAATTTATTAACTAAACAAAATAAATAAATGATGGTGCTCAGATTAATGAGATGGATAAGCCTGCCGATTCTTGTACAGTTCTACTCGTATATTTGGATGTATGCTGGTAAGCTTAAGTCGGAGATCGTCACATACATCGAGTCGATTTCGGTGCTTTGTTTTTATTAGAAATAGTGATGAAAACCCTTTCTCTCAGAGATACAAAAAGCAAACTGAATTATAATCTATAAAGCACCATTGTACAGTTCACTATATTCTCTTTTCACTTGTGATGAGGTCCAGAAATTAACCATACCTTCCGCTTGAAATTTTATTTTAAGTCCGGTGTCATTCTAGAGTTCAATTAACTGTTCTCTTTCACTCAATGAAAGTTTGTTACAGTATTTTCAATATCGCAGTGTAAGGGATCACGAAACCATGAAAATTCGTCATATTTACTTGAAAAATAAGTTTCAAATTGTGACCTCTGAGTTTTCGAGATGCGAACATATGTCATTGCACAATTGTTTTCCAATAACGAAATCATTTTCAACCAAAAAAGACTCTAGGGTGGAAATAGTGAAACAAATTCTCTGTTTTATGGAACTCACCCACAAACCCCAAGTTTCCTCTCGAACATTGTTTTCTCATGTGCATGGAGAACAGTCAAAGAATTACCTTGTAGAGAGAGATTTAGTTCGTTTAGTTTTGAGAATACATCTGGAAGATATGCCAATGTACTTAGCCACATGTCATCAGCTGATGTGCAGGGAAAATATGGCGAGAAACACCACGTTCATAGTGGTTTAAATCCCTCTTTTGTTGCTGAGAGTAGAGAGGGAAGTCGGTAGACGGGTAGGGTAATAAATTTCATAAAATGTCAGTACTGGGAAAAAAAGTGAAAGGCGATTGCCATGTGTCATTTCTAAACTCTGAGATTTTCAGCTATAGTGTGATACGCAATTCGTATAAATTTTATTTTTTCTTCTGTACTTTTGAAGGACCACAAAGGCAGACCTCGAGGACCACAGGTGGTCCGCGGACCATAGTTTGAGAAACGCTGACTTAAGCCAAATCATCGGGGCAGCTTTCTCTTCTTTGTACATCTCATTATGAAACCATTAATATGAAATCAAATACTTTTAGACAGAAACATCAGAACTTAAAGTGGTCGTATCATATTACTTATCTTTGTAAGAGGTTCTGTAAAACAATTTATAAATTTAACCTTCTATGCTACTTATCCATTAGACTTCTGCGTAATGCTGATTTAGCCCTTTTTTCACCTTATATGTCATTAATGTTTGAGGAGGAATTATAAACGCTAATCTAAATTCACTAAATGCATTACAAAAGCGACCGAAAACGAGCATTGCTCATTCCGTCCTCAAATTTACAAAAAAGTATTATATTCACTCATTTTATATATATATATATATTTTATGCTATTCTATTCTAATTGTATTTTATATTTATCGTACCTTGTAATTTTGTAACTCATTGTATTTCATCTGTATTCCAATAAACTTTTAACAAAAGTAAGTTTCTAGACTTCTTACTTTAGTACTCCTATTAGTGGACGTAGGGTATTCACAGGTTATGAATGCATAATATCGATGGTGTTGAACAGCTACCTAGTATGTAAAAAAATGAACAAAGTAAAATTACACTTTATTTCTATCAAAGAAGTCTTCCCGAACCATCTGCAAGTCAAGGCATGGATACAAACTTCACAAGAAGATATTTAAATACTCTCTTATGTCACACATTTGTTCGTCATCAAGATATTACAATGTTTTCTTGTCCCTTCCGTAACATTGAATTTTTTGACGTATTAGGTTGCTGTTCAACACAATCGATATGACGAAGCTAAGGTAGTGACAAAATGTTTAAAATATCCTATAGTAGCTATTTTTAACACATATCTAATAGAATATGCCGAGAATCAATTCACGATCGTTCTAGACAATCCGTTAACCAGGGCTGACCTGTAATAAATGTTAGAACGATTTCATAAAGCTCTGTGAGGCAGTGAAGGTAGCGGAGGAGGCAGCAGGTGGCCGCAGGTTGCCCGGAGTTATTTATACCAGGCGGTGGCAGGTGAAGTGGACGAAAAGAAGGAATTCATTAGACAAAAGGGCGGATTAGAAAATAGAGCTGTAAGACTAGTCTAGATGTAGCGATATCTAGAAATGGGTCGATTACGAACTCAGGGACCAATTAAAAGACCTTCACTTAATAAACTTTACCATCAAAATTGACAGAAAATATCTCCCAAGACAAAAATAATCTAGTTTAAATTTTAAATGGTAATTTTGATACTAGAACTTCTTATTCTTCTTTAGTGGCTCATTTTACGACGGTTTGTCAATATTTTGGTTGTCTAAAGTCTGAATTATATGAAGGTGATAATGCCGACGAAATGAGTCCAAGATCCAGCGCAGAAAGTTACCCAGTATTTGCTCTTAATGGGTGAGAAAAAAAACCGGAAAAAACCACAACCAGGTAAACAGTGTGTATCTAATGCAGCGGTGACCAGAACTCAAGCTGCAGTGATTATATGCGACAGACAGCCTATGAAGTAAGAAGACCGATGAAAGGTACTTGGCAAGAAAACTACAATCAATGGTGGTTCCTGTACTAACATCTTGGTCAATCCCGCGGATAAAAATCTCAAGCTTTGCTATATCAGTAATGTCACTGCTGTCATCAAGAGCCAGTGAATAATATACGATTTTTCTTGCTTCTTTTTTAATCTTCCTCTTGAATATAATCAGGAATGTTCTAAATTCTTCTCTCGATACTTGGTCGAGAAATTCTAGTTTCTCAAAATTAAAAACTTCTTATGGACAAGTTATTTTAATCAATACTCTTTTGAGAAATTCTGTTCTGTTGAAGGACTTTGGAGCACGAGATATTTCAAACCCCATTAGGTAGCTGACTTCCTTACATTTCTTTGTCATCTTTCTCTTACTGGCTATGATTTAAAACATGCCAATTCCTGGCGTTTAACAGTTCGTTGGCACATAATAGTGAATCAGTTTTTCTACAATATTATTATTATTATTATTATTATTATTATTATTATTATTATTATTATTATTATATGAATAACCAATAAATAGTTACCCTCATCTAAAGATTAAGATGAAAACTGAGATAAAACCTAATACGGAGAAGATCTAAAAATATCAATATTCATGCACGTACAGAAGAATAATTATAGGAACACATACTTTGTCGTCAATAATAATAATAATAATAATAATAATAATAATAATAATAATAATAATACAACATTCAGCATGACAATTAATGTTTCTATATACTCGTAATTGAACCGTTGAGCAAAGTAAACTTATTACATTTTGTCCGACAGAACAAAAAATAAGTTCTCCTTCTCATTCTTTACGAAACCATCTCTTACTGATTGTAGAGACAGAGTTTGTAGAGCGGCATGATACCGCCACTGCTTGCCTTCAGTACGTGAATGAAACACACAGCAATGTACATGAAACTCCTCGTACCCGTTTGAATATCTGTGATTACACGATGTAATCACTACACCTGTTTTGGTCACCGCTGATCTAATGACTTTCCATTTCACTTGCGTGATTCGGGTTCCATATATTGCGGATAGATGGCAGGACTGTGACCCATTTTCAAGTTGCACACCACTTCGCCGGGCCACGTTATGAATGATGTGTATCTGTGAAGAGTTACGGATATGTCGTGTACTAGGGTGAGTGTATGTTTAAATGTTCGTGTAAATGTAGTGTAAGGAATGGGTGAGGATGATAGTGAGAAAGTGAGAAGGGAAAACGCGGTGCCGGCACGTAGCCTACTCTTGTCGAATAACACCAAGGGGGCCGCCAGGCTTAACGTCCCCATCGGACGGACGAATCACTATCAACAGTGAGATATACCTTCTCTTCATATGCACAGCGGAGAGATTTGGGATTTAACCCAGGCATATCGGTGCACAATCTAGTGATTAGAATTTGTGCACCGCCATATCTCCTAGTCCCGAGGTATAAATTTTACATGAAAATCTCTGACCCAGCCGGGGATCGAACCCGGGCTGGCTAGTCTGAAGACAGACCCAGGTAAATTGTCCCAACGAGAATTTAAACCTGGGCTCGTTCTTTTTCACGGTCAGGCACGCTAACTCTTACTCTACAGCGGTGAACTTGTATTCCTATTTAGATGTGTGTTAATTGTTTGGGTTTAAACACCTTTCTGATCGAAATAAATGTTTTATGCGCAAGTTTATTCCATTATAAAATTAATTGAATTTATTTTGCTTCAAGATAGCCGCAGTCACTGCTTTAACAAATCGATTGTTCCAAGTCCATTTTACTATTCTTTTTTTCAGGAGAGCTATTTTAAGTTCTTGACATTCAAAGCTTCATGAAACAATTTGGAATAGTTTCATAGCAACCTTATGGAGAGGAATATTTACAATTTTGTTCGATTCATATAGGCAGACAAGAACTGGAACACAATGAAACACAGATTTCTTTCTTATAAAAACTTTGACTTAGAACAGTCTTGTTCTCAGCCATCAAAATGTTATGAGAGTACTACATTTTTACAAGTTTTACATTTTGCAAGATTAATCCAATCTCTATCCCACCTCCCTCAAATCCATTTTAATATTATCCTCCCATTTACGTCTCGGCCTCCCCAAAGGTCTTTTTCCCTCCGGTCTCCCAACTAACACTCTATATGCATTTCTGGAGTCGCCCATACGTGCTACATGCCATGCCCATCTCAAACGTCTGGATTTAATGTTCCTAATTATGTCAGGTGAAAAATCCAATGCGCGTAGTTGTACGTTGTGTAACTTTCTCCATTCTCCTGTAACTTCATCCCTCTTAGCCCCAAATATTTTCCAAAGAAACTTATTCTCTAACACCCTTAATCACTGTTCCTCTCTCAAAGTGAAAGTCTAAGTTTCACAACCATACAGAACAACAGGTAATAGAACTGTTTTATAAATTGTAACTTTCAGATTTTTTGACAAAAACTTTTCAACCGAATAATAACACGCATTCCCATATTCTGCGTTTAATTTCCTCCCGAGTATCATTTATATTTGTTACTGTTGCTCCAAGATATTTGAATTTTTCCACCTCTTCGAAGGATAAATCTCGAATTTTTATGCTTCCATTTCATACAATATTCTGGTCAATTTTGTCTCATATAGCAAAATTAATTCGGTCGGAGATAAATAAATTAGTACTTGATACAGAGTCATTAAATAACCAACTAACAATTATGAGAAGCATGTGACATGACTTCAGTGTAGCTGCTCTTAATGAGCTACGAAAAAAAATTGTCGATAAAAGCAGGGTAATCCATGTTGTCACGGGAAATGCTGTTTGTCACAAATTCCATTACTCTTTCCGGGAATGGAACCAGTAATACCGAATGCGTCATACAAAATGTGTTGTATTTGCGTAGCTTTATATCTTTATACCTGTGAGATGAGAAGCAGCGGGCGGGAGGCCTGGCGGTCGATGTGCAGGAATTATTTAAGACGCTTCTGAATGAATACGCGACAGTGTGTGTATTGATTTGAATGCACCGGTTGCTTTTTCTCGCGCTGCACGTCGTCGTGTGCCGGCCGATACGAAACCAGCCAACTTCTCGTCGCTCGGAACAATACCTGGATGTCCCGCTATTCAGCCTCTGAGCAGAAAGGATAGAGCAAGCGGACGTCGTCTTTCTTGCCATGTTTTCAATGTAGAGCAAGAAGTAAGTTCTTATTCGTAAGTACCCAGTTGGGAAAAATAGTGATAGAGAATGGGCTGATTATACTGTCCCTCCTATTGTCGTATTCTTTCTTCTGTTTTATATTCTTCTCGTAATTTTTTACTTACCGGGACTTTCATGACGTTAAATAGGCCTACTTAATTCTTAATGTTATTGTTGTTGTTGTTTAGTCAACTGTCCGAAGAAATGTCTGAACCTCACAAGTGATACCAACAAGGCATCACTTATGAGACAACTAGGCAGGAGATAATGGAGTAGGATGGCCAGTTCCTTTGTCCCTTCATTGCATACATCACCGATTAGATACATATTGCACTAATCAGACTTCAGATGCATACAAACAATAATTGTTCTTCCTCTGGCACATATCGTCAAGTAAGGTGTACTCCCTGATAATACAGTAGATGTACAGTATATATCAGAACCCCTAACGTTATTAAATATGTGTGTGTATATATATATATATATATATATATATATATATATACCGGTATATATAATGTAAGGGGTATAAGTACCGTCCTTTCCATAGTCGTCGGGGACGATCTACAGAATCAAAAAAGTCCATGCAACATAGGGTCAAAACTTGATAGTTTTTCCAGAAAAAAAAATATCTTTTCTTATTTTATTTGTGTTATACTGCTTATATCGTTAGTAAAATTACGAAAATAGTTATAGCAGTAGATATATCTAGCAAAGAGTTAATATTAGTTTAAATACATAATTGTGTGTTCTAGTACGTTTTCGTGAAATTGAATAAAAATGCATGCTTAAATTTGTTAATATTCTGGCGTGAGAGACGAGGCAACGTGTTCAGCAGACAGTACTCTGCACAGACATAAGTACGAGTCAGCTGAGTTCAAGCTCCCTGTCCATAGGTCTACTGCAGAGCGGATGACAGTTCAGTACAGGGTATTCGATAAATAACTTACAATGTCATTCACAGTTTAGGAATATCATATGTTATTAATTTATGGAGAAAGTCGTCGTAATTTAAGTGAGACAAGACGGGTGTACCGTCAACGTTTTCCTCGAAGAAGGTTACCTAATCAGCGAACTTTTGTAGCAGTTTCTCAACGATTATTAGAAACTGGAAGTCTCTTACCCCGTTTTGACAATCACATAACCAGAAATTTGTTTAAAAATGATGCTGCTTTACGAAAGCGGAAATTTTGCATTAGAAAAAAGGTCGTGTGATTTTGTGCAGAAAACCATTATTGTTTATTATTTAGACGTACAATTAAAAAATGGAGCAATATTGTTACATAAAATGTAAATTTACCATAATGTTCCATTAATGAGATTCAAAGTATGTATTTGCTACCGTTTTATGTAAACTACAGTATTGTCAGGGTCGCTCCTGCATTAGAACAGAGCATCTGTTTTGTACGGGTATATCTGCACCCGCTTGAGCTGTACTGTGTACTTCTAAACTCCCTCTTCCCCATCCAGCAACGTTGCAAAATGTCTATTATTGTAAACTTTAATAATTAGTTAAATATTGCAATTATAAAAAAATTATAAAAACATTTTTTCTTCCTTATGACATGAATAATCATCATTTACGATAATGGCACTTATATTCCTTACAGCTTGCACATTACTATATATATATACAGAGTGAACCGTAAGCAATGTAATTAATTTCAGGGAGTTATTCTTTGAGATATATCAAGAAAAAAGTTAAAGGAATTCTAAAATGTTACATTTGTTCGGATAAAATTTCTGCATGGTTAAAGGACGAAACTAAAATTCTTACAATCATGTTTATGCCTATTATAATGCTCTCTTAAATTGACTGAACATGTGAGATTTAAGTCAATGGCTTTTTCAAAAAACGCTATGAATGTTTCACATAAAACAATTTTATTCTCGAAAAGGAAGCAAAAAGAAAATTGTATTAAACTTTCTTGTTTGAAATATCTCGAAGAATAACCTCTTGAAATTAATAACATTACTTACGGTTCACTTTTTATATATATTTTTTGCAATATTGTCATACTTATAACCCGAATCAGTCCGCCGCTCGAACTAGTGGTCAGCGAACTTGACAGAGTAAATAATGGGCCCGGGATCGAATCCTGATTGGGACAGATTACCTGGTTGAGTTTTTCCCGGGTTTTCCCTCAACCCTTCTAATAAATGCTGGGTAATTTCTGGGCTCTGTTCCAAAAAAGTGTGGCATAATACATTACACGTTACAACTGATGTTAGGCCCTATTGTAAAATAACGAGTTGTATCTTTCTGCTCGACAAAATTATGTATGCTGGTAACATCATACATTATTACTAAACTAGCTTAAGGAATCCTAAATTGTCCGGGTTTTTCTTTTTGCTTCTACTTTAATTAAACTACTTGTTAGACTTTCTGGAGATCTTGACAACTCAGCTATAGAAAACCAAAACCTTCCTAAGCCTTTCTCGAAGAATCATTCAATAGCATCTCTTGCATTGCATAATGACCTAATGACCTTCTTAGTCAAATGCTTGCCAGGGTTAACTCAACTTAAAACAGCTGAAGATCATGTACCTAAAAGAAAACATTTAAACATGTGCCTTACGTTTCACTCTTTTTTGTTTTTAATTAGTATTGTCTTGAAGTTTTGAGCAAAATAAAACACAACCTTCTGTCTCTAAGTTATACGCCCATTTAGCGTTGACTCATTTTTTTTTACATTGATCTGAAGCTGTGGTGACATACATTTCATGTAATTTTCAGTCCATGTGTGTTTTCACTTGATCTTCAAAGACTGCTGACGATACATATCCAATTCACTTGGGGTGTCATTGTGAGCTAAATTTACCCCTCTGTTGGTCGTACCAAAGAATCAATATGTATTTATATTATTTAATTTATATTGGAGTTCTTTACACCCCTTGACCGCTGTACGCCCAGTTATATCATAGGCAATCCGATTTTTTAAATATTACTTGAAAAATGATACCTCACAAATTCAGAATATGTCAATTATACTAATTTTTTTATTCTTTATATAGAATATAGATGCAGTGCCGTATAAATAAGTCATATTTTGACCTAAAGAATAATATTCTGAGAGACATTTTTTTTTTTTTTTAGAAATTAGGCTTATTTAAGGAACTGTGACAAATTAATGTTACTAAAATACTTTTCTGAAATCTGTTTTTTTATAATGTAATGTGAAAAGAGGTAATTATGAAGGAAATCCTAGATTTTGGCTTCATATGAATTGTAGTAGTCTCAATTTTAGTCAATATCTGGGCTAGAAACAATCTTGTATAAATATCGACTCTATAGCACTGAAACTAAAACTCAAATTCTGTTTCAAATTTTTACTTTTCTTTATAAATTGTATGCTTTTCATTATCATCACCATCACTTTCACTACTGCTGAACCACATACTCCATAAATTGTAGTCTATGCTGATACAACACTATATATGATAATTAAAGAGCACAATTGGTATGCGTATTGGGAGAATACAAGTTTACTACATTCTATTGACGTCACGAGTGCGGCTGGAGTTGTATCTCTTCTGTACTCGTACAATGACTTTACGCTCACAACTCACTGGTAGTGAACGTGATTTCGTAGCATTTATTTACTATTTTTCGGCAGTTCTTTGCATACTTCTGTACTTTTACACTTACTGGCACATTTCTTAACTTCCTCTCTCAGTTCTTCACATTCATCCACACGTCTTCACTTTTTTATACGTACATCTGCACTACGTACAGCATTTATTTACTTTCCACCGTAATTCTTCTTATTCGTCTGTACTTGTTTACTTAATTTCGTAGCATTTATTTATCTTTATACCAAAACATTGGTAAGATATGCCGAAAGCAAATAGGCCTAAGTCTAGGTATTTGAAGCTGCAGTTGTTTATATATATATATATACCTATTTATTTATTTATTTAACCTGGTAGAGATAAGGCCATCAGGGGATTACAACTACAATATTAAGAATACAATTACAATTATAATTACAATTAATATTAAATTTACAAATACAATAAAAATCAAAGTACTAGAAGATTAACTGATTAATAAAAGCTGTACAGTTTATTGTAAAAGTTAAGAAGAGAGAAGCATTTCTTTTATTGATTAAGTAAAAATTAAACCTGCTCTACGCAGTAAGAAAATGCTTAATAAGCTTGCTTTTGAACGCTACTAAATTCCGACAGTCTCTGATGTCACTGGGTAGGGTATTCCACAAGCGCGAGAGCGAGATTGTGTATGATGATGAATACGATGTTGTCTTATGTGTTGGTATGGCTAGTATGCGGCTATTTTGCGTGCGTGTGAAGAGATCCTATTATATGATGACAGGTAACTGAAGCGGGAGGCAAGGTAGGTAGGTGTAGAAGTGTGAAGGACTTGGAAAAGGAGAACAAGAGAATGAAAATTTCTACGTTCGTTAAGCCGTAGCCAGTTTAGAGTTTGGAAGGATTGGGTAATGTGGTCAGCGCGACGGACATCGCAGACGAAGCGAACACAAGAATTATGAACACGTAATTTTTGCGACTGGTTGACATTGAGGTCAGTCAGTAGAAAATCGCAATAATCGTAGTGGGGCATTACTAGTGTTTCCACTAGTATTTTCTTGAGTGATAGCGGAAGGAATTTTCGAATGCTGTTTAAGGAATGTAGTATGGAAAGCACTTTTTTGGTAATATGGGTTACTTGGTTATTCCAGTTTAAATGCGTATCAAAGTAAACTCCAAGGTTTTTAACACAGGAAGCAAAAGGGATTATTGTGTCGTTTAACTTGGCTGGAAGAGCAGGAGTAATATTGCATAATAGACGTTGATGTTCCACTAGGATTGCTTGTGATTTTCTTGCATTGAGAGTCAAACCAAACTTTCTGGCCCATGCAGATATAGATTCAAGATCCTCGTTAAGATTTTGTATTGCGTCATTGATTGAGTCACGGGTTGTATGGATTGTTTGTTATTGGCGATAGAAAAATTCCTATGGCATTGCCCAGATCATAATTATACTCACAAAAAGGGAAACGGCTTTTAATACAACAAAGTAACAGAATGCTGTTTTTTGATAATATTGGAAATCGACCCATGACATAGCCTTCTGACTGTTTTATATTAGAGATTCGTTCCCATCGGACATCGTATGATATGTTCCTCCCTTCCGTTTCTTTCCTTCATCCTTCCGTTTCTTTCCTTCATCCTTCCGTTTCTTTCCTTCATCCTTCCGTTTCTTTCCTTCATCCTTCCGTTTCACTTCTACGTCCTCTCGCTGTTCTTGCTTCTGTTGTTCTTTTTACTGCTTACGTTATAATTCTTTTGTCCATTCTGTTTGCGCTTCTTCCCTTCGTTCAGCTTCTTTCTTTCGTTCCTTTAGACTTCTTTCCCTTCTTCGTTTTCTCTCGATATTCGTGCTCTTCCTATTCCCATGATTAGTCTTCTCTTTGTCTTCCTCTTCCTGTCGGTCTTCTTTTTGTTCCCTGCGTTTCGTCCCTCTTCTCAACGTCCTTGTTCTTTAATCTTTGAGTTCAGTTCTATTGTTTTCATTTCACTGCTCCTTTACGTTTTTCTTTCTCGTATTAATTCGTTCGTTTTTGATTCTAATAACATGTGACTCCAGTTATGGCTTTTTCAATGACCGGAGTGATTTGCAATGAATACGTCGCCAAGCTAGTAAAAAGATCAGTAAGTCATTTACTGCAGAGGATCAAATTCATTGTTCATTGTCTGCTGTGATGGTTGTCTACCTTTGAACAAGTTCTATCCTGCGTGTCTGTTGGCTGGAGCTGAATGGAAATCAAATTGTTACATTAATGAAGAGCTTCCCTGTCTTGTATGTTTTCTTTTTCAATCGTCCAATTTCATGCTGCGTCTGTGTATACTAACATATGAGCTGGAGTCTCGGCTCCCAAACGGATAAATTAGCTCCTAATTGGGGGGGGGAGGCAGCACGGAGTATAAATAGCCTCGGCCAACGCGCGTCGCAAATTGCGGGCACGAAAACTCACTTCGCATTCTACGAGCTCCTTTGACACGCCGCACATGTGTGCCTGGAAGACGTGGTCCTCCGCTGCGATTTCAGCAGCCTTCATTTCTGGAGAAGAAATTAATAAATCATATTAGTTTCAAATCATAATCTAATTCAAATGTACAGTATAATGGAAATTTACACTGATTTACAGAATAAGAATCGAAAGTGGGATGTTTCCTAGCAACAACATAAACGTTGAGAGAGTTCAACTGTTCTGCTTCTGTTAAGTACGAATGGGCACTGGGAATTCACTTGCGCCGTTTTTGCTGTAAGAAATTTCCCCAGTTTGTAAGGAATGGCAATGCTAATACGTCTAGTTCTCTTGTCGAACTGGACAGTGTATACAGGGTGTAAGGGGTATAAGTGCCTTCCTTTTCACAGTCGTCAGGGACGGTCTACAGGATCAGAAAATGTCCATACAACATAGGGTCAAAACTTTATAGTTTTCTCAGAAAAAAATATTTCTTCTCTTATTTTATTCACGTTATACTGCTTATATCGTTAGTAAAATTACGAAAACAATTATATCAGTAGGTATATCTAGCAAAGAGTTAATATTAGTTTAAATACATATTTGTGTGTTCTATTACGTTTTTGTTAAATTAAATAAAATTTCATGATTAAATTTGTTAATATTCTGGCGTGAGAGACGTGGCAACGTGTTCAGCAGGCAGTACTCTGCACAGACGTACGTACATGTCAGCTGAGTTCAAGCTCGCTGTCCATAGATGTACTGCCGAGCGGATAACAGTTCGGTACCAGGTATTCGATAAACAACTTATTATGTCGTTCACAGTTTAGGAATATCATATGTTATTAATTTATGGAAAAAGTCGTCGTAATTCAAGTGAGGCAAGAAGATGTACCGTTAATGTTTTCCGCAATGAAGGTTACCTAATCGGCGAACTTTTGAACCAGTTTCTCAACGATTATTTGAAACTAAAAGTCTCTTATTTCGTTTCAAGAATCACACAAATAGAAATTTATTTAAAAATAGTACTGCTTTATGGAAGCGGGAGAGATTAAAATGTTGCATTTAAAAAAAGTTCGTGCGATTTTGTGCTGTAAAACATTACTGTTCATTTTTTAGACGTAAAGCAACAATAAAAAAATGGACCAATATTGCCAATATTGTTAAATAAAATATAAATTTACCATAAAGTTCTATTAATGAGATTGAAGTTTGTATTTGTTGTTCGTTTTATGTAAACGGCCCGCCCCTGCATTAGAACAGAGCATCTGTTTTGTACCGATATGTCTGTAGTCGCTTGTGCTACACCGTGTACTTGTAAACTCGCTCCTCCTCATCCAGCAACGTTGCCAAACGCCTAATTTATAAACTTTAATAATTAATTAAATATTGCAATTAGAAAAAAAACTGTGAGGACATTTTTCTTCCTTATGACATGAACAATCATCAGTTAAAATAATGACACTTATACCCCTTGCACTCTGTATAACCAAAGTGAACCCAACTTGTTTCTTCATTAGCATTTTACTGACAATTTCGTGGGGAAAAAAATGTAATTTTAGAATCTCTTTGACGATATATTATAAGATACATTGAAATGCATAATCAGTATAAGAAAGATATATTTTCAATATTTTTACGATAGACCTGGATGAATATTTTCTGAATTGTACGTGTTTATTTTCATCCACTTCATAAACTCTAATAAACGACTACTTGTTTTATGGAATCAAGAAAAAGATCATGGATTTGGAAATAACATTAAAAATATATAATATATTTCAAATAATTTAATTATATAAATCACATATATGAAATTAACCAATGCGTTATGAAAATGTACCAAATGAGCGATGTGACAATTACACAGAAAATAATAAATGAAATGTGGTGCTTCTTTTAGACAACGCTGTGATTTATTGTATCCCTTTGTGATGTTTCACTCTTATTTGAAGAAGGCATTAAAAGCGTAGTACCTCAAGTATAGTGAAAGAAAATATTTATCCTTTTGCGTATACTTGAATATTCATAAAATCTTTCTTCCGATAATTTCGATATAAATATTACTCCGAAATATTACGTTTTTATTTTTACTTGGTTATTTAACGACGCTATATCAACTACGTAGTTATTTAGCGTCGATGGCATTGGTGATAGCGAGATGATATTTGGCGAGATGAGGCCGAGGATTCGCCATAGATTACCTGATATTTGCCTTACGGTTGGGAAAAACCTCGGAAAAAACCCAACCAGGTAATCGTCCCAAGCAGAAATCGAACCCGCGCCCAAGCGCAACTCCGAATCGGGAGGCAAGCGCCTTAACAGACCGAGATAGCCGGTGGCTATATTACGGTTTTAGGACTAACTTAATTTCCCGCGTTATTTTTCTGCTATTAAGTACAAATAGACTTCAGAGGTTCAGTTACACTGTAACGTCATCTTACTACCTGCTCTTTTTTCCTCGTTGTAAGTTAATACCGGGAAATCATTCACTCATTTCTCAATGCCACCGAAACCGACTGTACATTCGCCTTAACCATTCGACGATCGTTCCTATCAGAAGCCATCCTACCTGCAGGAAACATATTCTACGTTTAGTTACAATTTTGAAGTATCACAATATTTTAATTGATTGATTCTGCTGTCGTAAGCTCAAACACTTATGTAGGCGTCAGTAGTTCCAATCAGTTTGGAAAAGCGTTCGTACAGTTGAAATCATGGATGGTTTGAAATTAGTTTTCAAACCGATCTTGCGCAGTACGTGAGGTTGGAACAGTTTGCAAACAGTTTTCAAACCATCACAAACTTGCTTTACGAACAAACTTAATAGCATTGCATCAAATACGTTCTTGTTCGAAGATTTGAAACAATTTTTTCCGACTTGGGAAATGTAACACCTCCCCAAACGGCTAACAAGCTTCTGTTTCTTATTCAAAGCTTAATTGCTGCATCATGACAATGAAATAATTTTTTAGCACGTGATAACTAAATCCCGTTCTTCACACATTCCATAGCCGCTCAGTTCATCTTGATTGATTTTTTTTCGTTAAGTTTATTTATACAAGCTTCAATATCTAGGTCATATCGCGTGTGTAGGTCTGTGAGTATATCAGTGGGCTGTTGATTATATTGTTGAGTTTCAATTTCTATTATCGTGTGTTATACAGAGTGTTCTGAAAAAAGGTTCCAATATTTAGAGACGAGATAGTATATATCAAAACAAGAAATAAAAGTCCTACAAACATGGGTCCTAAAGTTAATATCTTCTAAGAAATGAGCAAATGTTTACCATCACTGTTAAGAGCAGCATATCTTCACTGTGAGCTCTTTGATAAGAGGAAACAGAATGCAACCTTTGTCACACTGTATTACACGGCATACTTTTGTTTGTGTTTGTATCAAGAGGACACTTAAGCAAGCGGCAGTACACTAGAGTTCGTAATCATACTACTGCAGTAGTATTACTGTACCAATCAGGTAAGTTGGATTCGTATGTGCTGAATAGGTGCATGTTTTATTTTGCCCAAGATCTCACAGTACGTAAAAGATAAGCTGTTCATACAGTGAAGGTAACACGCTCCTATTCAACAGATACGAAACTAACTTAGCTGACTGGTACAGTAATACTACTGTCTAACATACTGTCATCTGCTTAAGCGTCCTCTTGATACAATATATATATATATATATATATATATATATATATATATATATATACACACATACATATTTGAAGAATAATTTTATTCTTCCACATCTCGCTGCATCAGTCATTTCTATATTTCTGGACTGTAGTAGTGTGATTGCTGCAGGCAATTGTTTGAAGAGAGATTGAAACATATCTACAAACATTATACATAAGGTCGAGAAAGAATAAAATTACGTGTACTTGAGTCAGATTATATTTTCATATTATATAATATCCACTCAAGTTTTCCTGCATTTGTTGATACATGATTACCAGCAAATCTTAATGGCATTCAACTTCGTGTGGTTGGAAGATTTAAATTCTGTCATGTTGAAAACCGCTCACTAAACTGACAACTCCACTACAAACGTTAGCAAGTTATAACGCTGATTCTCTACTGTGCAATTTGCTGGAATGTAGTTATGAAAGTCATCCATCCACATTTGCGGATATACTGTTAGTTGTTTATGTGAACAGAGTATAGTATACATAGAAGACAGCTAGTGTAATAGAGCCAACGTGCTCTATATGCATGGCTGGACTCAACCTGAAAACTTTGTTTTGGTACGAACTTTCTAGCCCTAATTTTCATCATCATCATCATCATCATCATCATCGGCGTCGTGCTACGTGCACTTGTATCAAAATTGTTGGATTTGTTATATTTTAATAACACTTATCAGTTTCATTTAAATAACTTTCAGTTTCACTGTTGCTGTTATTATTGGTGGTTTATACTCAATAATAGAAATTAGTGGTGACTATCGGAGATACAAGTCTCTTTGTATGTCAGAAAACTGCACTGGATCCAAACATTCCGATTACACTTTATAAGTCTTCAGAACCTTCGCAATGATACCAAGTTATGCTTGATATTTGTTCGGTTCTAGTAGTAGAGATCTCTTCAATTTCGAAATTAGGGTGATAAATGATGGCAGGTAATTTTGTTTAAAACTCTTTCTGTTCAGAGACAGAGTTCTTTTAATTGCAGTGAATTTACGACATAGGCCACTTGCTTCACTTCTTTTCCGAAGGAAATATTTCTAAGGACTTTTATTGCTTTTAAAATTCATCACCATCTCCTAGATTTGAATTCGCGAACCTCGGATCCGTTGGTAATAATGGCAACTACTTAACCACTGAGTACTGCAGCTAAGCACAATGTGGGTTCTGTTCAGACCCATGGATATCTGCTGGGTTTCCTTTTTACTATAAATCTGAATGAGCTTGAAAGATTTATAAGACTAACTTCCGCATTTCATCTCTCGGAATACATGACTCAATTGTTTCTACTACAAATTCCGAGTAGCATATTTAAAGTTCCTCCTACTAACAACTAATATTTCACAAAACTTGATTCGACTGTTTGTTTTTACGGCGTTTGCCGGGTAGTAAATTAGGAGATTAATTCAAGCAACAGTAATCAATCTATTAGGAACTGTGACTCATCGCTCTAGGTACCAAATCGATTCGTGAAAGACACATTGGAAACAAAAGCACGTAGAAACGACAACTGTTATTTCTGCAATCGCGCCTCGTTTGTTTTTGTTCTTGTGTGACGCCACGTTTGGCTCTGGTGCCAACGACTCCGTCATTGAATATAGAGATCTATAAAAACAATGACGTCACCATGATGTGTTCCCGAGTTGGCTACGGTACTTTCCTCGACAAATTTCTTCAGAGTTGCAGCTAGAAACAATTGGTATTTGAAATAGTACACTATTAAAAAACATGTCAATTATGAACAGCTATTTAGCTTTTACAGTTCTTAAACCCTGAACAGTATAGGAATATTTGTAAAAATGCAGCAAAAATAATTACGATTTTCAGCACATACACCATTTTCTATTGATGAACCTATCAAAGCCAAAATTGAACTCTTCAAATAACATTTTACCAGATATTATAAAAGCCGGTGTGAGGCGGAAATTGAATAATCGATTCTGGTGAGAGTGTATCTTAAAAGGTTTATTTCGCACTACAGTATTGTATTGTATTATATTTACATTCACAGCTAGAATATATAATATGTCAAAAAAATCTTAATAGTACTACAAGGTCACAGTCTAGTTAAAATATACACAGAAGAATTTTACAATATACTAGCACAGTCTAATAAATGCAGTCACAAAGCTTCAGTTGTTGAGGGTACTGGGAACAATAGACTGTGCAGGTTCTATTTCGCATTGTCTGTGATGAGGCGATAGTAGCGATTCTAGTGGTTAGCAACTATCTATGAATACATATTCCCTACTTATTGAGCTTCGTGACTGTATATATTAGACTGTGATACAAGGGGTTAGTATCAATACAAGACAGAAATATTCATGTAGTGTTGTTGAATGTCATTAATTCACCTACAGAATAGAAGGAGTGACAAAGTAGGTATTTCTTTAATTTGTTTCTAAATAATCTTATGTTTTGAGTTTGATTTTTTATATCCATAAGGAGGCTATTAAAAATGTTTACTGTCATATAACGCACTCCTTTTTGATAGCACGATAGATTTGCCGATCGAGTATGAAAATCATTTTTGACGAGTACTTATGTGTTATGGGTCCCTATTACCACGGCATGGCGCGTCCTCAGGTTGTGGATAGAGGAGATGCCTCCAGATATGGAGGGTAGCTGCGAATATATTGAATAAGTAGTCGCGAACAACCGATAAGGGGTGGTCCTCCAACTTGGGGATTGGGCGAAAGGCTAAGAACTCATCGCCGTAAAAAACAGCTTGTTACGAAAGCTCACAATAGAAAAGCTGAAAAATTACAAGTCTCAAGGTATCGATCAAATTCCAGCAGAATTAATACAAGCGGGTGGAAGCGCATTATCTAGCGAAAATTATAAGCTTGTATTTACTATTTGGGGAAAAAAATACCAGAACAATGGAAGGAATCCATAATTGTACGTATTGTACGTTATTGCATTTGGTCTTTATAAATAGTGTTTGTTTTGTTCACCCTCATCGTTTCTGCTTCAAAAACATCAATACACTCCAGCCACGTGATACTTTATAAGAATTGAAGGCCGTTCAAATGCCATTTATTTGACATCGCTAGTGTATGGAATAACCACCTCTGCGTACAATCGTCTAAGTCTCTTCATGGGAATTGCTGTTACAGCATGATTGCAACAGCTTCGGTTTAGAGAACACGCCTACGTCCATCAATGCGTGGCATGTTAACAGACCCACTTTCTTTAAACGTGCAATACCATAACATTATCGACATTATGCTCTCCGGGCATCATACTCTCCGGGCAAAAACGACGTTGAACTGATGATATAGGCTACTTCCAAATTCTGTAATATACAACACACATTTAGCTCATTGGTTTGCAGTAAATTACAGTTTGTTTTTTCAGTTGCTGCTCTGAGATAGTCTGATTTTTTCGTGACAAGAACGAGACATAATTACCGTGTTTTAAGATGGTATTGAAACTGATGTAATTTTTGCGGCACTCCTGATAAATTTTTATAGCAATTTTATTACACGTCTTCCGAAACGAATGTGGCTGTATTTCATGTAGTTACACAATTCCTGAACGCATTGATTGTCGGGTACTGAATAGAACAAAAATAAGTGCAAAAGTTATGTGAAATCGCTGTAAAAAATACACACATCAGGGGTACTGCAAAAGTGAATTTCCGTGAAAATATCTAATATTTTTATTCCATGATGAATATTTACATAATTGCTGAAAACATGCAAACATTTTCGCCCTTTCCCCATCTCCAATCGCTCTTCATGCCCTAAGTACAAGGGATTTTTTAGTGAACATATTGCGAATCAAATACATGAGTAAACACGAACTTTTAAAATCTGTATTGAGATTTTAGCTGGGTTTTATGGTTTCAGTATAATTTGTTAATAAAGATTTGTTATATTTACGTACTCCGCTGTGACGTCATTTGCAGGTAAGATATTTCGACGCTAATCAAGAGTGCCGAGAACATGCGGAAATATACTGTAATATGTAATAAAATACAAAACATACATATACAGATACATTATATAACGTTATTCAACTGCAGATTACATATCGCAAGAAGTAGCTAATTTATTAGCCAAATAATATGGAAATCGACATAAGGAATGATTCACCATTTCATAGCCTATATTTTGTTAGCTTTTATAATAACCTTTATTAAAGATAATATGTACAATTTTTTAGGCATTTTTTTTGTTTTTGTTTTTTTCTGGAAGCCTGGCTCGAGACCTCGCATTGTGAAGTAATTGTGGTGTATTTTGGAATGATTATGATAATGGTGAGGGAAACGGGAGAGCCCTGAGAAAAACCCGTCGGGTTTGCTTTGTCCACCCCAACTTACTTCGTGACTCAGGCGGGAATCGAACCCGGACCGCCACGGTGGAAGGCAGAGGTGCTAACCACTCCGCCACGGGCGAGCTACATTTTCTTTGCTTTGAAGTATTTAATTTGCATGTCTGAGAAGAAACTTTTCTTAACAGTTACTACAACAGAAAAACATAAATTTAGCACTTAATATAAAAATTTCATTACAACAGAAATTCAGCTACTGTCCATATTTTTCTGAAAATCGAGCATATTTAATTATTTTCAGATCACGACTTTATTTTCTTTGATATGTTACTCCCATCTTTAAACTTAACGGCTCTTTTAGACTCTTAAGGTTTAAGCGAAGACAAAACACAGCACAAAACTTTCAGCGAATGATGTAATAGGCGTCGCTTCGAATCAAGCACATATATAGACGGAGAGAGAACAGTTTCCTTCGGGGGGGGGGCAAAGCAAAACCATAGAATCTCGATATAATAAGGTTATGGGGGACATTATTTACTTTCTCCCCCCGATATAGCTTGACCGTGGTACAGTTTATCGGAATACGATCATTTAATAAAGGTATTTTCGGGGGGTATATTTCTTACAGTGTTACATCCATATCCGCGATGTTTCTCACCAAGTTCTATAGGGGCTAGACCTAGAACTGTAGGTCTTCTACAAATTATAATAGGGCATAACTTAAAGAATCTCCCTATTTTTCTCTGTCATACACAAACACATGTATACATCAATAACACTAACAAACGGTGCTAACAGAAATTTTTTTTATCTGAAGCTTACCTTCCTGAAGACATAATAATAATAATAATAATAATAATAATAATAATAATAATAATAATAATAAACCGTGGCGCTACAGCCCACGAAGGGCCAAAACCGACCAGCCGGCTGCTGGCCTCACGGCCGCATGTCGAAGCAGAGGTGGACGATCATCCAACCAGAATGGAGGTATCGTGTGGTTAGCATGATGAACCCCCCAGCCGTTATAGCTGGTTTGTGTAACGGGATTTCGCTATCTATCGTACCTCCCCAAGTGCATCACGATGCCCTGAAGATATCATACGAAATGTAAATTCTAATTACTTTACTTAATCTCTCGTCTTTAAGTTTACACATTATACCGGGATCACTTTTCTTTTTTCTGCATTGTTCTGCAGTATGTTATTCATATTTCTCCAAGTGGCGGCCTGAACACCTGCAGACTTCTAACACATGAGTGCAGGCTGTTACTAAAGAAACACTGAGGTATAGAAATTATTATACATTCAGAAATTTAAAATAAATATTAGGCTATAGTCTAGACACATGATCTGAAGACATTAATTCGTCAATTTAAGCGCATAAACTTGATAATAAAACAGCAAGAAACATCTTTTGAATTCAATATTTTCTAACGTTAATAGAAAAAGAGAGTTATGAGCACATATCATCGATTATAATATGCTTCGATTGGATTCGATCTTATGAGTAACGGATTATCGATAAACGTACCAGTCATTGATGATATCAATTGATATGAATTCCATAGAGAGAGATAGAGAGAATCTAAGGCAAAGAGTGTGGAAAATAATAATTTGTTTCATGAAATAGCGATGAAAACCTTGGATAGAGAAGAGTTCACAAGTATATCAGAATTAAATAGAAATTAAGTGTAAAAGAGAGGAAAACTAATTTAGAATCGGGAAGCGGTAAACTCTGGAACGAAACATTCAAATATCGAGAAATCCCGCCAAAATTGAGATCTGGCAACCCTATTCAACGATAACTTGAAAACTGAGGTTCCCTGTTAATATGCTGAGTATCATAACAGTAGTTTCCCTTTACTCATATATTGTGTACAATGGTAATAAGTTACTGTATAAAATTACCATAATGATCAAGAATGATGCAACTATATCCCTGTCTTCTCCCCCTTTATAAGCATTGCATGTAGCGGTGCAAAGGCGCTTGGCAAGACTTCATCCTCATGACATACATGTCGTTGCTAACACCCCTACAGTCGGTCCCAGCACACCACACCCGATTGTGTACTGCCGGCTGCATTCTCCCTGGGGCAGTTCTGTGACGTTGCACGCGAGACGGTGTCATTTTACAACACAATGCATCATGGGTAAGCGCTGTTGTCGCGCCACTTTCATTTCCTTATTATGGGAACGCCCTGCGTGTCGAAAATATCATAATTACGAGTATGGGCAGAACTCCATTAGTTTAGTTGGTAGAGCAACTGGATAAGATCTGGATGGTTGGGCAATCGATCTGCTATAGGGACAGCAGATTGTGACTTAGATCACTGCTGCTAGAACAGCTTCAGCTCTTGTTACGTAACTCAAATGCATGGAGTGTGATATAGAAGTGCTATGTAATATAAAGAGGACTACCAAATTATTGTACTTCCCAACAAAATACTGTAGACTGTTTATTGGCAGTTTATTATTTTTCAATCTTAGCAGAATATGCTTTATAAATCGAGGACTCAGAATGACAAGGTTCTATCTACTGTTCTGTAAATTTTACTAGAGAGCGTTTTTAAAGTTCGTTTAGAAATAAAATGGAAATGGAAAACATTTTTAATGACCACTGTGGTCTGTTAGCTTCGTAAATGAGTTGCTTATCATTTCGTGAACCTAAAATGTTCAGAATAAAATTATTTTATGTTGTACTGAGATGAAACAAAATGGTTGTTCTCAAATAGAACCTTGTGTTTCCAAATTGTTGTGTTTGCAGTTTCGTTCTTATTTTCATTACCACATGAAACACAAGGAATCAGTTATTTTTTAAAGAAATGATAAAATTCCTTATTTAGATTTTTTAATCTTAAGTCTTTATGGGCCATATTCATAGACATTCTTAGCGCGGGCCTCCGGTGGGATGATCAGCGAACTAACGTTTTTCGTATTCATAAACCAGTATTAGCGAAATGATATAAAATGAATCCTGTACAAGTAATCAGCCGACAGCCGGGGCTAGTTTAGCACGCTCGTAGCGCGGGCTAGCGAAATGTCTATGCATAGCGAATTTACTAAAGGGGTAAGGTAATATAATATAAGAAATAATAATTTTTCATTTGGCTTCTATAAAGATTAATATAACACATGAAATGCATTTTCTTACTGCGTAGAGTATGTTTAATTTTTACTTAATCAATAAAAGAAATGCTTCTCTCTTCTTAACTTTTACAATAAACTGTCTAGCTTTTATTAATTAGTTAATCTTTTAGTACTTTGATTTTTATTGTATTTGTAAATTTAATATTAACTGTAATTATAATTGTAATTGTATTCTTAATATTGTAGTTGTAATCCCCTGGTAGAGGGGAAGAGAAGGCCTGATGGCCTTATCTCTACCAGGTTAAATAAATAAATAAATAAATAAATAAATAAATAAATAAATAAATAAATAAATAAATAAATAAATAAATGTTTGCAAATAATTTTATTGGTCTAATTATGACGTCACTTGTAACAATACAGTATTGTTCAGGAAGATACACAGAAATGAGATAAACATGCTCACTTTTAAATATTATTTCCAAGGGATTGGTCTCTTTCAGTGAATTTACCCTACATTCATTCTTAGTATTGTGGACTTGGAAAAGGCATTTCACAGATTAGATTGGAATAAACTGATGGTTATCCTGAAGAAAATTGGTGTGGATTGGAAAGAGATGATGTTCAGCAATCTTTATATGAAACAAATCAAAGTCAGGATAGAAGAAGAAATGTCAGAGGGAAGTGAAATAGACAAGAATGATCCTTATCACCTACCCTGTTCAGAATCTACTTGGAGGATTTAGTGAAGAATTGTTTTGAGAACATGGGAGGGGTGATATCAGGAGGAAAAAGAATAAAATGCAGTCCACTGCTGTGGAGTAAAGGTTAGTCTGGCTGACCGTGAACGAGCGGGCCCGAGCTCAAATCCTGATTGAAACAATTACCTGGTTGAGATTTTTGGGGGTTTTCCCTCAACCCATTAAGAGAAAATGCTGGGTAACTTTCGGCATTGGACCCTGGACTCATTTCGCTGGCATTATCACCTTCAGCTCGTTCAGAAGTTAGATAACCATAGTAGTTGACAAAGCGTCGTAAAATAACCAATTAAAAATAAATAGCTTTCGATTTACTGATGATATGGCGTTGTCAGCAGAAGAGAAGATTATATTAAGACATGTGCTACTGGAGCTAAACATCAGCTATGAGTAGTATGGGATGAAGATAAATTCGTACAAGACAAAACTATGGCTATCGGAAGAAAAATCAAGAAAGTAAACGTGCGAATTCTAAATGAAGAGGAGAGCAAGTGGACAGCTACAAATAATGGGGGTGTACTGAATAGAGTTCTGCATTATATTGAGAACGAACGACCGACCGAGAGTCATGAAATATACGCAGGATCGGTCGCTCTCTCCTTATTACACACAGCAGGATGGCTGCCGCGTGTCCTGACTCCGCAGAAAGCAAAACACCCGATGAAGCATCACAGCCGACTGGTTATCCCTGTCGTTGACTGAAAACTGTCTTCGCTCGATGTGTTTACAGCATGCGCTATGGAAGTCTTAAATTGCCTGATGCCCTGTCACCTGATTAGTGTTACTAGTAACAGATTGAATAAAAATCACAGTAAATATTTAAATAATAATAAATTAATAAATCAATAAAATAAAATAAAATTTGAACAAACTATGTTGTCTATAAGAATATAAATATAAGCAGCACTAAAAATAATATAATTAAAGAAATACGTTATGGTCTTTCTCCTCTAGTTGAAGGAAACAGTTAACTTAAAATATTTTGTGATAGTGTTGTATTAGTAATTTTGCCCTGGCTTCGAATATAAAATACCGGAGAAAATCCACTCTCTTTCCCTTCTCTGTCATGTAGTGGATTTATACATACTATCTCGCGTCACGTTTTGAAATTTATCCACCCCCCCATAACCTAGACACACGATCAAAGCACTCCTCAAGACTAGCCATATCCCCTCATACTCGTCTTCCTTCACAGTAATTGTTCTTTGACTTTGGACTTCCCTACCGAGTTATATCAGATTGTCAGGCATCGAACGAATTTAAGAATAAACTGAGGAAGAATTATTTATTCATTAATTCTCGTTAGCAGTAGGCGTTGTTTCAGTGTTTTAATGCTTTTCCATTTAACAGGATAAATATTAACATTAACTCATTGCTATTATTATTATTATTATTATTATTATTATTATTATTATTATTATTACTAGTAGTAGCAGCAGTAGAAGAAATTTTTCTCGTGAAATTTCGGCCAGTGTACGGGGCCGGTGCCCAACCATCATCGTGATAGGCCTATGCTTGGAGAGTTAAAATAGATAGCAAAATTCGGTTACGAAAGCCAGCTATAATGGCTGGGGAGATCATCGTGCTTACGACACGATATCTTCATTCAGGTTGGATGATCGTCCACCTCTGCTTCGGCATATGGACGTGAGATCAGCAGGCGGCTGGTTGGTCTGGGCTCTTAAAGGGCTGTAACGTCACCGATTATTATTATTATTATTATTATTATTATTTATTAATTAATTAGTTTATTTATTTTTACTCTTAATATATACTGTTTTTACTCGCTGTCATATTATTGTTGTACGTTATAGATATTATTGTAATTATTACTGTAAGAGGTAAGGCTATTGAATTCAACTGGAACCTGGCTGGGCGGAAGAGAAGATCTGTTGGCCTTAGTTCTGCGAGATGAAATAAATAAGTAATAATTATTAAATAAATTATTAATGATTGTTCTATAAGTTCTGGGATGTTTACAATGAAGAATAACCTAATTTCGAACTGCGTATATCAATTCTGCAGTCTTGTGTAATGTTGAATTTTAAAGAAGTGTTCTACACTTTATATATATATATATATATATATATATATATATATATATATATATCAGACTAGATTAGAAGGGAAAAGAAATCTATAAAAATAATGTATCACATATTCTACGTTGTAGCTCAAACCGTAGCACTCCCGGCGTATTCGGTTTCTTTACGTGATAGCCTAGAGTGATAGGAAGTGAAATATTTCTTCTTTCAGTAGCGACTTGGTTTGTGTGTAGCAGTGACCTTGAACCATGTTAGCTGGCTATATGAGGAGGAGGAATTTCCGCTACTTACAGAATGCGTTTCCGTTGGAAATTCTCACGAAAGTGAGAACGAAACGGGCCACATGATCCAGTTCTTGAAAAGTTTGTGATATTGTAGCACTGTGTAAAACTTGCGGTACATTTTATGTTTCTTCAATTAGTCTTTTGTTTGTTTTGATTCCCAATGACTTCTGTTCTTTGTTTTGTGTTGTCAACTACTGTCTCTGTTGGTCAGCATGTTGGTTTCCAGATCTGGAGGTCCCGGGTTCGATTCCAAGGCTCGACTCTCGGTGAATTTTTTTTGAAGAAGAAAAAATACCTGGGTCTCTAGAGTCTTGAAATTAGTATGAATGTGAGTGTGATTGTGTGTCGGGTTAATATTAATTAGCCAAACATCAAAATATAAAATACATCAGGACTGTCGCTGGGCAGTAACCTGAACACACGTTTCAGCGTCACATTGTTGACAAGTTACTCCATCTGTTAGCACAACCATAAAGCACTAAAAGATGCTATAGAGTTACCAAAAAAAAAAAAAAGACTGTCTGCCAAAGAAGTGACAGTTGCGTGGAACTTTCTCTTAATGATTCCACAGTCTAGTATATACAGTCACGAAGCTCAATACGTAGTAAATATTCATCCATAGATAGTTGCTAACCACTAGGATCGCTACTATCGCCTCATTACAGACAATGCGAAGTAGTACCGGCACAGTCTATTGTTCCTAGCACCCTCACAACTCAAGCTTCGTGATTGTATATACTAGACTGTGATGATTCGGCTAACGATTCCATGATTGCCAGTGTTATGTTTCAGCCTTCTTATTTGCATGAGACGTAATCGTGTTGAAACCAACCGCTCAGATATTAAATACAAAGGAGGAAGATGTTTCGGATATTCTGCGTATTGCACAAGAAAAGAATTCGGAAGCAATAGCAATGAGAAAAAATCGATTATTTAAAAAGATAATACTGCAGTGATAGATGAGTCTGATTGTTTGAAATTCAACGGATTTTTACACTCCATTTGAGTGTAATGTGTAGTCATCAGAATTTCTATTCTAGGAACATAAATTCTCAAATACATTTCAGTCAAATGTATACCTTTATATTCACATTTTCGTTACTTTTTGAGTCGTTTTCGTTAACGTACGACTGTACCTATGCTGTATTTTATATCAGTAATTTCATCAGGATATCTGACAGCATACGCATGGCTAATTCTATCAGTGTGTACATTGATTTTTCTATCACTGCTGGTATCAGTGCTTGTACTGTCACCTTCATCAATTTGTGCATCAATAATAGCCTTTCCAAAATTTGCTTAAACAAGTCTCTCACTGAATTATCTTTTCGTGCTATCACAAGCTTACGTAATTCTGCATCTAAACTATCAATATCAATCAATAATTACTTTAATCAATAATCCTCCATAAGTTCTTACATTAGATCCTATAAATAAAACAGGTCTATATATTCTGTTTCAATATTTATAAATAAACTTTTAAATCAATACGTGTCAATATCTGACATACTCGGACAACGTTAGTGCTTCAATTGGTACTCCGACATAACTTTCTTTCATTTAAATCAACATTTCGATAATAATTTCCTTACTTAGTTAAATCAATATTTTGATTCTGTTTTTCTTTCAATTATACCAATATTTAAATAGGCTAATTTGAGTTATTTCTGTAGTTCCGTAGTATTTTATTTCAAGTATTTAAGATCCAATTTACATAATATTTCCTTTTATTGCCTCAAATCAGTATTTTCATTGCGTGTTGTTTTACGTCATAGACCAGTATTTTGATTGTGTTTCCTTTATTATATATTATTGTCCATCAGATACTTAAAATCTTTATCTTTAATTATCTTAATGTTTTATAGTATTTTAAACAGTCTTACTTGGATATGGCTTTTAAGGAACCCGCAGGTTCATTGCCGCCCTCACATAAGTCCGCCATCGGTCCCTATCCTGTGCAAGATTAACCCAATCTCTACAATCATATCCCACCTCCCTCAAATCTATTTTAATATTATCCTCCCATCTACCTCTCGACCTCCCCAAAGGTCTTTTTCCTTCAAGCCTCCCAACTAACACTTTATATAGGCTACATTTCTGGATTCGCCCATATGTGCTACATGCCCCGCCCATCTCAAACGTCTGGATTTAATGTTCCTAATTATGTCAGGTGAAGAATACAATGCGTACAGTTCTGCGTTGTTCAACTTTCTCCATTCTCCTGCAACTTCATCCCTCTTAGGTCCAAATATTTTCCTAAGAACCTTATTCTCAAACACCCTTAATCTCCGTTCCGCTCTCAAAGTGAGAGTCCAAGTTTCACAACCATACAGAACAACCCGGTAATATAACTGTTTTATAAATTCTAACTCAGATATTTTGACAGCAGACTAGATGACAAAAGCTTCTCAACCGAATAATAACAGGCATTTCCCGTATTTATTCTGTGTTTAATTTGCTTCCGAGTATAATTTATGTTTGTTACTGTTGCTCCAAGATATTTGAATCAATTTTTATATTTCCATTTCATACAATATTCTGCTTAGAGACATAATCATATACTTTGTCTTTTCGGGATATACTTCCAAACCCATCTCTTTATTGGGTCAAGTAAAATTTCCGTGTTTTCCCTAATAGTTTGTGGATTTTCTTCTAACATATTTACATCACCCGCATAAATAATGAACTGATGTAACTCGTTCAATTCCAAACCCTGAAAAATTCACCTAAGAAATCTTTGCTTCGATTATCATGAAAGAACGGCATAGTTATTCGATATGTCAAAAGGAATCAACGATACCAAGACCGCTTTTAAACCGCCGATGTCTGGCTCTTGTTAGATGTAAGAAAGGAAGGCCAATAAGATGACAATAAAATAAAAACAAAGGAAAAGTTGCAACATGAAATCAATTTGAGTTTACAATTCTTCAGGGCTCATTGTAAGGACAAATTCCTTACCATATTTATATGAAAGTTTTTCAATGTTTTTTGTTAAGAATTTGTCCCCAAATTGACCTCAATCTGTGTAGATCTACATCCTGTATAAGAAATGCTGATATTTCAGTATGATCCACATTTTTTTTTAGAAATGCTATGTTATTTTCAGACGTCGATACAGTTTGATGTAAACATTAGTTCGATGTTCACTAACTTTGATTTAACAACTTCATATCGTGGATGAAAAACATTAATAATTATCATTTATAGCCCGTTGTTACTTCACACAGAACAGTTTCATGTAACTTTGATTTTGTAACAATGAGTAATCTCGCCTTCATCTTACATTTAAAAGTTGATTTCCTTTTAAATGCTGTGCAATTTTACTGGTCGAATAAGGTAGCCAATTAATAATTTCACTCTTTGAAATAATGGAGTCAATTAAACAATGTGAAAAATTTTCCACGTTTTCCGTTGTCATCTGACAAATTTTCCAGCTTTAAGGAATTCAAATCTGACAGAATCAACCGGAAATCGGCTGGATTTGCAACACTTCCTGTGATCCCTGATCACATATATAACAGATTGATCATCGCAGTGTTTAAAACGGTAGCATGTGGAAGAGAACTACCACCAGGATCGCCACCGTCGACTGGAAACGAACGCTAGATGGAAGTACACTTGTTCCATGGAATTCAAATGAGAGTTATGACGTGACTCCTTCTACTGTCGCTAGATGGCAGTATAGTAAACTTGATAAAAGTTTTTGCCGTCAGAGCCTATAAGGCTGAGAAATATTTATACAGAGTGTTTCCGAAGTGGTGTTACAAACTTTCAGGGATAATGGCGAAGAGCACATGTATCAATTTGAGATAAGGAACCATGGTCCGGAAATGACTGAGTCGAAAGTTATAAGCAAAAATAGTTGTGTGGAAATGGAATTGTAATTTGCCACCAGGTGCCCTCCTTCCCTTAACTTTTGGAACAGTCATGGAAAGATGGTATGGGCCGGATGTCTCCTACATGGGTACTTGTGCCCGATACAATCTGTGAGCTTGTCTACTGTTCCCATTGACTCATCCATATTCGAAAATCAGGTCTGCATATTCCGCTCTCGTGTACTCCTCCATTTCACTAGGACTGATCGACTGGACACCTCAACTTGTACACATACACTGCTGTCTACAGACGTGCATATCAGGACCGACCATGTCCGTTACACATTACGCTATCTGCATTGCTTTAGTGTAGTTTCCTGTCCCCATCCCTCAGACAGCGCACTGAACGGAATACTGTAAGTAGACAACGTAAGTAACGTCAGATGAATACAGTATGTGTAAGATGTACAGATAAATACACATAATTAAGGTGTACAGAGGAATAAAATTATTTCATTTCCACACAACTATTTTTACTTGTAACTTTCGACTCAGTCATTTCCGGACCAGGGTTTCTTATCTCAAATTGATACATGTGCCCTTCGCCATCATCCCTGAAAGTTTGTAACACCACCTCGAAAACGCCCTGTATAGTAATCAGGGCTGTGACCCAATAAGGACGTACAATGAACACATGATATTAAATGGAATACGCGATTTATAATATATTTGATTTTTTAATTGTAGGCGGACTGCTATTGTCATTCGTTGATACTGTACTCGAACATAATGGTGATCTTAGGTGCGCTTGATTTTAAAAGAGGTTTGAAACGAATCCCTGTTATAATTTTCATTTTGTAACTTATACAGGATTTCGTTCTATAAGACACGCCATACTTACATATTGCATTAACCTGATGGGGCTACAGTAGACAATATTAATTTGTATTAAATTTTCTGTGCTCGTTAATAAATGCAGTATTATCACAGTCTAGTATATACAGTCACGAAGCTTGAGTTGTTGAGGTTGCTAGGAACAATAGACTGTGCAGGTACTATTTCGCACTGTCTGTAATGAAGTGATAGTAGCGATCCTAGTGGTTAGCAACTATCCATGGATGCATATTTATTACATATTGAACTTCATGACTGTATATACTAGACTGTGGTATTATATCTACAATGCATAATTTATTTTGCTTAAATGTGATTAGCGTTACTGGACATAAAATTCGCCCAAAGCATGAGACATCGACTTATAACAATGTATTTGAATCCTGTTACGTCGTTAGAAGATATTAAGAGTTACATATTGGCCTTTCATTTTGTAGCAATGACATAATAACAAAACAGTTGACAGCCACATTGTCAGATGGCTTTGCAAAATGCATAGCTGACACTGAATAGCCTGAAAATCACTGTCCTCTCTAAATACTGTTTTCTTGGTTGAGAAATGGCAATTGTGCTAATTTAGTTACAGAACTGTTTCGATGGTTGAGCAAGAAGATACATCGAGCGGCTTCCAACTAAGCGAGGAACGTGATACGGGTACATATATCTAGTAATATTTAATTTAATTCAGTTCTCTTCTTTACATTATTTGAATTAAAATCCTCGCGAAAACAAAGCAGCGGCGAAACTGTTTCGTATCTTGGAACAAGGGAAAACAAAATTAACAGAAACAACAGGAATCGCAGTTGGTATTACTCTCTGAAACTTGATTACATATCTGCAATGTAGAACGCGCTCACGGCGCCCATTGTTTTCGTCAAATTAAGTTCTTTTTCCCTCCGATTCTATCGAATAAAATATAGTGTTGCCTTCGATTCTGTCTTCTGTTTGTATTGGCGGCATTGGCAACATCCATAACTACTTTGAAAATTCAAATCTCTTTAGTACTAACCAATTTGGCTTTAGAAGAAGGAAATCAACAAATAATGCAATTGAGCTTTTAATAACTGAAATTTTAAGAAATTTTGAAAATAGGTCACAAGTTAATACTGTTTTTTTGTGATCTCTCCAAAGCTTTCGATCGATCACAACTTAATTCTATCAAAATTAGAATTTTATGGTATTCGAGGGAATACACTAAATATTTTTAGAACCTATCTTCATGGCAGAAGGCAATTAGTCTCAATAGGTGAAAATTGGTCAAGTCTCTCCAGTATATATTATGGTGTTCCACAAGGCTCAATAATTGGTCCATTGCTATTCTTAGTAGCAATAAATGACCTTCCTAAATTCATTAAAGCTATAACAATTATGTATTCTGGTGACGCTACATTCTTATGTTCTAGCTCTACTCTGAATGAATTACATGCTCTAACCAGTGATATTCTATCACAGATGGCTTTATGGTTTGAATCTAATGGTTTTTGCTTAATCAAGAAAAGACTATCAATATAACTTTTACCCTAAATCATGTAATAAAAAAGAACATGCAAAACTATACCAAATTTCTAGGACTTTATAGACTCCAGTTTAACATGGGAAATCATATCGAATATATATGCACAAAATTATCAAGAGTTATATATTTATTAAAGAAATTAGTGACTTGTGCTTCTCAGAATTATTTAAGATGTGCCTACTTTTCGTTCTTTCAGTCGATAATTAGGTATGCCTTAATTTTCTGGGGAAATGGTAGCAAACTTGGGAGCGTCTTGATTTTGCAAAACAAAGCCATTAGAATTCTAAGTCAATCAAACTATCTTGAACATTGTCGACCTCTTTTCAATCACAGATATTAACTGTCATAAATTTATATATATATATATATATATATATATATATATATATATATATATATATACGACCTAGTCCTTTACACTCGACAAAATATAGACAATTACTCATTAGTAGCCAATATATATGATCATGAAATTAGAAATAGTGAACAAATTAATATTCCATACTGTAGATTACATAAAACTAGTACAAATTTTTCTGTCACGGGGATGAAATTATATAATAAGCTTCCCAGTCAATATTATAAGTTACCAACCAATAGTTTCAAAGCTAGATTTTATAATTGGCATTTAATTAATCCTTTCTACTCTGTAGATGAGTTTCTTCACATAAATTCACACGAAATTGTTTTCTAATAAATAAAGTTATTTAGATTAGTTACAATTATTTTCCTGTTGCTGAGTTTTTCAACACAAATTTGTATGAAATTGTATTTTAATAAATAAGTTTAATTGCAATTTAGTTCGTTTTCTTCAATTTAAAAGTTTCAAACTATTTCATGTTTTCATTGTATTACTTAAATTTTACTGTTTCTATTATTAGTGTTTTTTAAAATATATTCATATGTTTTTTCAATGTATTCTGACGAAGCCTAATGACCAAATAAATTGAATTGAATATCATAGTTGAGGAGCTCACAACGAGAGTGGACTTGTCCTTCTGGAATAGTTCTGAGATATTGAGTCCTAAAGTTCCTGGCTCACGCTTAGCAACCTTCACCTTCCATAGGAAATGCTGCCCTCTGTGGAGTAACAAATGAGTTATGGACTTTGCTTGTTATGGCAATGAATAAATCTAAGTTTTCTTCACCCGAGATTGTATTAATCCACAAATTGACCACTGATGGACTTGGTCCATTCTAGTTGTGAGCCCCACTGTCTTTTGAATTCGGCCATTGCGGAAAAGTTATTTTTTGTGTGAAAGCTTTTGGTGTTCCATTTGTTCACATTCCTATTCAGAAAAAAATGACCTTTACCATTTCTGTAATGCTCTAAGCGCATTTTATTCCTAAGCAATCGCAACATATTATTACTGGAAAAATAAATTAATCACAATATTGAGAAACACCACATGTCCATTTTTCTTTTACGAAATTGAGTTATACATGATTTTGTATTATAAACATGTAGACTAATGATATTATGAATAGAAATCCCACATATTCCCATCAACATTCATTTTAGATAAAGCGTTAAGAAAAAATAATTTGAGCACAAATCTAGGACCTGAGATGTTTTTTGTATCTCCTGAAAAGTTTAGTTTTCTAGACATGCGGGTTTCTCAGTATTCCGGTTCAAATGAAGTTGGAATATTACAGGATGTTGAAAATATTCTATGTTTTGAAACATGGTAGTATTAATGAAAAAATGCAGATAGAGTATTAGTTGGGAGGCCGGAGGATAAAAGAACTTTGGGGAGGCCGAGACATAGATGGGAGGATAATATTAAAATGGATTTGAGGGAGGTGGGATATGATGATAGAGACTGGATTAATCTTGCACAGGATAGGGACCGATGGCGGGCTTATGTGAGGGCGGCAATGAACCTGCGGGTTCCTTAAAAGCGATTTGTAAGTAAGTTGTAAGTATTAATGAAAACAAGAAGAAATGTCTAATAAACAAGGGTCTTAAAATTACGAGTATTATCTTTCGAAATAAGAGTACTTGTTGCTGAACACGATAGAAGATGCTGAATGTGATTTCCATTGAAAAAGTCGACCTGGTTGGCGAGTTGGTATAGCGCTGGCCTTCTATGCCCAAGGTTGTAGGTTCGATCTCGGGTCAGGTCGATGGCGTTTAAGTGTACTTAAATGCGACAGGCTCATGTCAGTAGATTTACTGGCATGTGATAGAACTTCTGCGGAACAAAATTCCGGCACATCCGGCGACGCTGATATAACCTCTGCAGTTGCGAGCGTCGTTAAATAAACCATAACATTTAACATCCATTGAAAAAAATCAGTGTTATGAGAGGTGGTAGCATTAATCAAAACAAGGAAAAAAGTTTAATAAACATGGATCCTAAAATTACATTTTGTACATTTTGTACATTTGAAATTGGTATGTCAATTGTAAGAATAGCATATCTTCTAATGTCAGCTCTTTGCTTGTTTCTTATTTGGTATGCAGTATCATAATATCGGAAATGCAATAAACAAAGGTAACAAGACGTGATTCCCTAAGACGTATGGCAAAATGATGCGTACCAATGAATGGGAATCACATTGAGCATTTCCTGCGATGTTGGTGAGTAAGTACTTGTATCTCAACACATTGATGCCCAGAACCAGACTGTTCCAAATCCATTTTACTATTTTTTTTTTCAGGAAAGCTACTTTAAGCTCCTGACATTCAAAGCTTCATGAAACAATTTGGAATAGCTTCATAGCAACCTTATGGAGAGGAATATTTACAATTTTGTTAGATTCATATTATGCAGACAAGAACTGGAACACAATGAAATACAGATTTTTTTCTTATAAAAAGTTTCTTTCTGTTTCTTGTTTTGATGATTACTACCACCCCTTAAAATACTGCGTGTTTTTTTAACAGTCTTTGTATTATATTACATTCAAACAGTCTTGAACAGCGAATGCAGTATTTATTTTCTTACGTTGGTTAAAATGTTCATTAAAAGTTCAATGTTTTGTTTTGTGATTATGCTAAGATGATTTTCGTCAAGCGGTGACCAACGATTATTTGAAATCATACAACGATGAAACACTTAAACGTTCCACGTAATTACAGGGATTTCAAAAATCCTCTGGCATCTTTTTATTAAGTAGAATTAAGCACAGTTAAGTTAAATTAACCAACTACTTTTTACGAAACTCTTAGCTTATTTAAATTTATTTATTTTTATCTTTGAATGCAACATAGAAATACTCATGCTGAAAAATTTAAACTCATAGAATTACAGAGAAATACAAATTTTCGGAACTACAAAGAGTCCCGGCCGGAGTCATCTCATGAGTCATGCTTGAGTGATAGACTTATGTTGCGTCATTACAGAACCCCATTACAGAACAGTCATATAACGGAGTAATAGTAACATGCACACAATTATTGAGTACTAACCTGTGTTATTCGGGCTGTTCAAAGTGGTGTTCATCTGCATTCGAACATTCCCGATATCTTTTCATAAAATTTTCATTCAAACCCAAAGATTTTTCTTCCATAATTCCTCTAATTTTTTGTTCTTATATTGTCTTTAAGTTCGTCAATTGTGGGGATTAGTCCTGTAGACTCTATTCTTTTAGACTTCTGACAAATAATAGCATCACACTGTTAGGTCCGGAGAACGTGCAGGGTATGCCATAACCCTCTAAAGTTATTTTGTCGTCAAATACCTTCCTTATTAATTCCAAAATATCTGAGGATGTCTTGTTGAAGATATGCATTTCTACAAAAAATGACGTAGGCTTACACCGAAGAAATTATGATACGCACCTAATAGCATTGGACTATAAATCTTTAATACGCTCTCCTGTAAAATTTTGTCTTTGTGGCTTAGGACTATATCATTCCTACCCCATCAATTGTAAAACTGAAATAATTATTGTATAAAGTAACATAATGACGTGTTTCATCTAAGATGTCCGTAACCTGAGTGAATTTTTACATTTGTACTGTTAGGTTGGCAGTACATATTCCCTTTTTATACCTTTAGAATTCTCCGCCTTTTGTCCCAAATTTGCTACTTATGGACAGTATTCAATAGACGTGATTTCGAAGTTGACGGGTAGCCCTAAAAGGTCAGTGTGCTATGTGGCTCGAGAAAGTGGTGTCAGTAGAGAATCTGTTCGCTGAATATTGAAATCTGCATGTTTTCATCCCCTACAAATTGCAGCATTTAGACGCAATGCAAGAAGAGAATCCACTCAAGATACGAACATATTGCAACTGGATCACATAACGTTTGCATACTGACCGATTGTTCGGTGTCCACTGAGTTGGACGAAGTGGACCTCAGTCACGACCTCCACGGTCACCAGACCTCACACCCCTTGATTTGTTTTTATGGGGATTTGTGAAACAGCATGTTTTTCAAACAGAGTCTACATCTATACATGACTTTAAACAATGAATCACCCATGTTATCCAACACATCTCATCTGCAGCACTTGTAAGTGTGACAGAAGAATATCAGGATCGAGTGACGCAATGTCTTCAAGTAAATGGAGCACATTTTGAACACTTGCGGTAGTGAACATACTGTATATAATTGTATTTCCAATTATAGTAATGTTTCCCATTTGGCAACTGACTTCTGTGTCACACGGTATTATTCGGGGATTATCTATGTTTCATTATATTTTGTTCTGTGAAGTAACATGCCTCATTTCAGAACATTATTACAAGAATTTCGGAAAGATAACTTTTGAGTGTGAATGAAAATTTTAGGGAAAAATGTCGGGAATGTGTTAATGCAGAGAGATACCACTTTGAACAACTCCTATAACACAGATTAGTGCTGATTATGAAATTTATGAAATAACGATTTAATTATGCTATATCAATAGAAATACATGGGAGGATATGGATCAATAATGACACGATCTAGGCCGGCCACGCATGTATGGCTTGTGCGCGAGTTACTGGCCGAGAGCCGAATGGGATATACAGATCTATCAACTCTTGTATATTATTCGGAATTTATCCTAATTTTAGACAAGTCTCCCATATCTTTATTCAAATTACCCGAATTTTAGACAAGTCTTCCATATCTTTATTCAAATCTCTCTCATTCAGCGATTATCCAGCAAATGTCTACATAATATTTTGGGATTTTATGTCCGATTTCATTAGCATTTATCAAATAAAAGAGTTAATATCTGATGATTGCATCATGATTATTGAGCATATCATGAAGAGATGGTGAAATTAACTCTACCTGCAAAGAAAAAACACAGCAGCATACCACGGATTGTCTCAATCTTTCTAACAACTCTGGAGTATCACGAATTGTTTGTGATTCTGCCATGATTCTGTGACAGAAATGGTGTTTACTACCATAACGTAAACCCAATTGCCCATGTCGCCTTACAAAAATGAGTCCAAGCAGGTAAAGTCTGGTGATCTTAGTGGACAATGGTGTAGTGTGTTTTAGTAACAAGTATTATTAAAAATAGTGTGTGTTCGATATAGACTAAGTGAACGGAAAATCAAGAACGGAATGATAAAAGTGTCAATTTTGAATGAATTAGAGTGTGACAGGAAGTTGAGTAAAACGATAGAGATAATGAAAATAGGTGAGGAGTATGGTGGAGGAGGCTAACTAGGATAGCGAAGTATAATATGTAGAAAATTAGTGAGATCTGAAAATGGAATATACGCAAGAAACAGACATAATAACGAACATATTGGACAATGGTTTAGTATATTTTAGTAACAAGTATTATTAGAAACAGTGTGTGTTCGATATAAGTGAACTGAAACTCAGGAACAGAATAATAAAAGTGTCAATTTTGAATGATCTAAATTAAGTTGTTAGGTTTTAAAGGTAGGAATATTGATCAATTTAAATGGGGTCGAAAGTCAAATTAAAAGAGCGTCTGCATAAAAAGATATATCTGTAATGAATGTAATTGTGGCACAGGATACAAAATTGTGAGATCCACGTTACATAGATGTAATTGTTGACATGATATAGTCTATATATATATATATATATATATATATATATATATATATATATATATATATATATATATATATAATAGTGGCCAAACAAACGGTCCTGCATGACCGATCTATCGGTTAAGTAAGTTGAAACTCAGAAAATTAGGATTATTAATATGTCCATGTGATGAAAAACAATCGTGCTGATACCATTTTCTTTACCTCAACATCAAAGACAAATCCTCAAACAAGGAAGGAAGATCTTTGAAGAAGATAGAGGTAAATATCATCGTTCCGACACGGTGGTCAGAAAATAAGACGAACCGATGATACACACACAAACCTATTAGGTGACTCATGACTGCTACAGTGCCCAGCGCAAGTATTGGTTGCTCAGTTTCTGTCATTACGTTGAGAACTTAGACGTCGCCTATTGAGATAAAGACGAGTCTCGACTCCATGTTGCTTGAGTAAAACTTCTTACTTTGGTCTCCTTAACTACCCTACTCTGTGTCCTATTTCTCAGAAGTTAAAATTAAAACTATGTAGGCCTACCTGTTCCATGGTTTCCTTATTTATAATTATCCTACTTGATGTTTAACACCGAAGGACATAATTTTTGTTCTGTTAATTGACATTATAAATTGCGTTTCATTTTACTACCAACTAACTCTTTGTAAACCACATTCTTATTTTACGAGAATTATCTAATTGTCAGCAAATGACACTTTATTAATAATTCAAATAATCCTTTGTAGATCATCTGCTCGTCTCTCCGTTAACAAGTGTAAGTGACAAAGGATATCTCTGGCTCAGTTCTTTGTTAACAAAATTTTGTAGGTTTCATTTATAATATTTCTTCTGTTGAAATTGTATATAGGAAAGAACAAAGAGACATCCCATGTAAACCTGCTTCAGAGTTGCTTTTGTGCATCACAAATTTCATTACCATTTGAAAGGATTTTGAATTTTATATCCTGTAAATAACAATGAATAGAATTCCACATCTTCATCATGTATTCACTCTCGACTCTGTTGTCGAAGTGGATTTTTCTTAACTGTAGGGGGATGCATGGTGTAATTAATTGCAACAATAAAGTTTTGATTGCGCAAATGATCGCTTAGCATCCACAAATTTAATGCAACTGTTGCGGCTTCGTTATCTACTCTTGTCTCGACTGCCAGCGTGTATCAAGTTAATGGATTCCACTGCCTTCGTGATCGTTCTGCACGCTGATAGTGCTCGTATTCAGTAATTTTGCTGTCAATCTGGACAATATCTCGTATCGGGGACAGATTAGATGCATTATCTTCCCTCATGTAAATACAGGTATTACGAACCAAACCTGCAGGCAACGTGTTGGTGGGCTGTCCCTCGACTCGGGAAGTCTGAAATTCATTCCACTTTTTCTTGATGAGTAGGAATCCTATTTTAAATTTCGGTATAAATTCGGTGTTATTTCGCACAAAAAATAATCTGACATTGCGAACCTCATTCTGTGACAGTTTTTTTAATGATTATATTATGCTACCTCAAGTAATTGTAATGTATACATCTTCATTACACAACTTTTAACACTATATCACTTCGGAATATGTATTATTATTTAGCTTTCGCGTGTTAAATATTACAGTATCTGGTTAACTAGTTTCAGCCTGTTATGAGCCATCTCCAGAACTGGTTGGTGCTGGTCTTGGCGCCTTTTGTTTGTGTTTCCTGTGGGGATGTGTTTGTGTAGTGTAATGTGGAGTCAAAGAGTGTGTGTGTTCTGAAATTGAATTGTGTGTTGAGAATTTCATTTGGGTGTTTTTTTGTTTGTCTATATATTTCGTATTGTTCTAGTGTGTTTAGTTTCATGTCTGTGTTTATGTCTCTGTAGGTGTGGTTAGCATTTGTGATGTGTTCTGCATGTGTGGAAGTGTTTTGTAATTTTGTTATGGCTGTGATGTGTCCTTTGTAACGTGTTTGAAATGGTCTGCCTGTCTGTCCTATGAAGAAGTTTTTGCAGGTGTTGCATTTGAGTTTGTATACTCCTGTGTGGTTGTATTTGTTTGTTTGTGTTGTTTGTATGTTGAGATGCTTTTGTAGAGTATTATTTGTTCTGTATGCTATGTTGTAATTTAATTTCTTGAATGAGGTTGCAATCTTGTGTGTGTTTTTCTTTTCGTATGTTAGTGTGGTGTATTTTTTGTGTTCTTGTGTTTGTGTTGTATTCTTATGTTTTTTGTGATTATGTTTTGTATTTCTTATTATGTTAGGGTTGTATCCGTTTTCTTGTGCTATGTATTTGATTGTGTTTAGGTCTTCTTTGTAGTCTTGTTGGCTCATTGGTATGTTGAGTAGTCTGTGTACCATTGTTCGAAATGCAGCTTGTTTGTGTTGTGTTGGATGATTGGATGTGTTGTGTATGTGTGTTGTTGTTGTTGTGGGTTTTCTGTAGATTTTGAATGTGTATTTGTTGTCGACTTTTGTTATTGTGATGTCTAGAAATTATAACGACTTTGCAAGCATACATCGCTGGCACATGTAAGACTCTTCGCCATCTAGTACCTGGGATTATTGTGTCGCGTATGGCTGTTAATGCAGCATGCTCAGGTTTGTGCTGAGATACATGACACGCAATTCGACCATTATCTCTTAAACATGCTACACAGACTGTAATTGTTTACCAGAAGCACTAGAGCTCTGAAACAGTTCGATTTTTCAGATTTGCTTATTTTAACTTTCAACAGTCTGTTTCTGTGTAAAATTATCCCCGACACTTCACGCAACCTTAAAGGCATTCTCTGTGCAGCATTTTTCTCCAGACAAGGACTTAGAAATTAAAAATATATCTACGGTATACGAATTGATTGTTTCTAGAGCATCTATAATTGAAGGAATAAAATTTAGTTGATTGATTAAATGGCAAACTTACTAGTGTTAAATTATATAAGCACGTGTGGCTTACAGCTGTTTCGGTGTATCCTTCACACGTGCTTATACAGGGACATCATTTTATTTTTACTTCAATTGTTATTGTACCTGAGTCTTTTAATGTACTTCACTCCCACCCCTTCTACTCCTTCTACTAATGAAGTTCAAGCGTCCTCCACACAGATCCAAGACCGCATATACAGTCATAGTAGCCTTACGGTCATAGTAAACAGTACGTTCCAAAAATATGTTTGCGTTTTCCAGTGACGAAAGAGCTTTCAATATTGCATCATTTTCGCACAGGTACTGTCGTCCATTTGCCTACGTCGTATCCCGGTTTCCCCCATCAGCTTTTATTCGCCAGCTAGTGGCTGGGCTGTCTTAGCTCTTTTCGGAGAACATTAATTTCTATTAGGAATTGGACGTCTACGTAATATTATACCCATACAATTGTTTAAAATAGCTTAAATAAAAGGGCCTCGTTAAGTAATTAACTGTCACGTGATTTCCTCCCTTTCTACGACCCTACGACATAACCACTTGGACGGACAGTAGATAGTATGTCTGAGTAATTTTATATTTTCGGATTGGGCAGAAGTGAAGATTGAATTTACAGTACGTAAGGTACTCTTTTATAGAGTAGGTACAGAATTATTTAAATATGAGTTACTAGTACGAAGAACGAAACTGGTAATTGGGATTAGGTACAATAGTCTATAGTGCGATAATATGCACATTAGAACTGAAGCCTGTATCGAAATGAACGGCCACCGTTTTAAAAAATGTGTTTAAATATCCATATTATGATTATTTTTCAATTCAACTTCATTCTCTATATTGTACGCTAATGTGCTGTAGACAGTATAATATACACTACATAATGAATACGTCCGCATGGACAGCTCAGTACTGTATTTTAATTAAATAAAAACCTAATGAAAATGATCAAACTCAAAAGCGCAATATTTCCTAGTTTACGTAAATGGATGAACTACTTTTCTTCCCTCCTATACCTAGTAAAGTGATTTGTTTCTATATTACGCCAGTATCATCGAACTCCAGTCGTGGAAGGGGGTAGCAAACGGCGTTGATCCAGAGGTATAACCTAGGCAAGTTAATATTAAAAATGTTAGTAAAAATAAAATTATGTCCCTGTATAATTAAGACTAGTAAGTTTGCCATTTAATCAATCAATTATATTTAAGTGTTAAAAGTAGTGTACGCAAGATTCAAAATTTAGTTGATTTAAGTTCACAGTCTTCATTAATATCTCGATCTACCGCTATTTATTCAGACTGTACAATATCACAAAAAGGTGATCGTTGATTCAGCCTCGTGAAAAAAAGTGAGCTTTGATATAAAGAGCAGGCTGATTGGTTCTACAGGCAGCAGACCACTCGAGATGTGGCTCGCCTCCTGCAGGCAGCCCGCCTCTCGCTTCTTCAAATCTCATTATAAGAGAAGGGCTAAATGAAATGGCTTCCCGTATCAGGTTGCTGAACGGACAGTCTGGTGTAGTTGTGCGTAGCCAGAACATCATTCATTAATCAAGTGATTAGCACAAATACTTATATCCCAATGAACTTATAAATTAATTCATATTTCCACTCACTCACTCCCTCCCTCACTCACTCACTCACTCACTCACTCACTCACTCACTCACTCACTCACTCACTCACTCACTCACTCACCCGCCTACTCACTCATTAAAGAATTCTTACATGTATTGATCCTTTCTTATCATTCATGTATTGATCTAAGTATTCATCCATCTTCTCATCCAATCACCAACCCACCCTTCTATTCCAGCCTTTATCCTTAATCGATTAATCTAACTACTCACCCACTTACCTACCTATCGTCTATATATTGATTCAATCACCCACACACTTACTCACACACTCACCCACTTAACTACACACCCATGCACGTATTTTAGAAATTAGCCAACTTATCATTGATTGATTCATAAACTGGCTGATTAATCCATTGAGAAATAATTATACTTATTTTATCCAACCATTCAAAATTGATTGATTGATTAGTTAATTAAACCACAGTCTAGTGTATACAGTCACGGAGCTCAATACGTAGTGAATATGCATCCATAGATAGTTGCTAACCACTAGGATGGCTACTATCGCCTCATTATAGACAATGCGAAATGGTAATGGCACAGTCTATTGTTCCTAGTACCACAGTCTAGTATATAGTCACGAAGTTCAATACGTAGGGAATATGCATCCATAGATAGTTGCTAACCACTAGGATGGCTACTATCGCCTCATTATAGACAATGCGAAATGGTAATGGCACAGTCTATTGTTCCTAGTACCACAGTCTAGTATATAGTCACGAAGTTCAATACGTAGGGAATATGCATCCATAGATAGTTGTTAACCACTAGGATGGCTACTATCGCCTCATTACAGACAATGCGAAATGGTAATGGCACAGTCTATTGTTCCTAGTACCACAGTCTAGTATATAGTCACGAAGTTCAATACGTAGGGAATATGCATGCATAGATAGTTGCTAACCACTAGGATCGCTATTATTGCCTCATTACAGAGGATGCGAAATGGTAATGGCACAGTCTATTGTTCCTAGTACCACAGTCTAGTATATAGTCACGAAGTTCAATACGTAGGGAATATGCATCCATAGATAGTTGCTAACCACTAGGATGGCTACTATCGCCTCATTACAGACAATGCGAAATGGTAATGGCACAGTCTATTGTTCCTAGTACCACAGTCTAGTATATAGTCACGAAGTTCAATACGTAGGGAATATGCATCCATAGATAGTTGCTAACCACTAGGATCGCTATTATTGCCTCATTACAGACGATGCGAAATGGTAATGGCACAGTCTATTGTTCCTAATACCACAGTCTAGTATATAGTCACGAAGTTCAATACGTAGGGAATATGCATCCATAGATAGTTGCTAACCACTAGGATCGCTATTATTGCCTCATTACAGACAATGCGAAATGGTAATGGCACAGTCTATTGTTCCTAGTACCACAGTCTAGTATATAGTCACGAAGTTCAATACGTAGGGAATATGCATCCATAGATAGTTGCTAACCACTAGGATCGCTATTATTGCCTCATTACAGACGATGCGAAATGGTAATGGCACAGTCTATTGTTCCTAGTACCACAGTCTAGTATATAGTCACGAAGTTCAATAGTAGGGAATATGCATCCATAGATAGTTGCTAACCACTAGGATCGCTATTATTGCCTCATTATAGAGGATGCGAAATGGTAATGGCACAATCTATTGTTCCTAGTACCACAGTCTAGTATATAGTCACGAAGTTCAATACGTAGGGAATATGCATCCATAGATAGTTGCTAACCACTAGGATCGCTATTATTGCCTCATTACAGAGGATGCGAAATGGTAATGGCACAGTCTATTGTTCCTAGTACCACAGTCTAGTATATAGTCACGAAGTTCAATACGTAGGGAATATGCATCCATAGATAGTTGCTAACCACTAGGATCGCTACTATCGCCTCATTACAGACAATGCGAAATGGTAATGGCACAGTCAATTGTTCCTAATACCACAGTCTACTATATAGTCACGAAGTTCAATACGTAGGGAATATGCATCCATAGATAGTTGCTAACCACTAGGATGGCTACTATCGCCTCATTATAGACAATGCGAAATGGTAATGGCACAGTCTATTGTTCCTAGTACCACAGTCTAGTATATAGTCACGAAGTTCAATACGTAGGGAATATGCATCCATAGATAGTTGCTAACTACTAGGATCGCTACTATCGTCCCATCACAGACAATGCGAAATGGTGCTGGCACAGTCTATCCCTAGTACCACAGTCTAGTATATAGTCACGAAGTTCAATACGTAGGGAATATGCATCCATAGATAGTTGCTAACCAATAGGATCGCTACTATCGCCTCATCACCGACAATGCGAAATAGTACCAGCACAGTCTATTGTTCCTAGTACCCTCAACGGCTCAAGCTTCGTGACTATATACTAGGCTGTGCTAGTACCCTCAACAATTCAAGCTTCGTGACTGTATATACTAGACTGTGATTAAACCTGATTAAACTATCCACTTGTTCATCCTTTTATAGGCTTATTCATTCCATATATATAAATTCTAAATTATAGACATCAGCTCAAAGAATTTGAGTGACCAGAAGGGTTCTGAATACAATAAACATGTACAATATAATGTGATGTGATATATTAAAGAAAAAAGAAAGTTAATTGTTTAAGGCAAATATAAATGGATTAATTGAAATACAGATGGTGATGTAATATTTGAAGAGAATCCTTGATAATATTTATAAGGACAGACATTACATAATCAAAAGGAATGTGAAATTCCTTAAGATAATTCCATGTGAATTTGGAAATAGAACCTCTACTGCCAAACAGCAAACCAATGACAGACCAATGTTTAAGAGGGACGTTGTACTTTTGAGAAAGATAAGGCAGACAAAGTTCACATATGGACTTCTTCTCAATATCAACTTCGGTGGCCTGATTTAAGTTTCTTTCGAAACGGATAGTAGGGTCATCATGTACGCGTTCATTTAATTATACATTACCCCTTAAATTGGCAAAACTTCATTTCTCACACTAGTTTATTAAACCGTGTCGGACTGCAAAGAAAACAACTATCGCAATGTCCATATTTTATATGTTGTACAATATAAATGTTGGTTATACCATTTTCCTACCAATTTTTTTCTATTGTTCTATTAAAATTATAGCTTACAGCCTGTTAACCTGTTGTATCCTATAGGATCCTTTGTGAATTTAAGGGTTAATTCATTCAATCGCCGGTTTACTTATCCATTAATTCATTGAGATATCCAGGCCTGGAAAACTCATATAGTAAACAGAGCAGTCGGTATATGAATACCCGTGCTACAGCAACTGTAGTGGGAGAAGCTAAGCGCTCTGAGAGCAACTATGTTCCAGGCCTGCAGATATCCATTCATTGATTCATTCCTTCACATTCCTCATCTTTACGCCTTGCTATATTCGTTACTACCCTAATTTCTTCTTTCGCTTTTGTCTTTCTTTTTTCCTCGATTCTTTTCTTTCGTTTTTTTTTTTTTTTCGTTATTTCCTTTTCCTTCACAAGTTTCTAATTCTCATTTCGTCAAAGCAAGAAAACAAGTCTGATATCAGCGTTCGGTTACCATTAGCGGATGGAACCCAGGACCTTTGCTGTGAGCAAGACACTGCAGCACAGCGCTCAGGTAGTGCTAATCCCGTATGCTGACGCGCGCGCCAGCCTGACGTCTGATATCGACTGTTCAGAGAAGTTGTGTCATCGCCATCAAGCTGAGTGCGGTGGTCAAACCGCGGCCACGATCCACCATGGACACCCCACTCACTCACTCACTCACTCACTCACTCACTCACTCACTCACTCACTCACTCACTCACTCACTCACTCACTCACTCACTCACTCACTCACTCACTCTCTGAACCCTTGATCACTAACAGTTTCTCACAAAATTGCATCGTTAATTACATTTCAATATTACACTTCCTTTTCGTGTATGATTCATATGATACGAAATCTGACTGATTATGAAAGTAACTTCGAATTTCTTTCTGCAAATTCATATACGATGACGATGACACAACGACGACGATGATGACGGTGATCATGATAATGATAATAATTTTGTACAGAAATGTTGATTTAATGTTCAAACAAGAATATACTCATACGGTCTTACTAATAAATCGTGTATAGTTTTTATACGAGACTTATGCAGAGTTGAGACAGAAAACATTACTAATAAACTATGCGTAAGCGATAGATGTATAAACAGGCTGTAACTATACAATGGGAATTGCTTTGCAGTAGTTGTATACATGAAACCCCTTGTTTAAGCGTTGCATATAGAGAAAAAATGGCCGCCCCTCTAACAGTTGTTCACATCGACTGTCATTCTATGATGATGGTTGCCTTGTAACCACAGAAGAACAAACCAAAGAGCATAGAATAATAAGAATAATATTGCTGTAGCTTGTACTCTTTGACCAAAATATACTGTGGTAATCGATCAGAGGCAGTTGTATATCGATACTTAATACGGCACACTAGAACACTCTACCGGATGCAATAGAGAATCTCAGATATTCTCTTACCTTTCGTAATGAAGTAATGACGAAGCTATGACGTAGCTGTGTAACAGTTATACTCGTACACGACGTATGTAGTGATTATTAGTACTGAATTTACACACGACTTATAAACAAGCTACTCATTGTATAAGTATAAGACAGTTAAACGTCTGTATATAGAGTTTTTATTAGTAAGACCGATAAAGTATATTTCAACACCCTCTTCTTTCTCGATTGAAAGTGCCACCATGACAACGAGCGCAGGTTACTGTTGGAAAAATAGTGAGAACGCACTCATCAAAATATTGCTAGTTCTTCTGTCTGTAATAATACTTGCTCGCTTACTTTCCGTTTATATGTGGAGGGGATTGACGGAAGTCTTTGTGCACTGCGAAAATTTTAAACAGATGAGTTAAATTCGACTTTTTAGATATACAAGGTGTTTAAAAAATACGGGGCATAATTTCGGGTATGTATTTCCCACATGTAGACAATCAAAATAGTTCATTACAACATGTGTCCGGAAATGCTTTATTTCCGAGTTATGGCCTTCACAACATTGAATTCACCGGAACGTTTTTCTTTCCGCAGGTCGTTGCCGTCAAAGGAGACATAAGAGGGCACTCTAACAGTTCATTCCGAGGCGAAGGTTACATTCAGTGTTGTGTAGGCGTCAGACTGTGCGACATGTATTCAAATCAAGAGCTGGCAGAGATACACTTCATGTACGGTAAGGCGGACGGCAATGCTGCGCTGGCTCGTCGTTTGTACCAGGAGAGGTACCCACAGCGACAATGCCCAGATCGGAAGACATTTGTACGTCTCCATTACCGTCTGTGCGAGTATGTAAAATTTAACTCTCCTGGTTTGGGAAGGGGACGACCAAGATCTACAACTCCAGAAGTACAGGAGGAGCTTTTGGAGGCTGTGAACATGACTCCTTCTATCAGCACACGAAGGGTAGAGTTGCAAGTCAATGTTCCTCATACGACTGTCTGGAGACTGTTGAAAGAGTATCAATTGTATCCTTATCATTTGCAACGTGTACAGGCCCTGTCACCAGCAGATTACCCTGCACGAGTTAGGTTCTGTCAGTGGTTCTTGCAGCAGTGTGGTGTAAATCCGAACTTTCCTGCCTTAGTATTATTTACAGATGAAGCACAGTTCACACGAGATGGCAGAACAAATTTCCACAATCAGCATGTATGGGCGTATTAAACTGTTCCATCTCATCATCAGGTGCGATTCTCCCTCAACATGTGGGCCGGTATCATTGGTGATCGATTAGTTGGACCCCATGTACTTGTAAACAGACTTACGGGGCAGGCGTACACAAACTTCCTGGAAAACACCATACCTCATGTTTTAGAAGAAACTCCACTGATCAATCGTCAACACATTCACTTCTTGCATGATGGCGTGGCGCTCCTGCACACTTCAGTCGTACGGCTCGCCGGTACTTGGATCGAAGGTTTCCTGATCGATGGATAGGTAGAGGTGGCCCAATTACTTGGCCTCCACGCTCACCTTATCTGAACCCTCTCGATTTCTATTTGAGGGGCCATTTAAAATCATTGGTTTATTCGTCTCCGGTGCCTGATTTGGAATCCCTTCAGAATCGAATTGTGGCATGTTCTGAGGACATACGAAATACTCCTGGAGTTTGGGATCGTGTACGCAGGTCAATGAGACATCGATGTGAGGTCTGTATTCAAGCAAGAGGTGGACATTTTGAACATCTTCTGTAATGACAACGACCTGCGGAAAGAAAAACGTTCCGGTGAATTTCAATATTGTGAAGGCCATAACTCGGAAATGAAGCATTTCCGGACACATGTTGTAATGAACTATTTTGATTGTCTACATGTGGGAAATACATACCTGAAATTATGCCCGTATTTTTGAAACACTCTGCATAGCTTAGAGGTACCACCAGAAGGTCTCGCCATTTGGCTGTAGGCCTAACAACAGTTCTGGAGAAATCTTCTCTTGTTATCTTGACGGTCTGAGCGTTGTGCAAAGTGGTCGTCGTACATCTGATTGTCAATTTTTAGCTGGTAACATTGAAGCTCGTATGGCAGGCTGTGCCATACTTTTGGATTAAATGAAATAAAATGAAATAGTGAAGAAGATAATGAAGAATGTTGTTGGTAGAGTGGCGCTTGTAAAGTGTAGGGAAATGACAATGTGAGGGAAACTTTTTTTAAAATCTGTAATGTCCACTGAATTTAACATTCCAGTCAAGGCAGAACGATAGCACTTATGTGTACGATTTGAACAGGTTGAGAACACATAATTGGCATTAGCACCTAGCTATCGGATGGGGTCACCCCTATGTACTGTAGCCCAGCAGAACTTCGTCTTTCCCTAATTATGTGAGGGGGTATGAGTAAAGTTTTGGATGTCCCAAAAAGTGCAACAATTTTGAAACGCTTACAGCACGGAAATAATAAGAGCCACGTTAATGATTTATTTATAATTGGATGGAGGATAGAAGTCGCTTCTCAACAATTTATAAACTGTTCGGAGCAGATACGTGAGGGAGAGGGGGCTCGGCGAAAATGACCATCTTCAACGATCTCTGTGAGTATGAGTTGGAGCCAATTGCGTCATTGTAACTTGAGATATGGAAGCGAACAGTACCTCGTTCTGTACCTTAAAGACAACGCTATCAGTAGATAAAAATTAAATTACGTGAGTTACGAGATCCAGTTTGAAACATGCCCAAGAAATTTGAGTAAAAGACCATCGCGACCGGCAAAATGAGCACTAGGAAGGATGGCCGACGGTACAAGGATTCAGATAAGACCGCATATGTTGGAAGACGAAAGAAAACGAGAGTACAGGGCCTGGTTGAAGGCCGCGCGCGAGATTCGAAATTCAATTCAGTGTGTAGTGGAAACAAAGCTACTAGTGGCTTTGACGTGGAGCGGTTTAAGATGATTTTCTCGTAATTCTATTATTTCTCATGACTCGTAGCCCAAAAATTCATTCCACTTATACCTATACAAAGTGTAGCTAAGAATGAAGAAACAAAATAAATGTATAAATAATCTACAATACTCAAGGCTTTCATATACTACGCAGTCCCACGCTTATTTCTATGTTCAAAAGCTTGCAGCATAGCACAGCGTTGCTCCGGAACTACTTTTGACGTACATCTACGTCTTTCTCATCACTAGGTATGGGGGATAACTTTAGAATTGACAGTCACATAAATATGCAACCTTCTCCCTTCTCTTTGTAATTCCTCTTTTTATCTTTTGTTCCCCTTCTTCTCATTGCCTTTCCCCTTGTTCTCATTGCCTTCCTCTTGTTCTCATTGCTTTCCTCTTGTTCTCCTTGCCTTCCTCTTGTTCTCTTTGCCTTCCTCTTGTTCTCCTTGCCTTCCTCTTGTTCTCATTGCTTTCCTCTTGTTCTCCTTGCCTTCCTCTTGTTCTCATTGCCTTCCTCTTGTTCTCCCTGCCTTCCTCTTGTTCTCCTTGCTTCCTCTTGTTCTCCTTGCCTTCCTCTTGTTCTCATTGCCTCCCTCGTGTTCTCCTTGCTTCCTCTTGTTCTCATTGCCTCCCTCTTGTTCTCCTTGCCTTCCTCTTGTTCTCCTTGCCTTCCCCCTTGTTCTCATTGCCTTCCTCTTGTTCTCATTGCCTCCCTCTTGTTCTCATCGCCTTCCTCTTGTTCTCCTTGCCTTCCCCCTTGTTCTCATTGCCTTCCTCTTGTTCTCATTGCCTTCCTCTTGTTCTCATTGCCTTCCTCTTGTTCTCATTGCCTTCCTCTTGTTCTCATTGCTTTCCTCTTGTTCTCCTTGCCTTCTTCTTGTTCTCATTGCCTTCCTCTTGTTCTCCTTGCCTTCATCTTGTTCTCATTGCCTTCCCCCTTGTTCTCCTTGCCTTCCCCCTTGTTCTCATTGCCTCCCTCTTATTCTCCTTGCCTTCCCCCTTGTTCTCATTGCCTTCCTCTTGTTCTCCTTGCCTTCCTCTTGTTCTCATTGCCTCCCTCTTATTCTCCTTGGCTTCCTCTTGTTCTCCTTGCCTTCCCCCTTGTTCTCCTTGCCTTCCTCTTGTTCTCTTTGCCTTACTCTTGTTCTCATTGCCTTCCTCTTGTTCTCTTTGCCTTCCTCTTGTTCTCCTTGTTTTCCTCTTGTTCTCATTGCCTTCCTCTTGTTCTCATTTCCTTCCTCTTGTTCTCATTTCCTTCCTCTTGTTCTCATTGCCTTCCTCTTGTTCTCATTGCCTTCCTCTTGTTCTCATTGCCTTACTCTTGTTCTCATTGCCTTCCTCTTGTTCTCCTTGCCTTCCTCTTGTTCTCCTTACCTTAGTCTTGTTCTCATTGCCTTCCTCTTGTTCTCCTTGCCTTCCTCTTGTTCTCCTTGCCTTCCTCTTGTTCTCCTTGCCTTCCTCTTGTTCTCATTGCCTTCCTCTTGTTCTCCTTGCCTTCTTGTTCTCATTGCCTTCCTCTTGTTCTCCTTGCCTTAGTCTTGTTCTCATTGCCTTCCTCTTGTTCTCCTTGCCTTCCCCTTGCTCTCCTTCCTTCCTCTTATTCTCATTGCCTTCCTCTTGTTTTCCTTGCCTTCCTCTTGTTCTTATTGCCTTTTCCTTGTTCTCATTGTCTTCTCCTTGTTCTTAATTCATTTGAGCAGTTTTTATTTATTTTACTTTTATTATTATTACTTTTTCGAAATCACACTAGTCATAATACACATCAAATTGCAGTGATTTACAAAAAATCATCCCTGACTAATCAGAGGAGATGTAGGAAATATAATTACAAGTCCAAAGTCTTATGAATTTTAATTATTTTTTTATTAGTTATGAATTATCTTTCTGTAGTTGCGCTTTAAGAGCTTCTTCAGATTGAGATAATAATTTAAAAGTAGGCCTATTATTGTTACGTAATGCAGATTACGTATAGATTTTTGTATCTGTATATACGGTAGGTCAGTTATATCCAAGATCTCAAGTTTAGCTGCATTTCCTAAGCTGAAATCGTGGAAAAATAATCCCATTGTTTAGGGCTTACAGAACGTTTAGGATCTTAATATCTCTAATAATACAATAACCTTTACGCAGTGTAATTTAAACTCTCGGATAATGATAAAATAGTATCTGACGTCACAGAGAGATGAACAAACGCGTTGATCAAGATGTGTTGAAAAAAGATGTAGAGAAAGATCGTCAGTTTGTTATTGTATGTAATTTATTGTTTTAAACGACAATTCCTGTTTATAATGCCGCATTTGTTAATGTTATACATTATTTTATTTGTGAAATGCAGGATGGACACAAAGTATCGACTCATTTTAAGTAAACGTTGGAATTTCTTTATTGTTTCGAACTAATCTACTAGTACATTGAGTAATGAAGAACGGGTGGTTATTGTCGGTGCTCAATTGCCGTTTTAACATATTTAGAGGTGAACCAGGAGTTTGCACGTAAATTCCAAAAACCGGCGCCAATACAAGTGAACATCCGACTCCTTGTCAATAAATTTCAGAGGACAGGAAATGTTGCCGATGAACCACGTTCTGGTAGACTTTCTATGCCCGAGCAGACTGCGGATTGTATTCGAGAAGCCATCGAGAGGAGCCCTCAAGCATCGTGTCATGGTTTAAGTAACCAGCTGGATGTCAAGATCAACTGTTTTGAAAATTTTGAAATTTATACCGAAAAAGAAAGCTTATCACATTCAGGTGTTGCACAAACTAGACGACGAAGAGTATGCAGGTCGTAGGCAGTGTGCTAGAATTGGAGGTCAAAAGTAAATGTATGACTTGGGTTCACAAAAACCACTGTTTATGGTTCTTTTATGTTCGCAGAAGCTACCATTACAAATAACCCATACTTGGATATGCTGGAATAATTTTTTTGAATAACAACCACAACAGGATGACATTGTTGACAGTGTTATCTTTCAGCAAGATGGAGCACCTCCTTAATTTGCGTTAGTTGTGAGAACATACCTCAACCAACGCTTTCCCAACTGATGAATGGGCAGGTTCAACACTAATATGGCTATGGCCAGCACATTCACCTGATTTTACTTTTTCTTGGGGATTATCACTCTTTGTGTATAAAACCAAAATAAGACATCTTCAGGACATGAAGAATCTGATTCCAAAAGCATCTGCAGCGATTTCTGACCACTTGCTTACAAATGTCTTTAGGACTTCATTTAAACTTGGGACACAATGCTTTGAAGTGAATGGCGGTCATGTTCAATTAGGATGAAAATGTTATGTTTTATTTAACGACGCTCGCAACTGCAGAGGTTATATCAGCATCGCCGGATGTGCCGGAATTTTGCCCCGCAGGAGTTCTTTTACATGCCAGTAAATATACTGACATGAGCCTGTCGCATTTAGGCACACTTAAATGCCATCGACCTGGCCCGGGATCGAACCCGCAATCTTGGGCATAGAAGGCCAGCGCTATACCAACTCGCCAACGAGGTCGACATTACGATGAATTATATATGTACATATTATAATAATAGCCGTATATACAATTTATGCCCGAATAACCATTATTTCATTAAAATGGATCAAAACTTTATGTCCACTCTATAGTTTAAACAAACATCACTCGTGCTGTTCATTCACTTTGGATAAATTCGCTCCCATCTTCACTGAAACGTTTGAAATGTGCATGGAAACTCTCAGTGTTGTTTGTCGTTCTCGTTAAAATTATAATAGAGAAAGAGGAGAATGTCAAGGAGAATGAAACACAGATTCAGTATACATATAATTATGAAGAATATAATTGAAGAAGTCGTTGTTGCAGTATAATTTTTAACGATACTCTATCACCATGAAAATATGTTACCACACTTTAATGATCACTATTTCAGATATTTAAAATAAAATCAACCTATAAAAAGGAGTCTTCTTCTTCATTCGTAAAAAAAATTTAAAATAAATTTTCACAAATAAATAGCTTTAAAATCAAAGCTATACGCAGGATGTAGTTTTGACATTTCACCGGGAGAAATCAAATCTTTCTGCCTACTACTGGGCACGATTATTATTTACCTACTATATTCCGCGTCAATAGAAAATGTATCTGAAGGTCAAATCCAATGTCGTGCCCTTCCACTGCGCGAGCCATAAATCTTAGCGCGATGTTGTGAGTGAATGTTATCTCTGCCTCGGCCCACTCATATCTTGAATCAGCGGTGTCAAATGGTGGTGCTATATTCGTATAAGGAAAACATCAGTCTTTACCGATAGCCATATTGAAAGCAGCGTGTTAATTTTGCAGTGTGATTACTCTTTTAATTCGGGTCTATTGTATTGTTTTATTATTTTAATTTTTATTTTGCTAATTTTGTTTATTGCTCATTTTGGCTTTATGAAGGGTGAGGCTGAATCATCTGCTATCTACAGTGCAACAGTTAAAAACTACAAACGAATGGGGCAATTTGATTTGCGAAATCACAGCAAAAATACTGTTTACAGTGTTATAACTTCCTTAAAGATCTTGCGGAACATCCCGAAAAAATTGTCACCATTGATTTTAGAAAATCTCAAGATCTGACTGCAAATATGTGTGGAATTTCCAAATGAAATGTAAACAAGATTTCGAGAAAGAGCTAAAATCTACAGAACTTCTTGTGAAATTTTCTTCTCCTAGGAAAGCAATCATCGTCATGTGACAGATCTCAATGGCTTCGATAAGGACATGTTGCGCCGTTGTATTTCACTGGGAATAAATATATTTCGTGTAGACATATTACAGTGAATACACTTCATCTTTCCACGCCCGCATGTGAACAGCTGCGCTGTACTCTGCCGTTTCCGTTCTACGTCCACGAGCGTGGAATGATAACATTTATACACTATAGGCTATATTTAACATGTATGAGCCAATGTTTTCCTAATGGGTATATTTCTCATTTATTGAAAGAACGGCTATATTTTATTGAGATTAATTTACTTTGCGCAGTCATATTTTACGAGTATTTAACATATAATATGGAGGAATATATCGAAAACATATATTTCTGATTTTTAAAGAATGACTGTATTGTACTGGGAGTTAATCTATTTTGTGGAAGCGTATATTACACATGTATGAGCCGACGTTTGCGTAATGTGCGTATTTCTCATATTTTAAAGAACGATTGTTTTAAACATTTTTGCAGATATATTATACAGTATTAAACATTAGGGGTCAATGTTTTCATAACAGGTACATTTCTTCAAATACGGTTATATTGTACTGGGGATTAATCTATTTTATGCAGGTGTCACTTTTGTAGTAAAAAATATATAGGCCAATGTTTTCATTCAGGGGTGTAGCACTCTGTACCGGTACATGAAGTTCGCTGGAAATTCTCTTTCCGTAAAAATCTTATGACTGAACCGAAGCTGCAACTATACATTGACCTTGAAGTGCATATTCAATTGATGCAGACTATGAATGCAGGTATGAATGTGGTTACTTACTGTTCTCCAACCAGGAGATAAACCCTGAAAGGAATGTGCTTACTATTGCGTCATCTATTGGAGCGAAGTAGATAGATAATATTACCATTATAACGTCAGTTTAAAAATCATGCGCTCTCCTGCATATGTTATTTCCTTTATGGAGGGATTAAAAGACCAGGAAATTAACCGTGATCTAATTTTGTAACTAGGGTAGTATAAAAATGTGTATATCAGTGTTATCGTTTGTGCTTTGAGAGATAGCCAATAGAGAGATACGAGTACCCACGTGTGTGACCTTATGACATCAACATTCATTCACAGCAACACCCTGATGCGTCTCATTCCCTGGAGACTTTCTCGTGGTTGGAGTACAGTAGTTTGATAAGGCGTTGCCACGTCTCCCCTCGAGCTAGTAAATATTTTGCGATTTTGTAAACTTCTGTGTTTTTGCGGAATTTGACCTTTTTGTGCTTTTATGGATATGAATGAACATTACATAAATCGTCAATACATACTTTATGGGCTATCGTACTGCTCCGCAGAGGGTTTTGAACTCCACAACATCGGGTTCAATGGCAAGGTTAGTGCCGACTAGAGTTAGACAATCAAGGATGCTAGTGGTGACCTGTGGTGAGAGAGTTCTTATAAAACCAGCGTTCTGGAATTGCAGTCATTTCAACTAATTAGAGAGTATAAAAAGCTTAAAATCCGAAATCCTAAAATTTTATTACTCGAAAAAGTTATTTTTATTGTTGTGATTTCGCTCATTTTACAGTTAGGTTAATGAACACTTCTCCCATTAAGGAAACAATCAGTGTCGTTTAGCTGTAAACGGTCCTGGGAATTTTCGATATGCAGCGACTATTGTAGTCTTTATGAAAAAGCTTCCGCTTACCGCTTTAACGACCCGGCAGGCCAAATCTTTAAGCCGGTGGTATTCGCAGGACGGAATTCGATTATCCCAGCTGATAGGACGTAATGAAGATGGTGGCCAGAGAGAGGAGAATCCAGGACAGAGCCACAATGGCCGCGCGGTATTCCTCTCTCCTGCTCTGCGGCAGGTGACTCAAGTGCGTCAATGTTAGGAAACCAAGTTCCGGATAATCAGTACGCTAAAACTTCGACGATTAGCCCAGCGCTTCAAAATAAAGAGAAATGAAGGAAACATTTTTGAAAGTTTGAGTCTTACTCTGTTGTATGTAGTTGTTTAATATTTAAACGAGTGTGCCGAATGTTTATTGTATTTATTTGTCTAACAGGGCAAAGCCCCAATTACAATAGACAGTACAAAATTATATTTACTTATGCCATATAAATGAAAAAAAAAGTATTAAATGCAGATATAATATTTTTAGTAGGTTATCTTACGACGTTGTATCAACATCTCAGATTACATATTTAATTCATATTCACATACATATAAAACCAAAAGATCAGACAACATATGCTTGGCAGTACCTAAATGTACTACAACTGTAGCATATAATCATAGTAACAACTTCGGTCCAAGGCTTTATAATATGATAATAGATAAATTCCCAAACATACAATTTGCTAATCCTCCTTATTTCAAAAAATCTATTAAAAATTGCTGTTAACAGAGAGAATTTAAAGTTCAATTATTGTGATATGTGTTTTTTCTTCTTCTTTTTTCCTTTTATTACTTTTTACTCTGTTATTCAATAAAATGTCTTAACATTAACTTATGTGGAATTCCCCCTGAGCACGAGTATGTAACTTACTCTTTCTGGGGGCGCTAGAGAGTTCTTATATAAAAAAAATCAATATGTATCTTTGTTCTGGTAATGAAGTATTATTATTATTATTATTATTATTATTATTATTATTATTATTATTATTATTATTATTATTTAGCTTCTGAATGAAGTGAAGGTGATAATGCCTGTGAAATGAGTCCGGGGTCCAGCACTGATATTTACCCAGCATTTGCTCATATTGGGTTGAGGGAAAACGCCGGAAAAAAGCCTCAGCCAGGTGACTTGTCCCACCGGGATCCGAACCCGGGCCATCTGGTTTCGCTGTCAGACGCATTAGCCGTTACTCCACAGGTGTGGACCAGATATAAACACGAGATAGAGATATAAATAATAAAAACAAAATAGGAGATAAACACAGATATGAATACAGACTCTAAAATGTATAAATGAAGATTACAGGGTAACAAATGGAAAAGCTCGTTTACACTTTTATTTACATGATAAAAAACTATTTGTTTCCTGTTTACTCTATTTATTACATATCGTGTCTAATAGGCTATTGTTGACTGATATTTATATTGTTTTATATGTTTATATAATATAATATTTGGTAACTAAGTAGGCCTATATAGTTGCTCTCGTGTAATAATCTTGTGTGGTTCTCTAGCTATATACAGGGATGGCCAGCACTGATTCAATGGAGAATGGAAAGAGAACTTATTAAAACTGTATCCATGTTAATTTTTAGATTTGTCTGAGAAGTATAAGTGCATTATAAGAATGAAAGTTTTAATTTTAATGCTCATATTTCACAAGTTTGATTTTTTATTCAAAAGAAATATTTTATCAACTTTTTTATAGAAAAGTGAAATTTTCAGATATAGGCCTATTTATTTAGTAGCCATACAGAATGTTTTCATAAATCTAATATAATATTACCGTAAATACGTATTACTAAAGATATTGTATTGAACAATTTTAAAATATTCGCATGGAAATTGTTTGTAAGGAAATGAATTAACAAAGCAACTAATGTTACATCATAAGCAAAAGATATGTGCCCATGTGTTGTAAAAATTTCAGCTCTATAGCTTTAAGCACATTTCGAGAAAATAATTTAATATTCTGATGTTAGGAAGTTGCTAACCAATATCACTTTAAAAGCATAATACGATAAGAGATTTGTTATGGAATATTAGTTACACTTAAAACATATACAGCAGCTAGGTAACTTTGCTTTGTACTGTAATATTGTTATGATTAGTTTATTGATTACTTTTATAAGGCTAAAGGTACCATCAATATAAATTTCAACTTATCATGTCATACTCAATCTCTTTTTTTGGAATATCGCTTTCTTTATGATTGATGTATTTCATCCATTTAGTAGAGTATAATTGTACTACTATGTAATTTATATGAATATTTCTTCTTAACCCTTTATTATGTTATTAACATTTAAAACAAACTGCAGTATTAACAAATTGGTATTAGTGCTTTTGTTTTACAGACAATGTAGATAACATCAAACAGAAAGAAGCCATATGAAAATAACGACATAAAATTTCACGTTCCGTTTGAAGTTTGTGCACCACTGTTTTCTTAATTCAACAGGCTGCTTATTCATATACACAATCCTTCCTCTTTCCATACTTAGCGCTTGATGCCCGCGCACGACGTCAAGGTTAGAAAAATGCGCTTGCTTTGACATCACTGCTCTAGTGTATTAATCTTGTGTGGTTTGATGTTACGGACTGTAGACCAATGTCAAAGTATTTTATGGTTATTTGTATATAGCTTTTGCTATGATGTTGTCCTGTATTTGGAAGCAGTGGTGTAATTTATGTGGAACATCATCGGAAGTTATTTAAAAATCTATCTGTTGGTGTGTATGTAGTCCTGTTAAACTGAGAGCTGGAGAACGACTGTATAAATATATAAACAAAGCTCAATTTATATCTCTGACTTTACGGTACACATATATACTGAATAGTAAGATTTAGAATTAATGTTACAGTCCCATAATTAAAAAACCTGACGTGCTATGATAGATCTGATTACAGATCTGGAATCCGCGCATCAATTTCAGTATAGGACACTTGAAATTTCCTCAGCAGCAGACAAAAAGTTTTTTTTTTGTATACCAGTGATATTACCACACCAAATAAAATGTCATTACTTTTATTAAGATGGCATAACTTGTGACATAAAGTTAATATTATGGAACGATTTTCCATTCTATAATATTTAATACATCACTGTTGACATAGCAACTCCTTTCTTCGTAGTCCATGATATCAAAATATCCATCATTACAAATTTGATGTTATTGCTTTATTAATTGTTTTATAATGCTGTTGACAAAAAATAACGTAGGAAATACGTTTATATCGTTATATAGTTATTGTATTCGCTTTACTCGTTCCCTAAACATTGACTCAAGGGTAAAGTATAACATTATAAACTTGTTTCATAATGTACTATTGTGTCACTCCTGATGTGATTTTCATAGCAACTTTATTTTGTTTTCCCAAACGGATCAGATAGTATTATGGTTCCACTAATACTTATTCAGGAAAGAATAATTAAAATATGCCTTAATAAACCAATTGATTACTCATCCGAGCTTTTGTTCACTGATTTTAATGTTTTGAAAATTAAACGGATTTATTAAATTGCCTTATTAAACTTCATACATAAAAATCGTAATAAATTCAAATAGTATCATCATAAATATGTAACTAAAAGATCCGATTTTATACGACTAGAGGAACTAACGTGTTTCACAAGCACAGCTCTCAGCCATGGTACCTACTTTGGTCCAAGGTTATATAATAAAATAATTGAAAAATACCCAAATTAGAAAAATTTTAGTATCAGAAATTTAAAAAATATCATTAGGAATTTAATTGTTAAAGAATATATGTTAATTTAATATGTGTATGTATTTGTATGGTTTAAATTGTTAAAATTGAAATTGTATTTTTAAAGTTAATTTATTCTTATAATTTTTTTTTACCCACTTTGTGTCAAATAATTATCTTTGTGTTATGTATGTGTTTAGATAACTCCCTGAGCACGAGTTTTTACTCCTTCAGGGAAGAATTAAGGCTGTATTTTTATGCATGTTATTTTACTAACAATAAACAACAATTTACTTTCGGGGAGCCAAGAAAATTCTCCGTTGAAATAATTTCTTGTTGATTATTAATTAAAACTAAACAATAGAGCCAATCAATCTTGCATGGTCACTGCAGCACTATGTTAAAACTTTATGGTTGCTAGAGTACGAAATTTTCACGATATTAGACAAATGATATTCGAATATGACTGCTAACTTGATGTAAATTATTAAACACTACAATTAATTTGAATTAGCGTTGGTTGCCACTTTTTGGATGGGGCCTTCTTTAGTGATTCATCAGACGCGGGCACTAAGTGTAGCGCTTTGCAATTATGACTTGCATGAATTATTTGGACTTGGCACTGTTCGGGTGATGGATCCGGTCTGCTACTCTCTTTCCCATTAGAGCATGCGCCGGTAGTATTTACATCAACTAGAAAGGCAGGACGGGTTTTAATTTAAGGGCAGAGAGAGAATTATAGTACACAACGCTGCTGGGAAGGGGGCAAGGGATGCTCACAGATGGGTGAAATGTGGGAGGAATGGGATGAAACACATTTTGCAGAGTACAAGGGGACGCGGTGCGGTTCACTCACTGGTGCGGGCGGCCTCATAGACTAGCGCACTAGACGCAGCAGACGAGGGTTTTAGTTCAACTCCCTTCCCCTCCCCTTCCGGAAAGTAATATTCCGGTATTTATATGGAGAGACGATGATTACCACGGATTTCAACCTTCTGCATCTGTCGAATAAGAAACTTCAACGTTATTCTGCGGCCGATCTTTTCCATCGTGAATAAGGTGTGGGATCTTTCTTGGAAGAAGGCAATCATGACTTCACAAATCTAGGGCAATGAAAATGAAATATCAGTTATACTTCTGCGGTATCGATTAAAAAACCAATAATATCAGGACCAGTAACTCCATCACTACCACTACCACCACCAAAACCAACACCAACATCATCTGCACAAACATCATAGTTATCACTATCATAAACACCATACTATCATTACTACCGTCACCACCAACAATACCAATACCAACGCCAACATTACCACTATCAACAATAACACATCATTGCTAACTCCACTATCAACACCGATACCACCACTATCAACACCGATACCACCACTATCAACACCAACACTATCAACACAAACATCACCACTATCAACACCAACATCACCACTATCTATACTAACACCATCACTATCAACACCAACACCATCGCTATCAACACTAACACCATCACTATCAACACCAATACCACCACTATCAACACCAACATCACCACTATCTATACTAACACCATCACTATCAACACCAACACTATCAACACCAACACCATCACTATCAACACCAACACCATCACTATCAACACCAATACCACCACTGTCAACACCTTACATCACACTATCTACACTAACACCATAACTATCAACACCAACACCATCACTATCAACACCAATACCACCACTATCAACACCAACATCACCACTATCTACACTAACACCATCACTATCAACACCAACACCATCACTAACAACACCAACACCACCACTATCAACACCAACACCACCACTATCAACACCGATACCACCACTACCAACATCACCACTATCTACACTAACACCATCACTATCAACACCAACACCACCACTATCAACACCAACACCACCACTATCAACACCAACACCACCACTATCAACACCGATACCACCACTACCAACACCACCACTATCAACACCAACACCGCCACTATCACACCAACATCACCACTATCTACACTAACACCATCACTATCAACAGCAATACCATCACTTCCAACACCATCACTATCAACACCAACAGCACCACTATTAACACCAATATCACCAATACAACACCAACACCACCAATACCAATACTAACACCAACATAACCACTGTCAACACGGAAACCAGCACTATCAATACCAATACCACCACTGTCAACACCAACACCAGCACTAATAATATCAACACCACCACTATCAACACCAACACCACCACTATCAACACCAACACCACCACTACAGCACCAACACTACCATTATCAACACCAATACCAATACTAACACCAACATAACCACTGTCAACACCAACACCACCACTATCAACACCAATACCACCACTACAGCACCAACACCACCACTATCAACACCAATACCACCACTACAACACCAACACCACCAATATCAATACTAACACCAACATAACCACTGTCAACATCAACACCAACACCACCAATACCAATACTAACACCAACATCAGCAGTAACAGTACCGCACATATATCAATGCAATATTTATGTTCAATACATTCTAAAATTTTCGCATCTCTCACTCCCACAATTCCTTTTATAATTTTTTATAGTTTAATTTTTTATTTTTTTTTCCAGCATGGATTTTATTGCTAATCTCTTCGAAGCATCTAATTCTGAAGATATAATTTCTTTTGTTTCCCTAATTGATAGTAATTGCCATAAAGATGCTTTGTATAATAGTCTTATAAATGTCTAGTCTTTGTTACGTTTTTATTCGACAAAATAGCAAATAAGGCCTTTATAACTCTTCTAGTTTGGGTAATTCTGTTTTTAATTTCTATTTTATTGTTTCCAAATGTTTCTTCTTGATGCTATATAAATGTATTCTATACAAGGTATTACTTCTTCCCCATTTTCAAATTTCAGTGATTCTGCTTCTTCTTCAATACACATAGGCCTACACGAGTACTATGGTTTTGCTTACATTTACTGTTAGCTCTCAGTTTTACATATTTTTCTCTTAATTTTCTTCCCTTGTTCGTGTGTTAATAATCTGATCATGTGCAAAATTTAATTATTGTAATTTTGACTGGTACACCTATATTTTAACATTCACTTTTACACCTTCGTAGCATATATTGAACATAAAATAATATCATAATATAACGTTGATGATAAACTGCATCTCTGTCTTGATCCTTCTGTTACCTTGAAGCCATTTGTGATTTCATTTCCTATTTCTGTTTTTGGTGTAGATCCTTCATATACTTCTTTCACTGGTTTTGTTAATCTTAATAATAATAATAATAATAATAATAATAATAATAATTATATTATTATAATAATAAAATTGAAATATTAGATAAAACTACTATTCTGTGCGCATGAAGGAGAGTAGTCCGTATGAGTTGACCTCGAGACCGAGCTTTGTAACAGAACCCGCTCCGCGCTGTGCAAATGTTTGCAGAGACAACACCTCTTCTCCCGCGATGCCGGCGCTCTTCATTAAGGGCGCTTTGCCGTCCTAATTGCACTGCCCCGGGGACGATACCGACCCGCCGTACAGCTCGAAACTGTCTCAATGCACTACTAACAAATTATCTTCTCACGCTATTATTTACTGTTGCACAGCCCATTCAATCCAGTCCTCCTGGCTGTTATTATTACATGTAACAATGCAGTCCTTTTTGTAAGTATGACGCAGAACTCTTGGCCCGCACGATACCGGCTTAGATGTAGCCTAAGACAATTATTGAGACAATCTGTAGTAATGAAAAACGCTATTATAGGTGTATTAAATATGCATTTTCTCATACAAATAACAAACATTATTCTGGAGAAGCACTGATTGCGTCCCAATGTCACTAGTTCACAACTCACAATCAGTATAATTGCGTTTTGTGTGCACATGTCAAGGAATTAATTGTCGGAAATCTATAACTGGAACGCAATCAATTCATTTTAATCAGTTTTACCGAAAAAAAAAAAAACATTTTTTACGTAGAATACTTCTTTATAGGCCTATGCACCCGGTATGGAGCACCGTGCCAGCGAACCGGATGTAACGAAAAAGGGTGAAATTTGAAACGCTTGTAGCTCGGCGTGTAATAGTCAGAGGAGAACGGCAGAGATATCACGCGGCAGAGCGAGGACGTACGCGTGCTATGATAGGTGATATCGGTTTCACGCTCTTGAGATAAGAGAGGAATGCGACCCGAATGTGAGGTAAAAATTGCAACGTTTCGCGTCATTCTAGTAATCTTAACAATCGGTAGAGCTATGCGAGTGTTTGACCACTCAAATGATTCGGTACTGACTAAACTACAAAATAAAGGGCGAAAATAGTGAACGGATAACTGTAACACAGGTAGCGAAAATTTGGAAACAAGAAAAGAATTTATTGTGTACTTAATTTCAAAATGTCGAAACATTTTACGCCTATAAAAAAAATTCAAAAGAAAGATGGCAAAACACCGAACCTTATAAAGGCCATGGAAATGCACGTTTTCGGTAACCCTCGTAACGAAAAGTAATTTTCGGCAATCCTGATGCCGAAAAAATGGTTTTCGTCAACCTGGTGTCTAAAAACCTAGAGGCTGTACCACAACGTAGAATACATCGAACCTGACGGCAGCGGAGCGCTGCAAAGAGGTCAACTCATTGCTAAATTAACGGCAACAATTCGAATTTCGCAAGCAGTCCAGTCAAATGACGGTCAAGTATGAGCCAAGCAACATCGATCAAATACGTGGTTACATAAATCTCAACTTGAACTGAATTCCCGTCTACATGGATAAAATCATTAAGGTAAATTATTTAAATTTACTTGAAACCATACATAAAAGGGTAGTACGCAACCTTGATTCTCAAGCAATACTCTCTTACGTGTGTAAATTAAGTTCAAAAATAATATTCAAAACATGACACGAAACTAGAGTTCATCTGTATATTAGCCAAATTGAAAACTTGGGTGTTTACAAAATAAATGGACTAGATAGTTAGATAGACTGTTTCACATAGCCCCAGAGAAAAACTCTCCTTACACGTCTGGCGAATGTGGAAGCCAACTGATAGGACCACCTCGTCCAATCCAATGGTCTCGAGACATGTTTATTAATTTTTTGCAAACCGTCAGTGCATAATGTGATGTTGCTCCATCAAGCTGAGACCATACCCTTTGGCGGGTATTAAGTGGTAGGTCATCCAAAAAGTTCATTACAACAGTTCAAGCAATTCACCAAAGGTGTGTTGGTTTACATGATCATCAAAGAAGTATGGACCTACAATGGTGTCGGATAGGATACCACACCATACCATAACTCGTGGATTTTTTTTTATTTTAGTGGGTTATTTTACGACGCTTTATCAACATCTTAGGTTATTTAGCGTCTGAATGAGATGAAGGTGATAATGCCGGTGAAATGAGTCCGGGGTCCAGCACCGAAAGTTACCCAACATTTGCTCACATTGGGTTGAGGGAAAACCCCGGAAAAAACCTCAACCAGGTAACTTGTCCCGACCGGGAATCGAACCCGGGCCACCTGGTTTCGCAGCCAGACGCGCTGACCGTTACTCCACAGGTGTGGACATAACTCATGGAGGACCTGGATCATTGGAAGGACGCATTCAGCGTGGGTTCATTGGGGACCAGTATCTGGCATTCTGTGTATGGGCATGGCCATCTAAGAAGAACAAACTTCATTACTGAACATGACATTCGAGAAAATGTGGATTCCTCTGTCTTTCTTGACTGATCCAGTTACAGTACTCAAGTTTCCTCATTGTGTGTCTGTGCTGCAGTTTGTAGGGACGGAAATGTGCTGACTTCAATATTCGGTGTACAGAATCTTTACTGATTCCGCTTTCCCTGGCCACGTAGCGGAGTGATCTGTTAGGGCTTAGTGTAAGTTTGGCAATCACAATGGCTCAGCGGTCTTCCTTGGTGGCTTTTTTTGGTCGACCACAGCGTTTGGCGTCGATTACCGTATACGTTGTTTTAAATTTATTCAATAATCTGTCCACAGTTTGATGTGAGAGCTTGGGAATATCAGGGTGCCGGCGATGAAATTCGTTTGCAGCTTCTCGAGATGTTCTATGGTGATCTCCATAAAGAAGTATCAGCTCTACACGTCGTTCCGATATCAGCATTATTCTTCTATTTTACTATATCACCTAGAAAATAAAAGCAACTAATTAACCCTTTTGGCACGCGACTTTTGAGGGACACGATAGATTAGACAGTAACAGGAAGAGTAGAAGTAAATGATTTAATATTACAAAAAGAGTTAATGTTAATGATTTCAAATATAAGGGATCACTGTATGTATTATGTGATGATGGAGAATTGTTTGAATTAGTTAGGAGAATAATGGTATTAGATTAGTAAATGAAAATTTAATAGTATTATACTTAAATCTAAAAATGTTAAATAGAAAAGTATGAGTTACTTATATGTTGTCACACTCGTTAATTTGTAACATTGATAGTGGATGATGGCTGATTAAGAACTGGACTACATTTATTCCGCCATGAAGGTGCGTACAGAATGATAAAATAATAATTATACAGAGTGTTTCCGGGTTGGTGTTACAAACTTTCAGGAATGATGGGGAAGAGCACATGTATCGATTTGAGATAAGGAACCCTGTCCGGAAATGACTGAGTCGAAAGTTATAAGCGAAAATAGTTGTGTGGAAATGCAATTGCAATTTCGCATCACGTGCCCTCCTTCCCTTAACCTTTGGAACAGCCGTGAAAAGATGGTATGGGCCGGATGTCTCCTACATGAGTACTTGGCCCGATACAATCTGTGAGCTTGTCTACTGTTCCCATTGGCTCATCCGTATTCAAAAATCAGGTCTGCATATTCCGCTCTCGTGTACTACCCCATTTCACTAGGACTGATCGACTGGACACTGCAACTTGTACACATACACTGCTGTCTACAGACGTGCATATCAGGACCTACCATGCCCGTTACACATTACACCATCTGCATTGCTTTAGTGTAGTTTCCTGTCCCCACTCCTCAGACAGCGCACTGAACGGAATACTGTAAGTAGACAACGTAAGCAACGTCAGATGAATACAGTATGTGTAAGTTGTACAGATAAATACACATAATTAAGGTGTACAGAGGAATAAAATTATTTCATTTCCACACAACTATTTTTACTTGTAACTTTCGACTCAGTCATTTCCGAACCAGGGTTCCTTATCTCAAATTGATACATGTGCCCTTCCCCATCATCCCTGAAAGTTTGTAACACTAGCCCGGAAACACTCTGTATAAGCCAAGTATAGTCTGAAATATTACGTAGAAATAAAGGTAATATTTTTGTTTTTATGTAAACCGTTACGTTATTTGCAAGCATCCGTGCGACAAAATGTATTCTACGTTGTGGTACAGCCTCTAGGTTTTTAGACACCAGGTTGACGAAAACCATTTTTTCGGCATCAGGATTGCCGAAAACTACTTTTCGTTACGAGGTTACCGAAAACGTGCATTTCCATGAACATCTCTAAATTATACATGTTACAGTATTTCCTATTATACTTTGTACAATGAGAGAGTAAAATAGAGAAAGAAGCATGGTAAGGAAGAGGCAAACACTCGTACATCGATGGAAGAAAATATACAGATAAAAATAGTTTCAGATTTTATGCCATTATACATCGTAATTCTGACAAGCCTTACGAAAATCGATTAAAAGCTATACATCCTACTAACACACCTTAACAAGATATTGGCTAGTAAAAATAAACTAACAATCTACAAAAGAAGAGAGAGAGCGAGATTCTGCGTCATAAAAAGTACCATTGTGACGCAACCATGCTTTGACAGGATGATGATGTATTACTACACGTGTATTAAGAAATATCCACAATATCACATCTTACATTGGACTTAAAAACTGTTACAAACATATTCTTGGCAACAAATTTTGTGTCAGTTTTCCTTTGCTAGCTAAAACAGGTTTACAGAACGATATAAACTGCAAAACTCACACAGGTAATTCAGTACAATCCTACTTACTTACTGGCTTTTAAGGAAACCTGAGGTTCATTGCCGCCCTCACATAAGCCCGACATTGGTCCCTATTCTGAGCAAGATTAATCCAGTCTCTATCATCATATTCCACCTCCCTCAAATCCATTTTAATATTATCTTCCCATCTACGTCTTGGCCTCGCCAAAGGTCTTTTTCCCTCCGGCCTTCCAACTAACATCATATGCATTTCTGGATTCGCCCGTAGGCCTACGTGCTACATGCCCTGCCTATCTCAAACGTCTGGATTTAATGTTTCTAATTATGTCAGGTGAAGAATACAATGCGTGCAGTTCTGTGTTGTGTAACTTTCTCCATTCTCCTGTAACTTCATCCCTCTTAGCCCCAAATATTTCCCTAAGCACCTTATTCTCAAACACCCTTAACCTATTTTCCTCTCTCAAAGTGAGAGTCCAAGTTTCACAACCGTAAAGGACAACCGGTAATATAACTGTTTTATAAATTCTAACTTTCAGTTTTTTGACAACAGACTGGATGATAAAAGCTTCTGAACCGAATAATAACAGGCATTTCCCATATTTATTCTGTGTTTAATTTCCTCCCGAGTATCATTTATATTTGTTACTGTTGCTCCCAGGTATTTGAATTTTTCCACCTCTTCAAAGGATAAATTTCAAATTATTATATTTCCATTTCATACAATTTTCTGTCACGAGACATAATAAAAAATTTAGTAATTTTCGAACAAAAATCTAATAATGTCCTGCACGATCTGAAATCATCACTGTGACCAACGCATTACGAGATTTTGGGGTATATACTCGTAGAGACATCCAGTGTTTTAGGGTGATTTAGGGGAAAATGTGGACTCCAACATCAGGAGAACAGGGAAACCTATCTCTTGAATCCTTTAAGGATAAAAATAAAGATAGCCTATTGTGTCCCGTGGAGGGCAAAAGCTTCCTGATAGAGGGAAATCTGAACTAAACCGCGTTAGAAGTTGCACTTAATTATATATTGAACTTCATTATCTAGTGAATTTTTAGTCCTTGGTAATGTCTGATTGTCTTTATACTGGTTTACTTTTCATAAACATCCGCCGTGTTAGCTATTGCATATAGCCTAAAGGTCTATCTTTAAAGTTACTCATCGAATAATCTTGTTGTTACATTAAGTATTAATCATTTTCCATTTACTATTGTAATATTTCAATCTTCTGTATTTTGAAGATTTATTTTTACATGAATGAGGTTGACATTTTACAGAAAGAGGCATAACTTATAAATTTATTCTTATATTTTTATTTAATCTTGGCACATGATGTAAACAGCCGGGCATTTTTTTTCTCTTATAATCAATATTTTTATTTAATCTTGGCACATGATGTAAACAGCCGGGCATTTTTTCTCTCTTATAATCAATATTTTTATTTAACCTTGGCACATGATGTAAACAGCCGGGCAGTTTTTCTCTCTTATAATCAATATTTTTATTTAATCTTGGCACATGATGTAAACAGCCGGGCATTTTTTCTCTCTTATAATCAATATTTTTATTTAATCTTGGCACATGATGTAAACAGCCGGGCATTTTTTTCTCTCTTATAATCAATATATTTATTTAATCTTGGCACATGATGTAAACAGCCGGGCATTATTTCTCTCTTATAATCAATATTTTTATTTAATCTTGGCACATGATGTAAACAGCCGGGCATTTTTCTCTCTTATAATCAATATTTTTATTTAATCTTGGCACATGATGTAAACAGCCGGGCAGTTTTTCTCTCTTATAATCAATATTTTTATTTAATCTTGGCACATGATGTAAACAGCCGGGCAGTTTTTCTCTCTTATAATCAATATTTTTATTTAATCTTGGCACATGATGTAAACAGCCGGGCATTTTTTCTCTCTTATAATCAATATTTTTATTTAACCTTGGCACATGATGTAAACAGCCGGGCAGTTTTTCTCTCTTATAATCAATATTTCTATTTAATCTTGGCACATGATGTAAACAGCCGGGCATTTTTTCTCTCTTATAATCAATATTTTTATTTAATCTTGGCACATGATGTAAACAGCCGGGCATTTTTTTCTCTCTTATAATCAATATATTTATTTAATCTTGGCACATGATGTAAATAGCCGGGCATTATTTCTCTCTTATAATCAATATTTTTATTTAATCTTGGCACATGATGTAAACAGCCGGGCATTTTTCTCTCTTATAATCAATATTTTTATTTAATCTTGGCACATGATGTAAACAGCCGGGCAGTTTTTCTCTCTTATAATCAATATTTTTATTTAATCTTGGCACATGATGTAAACAGCCGGGCAGTTTTTCTCTCTTATAATCAATATTTTTATTTAATCTTGGCACATGATGTAAACAGCCGGGCATTTTTTCTCTCTTATAATCAATATTTTTATTTAACCTTGGCACATGATGTAAACAGCCGGGCAGTTTTTCTCTCTTATAATCAATATTTTTATTTAATCTTGGCACATGATGTAAACAGCCGGGCATTTTTTCTCTCTTATAATCAATATTTTTATTTAATCTTGGCACATGATGTAAACAGCCGGGCATTTTTTTCTCTCTTATAATCAATATATTTATTTAATCTTGGCACATGATGTAAATAGCCGGGCATTATTTCTCTCTTATAATCAATATTTTTATTTAATCTTGGCACATGATGTAAACAGCCGGGCAGTTTTTCTCTCTTATAATCAATATTTTTATTTAATCCTGGCACATGATGTAAACAGCCGGGCAGTTTTTCTCTCTTATAATCAATATTTTTATTTAATCTTGGCACATGATGTAAACAGCCGGGCAGTTTTTCTCTCTTATAATCAATATTTTTATTTAATCTTGGCACATGATGTAAACAGCCGGGCAGTTTTTCTCTCTTATAATCAATACTTTTATTTAATCTTGGCACATGATGTAAATAGCCGGGCATTTTTTCTCTCTTATAATCAATATTATTATTTAATCTTGGCACACGATGTAAATAGCCGAGCATTTTTTCTCTCTTATAATCAATATTTTTATTTAATCTTGGCACATGATGTAAACAGCCGGACATTTTTCTCTCTTATAATCAATATTTTTATTTAATCTTGGCACATGATGTAAACAGCCGGGCAGTTTTTCTCTCTTATAATCAATATTTTCATGCCTTTTACAGGCTTTAGTTACGATTGAGTGTGGTTGTTTATAGATGTGTGCTCCAACTTGTATCAAGGACGCACTGTGAGAGAATAATTTTATAAATGTGTGACAACTGGAACAGTACTAAGAAATGTGCAGAGGTTAGATTTGGAAATAATAAAATTGAGGTTAATGCAGTTAATGCATATTGTACACTCCTTTGTACATCATTCTAGATGTTAAAACATATTTTTTTTTAAATTTTCAGGTTTCGGAAAACAGTTCTCGTCTTCGTCCGTTAACTGCGGATTACAAAAACTAACAGAAGAGGTCATTGCCTGAAAATTATGTTCACTCACGTAAGTAACAAGAAGAAACCAATTTTAATTATTGTAATTATTACAGAGTGATTCAGTAAACATGTTTACTTGGTCATGTTAATGGACAGATGATTACATTACATATAAATAACATGACAATATGTACCCAATCTTCTGTATTGGGTACCACACCTAGAGTATTTCTGCTCCTTTCGAAACAGATTCACCACCACCACCACCACCACCACCACCACCACCACCACCACCACCACCACCACCACCACCACCACCACCACCACCATTTTCTACGTCTCCCACTGGAGCAAATTATAGGAACAAATCTTCTATACAGGACTTTGTGTTTTCTAAGTTGGTTAATTAATTATATCCAAGATCATCCCGCCTTTCGCATTTTCTATTCCTGCACGTCGTTTCTGGTCTTTATATTTTTGGTGTGTCTAGTGCGTGCTATCCTAGGGCTTTCTTTTCTATGGAGACACTTTTTAGAAAGTAATGTCCATTCTAGTTCCACTTTCTACATCTTGTTTGGATTTTAGTTTTTTCTTTATTCACTCGTTTCCATTTACGATTATTTCAGGCTACCATATTTATTTAAACTTCACCACCAACAGAAGCAAGCTTCCAATTAGGTAGCCTACATTGATACATATACAAAATGCATAATAAAAAACAAAACAAAACAACATAAACGAAAGAAAGAAAGATACGCTGCATAATAGATGCTAGAATATAATACTGCAGTTAATATAGTGCCAAGTTTCAATATAATAATGCAAAATTATTTCAAAACTAGAATAGAAAACATTATAATACACTTATTCATAATTTAAATATCTAAGGAAATACAATTCCTTTTAATATTGTATGAAATTTTTTAACTGTTAAACTTAAATCTAAATGAGGATCACAGTTTAAAGACAGAGAGTTGTATGTATTTCACATAATAAACAATGGAGAGTTCTTGAAGAAAATAGTTCTAGGAATTGTAATAACTAGGGAACGGAATTTGGAGCAGTAAAAGCTAGTATTGGCATCTACATAGCCATTTGTTTACAACCCTTTATACCAAGTCCTCCCCTCCATGACATACTCGCAGGTCTCTGCACGTCAACAACAGGTGAACGGGACAGTTGTCGCATAAGAACGTCAACATGCAGGTTTGCAGTTCAGAGTAGTGAAGTGCAAGTACAATGCCGAAAGTGAAACCAACTAACAATACAAAATTGAAAGACTATATTTGTAAAAACTCAGATAGAGTATCAATATTCAGGAAACAATTCCCTAAATTATCGCTTCCCCCATGTCCAGTTCTTAAGAGATGAGGGTCATGGTTAGAAGGTTGCAATTATTACGCACATCACCTCCAATCTGTGAAGAAAGTGGTCCAGTCTTTCGATCTTGATGACGCTGCTGCGATTCAAATACGCCAGGAACTGCTAAATGATAGAATAATAAAAAAAAGAAGTCATGGATATTAAGTCAATTTTTTTATATTTACCGGATGCCATTATTCAATTAGTAAAGTCAGGGGTAGAACTAGTTGAGCAAATAAATATTATGAGGACTATTGTAAATAAACTGAGTGCAGTAGAAGGTGAAGTAGGAAAACGTGTTGGTGAAAAAATGAACAGAGTTTTGATTAAAATAATAGGTACAGTATTCTTAGTCGGATTTCAGATGCGCTAACAAACACGTGTCCCAATGACGTCATTCAACATGTGAATTTAATTGACGTATTTTGTTTCAAGTACTCTCCAATTGTCTCTGCAGATGTAGAGCGGAGTTTTTCCATGTTAAAAAATTTCCTTCCTTGCACCGGAGCAAAGTTGTGTTTTGAAAATTTGAAATGATATTTACAATTTATTATAGGCACAGCAGGAATAATTGTTTCATCAACAAAACATAGCATTAATTGAAAATGCCATTTCGTTTGGTTCTACATTTTGTTCAACATTTAATGATACTCTATTAGGCTATGTTGTAAATATTGTAGTATATTACAGTATATATATTCTAAATACTGTAGTGTACGTTGTGTACATATTATCATATTTCATGATATTGTAAATAAAGGTTTTAATTTAATACGCTCCTCACAGAAAAACACACATATTCAGAGCGAGTTCCATACAGAAGACAACTATCAGCCATCAATATTTCCACTGACACACGAGGACGCAGAGATTGATATTTAATTATGTATATTTGTAATGTTGTTTATTGGTGTCTTGTGCGTTGCCAAGAAAAACACGTAGTTCAAAGTGAAATGCAGATTATGTATGTAGGCCACTATATGTCATTAAACTATTCCATATTTTTATTCTGAAATACGTTTACAGCACGTTGCGTGTAAGTTTGTATGATGTGGACTGTACTAATCCATGCTCTGTGACGCAGCTCGCTTGACAGTCACTGAGCTACGAATATCTATACTACGTTTCACCATTCTTTATAATACTCCAAATCCCTTTCCCTGGTAATAACATAAGGTTGCCTATGAATAATTCTGTTCTTTTTATATTGAATTGAAGGAATTTAAGAAAATCACAGTTATTCAATATACCGTTAACAGTCTTATTGAGTAAAATTTGGCTACTTATTAATCGTCTAAATTTTAAAGTTTTATAATTAAGTTCAAAAAGTAACTGATGATATGAAATTTGTTTTTCATAATATGCATGTATATGTAGATGCTATTTATTGTAATCAAAATTATGTAGAATTTGTATATCATTCGTTAATGGTGATCTTGTTACATTTCTGTTTTTCAGGAACCCACCCTTAACTACATTTTACTATTCATAACTTTTACTCCATACTACGTACAATCATTCTAGTTAATTCTTAACAAGAACTTTTTTCCTTTAATTGCTATTTATTATTTATATGCATATGTTTATTCTTTAGTTTTCCCTTCCCAGTTTTTCTTTACTATATAAAACAATATTCCGAGTTCCCTCAATTTTGTTCCTTTTACTGTTCTATACAATTTTTATACTCTATTTCTACATTTAGTTTTAGTAATGGCTCCTCAATAAAATTTTTTCTTGTTCTTTCATTTTCTGGGCAAGATAGTAGAATGTGTATCGCGTCTTCTTTTTGATTACGTAAAGGACATATATATTTTCCTACGTATCCTCTTGTATTTTTCAACCTCAGAATTCCCAATCTCCACCACGATAGTCCAATCTTTTCTTCCCTGTTGTTAACTTTTGTATATTCTTCCTGTCGGGTTTTCCCTCAACCCAATATGAGTAAATGCTGGGTAACTTTCGGTGCTGGACCCTGGACTCATTTCACCGGCATTATCACCTTCATATCATTCAGACGCTAAATAACCGAAGATGTTGATAAAGCGTCGTAAAATAACCTACTAAAAAAAATTCTTCCTGTCCCCATATGATTTTCATTTCTTTGTAATCTATTAACGATTTTAAACTATTTAAATTGTTAAACATTTCATGTCTCACATCTCATTGCTATTCTCTGTTATAATTTTAACCATCAAATTTATATTATTTGCATCAATTCTTTCCATAAAAATTTACTCGTAAACTGATTACATTATTTTCTAATCCTTTTATCCAATTAGACTTAGTTTTCGTCGTTTGTAGGAAACTTAAATATTTTTTCAAGATATCATTTTATTATTTCTCCACAATATAACCCAAAAATTTAGTTTTACTAACTAATATTGTTCCCCTACTACCCCTATTCCCATTTCCAATATGGCTGCTATATTTGAAGCATTCCGAGGGATTCCCATTTTTTTTTTACAAAATTTGGAACTTCTTCTATCTACATTTACTTCTGATAAGTAATTTCCTCATACTTCAATATCTTTGCTTCAATCATTGCTCTGTAAATATCATTTAATCTTTTGTTATCTGAGTTAGGCCACTTATTTAAACATTTGTCTGTTGCTGTTACTGCTACGTTTGCTTTAAGGCCACCATATGTTAAAGAGTCTCCTTAAACAAGTGTTGAAAAATATGATAACTATGATGATACTAATAAATGTATAATTATGCAAATTCTTCGTTTATAAAGTAAATGGATCATATTTATTGATGTATAAGTTGGCAGTTTTAATGCATCTGTAGGCAGGGGAAAAGATTCAAAATTTTTGTTGTAGAAAAATTTGTGACTAGACGTCATAGGAACGCAAAAGCTAACGTTGTTTATGAAAAGTTCACAGAGTACCCACAATATATCAGCTTTAAATTAACTTCGATAAAATATGAAATCAAGCTTTTGGTTTCTGGAATACAAAATGTGACATTTAAAATAATCACCATTTCTTCGTAGTTACTTTTGGTGTCATTGGAAGGAATCCACAAGAACATAACGATATGAATTTTCATTGGATACTTTTAATTTAGCCTAATCTGTTGTAACAGATTTGCAGACTACAGAATAGATACATATTTGGGTTTCGATCTTATGTAAAATGAAGTATTAAAAGGGAATCAGGCGTAGAGGAAGAAGCTATTGACCGTATTAGAGTTAAAATTATAATTGCATGATTATATGTGGAATCTTCAGGTCTTCATCCCAGTGAAAATAAAGTTCACTGCCAAAGAATACTTCAAGATCTTTCACACAATCAGTTCTGTAAATTATAATGTTACTGTTATTTAGTTTATTTGTTTAATCTGATGGATGTAAAGCAATCAGGGCATCTCTGCTACACCACCAGAAATACAAATATTTAAGTGATAATTGAATTTAATAGAAATACTGTGGTTTTTGTAGAGAAAGTTACTAAATTAGCCTCAGAAATATTAATTTTTATGCCATTCTCTTCAAATTACTTGGCGATTGCGTCAATGTAACTTTCAAGGGATTGACTAGTAGCAGTATTTTTTATTGCAGGAACGATTTTTAAGTCGTCAACAAAGAATAAACAGTCAGAACGTTTTAGTATAGATACCATCTACGAAAATTTTAGGAAAGAAGAGGTCCTAATGTTGAGCCCTGTGGAACTCCACAGTTTAATGTGGGAGTTGAGGCTTTCCCGGCGTTGGACATGAAATAATTCTTCTCGGGTTCTCAGCCAGGTGAGTTGAATTGTTGCTTCAAAGCTTTCAATGACTAGCTCTTCCATCTTCTTCAGGGATTGAAGTGCCGTTGTACCACGTCTATCCGATATCTATGCGGTCAATAGGGCTTCTCGCTGCGGGCCAATCAGGAGCTAGTTCCTAGTCCCGACCGCCTGCCGTATTATTGTTGGTCGAAGCGTGTTGATAGCAGGTTTTCACGCTGTACTCAGCTGTAAGCCCTCGTCTCTGTTGAAATTATTGCCCTCTAGTTAGATTTCGATGGCTTCCTTGATGACCAGGCTCCAGTAATCCAATGCCTTGTTAAAGACGGTGATGGCTTTGAAATATATTTTGTGCCCGTTTCAAGGCTATATTGCGCTACTGCCGACTTATCGGGACATGGTCATAAATGAAGCCATCTAAATTCAACTAATGGCAATAATTTCAACAGAAACAGTGGCCTACAGCTGCGTACAGCGTGGAAACCTTCTATCAACACAGAACACCGCGGGAGGTCCTGATTGGCCCGCAGCGGGAAGCCCTACTGACCGTTTGTATACCGAATAGACATGGTCCCACGGCACTTCAATCCCTGAAGAAGATGGCAGAGCTAGTCATCGAATGCTTGGAAGCAACTATCCAACTCACCTGGCTGGAAACTCGAGAAGAGTTATTCCACAGTGTAAGTTAATTGAATCGTAGAGTTCGTTGAACAGACGTACACAGGATGTCTGACAAATAGCCTCTATACCAGTTTACATAACTTGCAGAAAATAAATTATTTCCTAAATTATGAACCATTTGGCCTATATTATGTGGAACTACATAGAAAACTTTGCTAAAATAATAATAATAATAATAATAATAATAATAATAATAATAGCATTAGGAGCGATAATAATAATAATAATAATAATAATAATAATAATAATAATAATAATAATAATAATAATAAATTTGTGTATTGTTTCAAGTTCGTTTATACCTTGTCCATTAAATAGCGCATTAAAGTGTGTATTGCATGTGAGAGGTAAGTAAGTGTTGTAGTTGGTGCAGTTAATAGTAGTGCCTAATTGTAGGTATTGCAGCACGCACTCAACACCGCCCGTCGTGTCTCTTCACGCTCGGAGCCTCCTTTGAGCGCTATAGATAGCGCACCCATCCATTTCTACAGAGAGCCGTGTGCCGACTTTCTGTTCGAAATTCACAGTCCATCGGCTCCCTCGTTCTCAAATTATCCTTCACACGCCTCTGCAAGTATTGATCCTTCCTAAAAAGCGGGATTTTGCTCTCTGCCACGCTGATACTGCAAGTAGCACGCTTTTCAAAGATCGCGGGTTCGGCTCCAGACACCACGATGTTCGCAACTGACTCAGTCCTCTCTGAAATAAGAGTAAAGTAGCCGGAGCGTGTTGCCAGTTATTGTCCTTGTTCTGATGCCGACGTTAAAGATATGGCTTTTCTTTTTTCGTGTGTTTAATATATCATGATTGTGTGGTTAGAGAGGACGTTTCGTGTATTTCTATTGATGAGTGTTCCATGATACACTTAGGCCTACATGAATGAAACTGTATGATAAAGTGTTGAATTGGCTGTAATCGTACCTTAATTCCAAATAAGGAGCACGAGTTATTTTCATAGTTGGATATTCAGAATTACAGATGGAAAAACTGCTAGAAAATTGTGTCATATCAATTAAAATTGAATATTAAGGTCATTATTATTACAGCTCTGTGGTACTATTTCACTTCTTATATTCCATAAATATTTCATCAGCATTGTATCTTTGAAATTTTGAGTTCATTTTTGAAAAGTTTCAATAAGTTAAGTAATAAATTCAAAGAAAATGTTATTCAATCATGTGACTTATCTTTAATTCAAATTATGCAATTATAAATTTATGTTTTCGCCATTCTAGTATGAATCTTCAGACATTGATAATTAATTAAAGATATCTTGTGAAAAAACATTGCATCACAACTGTGCTTCAAGATTTTTACATACATCAGAATATACATTGTTGACATCAATATTAAAAACCATTTACAAATTTAAATCACAAATCTGAAGTATGATTATTTATGTACATTTGGAATTGAATTAGGTAGGTATTACGCAAAAACAAATATACATGGATAAATGTTAATCAAATACTTATACTAATTGTATTGCCACATTAAAATTCGTTTGAAAAAATATGTAAAAATTGTCTTTGAATGTATTACGTGCATGAGAGAATATTATTTTCAACTCTATTTGAATATGTAAAATTGTTAAATATGCATATTTTACAATACAATTAAGAATAAATTAAAATTAAATCAACATAATTTGCATTAAAGATAAGTCACATGATTGAATAACATTTTCTTTGAATTTATTGTAGGTTTGAGATGTGAAAAAATAAAAAATTAAATTCTATAATATAGTAATAATCAGGGAACGGATTTATATGGACTAAAAATATATGAAATATGTAAATATATATGTAGTTATTTTTACCAAAATATGGAATTAAATATGGATTTTTACCAAAATATGGAATTAAATATGGACTTAAAATTATAAAAAAATGACTATGTACGTTAAATATTGGTACATTTTAATCAAACTAAACAAAAAATATAATGGACGTACCTTATCTTCCAATGTAGTTTCAACAAAACACAATTTTTATTGTCTGTTACCATAACAATAGGTTACAAACATTTCTTTCAAGTGCTGAAAAGTGAATCTTCTTCTATTGTCTCTGAGGATAGATTTATACTGACTAAAAGAGCGTTCGACGTCACAAGAAGTAACTGGTACATAATTCAATTTCACAATGTCTGCTGGGGATAAGTCCAAGTTAATCTTCACTGTTGATTCACCACTCATCACAGCAACAACCTTTTGTAGTTCTTCATATCCAGGGTTTTTTGAAAGTACAGTGTCCACCTTAGCTCTTACTGCATCTGCAACTTTACCTCTACCACGATTCAGTTGTTCCACAGTACTATTTATAATTTCAAAACTTTCAGATAGTGAAAGGTGCCTATTTTGGAGACTTTTGAGCGTTTTTATGATGCATGAAAATGTATGCTGAATGTGAGCTAAGTCATTCTTCACACTTATGTCACAGGTAACTGTTTTCGCAGTATCAATTGAGACTGCATCTTCAGAGTCCAATGCAAGGAGAACATTGTTAATAGAGTCTATATGTTCGGCATAATATTCAACTGCTTCTAGCCATGTACCCCATCTAGTTAAAATTGGCTTTGGTGGCAATGGAATTTCAGGGTACATTTCTTTCAACACGTTAACTCTACTGGGAGCTTTGAGAAATACTTTTTTCACTGATGAAATCAACAAATCTACTTTAGGGAAATTGTCTCTGACCACTTCTGCCACACGATGAAATGCATGCGCCACACAAGTAAAATGAGTCAATTTAGGATATACAACAGATAATGCTTGTCCAGCTTTGACCATATAAGGGGCAGCATCGCTAATAAAGAATAACACATTATCGTACATAATACCCTTTGGCCACAGGATACCCATAGCTTCGTTGAACAGTTTAACTATAGTTTTGTTATTGCACTTTTCTAGAACATCACAATGTAAAAGAATTCGTTCAGAATATTGTTCACTTAACAAACCGATAACTACATTACCAACAAGTCTACCTTCTTTGTCGGGAGTCTCATCAATGGAAACCCAAATTGAACTATCTTTAATTTCATCTCTTATCTTCTGTATTGTCTCATCGTAGATGGATGGAGCATACGTCTTCCTAAGTGTTGACTCATCCGGGATTGTATGTTGAGTATATTTTTCAAGGAATTCCCTGAAGACCTTATTCTTTAGTTTGTAGAGAGGAATATCAGCAGAGATGAGAGAACGGCACAGGTCGATGTTAAACTCAGATCTTACATTCGATGTTGTTGGTTGTGTTAAAAACAATTGTCTCTGCTTGGAATTTAGTTGTTTGTTGGCCTGATGTTTACTAGTTGTAATGTGTTGTTGCACCAGGAACTTTTGTGTAGATGATACTGCACACTGACACAAATTACAAAATAATATTTTATTGTCAGTTGATAAACCATCTTCTTTAAATTCTGAAATGTAACTTGTTAGTTTTGATTTTAAATTGACTGAATGACGTACTTTTGGCATATTTACCGTCTTTATAGTATGATTTACAAAACTGAACCTATGTGTACTCTGACTGGCATTTAACTGTTGAGCTGCACAACCGAAGTCTGTTAAAAATTTTAAATTAAATTAATACAGTTTTGTAACTTACTTTCCCATTGTTGATAGGACTGCTAATTTTCAAATAACTCTGATGTTAAAGGGATTACTGAACATGTGTTTAAATCTCTATTGTTGAAATGTATTTTTAAAAGTTAATGGAATTTTGTTTTGTTTTATTGTTAAACCTAATATAATATGGACTGTTTTATATGAAATATGGAAAATATATGGAAATTAACGAAAATATGTACTAAACTCTAAAATATGGAAAAATATGGAAAATAAAAGTAGGATTTTTCAACCCTACACATTGTGAAACATAAAGATAATGCAAAATATAAATTATATTAGCTTTATAAGTAAATATGTATTTACATATAAATCCTTTCCCTGATTATTATTATTATTATTATTATTATTATTATTATTATTATTATTATTATTATTATTATTATTATTATTACCTTTGGGGAGGCCGAGACGTAGATGGGAGTATAATATTAAAATAGATTTGAGGGAGGTGGTATATGATGATAGAAACTGGATTAATCTTGCTCAGGATAGGGATCGATGGCGGGCTTATGTGAGGGCGGCAATGAATCTTCACCTGACATTATTAGGAACATTAAATCCAGACGTTTGAGATGGGCAGGACATGTAGCACGTATGGGCAAATCCAGAAATGCATATAGAGTGTTAGTTGGGAGCCCGGAGGGAATAAGACCTTTGAGGAGGCCGAGACTTAGATGGGAGGATAATATTAAAATGGATTTGAGGGAAGTGGGATATCATGGTAGGGACTGGATTAATCTTGCTCGGGATAGGGACCTATGGCGGGCTTTTGTGAGGACGGCAATGAACCTTCGGGTTCCTTAAAAGCCATAAGTAAGTATTATTATTATTATTATTATTATTATTATTATTATTATTATTATTATTATTATTATTATTATTACTACCTTTGGGGAGGCCAAGATGTAGATGGGAGTATAATATTAAAATGGATTTGAGGGAAGTGGGATATCATGGTAGGGACTGGATTAATCTTGCTCAGAAAAGGGACCTATGGCGGGCTTATGTGAGGACGGCAATGAACCTTCGGGTTCCTTAAAAGCCATAAGTAAGTATTATTATTATTATTATTATTATTATTATTATTATTATTATTATTATTATTATTATTACTACTACCTTTGGGGAGGCCAAGATGTGGATGGGAGGATAATATTAAAATGGATTTGAGGGAGGTGGGATATGATGACAGAGACTGAACTAATCTTGCTCAGGATAGGGACGATGACGGGCTTATGTGAGGGCGGCAATGAACCTCCGGGTTTCTTAAAAGCCATAAGTAATTATTATTATTATTATTATTATTATTATTATTATTATTGTTGTTATTATTTTATTTAAATAAAATACAAAACGTCAAATGGCTAAATCCTATTATATTCATATTATTCTCATTATATCGATATATTTCATATTTAGATTTTTATCCCTACAACTTAGTACCAATAAGCTATTATTAAATTAATTTTCATCATTTAGCTAACTAGCTAACTCAACTTAATTGTAGCTCATATTTTAAGTTATTAATTTTTCCTATAAGTTTTACCTCAAATTAAATAAACGTACTAGTCTTTAAAATAATTTGATAATAATAATAATAATAATAATATTTTTATTATTATGTCACTACTGTATTAATTGAGGATGGTTGAGTTGAAGAGAAGGTCTTATGGCCTTAACTCTGTCAGCGAAAATAAAAAATTCTACAGTCTACATGCTTTGAGAAGTACAAAATATATCCAGAGTATAAAATAATGAGTTATGTTTTGCATAACAATGGTGGACAAGCAAACAACTGGTAGGAATATACTAAATAGCGAAGAACAGAAAAGTTTAATATATTGTCAATTAGATCTATTCTGTTGATGTAACTGATATTGTGACAGCATATCACACTAATAAAATTACGTTTTTGAAACGCGTAACATTTCTTTATTTTATCGAATTTCATTAGAATTTTAAACGTAGGAGGCCTAGGGCTAAACCTAAAATATATAATCTTCTAATATAAGTATATTGTAAGAACTCTACTAAAACAGCTCACTTTTAACGTAGAATAAAATTCATGCTCGTTCTTTCATTTTTATATTTAGCACGAGGTTGATTTTATATCCTAGCAACCACATATAGATAACATACAGATAGATAGTATCAAGAATCGTAATCAAGTTCATTCTGAGATACAGTTTCAATTAATGGCGATATTAAGTTGCTCGCAATCTGTTGCTGTGTAACATTGGATAACTTTGGAAATAAGTCATGTTCTTTATCAAGAATTACACATGATTAGGCTAGGGTACATGATATCCAGTTGAAGTATCTCCCACTTCTTATATAATTTTATTCACGTTAGGCCAATAGGGGTTAGAGGGGAAATTACTACATTCCTTTTCAGATATGATTCCTAAAAATGTGACGGACAGAAAAGTATAAATCATTTTGTTCCTTGTTAAAATTTTGATTGAGACTTTTATGAATTTTTTTAAAAGTACGAGTTGAATTTTTGTAGGGCAGTGTAAAAAGCTGTATGAGAACATGTTTTAGTAGTAATTTAGTCATAAAATGTAATCTACTGATTATACAGGGTGAACCGGCCAGGGCTAGACTCCTAACCGCACTCACGCCGGCTGATTCATACGTAACGACGCTACCACATGCGGAGGATTCGTTCCGCTCTTATGCGGTTAGTATTGCGTAATGATGTACTTACCGAATTCGCAATTCATGTTCGAAATGACGTCCTTGTGATATCTGGCAGGCTGCACATCTCCTGAAGACGTCATGTCCAGCAACTCGTCGCAGTTCGTTGTCCGAAATGGCTCGAACTTCGTGCCGGATATTTTGAGCTCTCAAGTAAATATGGGTTATTCGCGTAAACTTTACTCTTCAGTGTGCACCATAAATAAAAATCACAGGAATTTAAATCTGGAAAAGAAAATGAGGCCAATAAGTCTTCGTCAGCTCATTGCACACCATACCCCTATTTTTGTCATGTAGCAGTTGTTCGTGAAAACGGTGTGGATTTACAATGTCCCAGTAACGAATGTTTGAGTGTTCATGTAACAACTGAGGTGGAATCATGCTTCGTCTCTATAAAAATTAAGGTAGGGTCAGTAGTTCATCATACACTGACTGTTGGAACCACATGCAAAGCCTAAGTCTGCTCTGATAGTCGAGTTCCTTTAACTTCTGAACTACACGAATTTTATAAGGTTTTAATTTAAATTGTTACGTACCTCTTATCACTGAAGACTGTGACACCCATACCTGCTGAGCTACACGATGGGATGATGTGTTCTGAATTCATTCCTCTTTATTATCTGTTCTTTGTTGGACTTTTGTTTCGGCATTCTGATACAGCCTCACGTCACTTGAGCAGGTCCACTATTGAGGACAGTCGCTTGTACACTCACTCTGCTCCTTACAGACAGTAGAGACACCCGACAATGTGACACATTTTGTAAACAATAGGTATATAGAAATTATTTCTACCCTGATATCACTATTTTTCTTCAGCCCTAGTCATCACTAGGTTTGGAATCCGGGACACTTTAGCAACCAATGTACGCACAACTTGACTATAGAGTTTCTTAAACATATTAGACAGACGTACTGTGAATGTAAACAACGACGTCAATGTGCTGCGTTATATTCTACTGTTAATAGTACAATCTAGTGACGGTAGAAAATGAAGTAGGATACATGCGTCACAAGTTTTCATGTCCCTCGGCGACGTTGAAGGCGTCAGCGTTACAATGAACAACCATGTACTTACTTGCAACTAGTTTGAAAAAACTGTCCACTATGAATTGAAAATGCACTGTGATGGCCTGAGTTAGTTTCGTAGGGAGAGACGGAAGAATACTGTACCTCTGATCATGAACCGGATTGTACACTAGCGCACAGGTAAACAAAACTCAACGCTCCACCTCACTCCATCTGTACTCCGTTGCACTGTAACTTCACTTCATTATTAAGTTGTCTCGGATCCTAATCTGGTGATTGTTGGTGTAAAGAATATTTGCAAACATCTACAATATTCACAAGTGGAAAAATGTGTGAAGTTTCATATTTGTCTGGTCACAATTCCATTTCTACTTTCGCCGGTGTTGGATGTTTGTTTCGTCACTAGTTAAGCCTGAAGTTTTTCCTATTATGGCTGTCTAAGTAAATTTCGTATTCCTTGCCCCAATTGGGGTGAGGGGAGTGTAGGCAACTTGCTGTGTCAACTGCTGGACAGTGAATTAATAGCTTTGTACCTGAAGTTAGGTCCTCCATCTGTGATTGAAGTAATATTAAACATTACGAAGGTGTCCAGAACATTGCTGGTGTTGGATGGAACCATATCAAACACTAACTAGTCACGGAGATCATTAATATTATAAGTTTTGTGGTATATTTTGGAAGTGTTTATTGCCTTGAATTTTGGTTTTGAAGGCATGTGAAAGACTGATTTTTGCTGGGCTGTCTAAATCGATGCACAAACCCCAATTTGTATAAGTATGTGCATAGAGGTAAATAGAGAATTATTTATATTCTAAAAAAAAAAGCCTGGTCATCACTGATATTTATTCAAAATCAACTACTAAGATTTATTTAAAATCATCCGTCCTCAAGTGAGGTTGACCACTTGGGTCCGGAATTAACAAACATAAAAAATAAAGGAAAACGAAAAGAGTAAAATAATGATTTGGTTTGTACATTAAAACAAAAATATGTGTGTCAACATATAAATGATAGTGTAGAATTTGAAGAGAGGCCTTCAGAATTTCCATCAGAATCTTCTGAACCTCATAAAAGAGAATTTTAAAGGATTTAAGCATAATACATGTAAATTTTGGTAAACAACCTCTCGCTACAAATAGTAAGCCTGTAACATCCCAGTTGTAAAGCGAGATGCCATATTTTTCACTGAGGTATGGAAGACAAGGTACATATTTAGCTCGCTTGTCATCATTTATCTGCAGTGCCTGATTCTTGTCTCGTTCAAAGCAAACCGTAGGGTCTAAGACCATAGCATTCAGGGTTCTTCTATTGATGGCAATTATATATATCCACCCTTCTATAAGAATCATCTTCAGACACATTTCATTTTGGAAATATTCAACATTTTTCTCTCCATTACTTTATCTTGTAGTCTACAATAATGGAAATTAGTATGTGTAAAACACTGCCCTTCTGCTATATGAAAAAATACTTTTACGAATAATGAAAATTAGTATGTGTAAAACACTGCCTTTCTGCTATATGAAAAAATACTTTTACGAATAATGAAAATTAGTATGTGTAAAACACTGCCTTTCTGCTATATGAAAAAATACTTTTACGATTAAAAAAATTATTTACATTTTTTTTTCAAAATTAATTTCAATGTGCAGTGATGAAGGGTTTCCCACATAACTCAAAAACTATTAATTATTACATAGTAACCATTTCGAATGTATTTCTTGTATTTTTGCAATGACATGGAGAACAGTGTGTATAACACTTACATATTTTGAATTTCTTGTGTGAACAGTATCATGACGTCTCCACTGAATTTTTTTATCAACTAAAATCATGTCAGGCCGTCTTCCTAACGACATTAGTTTGATGTCGCTAACTGAATGTGCGGAACACTAAATTTCCATTCAGAAGTTTGTGTAAATGCGTTCGTTTGTATAAGAATGCTTAATGATAATATCCTGCGAGGGTGTTGCAAATGACGTTATTGTATGCATTAAACAAATAACTATAAACCCAGATAATCTGCTTTCGTGATTCTGTATCATTTGAACCATCTTGTATATTATAATATTCATGAGGATTGCAACTTGTGAATAATTCGGTACTCTTCGTCGCAAATAAATTTCCTTCACCCTAATGGAAAAATAAGAATTACGTCCTTACTGGAGGAAAAGTGCTAAAAATAAAACTGGCGACTATAAAAAGACGTGACTGTATTATTGTCTACAAGAATCATAAAATCTCTTGCCTTAATGGTATCATCTCTGACGTAATAAAAGACAATTTCTTGCGATGTTGCGCTCCCACTTTCAACTGCCTGACCTGTGGCGTAAACTTTGAGCGTTTGTATTTTGTTTCAGATCCAGACATATGATTGTTCCTTGAAAGGACTGGGGTTCACTCCTCGGCAAGTTCTGATAAAGTAATTGACTGGTAGAAAAAATGTTCCGTGAAACCAATGGCGATTACTGAATAAAAAACTATGTGATAAACTTTATACGGGATGTCCAAAAATGGTTACAGATTTTTGACTGTAGGTAGAATACATCAAAAGAAGTAAAAAAAAAAGTATAATGAAAATAAATGGAAAAATAATGTTACGGATTTAAGGGGAAGGACCTGCAGGAACGATAAAATATGTGCCCAAAATTAACATGTTTTTATTTTTAGCCTAAAAATACTTAATAATATTGATTTCATTTGAGCGAAATTTCAAGGTCGCTAGGAAGAAAAAAATTATTTCTACCTCAGTCCCTTTACTCTGTGCTCAAACTTCTCCGTTGAATATCCGGAGTTCGTTTATTTTACATTTTTCAACATTTAATGTGTAATATCTCAGACAATAATAGAGATAATTGAATAAAATTTTCAGGGCATATTCTCACATTATACATGCATAATACTGTAAGAGGAAATTGTCAAATTACAAATTAAAGATTAAGTTAAAAATAGACGTGCAATTTTTTTCCTGTTTATAAAAATCCAAAATAGAAATATAAATATAAAAATTAAAATTTAAAACAATCATCAAACAAAATTGATTAGCAGTATTTTAGCTTTCATTTAAGACAAGATTTGTGACTCTTATCATTTCCTTTATAATACGTTTTTTGCATTTTATGTTTGTGACTGTACCATAAAGGGCAAAAGTTAAAATTTTGTATTTAAAAGGCTTCATATATTGATATGAAACTATATAAGGGCAATAGAGGCTCTACTTAAAATAATATGAGAAAACAGATTCCTGTAGGTTCTTCCCCTTATTGGGTTAGGTACAGTTTACAGCAGTAAAATTTTGGAAATATTCAACATTCTTTTACTCCATTACTGTATCTTGTACAATAATGAAAATTAGTATGTGTAAAACACTGTCCTTCTGCTATATGAAAGAATACTTTTACGATTAAAAAAAATACATTTTTTTTTTCAAAATTCATTTCACTGTGCAGTGATGAAGGGTTTCCAACATAACTCAAAAACTATCCAACATTCTGCGATGAAATTTTTTGTGTATATTTATGCATGTCATATGTACAATATGATGCAAGATCACTTCTCTACCTTTGATAGATTGTATGATAAAAATAAATTCATTTAAAAAATGGTCAAATATCAGTATTTTTTCTAACACAAAATAAAAAATATATATTATTTATTAAGGAATGTAGTTGAATGAACATGATATTGTAAACACGAGTTTCAGCAATAAAATAAAAGAGAATATGGAAAAGTTAACATTATATGAGTTATGAGGGAAACGCTTCATCACTGCACAGTGAACTGCCTCCATTTTGAATTTTGAAAAAAAAAAATGTATTTTTTTTAAGTAGTAAAAATATTTTTTTCATATAGGAGAAGGACAGTGTTTTACACATACCAATTTTCATTATTGTACAAGATACATTAATGGAGGAAAAAAATGTTTAATATTTCCAAAAAAAAAATTACTGCTGTAAGCTGTACCTAACCCCTTAAAAGGTCTCCATTGTGATAGCTATAGCAAATACATATACTATACATAGTGTTATTCATTCGCACACAGTGTTCAATCCTTCATCGCAGAAAACGTATTCATTTGGGAATTCTGATTACTAAAGATTCTGCTAACAGGCATTCACAATCCGTTAATTTAATATCTTCAATCGTTGACCGGCCTTGAATTTACCAATATTTAAAATGATGTTCTCACAACGAAAATCCTAAGAGACTGAGATCAGGCAACCGTGCAGACCAATTTATTGGACCTAACAAGCATGTGACAGTCTAAAGTGCATAGCCTATATTGTCAGCATAACGCTACCTTTGTGATGATGAGAAATGTAAGACATTTAACTTATTATACATATTATGTAAATAGATGTAGGCGACTAGAGTTATAGTGAACCAGAATGCAGAAAGTGAAAAAGTGAAAGTGAGGTAAAAATAATGAGTAGGAACACAGATATTAAGAAAAAAAAAAAAAAGAATATGCAAGGATCATATTGAAGTGATTCTAACAGCTGAAGAACCTTTGAAGTAAAACAATAGAACAGTTAATGAATAAAGATAAATATAAATATGTAGAACTGTTAAGGTATGACAGACAGTAATATTACTTCTAAAGTAAAACTTTAAATAAAGAGATGACAGGCGAAGAGAGTTCTATAGCAGTGCCCGTCAGCACTTGCTGAAATGCGTCGTAATATGCCCCGTCGTGCAGCAGGAAGAGAGAGCATACCCGTCAGCAGCCACAGATGCACCATAGTGCAGTCTCTTATCCGCGGGTGAGACGCTAGCCCGAGGGTATACTGTGCTGATGACCGCTGGTCTATACTTATGGAAGGGATTCGAAATCAGGCCGTGGACATTGACGACAAACTTAGCCTATCAAATTAAGAACTTAATTAATAACGTCGTAGAATAGCCACATGTTTAAGTAATGATTGTAGCTATTCGTCTACATGAAACGCATGCGCGGAAATAAAATTTATTTGCTTTTTCATACGCTAGAAAGAAAGTAGCGCCAAGATCCTTAAAAGTGACCAAAATCAGGGGTATATAATATAATTTTCCCTTCAGTAAATAATTGAAACCTAATATATATTCGTAAGAGTAAATAAATGAAACCACCAATGTGCTTCAGTACAGGACAGCTTCCTGTGGAGTGTTTTGGCCTTCTCAGTTAAGATGCTAATCGAATGGTCATTATACGCCATGTGCATAAAATAATGTGACAAAGCAATACACAAATTCTAATAAATTAATCACGATTAATTTATTCTGTTTCCTGTAAGATGCCAACTAAAGTCGACGGATTTTATTGATTGGCAGTTTATTAGGCATTGTTATCAAGAGCGCGGATCGCTCTTAGCTTTTTTAAATGACGAATATGCAACAAATGGATGGTTGAATAGAGTGACAAATTGAAACAACGAAGCTTCAGGAGAGTCTGCAATACGCGCATGTACCCTCTACATTTGATAATAAACAATGTTATGAGCGGTTTATGGAAACTGGTAGCCTGGGAAAGGCGTCACGCTCAGGAAGACATAATGTAGGCCTATCTAAAGCTCAAGTTGCGACAGCTTTCCAACACAGTCCCACAAAACCGTGCATCACAGATGTTGCGAATTCCATAATAAAAATCCACAAAGTTCTTCAGAAGCGTCTTAAACTCTATCCATACAAAGTGCAAATTCTGCAGGCGTCAAAAGCAGGAGACAAAAAAAAATAATGTATTTTGCCTTGGATATGTTGAGCAGAATAGACCAAGCCAACACTTTCTTGTAAAGGGTGCTGTTTTCTGACGAATTGACATGTTATTTTTCGGGTTGCGTTAATCTTCAGAATTTTCGAACACCAGATTTAACTTTGTTAGATATTTTACGTGGGGTTATGTAAAGAACAAAGCTTACAGAAAGTCTGCAAGCAATCTTCAGGTCGTGGCCTGACTTTACGAGGGCTGAACCCGGGACTGATCCCTACACTTAAGCACTTTTTGTCTTCAAGTTTTACTTGAAAGAATCAGAGATGCTATATCAACAATCACACGAGGTATGCTTAAAAAACTTAGACCGAAATTTATTACCGATTAGACATCGGAGGAAGAAGAGGCGCGCATGTGGAAACCGTGTAACTAAACTCCCAACATATGTTAATTTTACAAAATAAAACAGAATAGAAATGCGTTCATTGATTTCAAAGTTAGGGTTAAATTTCTGAACATTTAAAAGGCAAAACTAAAATTCTTTCAATAATTTATTATCATAATACACTGCTCTTTCAAATTGGCTGAGAAAACTGGAAATTCAATAAATGATTTTCCTAAAACACGCTATGAAATGTTTCATATAAAAGAATTTTATCTCGGAAAGGAAGCAAAAACGAGCAAAATTGTAGTAAACTTTTTTGTTTGAAATACGTCAAAGATAACCCCCTGAAATTAATGACATTACTTACGGTTCTCCTGTATATTATATATTATAATGGAACTGTAAAGACGTAAATATATGAAAGATGTAAACGAGTAATATCGTGATGGGTCCTTTGAACAGCTGGAAATGTTAATTTGATGCACTTCTTGTCAAAACTGGCGTTCGGAAGGCGACTTTTAAGTATAGATTATGTTATGAAATACATAATAAATAAGGTTGCGGAGGTGGCAGCTCAGAGTTCTTCAAAACCCTCCTCCCCTCAGCATGAGAATGTTGGATCAATGCATTACAGACAGACTCCTTTGCTTTTGAGAAGATAAACATAGGTAATTAATCCAGGACTTACTACCTTTGTTTGAAGAGGCTTCCTTAAAGACCGCCGAGCAGAACAAAAGGGGTCTTTGCAGACAAGTAATTACACAGCACTCCTTCCTACTGCTCTGGGAGTAGAAAGGTCTAGGGTTCAATCCTCGAAAGAAAACATAGTGAGTTTGCACGTATAACTGCATGCGAAAATGACCATATTTCTCTGTCATCCACATACATACATACATACATACATACATACATACATACATACATACATACATACATACATACATACATACATACATACATACATACACACACACATACATACACACACAGCATCCTCTGATTGAGGTTCTGGCTGATATGTACATCTATTATCAGGCAGTACATCTCATTTGATGATATGTGTCAGAGGAAGAACAATTATTGTTTGTATGCATCTGAAGTCTGACTAGTGAAATATATTATGTAGCTAACAGTGGTATTAACATTATTAAAGAATGGCTGGATGCTCACTTACTTTCTTTGAACGTTTCTAAAACAAAATTAATACCATTTTCATTACATCACATGGCCTTGAACTACTAAAAATAAATAATAATAGAAGTATAACAATACATGATTGTAACCTACCTACTTGCTCATGTAACGCTTTGAGTATATCCTCACAAGTTAAATATTTAGGCATTATTATTGACCAACATTTAAAATGGGACAAGCATATCTCCTTCCTGTGTAACAGATTGCGTAAAACAATCCACAAATGTTCCATTCTACGCTCTTATTTACCTGTTTATGTTATGCGTACTGTGTACTTAGCTCTGTTTCAATCAATACTTCAGTATGGTATTTAGGTTGGGGAGGAATGACAAAATCGACTCTCCATCCTTTAAATTTGCTCCAAAAAAGAATTATCAAAATTTGTCTATATAAATCTTTTGATTGCCCAACAAAATTAATTTTTCAGGAATTTGGTGTATCAAATCTAGAACAAATTTAAAAACAAACATAGCTGATTTACTTCCATAAAAATCACAATAAATTTAAATTTGATCCTCATGAATACCATATGAGACAAAACTACAGTTTCTTTCTAAATACTCCCAAATGCCACACAACTGCTGGATTAAAACACAGCATGAATTTTGGACCCAAAATATATACTGCATTAATTGGAGCTTACCCTGAGTTAAGTACTCTTAACACACATAGATTTAAGAAACAAATCAAATTAATTATTTGATTGTTTAAGCTAATTGAGTTAAAAATTGATACTCTAATATTCATGTACTTTTGTATTTTCTATTTGTATATAGACCCTATTATTACATGCTGTATGTATTTTACCATTTATTAATGTTATTGTGCTCAATGAACTCTCTTAATTTTGTGATATATTTTGTATAATTGATCTGAACTGCGCCCGAGCACGAGCTTCTGCTCTTTCGGGCTGCAATGCCTAATGTCGCTCAAGTGTAAAGTATTAAATAAATAAATAAAAGCTAGGCGGCGATGTATGCAATGGAAGGGGAAGGAACTGGCCGCCATACCTCATTATCTTCTGGCCTAGTTGTCTCATAAGCGGTGTCTTCTTGGTATCACTTGTGAGGTTCAGACCTGTTTTCTGACAGTTGACTAAACAGCTTAAGCAGCGGAACTACGTGATAATATTTCATAATATTGCTTAGGACATTGAGTATAAAATAACTGTGTTAGCATGCGTGATTGTGAAACGTGCGGGTCCGGATTCAAATCCTAGTTGGGACAAGTTACCTGGTTTTTTCGGGGTATTCCCTTAACCGATTAAGAGAAAATGCTGGGTAACTTTCGGCGCTGGACCCTGGACTCATTTCGCTGACATTATCACCTTTATATCGTTTAGACGCTAGATAACAGTAGCAGTTGATAAAGCGTCGTAAAATAACCATTAAAAAACTTTGAGTAATGGTTATTACGTTACAGGGTCGAAAGTGAGGTTTTACTTATGAATTGAGATGTTTATTTCTAAAACGATGACGTGAAAAACGTTCGTTCTTGTCGAATACAATATATTATTTTATATTGTGTTGAATTTTCTTATTTTTATTTAAATAATATTCAGATGAAAATATTATGCTCAGTTCAGAGCCCGCCATTAAAAGACTCTGCACTTGTTTGGCACAATAATTCATGTAAGATTCGAAACTATTCAACAGTCAGTTGATAAATGAAATTATCATGGAGGTAGGATCTATTCGTGGGTTTGAGTTTCCTCCTTTCCTTCAGGATCCGTAGGTACAATTACAATGCACAACTCACATCTTCAATGCCTCACCAAATTCCGCTGCAAAAATATATACCTGAGAACTTTTAACCTTCGGTATTATTATTCAGCAGTTATACTGTTTACGCATGCTACAGTAGTGTATGGTGAACGGATAGTAACTTGGAACCACCGTAATGCATCCTATCGGTCCCCAACATTACAAGTCTAGTGATGACAATCATGCGAACTTGAAGCAAAGGGTTTTTGTATTAAACTTACAAGAACCGCATCTCATCTACAGTCGGCAAAATAATGCGTTTATGCCTTAACCAAAGCATCATCATAATTAACACATAGTGCAAATTCCTACATCTGGATGTATTTTAGACAATACAGGAATAAGTGAATGTAATGGAATTCCGCACTGGAAAATACTGTAATTCGAGCGATGTTCCGTCATCAATAACCAACCAGAACTGAACACGACCATAATATGTGTCCCATCTTACTTTGATTTGGCGTGAATGAATATATTTGTTGAATAATGTGATATATATCCACATGCCACGGATAACGAATGTCGACGTCTGGTGACGTTTGATCAGATTTCATAGCTAGATCAGCAAATTCCTTTCTTGTAAAACGACTGATTTCGTTCAGCTAAAGATTTTCCTTTCGGACTTTTTTTTTTATAAAGCGTAATATTTCTATAATATTTCCTAACATGATCATAGACCAATAGCGAAAGTGCTACAGTAGGCTATAGTTATATCTTGGAGCACAACAATACGGTACGTAGTAAATTTTCCATAAGGTCTTTAATATACTGGAATGAATTAAATTTTATTTAATATTTTATGTTTCAAATGTTGGACAAATATGTCAGCAAGAAAGGCCAGTCGAATAAACCAAAGAGAATTGGAAAATGGTTTGCATATCCCGAGTTCACCTCTTGCAGGTACAGGTATATTAGAAGTTGTGTGGTATCCACTGGTTTTGAGTAAAATTAACGTCCTCTTTGATTTTATTTTTTTAATGGGGTTAAGTACCTGTGCGATAGTGGGAGGGGGTCACAAACAAAAGCCTCGCCCAAAAGTGGGTAGCGCCTTCAAAAATTTTAGGAACCACTATGTACCCTCATGCTCAGAAACGGTCGGAAAATGTAAACAAATCGCTTTACTGTTTCAGACAGAACACACCCTCTGTTATGCTCATAAGTAAACACGGCAGACCCAGTGGCGGACAGTAGAAAAGGAGTTCGAAGAGTAATACGCAAAGACTAGCTCATTTTCTACTGTCCGCCACTGGGTCTGCCGTCTTTTCTTATTCTTATTGAATTTGGTATTCCCAAGAAACTATTTTTATTAATTAAAATGTGTCTCAGTGAAACGTACAGCAGAGTTCGTATAGGTCAGTTTCTGTCAGATGCGTTTCCAATTCATTGTGGGCTAAAGCAAGGAGACACACTATCACCTTTACTTTTTAACTTTGCTCTAGAGTATGCCATTAGGAAAGTCCAAGATAACAGAGAGGGTTTGGAATTGAACGGGTTACATCAGCTCTTGTCTATGCGGATGACGTGAATATGTTAGGAGAATATCCACAAACGATTAGGGAAAACACGGGAATTTTAGTTGAAGCAAGTAAAGAGATAGGTTTGGAAGTAAATCCCGAAAAGACAAAGTATATGATTATGTCTCGTGACGAGAATATTGTACGAAATGGAAATATAAAAATTGGACATTTATCTTTTGAAGAGGTGGAGAAGTTCAAATATCTGGGAGCAACAGTAACAAATATAAATGATACTCGGGAGGAAATTAAGCACAGAATAAATGTGGGAAATGCCTGTTATTATTCGGTTGAGAAGCTTTTATCATCCAGTTTGCTGTCGAAAAATCTGAAAGTCAGAATTTATAAAACAGTTATATTACCGGTTGTTCTGTATGGTTGTGAAACTTGGACTCTCACTTTGAGAAAGGAACATAGGTTAAGGGTGTTTGAGAATAAGGTGCTTAGGAAAATATTTGGGGCTAAGAGGGATGAAGTTACAGGAGAATGGAGAACTGCACGCATTGTATTCTTCACCTGACATAATTAGGAACATTAAATCCAGACGTTTGAGATGGGCAGGGCATGTAGCACGTATGGGCGAATCCAGAAATGCATATAGAGTGTCAGTTGGGAGGCCGGAGGGAAAAAGACCTTTGGGGAGGCCGAGACATAGATGGGAAGATAATATTAAAGTGGATTTGAGCGAGGTGGGATATGATGATAGAAAGTGGATTAATCTTGCTCAGGATAGGGACCAATGGCGGGCTTATGTGAGAGCGGCAATGAACCTCCGGGTTCCTTAAAAGCCAGTAAGTCAGTAAGTAAGTAAGTAAGTAAGACTGCGGCCTAGGGTCACCGATTCGCGAGCCTGAAGTTTGAAACGCATGGAGTATACATGACGTCATTACCCATGGGGTAGGATGGTACTGTAAAAGTACAGTTGGTTTCATAAGAATTTACATTACCGCCTTACTAATTCTGCTTGGCGTGGGTCCTTGCAATCATCACACGTATTTGAAATCATGTCAGTGAACCAGTATATATAATTTTTTTCATTTATTTATTTGATTATTTATACACGCATATTTGAGTTAGTCTTAATTTCGCTGTTTTATAATTCACACTGCTGAGGAACACGTCGAAAATTAAGAGCACCAAGCGCTCCCTTCAAAGCGAACTTGAACGAACAGTCCGAAACTTTGTGGAGCCAGGAGCAGTCACATTTTGTCCAAACATGCAATGAGAAAACCATTCGAGCTAAGAAAAAGATAAATTTAGTACGTTAAAATTTAACACAAGAATGTCTTATCATACATATTCCGAAGTGATACGGTGTTAAAAGTTGTGTAATCAAGATATATAATTAGTATGTATTGTCCTTCTGCTATATGAAAAAAATACTTTTACGATCTAAAGAAAAAATATTTATATTTTATTTTTCAAATTTCAGTTCACTGTGCAGTGATGAAGCGTTTCCCACATAACTAAAAAACTGTCTAATATTATGTGATGAAATTTTTTGGGTGTATTTATGCATGTCATATCTACAATATGATGCAAGATCACTTCTCTACCTTTGATAGATTGTCTGATAAAAAATAAATTTATTTAAAAAATGATTAATAACCAGTACTTTCTTCTAACACAAAATAAAAAAAATATTTTATTAAGGAAAGTAACTGAAAGAGCATAATATTGTAAACATGAGTTTCAGCAATAAAATAAAAGAAAGAGAACATGAAAAGTTAATAAGTTTATCACTGCATAGTAAACTGCTAGCATTTTGAATTTTGAAAAAGAAAATATAAATATATATTTTTTTAAATTGTAATAATATTTTTTCATATATCAGAAGGACAGTGTTTTACGCTTACCAATTTTTATTATTGTACAAGATAGAGTAATGGAGGAAAAAATGTTGAATATTTCCAAAACTTTTACTGCTGTAAGTTACCTTTTACTCGAAAAGTTGGAATCTTTTTATTTTCGCACACCATTGAAATATTCGAAAGCTATATAAGTATCAAGTTACAGTGAAATTTTGTACTCTAATAATAAACAGAGCTCTCCTCTATTTGTCTGAATTAAACAATTAAACTCTGGGCCGGTAGGTTTATAACTGAAAACTGCACCACTTCATCCACAGCAAAGGCCTGTAATGGGTGAATGCTACTACTGTTTCCATGATTTACCGCCAGTCATTAGGGAATTGTGCATCTGACTAGACTATCTATAGGGAGCCCTAATTTGTTCGGCTGTCTACGCCCTGTTGAGGGCAACGTCTGCAGGGTGCTATAAGAAATCGATCTCACTTTGGAATAATTCATAGGATGGGAACACGGAGTATGGCCTCGGCATACTGCTTCATACCCAAATCGACCCGCATGTCTTTACTAATGTATACAAGCGGGGCAATATTCTGTTTCTCACGGCTAACTCAGCATGCTTTTCAAAATACTGCATTAATATGACATTCGCATCATGCTTTCATAAGCTGGTGTCCGAAAAGGATACAATGGTATGTGTGCGCTTGTGTGTCTTCTAGTAATTCCTATAGACGTGAACTGATTTTGGCTAAATTTGGTACATATAGGCTATAATGCTAACGAAAGAACTAAGGTCGTAATTTGAATTCATCAAATATAAAAATCGGACACGAGGGAAATTATGAAGATCTGCGGGAAGCTCTGTATTTTATAATCGGATAATATTTAAGAGCCAATTTAAACAGAAATTGCGAATGAGTACGGATGTCATGGTACATGAGAGAAGAATATAGTTTCAATATTATTATCATACAGACAATTGTCAAAAAGATACTTAGGCCTAATAGTATTTTGCAAACGTGTGTCATTAACACCACCTGTTTTGCAGAAGTTAAACTTTATATTGCATTGATGGATGGATAAGTCAGAAAAATTGGTGGTTTTGAGTTATGATCTCCATGTAAATACAAAAAATGTACTTCTTCAGATGGTATACAAGACACTTGTCTATCTTCTTCTCATATACTAGGTATAGTGTATTGTTCCCATAGAAATATTTTATTAAACTTTTATATAAAATAAAACTATTATACTGTTTCTGTATATTCAGTCTTCACATAGTATGTTAGAAGTAGGCTTGGCAACGTCCCGTTTTTTCCGGAACAGTCCCGATTTCAACCATTGCTTCCCGCGTTCCGAAATAATTTGCATATTTATCAAAATATCCCGATTTTATGACCTAGGCCTATTAGTAATTTATAGCTGATTTTCGTTCCTATTTGATTGTTGGATTTAGTCTGGATTGGAAGATATTTCCGTACAGTCTCATACAGACATGTTTATGAAACGGAGAAATTACTCAAGTATGCATGTTCAAGGCAGAAGTTATTTGTCGTTGATATGTCAACAGAGTAACGGGTGCAATGATCATAATACACAAGTTAGGGTAAGTTTGATCACAGCCTACAGGATACTTACTGAATCACCTATCGTCTGTGCTCATCTTAAGCACTTTGACTTTAGTTTGGCGCCATTCAGTATTATGTCCACTTCGTTCCACTTGATGCGTCACTCATTGGTTTCGTCGGAAAATTGGACAAAAAAAAAGAAAGATTTATACGACCACTTCTACGGCAGATATAGATATAAACGAGGACAACAGAGACGTGTAAAATATCGCAGCCCCTCACGTGTGATAAGATTTGATAGCTCTGGTGATAAATCACGTAAACATCTCTGTTTTTTCATATTAGGTTAGTAATTACAACAATAATATGGTTCCGAGTTTCCAAAGAGTTAACATTTGATGAGTCTACTGCAAGAATGATGGATGTCATTTTCTTGTCGAAAATGAACCAAGACTGTCAATGCATAGCTTAAGACATATAAAATGTACATAGAGAGGTACATGTCATTAACACTGATAGTCATTGTCCAGTAATGATCGGAAAATCTCAGTTAAGCTTTGAGCGCTAAGCATTTCAAACTTTCAATTGCTTCTCCTGCAAAATGTATTCCATATGACATCCATCATTCTTGCAGTGGACTCTTCATTTCTTTTATAAGGGATTTATACTGTGTTTAAACGTGTTTTGTGGTCATTTTGATAAGTTTTTGTATTCCAAATGACATCCATCATTCTTGCAGTGGACTCTTCATTTCTTTTATAAGGGATTTATACTGTGTTTAAACGTGTTTTGTGGTCATTTTGATAAGTTTTTGTAATTTTTTTACATATTAAATGAGATGGTTCTATTAAAATATACATATAGATACAGTTCTAAGAGTACTACTGTTGAATATGTGGATTGATAGGATGAAATTAGTGCAATAAATTTGTCAGTAACGTTTGTGTTCCTACGAAAGTTGGCAAGCCTAGTTAGAAGTAATTGTTGCTATGGAAGAAATGCAATGTTAAACCTCCATTTCAGTTACAAAGTTCCATTGCTACAAACAAAACAATAATTTCAGAATGCTCATTTTAGTTGGAGTGTCTGAAGCGAAACAATATTTTGTCAAATCCGCACTTGAGTCGGAACAGGTCATTGTTGTTGTCCGCTCCGTCCTGCTCGTCAGCTTGAGAACCAATTACGCGGCTACAAAAAGCGCAGGTATGGCCCGCGGGTTCCCGCCGCCCGCCCGCGCGCGGCCAATCGATCCGCCGCCTTGCCCGGCGGGGTGTAACCCCTGCTCTTCCATACTATCTGCTAAATCCTTCGCGGTGGAGGATCTTTAACCCCTTTAACTACAGCGTGATGCCGACTCTTTGAGAGGCTCAGCCAGTATTTTGTGGTTAGGGGGGACTTTTTCCTCAAGAGCACTGTCTGTTAACAGAGTAGTTGTGTGAAATTATTAGGCCCGGTTGCAGAAACACCTATCAAATATGATGGGCGATCAAGGAGGGTTTGATTGGCCATCAGTTCTATTTCTGTTGCAGAAAGAACAATCAGTATTTGATCTGATTAACAGATTTTGGTGGTTAAGTGACTGATCACTGATCAAGTATTTATGTTATTCTCTTTATAGTGCAGTTACTGCAATTTATATAGTAAATAGTTACAGCGTAACAATATTGTTTTCGACATAATGGATTCTTCTGATGAAATTTTAGAATGAAGGAAATATTATTAAAAAGAAGGCATTTCCGTGATAGACATGAATTGTTTTTATGTATAATGACAGAGAATTTGAGCAAAGGTTTAGGTTAAGTAAGGATTCGTGTGTTTTGTTACTTTCAAAAATTGAAACAGATATATGCAGACAGACGAGTCGAAACCTTCCACTTTCTCCTGTGAACCAAGTTCTAATATCGCTGAGACTTTATGCTGTTGGAATGTTTCAGGTTGTCTTGGGTTATCACGTTAGGGTCCACAAATCAACTATTTGCCGAGAAGTTAGAAATGTTACGTAAGAAATTGCTTTGTTATGGCAGGGTCTCATAAATCTCCAAACTTCAAACAGGGAACGATTTGAAATCCAGAGAGAATTTTCGGTCATGTCAGGGTTTCCAAGAGTTTATACTGCACACATCCCCATCCAGTCACCTGATGGAAATGATGCCGAACTTTATCGAAATAGAAAAGGTTTATTTTCTGTGAATGTACAGGCAATATGTACACCATCATTGAAATTCTGGAATGTTGTAGCCCGTTGGCAGGGTTCTACACATGACAGCAAAATATTTTTAATGATTATGTTACGAGCTCAATTTGTAAATAGAGAGATGGGAAATGGAATTCTTTTGGGTTATGGAGGCTATGCTTGTTCCAATTTCTTGTCAACTCTTCTAGCAAATCCCACAACAGAAACCACCTCACGTTTTTTGTTTGCTTCATTTTTTTCACTATATTGTAGTCTATATAGAAATAGAATCCGCCTGTTTCCTTTCTAGAAAAAGCAACAAAACAGCAGAGCATTCACTTGTTTTCCTAGTCACCGCCCACTTGATGCATTCGTTTCGCGACTTTTAAAGAGCATCAAATCGGCTGTTGTTGCTAAATAGCGCTGTTGTCAAATGCACTTCTTTCTCAAATCAGCAATTAGTAAATTGAGACAAGTTAATTGGAGATTCACGTTTGTGCAACGCAATGAACAATCAAATAAATCAGACATCAACGGTGATCAGGGACTGATTTGATTTGCATTTCTGCAACCGGGCCTTAGAGCAGGTTACACAGAAGAATTCTCTTTCTTCTTTCACTTTTATTTAGCCGTTGATTCGTTAACAGAGCCTGAAAGGGAACTATAATTTTATAAGTGTAGATAAATAACAATTATTACTCTTTTGAGTATATACTGTAGGCCTATAATAGTAACTTATGTTTACAAACCTTACAGTCGTCTAGTGTGGATTTATTTTGACTATTACACTTTTCTACGTCATACTACTTTTGACCAATAAAACGGTACGAAAGGACATCTTTCAACCAATCATGGCTGCTTATCGCAAAATTTTATCGCTTCCCTAGCATTTGTTTGATTTTATCGCTTTCCTAGCATTTGTTTGCTTTTATCACTACCCTAGCATTTGTTTCTTTGTTTGCCAACATTTCAAACTGCACTGGTCTGGACGTGAAAAAAAAAATTACAAACCACTCCAGTCGATGCACAGCAGTTTCAAATATGACTCGCATTGGCATTCAAGAATAAGAATTAATAAAGATCACTGGTCATAGCTATGCATCTTCCCTGAAACCCTATTTACAAATAAATGAAGAACACCATTCGGAAATCGTGAATAAGTTGAATACGCCATGCACATTAACGAATTCCACTTCTTTTACGCACACGTCCAATATAACATCAACTAAACCACCATTCACTAAAACATTCAAATTTAAAAATTTCACTTTCAATAATTGTTCCTTTTAAAATTATTCATGTTTATTTTTTATTTCGTCGTCCTTAATTAAAACTTTTCTTGTTTATTTCATCATCCCTAATTAAAACTTTTCTGACACTTGTTTGTATTATTTAGGTTATGTTATAGCTTCTGCTATATGATATTATGGATAGTCACGTATCAGAGATTGTTTAATATTAAGGTTTATTGACAATCATCTGTCAAGTGACGTTGATTACTGGGATCCGGATAATTGAAGTGGAATGCAACTGTTTTAATAAAAATGAAACTGAATCAACAAAGCCTTCTTGACTAGTAAAGGGAAAAATTGGGATGTTGTCGGATATAGTTCCTGGGTAGCTCAGTCGGTAGAGCATTTGTGCGCTAAGCGAAAGATCTCGGAATCGATGCCCTGCCCCGGAACGATTTTTCTCTTGAAATTATTAAAAAATTATTATATTTCATATGCATCGTTGTCGGATAGATTGATCTGTATATGCTGAATATAAACAAATTTCATTCAATTGCTACGGACAGGTAGACAGGCAGGAGGAACACCTATCAAAATCAACTTTATATTTCCGTAAACATGTCAAAATTGGTTTATATTTGCGTAGCGCAATAGTTTTTCTTTGCCGATATGTAAACTATCAAAATTTCATTTCTGTACGTGGGCGAAATTTGGCCAGTCCTATCTTGAGCTTAATTGTCTCTCTTGTTCTGATGGACCGCCCATCTCTTTGTTTCACTGAGTGGACTTGGGACCTGCGGAATTGGATTTTTGAAAGCGACCACCGCCCATTCTCTTGGGAATATCTCGGTGAGAGTTCAGAAATTCCGTTCACTCGCAATTGATACATCTACAGCTTTATTTATAGAATCCAACACGACCGCATTCCTCTAGAACGCAGGCTTACTTGTAACACGGGAGAGGCCCCAGTGTCAGATATTCTGCATCTAACCTACAATAATGATGAAATTGAGAATTAACATTGTGAAATTCACAGTAGCTTTTAATAAAGTCATACTTTCCAAGTCTTCTTGTCCTTTGCATTTCTGTTTATTTCTTCACTTCCAGCATTACTGTATTTTATTTTTATATTTCTTCGTTTTGCTTGTTTCCTTCACTATTTCGTCTTTTATCTTCATTATTTTTCTTTACTTTAATATTCATTTTTCTTCCAGTTGGCATTCTTTATTTTTATTTGCATCTATACACTTTTCATCTTCTCCTATTATTCCTCTACCTTCTTTCTCTTTCCTCCTTCCTAATCTTCCTTCCTAATTTTTGTTTTATTTATCCTTTTTATTTTTTTATTTTTTTCTCTTCTTATTTCTCTATTTCACTTTTCCTTCTGCTCTTTCTAGTAAGTTTTATCTATTCTTTTTCCTTTTATATTTTTATTTTCATCTCTTACAGTATGTATTTATTTATTTTCCTCTGAGTGAGATTCTGTCTGATATGTACCTACATCTATTTTATCAGGCAATATATCTCACTCAACGATATGTGTAGTGGAAGAACAATTTATTGTTTGTATGGATCTGAACTCTGATTAGTGTAACATGTAGCTATTCAGCGATATATGCAATGGAGAGGAAAGGAACTGGTTACCCTAAACCATTATCTCCTGGCTTAGTTGCCTCATAAGTGGTTCCTTGTTGGTATCACTTGTGAGGTTCAGTCCTAGGGTGACCAGACGTCCTCTTTTGTCCGCACATGTCCTCCTTTTTTAGGCCTTTATCCGGGGTACGGGCGGATTTAAAAAAAAATCAAGAAATGTCCTCCTTTTCGTAACTTTTATTCCTGATCTTGAAATTATCTGATTTAAGGCCTTTTTCAAGTAATTTGCCTGTAGGTGGCAGCATCATCGAATATACTCTTTGCCAACGATCATAACTCTCTTGGCCCCTCCTTGTTATGGTCGTTGCTCAGAGCCCTGATCACTTATATAACTGATTGGTCAGCCTTATAGGCTTTAACAGAAACAACTTTTATCAATTTCATTGTTATGCCATCTAACTACTGCATAAGAGATCACGTTATAACTCTCATTTTAATTGCATGGAGCAACTGTACTTCCATCCCTGATAACATAATAATAACAGATTGATCACTCTTATTGGCTTTGAAGGCAAACACTTTTATCAATTTTATTATGCTGCCATCTAGCGACAGTAGAAGAAGTCAGCTTATAACTCCCATTTGAATTGCATGAAGCAACTTTTATCTAGCGGTCGTTACTAATCGACAATGGCGATCCTGGTGGTTGTACTCTTCTACAAGTTACCGTTTTAAACATTGGGATGACCAATGGCCAATCTGTTATATATTATGTTATCTGGGCTCAGAGATAGCTAGTAAATCGAGAGATCGAGGTGCGAATGTAAATCTAAATAGATATTTTCTGTCCCCTTTAATAATTATAGTTTCCTTGACTTTCATAAGTAGCCAACTGTAAAATAATTATTATTAAGTTTTCCATAATTATTTTGTAATAATATAAATATTAACATATTTTTGAGTATGATATAAGCCTAAATCGGTACTGTAAATATTTTGTAATAAAATAGATATTGACGTACGTAATGTAATGTATAATATAGGCCTAAGTCAAAATCTAAGTACATATTTTCTATCCTCTTTTTTCGAACAATGTCTTCCTTTTTGAAGCTTTGTGTCCTTTTTTTTTTATTGATGTGTATCTGGTCACCCTATTCAGACCTGTCTTCGGACAGTTGACTAAACAACAATATATTTATTTTCCCTCCTTCATTTTCGTCACTTTCATTCTTGTTTAATCTTTCTTCGCGGTTTATTTATTATTTCCTATGTATTTAATTTTATTCCTTATTGCCATCCACCAATCTTTTTTGTTTTTTCTTTCTTCCTCATTTTCGTCTTTCTGATGTTTTCCCTTGACTTCTATCTATGTACTATTTTATTTTTAGTAGGTTATTTTACGACGCTTTATCAACATCTTTGGTTACTTAGCTTCTGAATGAGATGAAGGTGATAATGCCGGTGAAACGAGTTTGGGGTTCAACACCGAAAGTTAACCTGCATTTGCTCATATTGGGTTGAGGGAAAACCCCGGAAAATACCTCAACCAGGTAACTTGTCCCAACAGGGGATCGAACCCGGACCTTTGTATTCTTTTCTCTGTCTGTTTAATTTTTTGCCCTCTACGATCTAGCAGTTACCATGCTGGTCATTAGATCTGGGGACCAAAATTTGCAACCCGACCAAAGCCGATCGATTTTAAGAGTTATAATTACAGAAGCATATTCCGCCTGGAAGAAAGAGAATAAAATTCTGGATCCCGTGCCGCAGTTCGTAACGTGTACAAGCATTATTATCGCTACTACTATTACTCTCGCTACTACTGCTATTTTTACTATCACCACTACTGCTGTTCTTACTATTACCAGTATTACCACTGTTACAATCATCACTGCTATTACTGTTGCTATCACCACCAATACTACTACTAGGCCTACTATTTCTATAAACCTCTATTAATACTGTTAGTGTCGGTCTGGGTAACGTAGTCGGTATAGTACTGGCCTTCTGTGGTCGAGGTTGCGGGTTCGATCCCGGCCCAGGTCGATGTCATTTAAATGTGCTTAAATGCGACAGGCTCATGTCAGTAGATTTACTGTAAAAACACCTGCGGGACAAAATTCCGGCACACCGACGACGCTGATATAACCTCGGCAGTTGCGAGCGTCGTTAAATAAACCATATTTTTTAAAAATAGGCCTACTATTACTATAAATCATTACTACTGCTGTTATTATCACTAGTACTTCCACTTATAGGAACACTCACTTACAAATGGCTTTTAAGGAATCCGCAAGTTCATTGCCGCCCTCACATAAGCCTGCCATCGGTCCCTATCCTGAGCAAGATTAAACCACTCTATATCATCATATCCCACCTCCCTGAAATCCATTGTAATATTATCCTCCCATCTACGTCTCGGTCTTATTCCCTCCGGCCTCCCAACTAACACTCTATATGCATTTCTGTATTCGCCCATACGTGCTACATGCTCTGCACATCTCAAACGTCTGGATTTAATGTTCCTAATTATGTCAGGTGAAGAATACAATACGTACGTGCAGTTCTGTATTGTGTAACTTTCTCCATCCTCCTGTAACTTCCTCCCTCTTAACCCCAAATATTTGCATAAGTGCGTTATTCTCAAACACCCTTAATCTCTGTTCCTCTCTCAAAATGAGAGTCCAAGTTTCACAACCAAACAGAACAACCGGTAATATAACTGTTTTATAAATTCTAACTTTAACAATTTTTGACATCAGACTAGAAGACAGAAGCTTCTCAATCGAATAATAACACGCATTTCCCATATTTATTCTGTGTTTAATTTCCTCCCGAGTGTCATTTATATCTGTTACTGTTGCTCCAAGAAATTTGAATTTTTCCACCTCTTTGAAGGATAGATCTCCAATTTTTATATTTCCCTTTCGTACAATAACACTACCAGTGTTAATTACTTTTACTTGCATATATTTCAAATTAATTTTCCACTTATCATTATGAGTTTCCTTCTTATCCTTTTAGTGTATTATTTTTTCGCTTTCAATATTGTTTTATATAGCCTATTTTCGTTTTTCTTTACTTTTTATTGTTGTATTTTTTGCAATAATTTCTTCCAGTAATTTTCTGTAGCTCTCATTCTTCCATTTCATTAGTTTTCATTTCTTTTCTTCCATCTTGCCAATTTATTTTCATTCCTTCTATCATATATATAATATTCATTTATTTCATTTTCCTTGTTTCTTTTTTCTATTTCATTCTGCTTTGCTGCAATTTACTTTGACGGTTTTCTTTTTTCCTTCTTTCCTTCTCTAATTTTTATTTAATTTTGTCATTTTCACGGAAATGTACATTTATTGAACACTGCGTAATAAATACCTTATTGCCAAGTTAATATTGAATTATTGATGTTCAAAGTGATCCTTTGTGTTCATATTAATGTTGCTAGGTACGAATGACTTTTGTAAGCATTTATTCACTCGTTTCTAATAATATTAACGTGAACTTTATAATTGTATTAAGTAGTTAATATTAATCATTTTAATAACTATTTCTTAAGACGTGTTGAAGAAAAATTATGGGACATTAATGTGTACATGAATATAATTCACTCATCTTTAAAATCCACTTTTATTGACTTGTGTAACAAATAATCATTTTTGCATACCTGACGCCGAAAAAGTAATTTTTGACTTTATGCCCGTCTCTCTACTTGGCGCTCTCGGCTATAGCGGCATTTAAGTTTCTTGAATGGGTTTGATTAATATTTAGCATCAGCATATCGATTTGTTCGGGAATGATACGCGTTACACTTATTTCAATGGGTCCATATTCGAGGAAAATATAAACGACGGCGAATGACTCGCAGTTACTTTTAATGACGGTATGTTTTCTTTTGTTTTCACATAAGAATAAGTGAGAGCAATAATGCTATATTTCTGCGACTGTTCCAGAGAAATTAAATATTACCTACCTAGGGGAGAGGACAAATGTTGGAAAAGTGAAGGTATTTTCCACCTGTCATTCTTTCGGATACATTCTTCTCGTTTTTGGGTTGAACTTGCTGGAGGCGCTACTCAGAACTGTCGTTTCTATCATCAATTAATAGAGAAAGGTTTTCTTCCTGACAGCTGTCAATGCGACACTGGGGGTAAGAAAAAATTACTTCTTATGTTGAAAATAGAGAAAAAGCAGAAGTATCATTTCACGAATCTTGTTATCGAAGCACTGAACTCTCACAGCCCTTTAGCCAATATTTTACTTCCCTTTAACCACATAATCACAACTATTTATATAGGAAGTAAAGTGCACGAATGTGCATGAAGAGAGTAGCCTATAATAGTTCAACACTTTTCCTTACTGTATCCACTCAGGGTGCTATTCATAGACATTTCGCAGCACGCGCTACGAGCGTACTAAGCTAGCCCCGGCTATCCACTGGTTACTTGTACAGAATTCAAATCATATCCTATTGCTAACACTGGTTTATGAATACGAAAAACGCTGATCATCCACCGAAAGCCCCCGCTAAAAATGTCTATGAATATGGCCCTTAAAGTTTTTTTGCGTTTTAAGCATTTTTTATCATAATGGTACCTTTCACACAGAGCGTATTCCGAATCTCAGCGCTGAGCAATCTGATGGCATCACGGTGTTCCGAATTTCAACGATGACGTCACTGATGCTCCACCGGTGTTGCACCGGTTCCATCAGCTTGCAGAGGTGGTGGCAGTATCCATCAGCCATCAGTGAATCTGATTGGGCGGAAATTAGCAGACGAATGACATCGTGCACTGTTGTGTCATGGCGGTGTGTTCTGCTTTAGTTCTGCTGTATTGTTTGTAATGAGAACAACGTAAAAACAATATGTTAATGGCTTATGAGCGAACATGTCAACGGACCAGTTATTAGTACTGGTTCAAGAAATAAATTGTTTATGCTCTCTTTCCTTTGAACGAGATGACAGTACGGAAATTTCGCAAAATCTTGCTAGCGTAGCACAGACAAAAACTTGTACAGCCACCATGTTAGCCATTGAACCTTCCATCAGTTTTGTTCCTATTTCGCTGGAGCTTGACGTCATTGATGTCAACCGGTTCGGTGAGATTCGGAATACGCTGATAGTTTCCCACATAGTTCACACACACAACTTTCACTTATATTATGGAAATATTTCTTTTTTCAGAATTTATGGTGGTAGCCATGTACTGCTAATCGAGTGATCGTGCTTCTTAATTCCTGAATATGTTTATGATAGTTTGTGAAAGTTTATGGATAATTCTATGAATCTATCACATAAGCCTACAATACTCGTAATCAGGACAAAATTTGGTATTATTGTTTTTGTTTACATTGAGAATTAGTTTACAGAATGTCCCAAAAATGAGAATTACATAGGTGAATTTTGTGTGAAAACGGAGACGAAAATATTCATGACAAGATTTCGTTCGAAGAATTTTTAATTGCACAATGTGGTAACACTGTGTTTTGCAAATAAATGTTATTACTATGATAGTAGTTCACACTATTCGTACGGTGCATTAAAAATAATGTTCCTGGTACAAATCATCTCACTCATGTAACTTAACTTAATTTTTGTTTATTTCAAATACCCTTCTAAAGTACGGATTATTTCTGTGTTGCATTATGTTCCTTCATAACTTCGTAATCAGTTAATATTGTTTATCCATTTCTTACCATTTTATTGCTTGTTGGTTATAATGATAGACACAGTAAACGTTACATTGCAGTATACTACTAAGAGGTACTCAGTTGAACAGTATTGCCCAATTGTGCAATTAAAAACTCTTTTGTTTCTAATATTTTCGTCTCCATCTTTTATAATTGTTTATCTCTTATTTATTTCATTCAGAATTAACTGAATGTAGCCCGTGTGCGCGAAGTTTCGTACAGTATTACCAAATTAATAGCGTGAAAACAATAATAGACACCATAGCTACATTTTACGGGAAGATGGTTGTTATGGTGTGTGGAAAATTAGAAAAAAATGCCTGAAATCACATGATCATAAATTTCCTCTTAATGATCGTTAATTTTTTTGAATTTTTGTGCTGAATAATAGAACTTTAGGCTATTGAATTAAACTACAATGGTTATTATCTATTACATTTTAAGCGAAAAAGTAAGTTTTAAATGTGGAAGGTATTTTTTATATTATTATTAGCCTATATCGCTGTACATTTGTGCACTATATTCACTCTTTATACTCCTTTTGGTAATGAAACTTCAAGAACTTATCATCACAGGGCACTAAAGTGAAAGCGTACAATATCTTTTTAACATGTCCATTATTTTTGTACCAGGACTCAAATGAATATCCGTCGTTAAAAAATTACGTTTTGTAGCCTATCTATAAAAATGAACACACATCAGAATTCTTTAAGATATTTATAATAACCCCACAATTAAGACTATGAAATATGTATTAACATGCCCTGAAAATTGCATAGCTCTTAAAAATTAAAAGTGTACCAAAAATAATAAAAAATATAACTTTCCAAGGGAATGAAAACAAAAAAATAATTTCCACCTTACAATGCAGTAGATAACTATCATTCTAAGCTAATTTAATAGCCAAAAATTCTCTTATTCAGCACAAAAAATTCAAAATAATACCACAGTCTAGTATATACAGTCACGAATCTCAACACGTAGGAAATATGCATCCATAGACAGCTGCTAACCACTAGGATCGCTACTATTGCCTCATCACAGACAATGCGAAATAGTATCGGCACAGTCTATTGTTCCTAGTACCCTCAACAACTCAAGCTTCGTGACTGTATCAATAGGACCAAATTTATAGCAATGTGATTTCAGGCACTTTTTTCTAATTTTTCGTCCACCATGACAACCATCTTTTCTTAAGTTTACTAAACTGTGTCCTTCCATGAGGACAGACTGGAATTATTCATTGTCCTCCTTCTCTGTAAAACGTCTCCTTCTATCACAATTCTGTCCTTCAAATAAATTTTAGAATCTAGTTTCCCGGCTATTGGAACATCCGACTTTTTTCTTACAGTTTTAGAACTCTTAGAAGAAATCAAACCGGATAACAAGTCCAACCGATTGAGCAGACGGTGAACAGGAAAGTAGGAGAGCGAATGGATGCAGTGAAGATAAGGTGGTTAATGCTGAAGGGAGGGAACTATTTGCAATTTATGATGCATTTAGTTTTGAAACTTTGAGTGGGAAATATGGGACGAACAAAAAATGGGAACTAACGTTTGTTACAATGCCAATGGAGAAAGTGTTACAGATGTTATTATAAATACAGAGAGTGTCTATGAAGACCGCTCCCAGGTAGCAAAGTTCCGTTAATGACTGTAGTGCGGAGCGCCCGTCCCGAGGAACTTAAGCGGCAAAGGGGAAGAAGGACCGGTCTGCGTAGGGCAGCATGCACGAACTTGGCCTTACGCCAGCGTATGACCGCTTGCCGCCCATCAGATTTTGTCAAGTGAAGGTTGTATAGGTATCCTACAAGGAAAACTCAGCTCTGACTTCTCGCGCGCGCATGCTATACCCCTCTTACCCCCCCCCCTGCAGTAGGCGTGAGAGCATGCTGGGTACGGGAGCATACGTCATCTGCGCGAGACAGTCACGCCCGCTGGTTTCTGCGCACTGAGTTTTCCTTGTCGGATGTCTATAGTAAGACCGATCTTTATAGACACTCTAAATACAGTCAAGATCCAATATCATTAGGCCTAATTAAAGAGTTCTGGGTAGGAGGAAGGACTGACCCGCACCACTTTAATACACATGTATGTCTCTTAATACGTTAGAGTAGGATACATATTGTTGTATGGTGATGTGTAATGCTTATACAAGGTGTTTCAAAAGTGACGGTAAAAAGCTTAAGGATGTGAAGTAAAAACGTAGAGAAGCGAAAAAGTTGCAGTAAACATGGGTTCACAAATTAATCGTTTACGAGATAATGTCATTTTGTGCTGGTTAGGACTCGCTGAATTCTAAGTACTAATTCCAACAAAAGCAGTGACAGTTTTATTTAATTTATCAATCACGAGACAGTCAAATTAATAATTTTGGCTTCAATACCATAGAAATGTAATTGAACATACACAATAGAAACTTTTTTGTTTGAACAACATTGAAGTTTGTGGATGAAAAAGGTACAGTACACTGTGAACATGTTAACTGAAGAATTTTACAGCAGGTGTTCAAAATGCTGACCATGCACTTGAATGCATCTGTATAGTTTTGTCCACAAAACCAAAGAATGCGGTCTAGCAATCCTGAGTCCTTCATTTGCTGGAAGGCTTGTACAATCCGATACTGTAATACTTCAGGTGCGGTGATGTCTGTTGTGTAAGCTAGGCTTCTTGCATAACTCCATACACAAAAATTCCAAAGAATATAAATCCGGTGATCTAGGTACAGGTCCTCCTCTACCTATCCACCGTTCACCATATCGTGTGTTTAGATATCGTCTCACAATTAGAAGGAAATGGGATGGGGAGAGTACGGCATAGTACTAAGCATGAATGTTGCCGCTTTACCGCAAACAGGAGCTCGGTTCACTGACGTCCCCATCAGAAAAAAAAAAAAAAAAAAAAAAAACATTATCTCGTAAACGGTTAATTTGAGGACCCACGTTTACTGGAGTTTTTTTTGTTTACCTTCGTTTTCACCTCTCATCCCTGAATTTTTTACCATCGCTTTTGAAATACTCTGTGTAATGTGTACAGTGTGTGCATGCATTTTAATTTTAGGTGAAGTGGACGTAACATATCAAGGATTGTTTTGAATAATAATAATAATAATAATAATAATAATAATAATAATAATAATAACAATAATAGTAATAATAATAGTAATAATAATAACAATAATAGTAATAATAACAATAATAATAGTGATAATAATAATAGAAATAGTAATAATAATAGTATTAATAACAATAATAATAATAGTAATAGTAACAGTAATAGTAATAATAACAATAGTAATAATAATAATAATAATAATAGTAATAATGACAGTAATAATTTATTTATTTATTTATTTATTTATTTATTTATTTATTTATTTATTTATTTATTTATTTATTTATTTATTATTAATATTTGTGTGCTGAACAACAGCCAGAGGCCAATTATAGTTCAGCACAATACACAAACAGAAGATACAAAGGTGCAAAACAAAAATAAATAATATCATAAATAACAAAAACATACATGAATACAATTGAGTACAAACAGTAAAAACTAATAATCAAAACGAAACTAAACCTTAAAAGGATCTAAATTGTGCCCATGCAAATTAGCATATTTTATGCATCTACAGACTGGAGAAAGTGATTTTGAATTTCGGTTATAAACATTTTTTTGAAATCTTAAACCTTTTGTAGGAATACGAAGGCTGATATTGTTTATGATAGACTCACAATCAATATCACCCTTGATAACTTTGCAAAAAAATTGATAATCAAGATTTAGACGTCTAGCATAAAGGCTACAACAGTTAAAATATTTACAGGTAATATCATAGTTAAAGTCAGTGGAATTGGGTATATATCGAAAAGCACATAAGGAAATAAATTTTCTTTGAATATTTTCCAATTTAACCGAATCGGTTGAAGTAATGTAATTCCAGGCTACAGATGCATATTCAAGTTTAGAGCGAACCAAAGTAAAGTATAGAATTAATAGTGACTCAGGAGTAGAAAAAGAATAAGTTATAGACCTTATTAAACCAAGCATTCTTATTGAATGATTATAAATATATTGAACATGATCGTGAAAGTATAATTTAGAATCGAGTAGTACACCAAGATCTTTTATAGAATTTTTCCTAATAATACAGGCGTTATTAAGAGAATAATTAAATTTTATGGAAGTAGTTTTTCGAGAGTACGAAATGACAAAAGTTTTTGTTTCATTAATTTTCATTCCATTAATGTCAGACCAAAGTTCAATGGAGTTAATATCATTTTGAAGAGTTTGGCAATCGGCAGAACTATTTATTGAGCGAAAGATTTTGAGATCATCAGCAAATAACAGGTAGTTTGAACTTATTCTTTTACATATGTCATCAATAAATAATAAAAATAATAGAGGGCCCAATGTAGATCCTTGGGGAACTCCACATAAACAATTAAATGGGTCCGAGAGAGAATCACCAAGACGAACACAACATTGTCTATTAGTTAAATAGTTTTCAAACCAGCTCACGTAGTTAGAAGAGAGACCAAAGTTTTTAAATTTATTTATCAGAATATTGTGAGGTACAACATCAAACGCTTTGCTAAAGTCGATATAAATCGAGTCAATTTGACCTTGGGTTTCAACAACAGGCATAACAAGATTAAGGTAGGATACTAAGTTTGTAGTTGTTGATTTACCTTTAGTAAAACCATGTTGTGCTGAATTAATTTTATTCTTAACATAAAATGAAACATGTTTGTGGATTGTTTTTTCAAAAATTTTTGAGAAATTGTTTAATATTGAAATAGGTCTATAATTGGAAACAACATTTTTTTTACCATTCTTAAAGATAGGAATAACGGATGCTTCTTTCCAAAGCATAGGGTATGTACCGGTTAATAAACTTAAATTAAATATAAAGGTTAAAACGGGTATTAGAATATTAGAACATCCCTTAATAATAAAATTAGGAATGCCATCAGTGCCCTTGGATTTATTAGGTTTAAGCTTTTTTATGGCTAATGAAACGTCTTCAACTGTAATTTTAGGTAAGGATAAGAAGTCAGTAGAATTATACTCCAACAAACAGAGATTAGAATTAGGCTGTTTTTGAATCGATTTGAATTGATTAGCAAATGCATTAGCAATTTCTTGCTGATCAGTAATGTGAATCCCATTTATTAATAATTCGGTGGGATAATTATTGGATTTACGAAAAGATTCTACGTATTTCGAAAATTTCTTAGGTTCATTCTTCAAATTTTCATCAATGGATTGTAACCATTTAAATTTGTCAGATTTAATCATAGCTTTAACTTGTTTTCTGTAATTGGAAAAAATTTGATAATGGTGATCAGTTTTGAATTTCTTAAAATTTCTATGTGCTTTGTTCTTTTTCCTAATAAGTATACGCAAGGTATTTGAAAACCATTTAGGATAGTGCGATTTTTTTACGAAAGTGACAGGAACAGCAAGAGAAATAGCTTTGTTCATAATCTGGGATAACGCGTTAGCAGCAACGTTAACATCAGTAGTTTGATATATGGAATTCCAATCATGATTGTATAGAGTGGAATAGAGTTTCAAGTAATCACCTTGAGAATAATTTATGAAGGTACTAGATTGGCAGTGATCAGGTAGCGACAAATACACTTCAAGATTAATGGAGATAGATGGATGATAAGAATCCTCCAAAACTAGAGAATGATTGGCTAGTTTTACTGTACTATTAATAATATTAGTAAAGACAAGATCAAGTAGATTTTTATTTGAGACAGTAAAATTAATTTTGTTTAATCCCAGAAGGCAAGACGAGGAATATAAATCACTGGACTTAATTTTAGAGTAGTAATGAATATCATTAAGATTAAAACCAGTTGACCAATCCATACCAGGACAATTGAAATCACCAATAATTACTATTCTAAAATTATGAGTATCAAGGTTTTTTTCAAGAAAATTGAGGTAAGATTTTAAGTGATTATGACCGAAATCAGGTGGGAAGTAATGATTTCCAATTAATAAATTAATACCATCAGCCATTTTAATTTCAATCCAGACACATTCATTAATAATTTCTAAATCATATCGCCGATAGGTAAAAGGTAACTGGTTGTTAATCGCTGTTAGGACACCCCCACCTCTTTTTTATTGGTGTCCTCATACGTTCTGTCTGCTCGAAACACAGTATAATTGTTAGGGAATAAGTTTGTATTTAATACTGATTCAGATAACCATGTTTCAGTAAGACAGATAATGATATCATTATTACTTACTACATTTTGAAAAATTTCATCAATTTTTGTATTAAGACCACGAACATTTTGGTAAAATATCTCAAGATGATTATTAGAACTGTGCATTGAGAGTTAGAGAATAATATTAAGAGGCATTAACCCTAGAATCAACTGAAGTACCTGGTGGAGCAAAATGCTGCTCAGGTTTAAGTTTACCAAAAAAGGGTGCAATGAGGCATCCCGCAGGCCAAACATCAGAATTATTAATTAACTCGAAATCCCTCTCATCAACTGAGATATGAAAAGAGGAATACGACTGGTATTTTGTTTTCAATTTAGTTATTTCGAGAGACCTTAATTTACGTTGATGAAAGAGTGAATCCTTAATATTATTCTCGTTTACATTAGGACTAAATCTATAAACAAAAAGAGATTTGGTTCTGATTCTCTCTGGAGCCATTTCTAAGTTGCTATTAGTTAGAGTGCCAACTTTAGGATCTCGTTTCTTAAATTTTTTGCGAGTGACAGTTTGAAAACCATCGGAGTCTACGTTATTTGATAACGCAACAGTGCTATCGTCTGTGCGTACGACAGCAGAGATTACCTCTTTACTGTTATGATGAGTAAGAGCAAATGAAGTACTCGGTGCTGACTTCGCATGATTGCGAGAATTAACAGTGTCAGACAAAACACTACTGTAGGATTTAGTAACCGGGTGAACAGTGGACTGTTGACCCAATTTTGGGACAATCTGATCAGGCTTACAAGGACAGGAATTTGTTACCAAAATCTCGGCCATTTGTAATTTGAGGGCAGTATTCTCGCTCTTTAATTCACCCATTTCTTTTTCAAGATTTTTAACATGCTCCAGAATAACTGTTAAGGTATCTAGAATGGATTCACTATTCAATCGTACCGTCTCTATTTGAACAGAGAGAGATTCCTTACTTTGTAAATTAGGTAGTTCAAGTTCTCTAGTAGGCGAGATGATCTTCTTATCGGTCTTCTTGGTCGGTTTCACAGGAGTGTTATCACCATGAACCGCCTTCGCAGCACTGGTACACTCATCACACTTGAAGGAGGAAATGCCTCCCTTCATGAAAAAATCGTATTCCACTTCACTCATATTTAAACAATCAAGATGAAATCTTAGGCCACAAGGCCCAACACACTTTAGGAACTTTTGTCTGCCGAAGAAAGCAGCGCTACATTTAGAGCATGTATCTTTACTAGGCGGCATTGTACGCAGTTAACTAAGCGCCTTAAATGAGGACACAGACGAATGTAGTAATAACTAAACACTGTGAAAACAGCGGAGCTACACAAAAAGTCGACTGCTCTTCATGACGACAAGAATAATAATAATAATAATAATAATAATAATAATACTAATACTGTAGTAGTAATAGTAATAATAACAGTAATAATAATAATAATAATAATAATAATAATAATAATAATAATACTGTAGTAGTAATAGTAATAATAACAGTAATAATAATAATAATAATAATAATAGTCTACACCTGTGGAGTAACGGTTAGTGCGTCTGGCCGCGAAACTATGTGGACCGGGTTCGATTCCCGTCGGGACGAGTTACCTGGTTGAGGTTTTCCCGGGGTTTTCCTTCAACCCAATATGAGCAAATGCTGGGTAACTATTGGTGTTGGACCCCGGACTCATTTCACCGACATTATCACCTTCATCACATTCAGACGCTAAATAACCTAAGCTGTGGATAAAGCGTCGTAAAATAACCTACTAAAAAGAAATAATAATAATAATAAATCGAATAATAATTACAATAGTAATAGTAATAATAATAATAATAACAATAATAATAGTAATAACAATATTAGTAATAGTAATAATAATAGTAATAATAACAGTAATAGTAATAATAACAATAATAGTAATAATAATAACAATAATAATAGTAATAGTAATAATAATAATAGTAACAATAATAATAGTAACAACCATAATAATAATAATAATGATAATAATAATAATAATAATAATAATAATAATACTAATAATAAAACAGTTACGATCAAGAGGCGCGTGCACTGGATTTAAGGGTAAATTCTGTATGTGTAATATGTATGTGTAACTGTTGAATAAATCCATATCTGTCTAGAAAAAAAGTGCTATAGAGATTCCAAACCACGCTCGAGCGCAACCTGCTAGCACGAGTTCTACTATGCACCACTATACCGCACTAGTGACCACATGTGTCATTTACACTGCACTGCTTATTTATTCTTTGTTCCTTTCCCTTTTTCTTTATTGTGTGCTTCATTCTCAGTCTATTATTTACAATTTATTTCTCATCTTGCTTTCTCGTCTTTCCTTGGTTGTTCTCCTCTCCTGTCACAGGTATTACACTCTAGATTTTCTGTCCGTCCCCCTTCTTCCGTTTTGTTTGCTTGGGTCCGGGCGTTGATCCCTGTGCAGACACTAGGTCAGTCATTAATCAGCCAAACACCAGGCTTTCATCGCGGAGCGCACGCTCATCAATAACGCCGCCCACGATTCTTGCGGAAAAAAACACCTGCGAGCCATTAGCCAGTGTCCTTTCCTTGGAGGGCGCTTCAGTCCTTCAATGTAGCCTGGCTGACTGTCACCGTACGAAAGAACAAGATCAAGCCTTTCCTTAACAATCATGGTTAGGGTCAGGGGACATTATGTTCATTTTCAAACAAATATTGATTGTGTTATATTAAAAAGTAACTATAGGAAAATATTTTGTGCAATAATTTGTTCTAAATATATATTATTTATATTGATAATTCGATAAATAAACAGCCATTTCTATCTGCTAAATGAAGTAATCCACCACTACCTCACTTTGTGATTCGTATCAGCTACTCCTCCATCCCCACTCCTCAAACGTAAACCGAAGTGCTGCGGGCTGCATTCAGCAGTGATTTCGGTGCTACCTATTTTTTGCACACGCTTGATAGGTCTATAGACATTTTAATGAAATTGTTATAATTTGTTCATATAGGCCCAAAGAGTTAACAAAGTCTAATAATTTGGAGTGGACACAATTCATAGAACAGAAGATAGCTGTGAGATGGAACGGCCTGCTTCGTTAACAATTTAAACTGTAGAGCCTTGTTATTTGAATTCTAATCACTCTTGATAGTGTCAAATATCTACAAACCGTTTTATTTTCTAAAATCATCAGCCTAGTATAGATTGGTACAAGACACTTGTAAGATCAGTAGGATAATATCAGTTTCAAATTCTATTACACTACTCAAGCGAAAAAAAGGTTGTGTGGGGAGTTTTTGTGAATTTCGCATTGGCCTGATATTAATCGTGTCTTAACCTTTAAATAAATGTAGTAAGAAGGAATAACTTTTTATTAGAATGCAACATAATTAAAAAATTTCACTAAAACATTAGTTTTCATAATTTATTTTTTTTAAATAGGGCCTATGTTACAGTGTACCCTATTCCATTTTCAAGCTAGTTTTTCTTCATGATTATTGATTCTCTTGATAACATCGCTAACACCCATTCTGTATTCACTCATATTAGTTGCATACCGTCACCACCTTTAAATATATTTTAAGCACTGGTACACGTTTAGGTAGAACCTATTTACTTCTCTTCCGCTGTGATTTTGCCTCCCTATTGATTATTATGGTGATAATAATAATAGTACTTACTTACTTACTGGCTTTTAAGGAACCCGCAGCTTCATTGCCGCCCTCACATAAGCCTGCCATTGGTCCCTATCCTGTGTAAGATTAATCCAGTCTTTACTATCATATCTCAGCTCCCTCAAATCCATTTTAAAATTATCCTCCCATCTACGTCTCGGTCTTTTTCCCTCCGGCCTCCCAACTAACACACTATGTGAATTTCTAGATTCGCCCAAACGTGCTACATGCTCTGCCCATCTCAAACGTCTGGATTTAATGTTCCTAATTATGTCAAGTGAAGAATACAATGCGTGCAGTTCTGTGTTGTGTAACTTTCTCTATTCTCCAGTAACTTTGTCTTTAGTCCCAAACATTTTCCTAAGCACCTTATTCTCAAACACCCTTAACCTATATTCCTCTCTCAAAGTGAGAGTCCAAGTTTCACAAACATACAGAACAACCGGTAATATAACTGTTTTATAAATTCTAACTTTCAGATTTTTTGACAGCAGACTAGATGACAAAAGCTTCTCAACCGAATAATAACAGGCATTTCCCATATTTATTCTGCGTTTAATTTCTTCCCGAGTATCATTTATATTTGTTACTGTTGCTCCAAGATATTTGAAATTTTCCACCTCTTCGAAGGATAAATCTCCAATTTTTATATTTCCATTTCGTAGAATATTCTGGTCGCGAGACATAATCATATACTTCGTCTTTTCGAGGTTTACTTCCAGACCTATCGCTTTACTTGCTTCAAGTAAAATTTCCGTGTTTTCCCTGATCGTTTGTGGATTTTCTCCTAACATATTCACGTCATCCGCATAGACAAGAAGCTGATGTAACCCGTTCAATTCCAAACTCTCTCTGTTATCCTGAACTTTCCTAATGTCATATTCTAGAGCAAAGTTAAAAAGTAAAGGTGATAATGCATCTGTTTGCTTTAGCCCGCAGTGAATTGGTAATAATAATAATAATAATAATAATAATAATAATAATAATAATAATGGGATGGAACTATTTGATGATGATGAAATATAAATATATATATATATATATATATATATATATATATATATATATATATATATATATTATATCTACAAGACACAGTTTAATCGGTGCAATTGACCCCTCTACATTTATCGAATTTGCACTGATGTTATAATAAACTGGCACAGGCTTGTTAGGATACCGCATCTCCAATCTTCATTTGTTTCCGATTCTCATATTTTCGGCGCCCTAGGCGACTCACAAAAACCGCCTCTCTGTGTTCATTCATAATAAACCTTATGATTTGTTTCGTAGCAAGCAGGCTCTGGAGTTGGCAACAGCTGCTGTAGCCTTCCTCGCCTCTGGAAATAGAACGTTTGAACTCTTCCCCCTCCACTCTCTCGTGTTGATCACTTCCCGACCGCTTGAAGTGTTGGGTAAGATGCCGATAGAGACGTCCTTCCTCTTGTTGGGTTGGGGCCCCAGTGTCTCTTAGCAGCTGTGGGTGGGCGTACCCACGGTGTAGTTAGTTAGGCCTATGACTTTTAATTTCGAGGTATGCAAACGATTTGTAAACATGAATTACAACAATTATTCTTTCTCCCCTTTATAGTCCATATATTATATCTGGACTTCTCTCGATGAAACGGCAGGGGTAAGTACGTTAGTAGTATGAATGCTTACATTATGTGACACAATAGCGATACTATTCAGAGACAAATATGTAGACTTCATCAGTTGCTGGCCATTGCTTTTGTGCTTAGGAAGTGAAAAGGTATGCTATTAATTAAAATTCGCACTATATTGAGGAATTATTAATAGTTACTTTATTAAAATAATTAGTATCCAGTAATTTCCTTATGCTTACTGTAGCTAATGTTTTTGGAATGAGTAATAACCTACTTCTAGGAGGAGTCACCGCAAGGACTAAAGCTCCTAATTTGTTATAATAGGCTATATTATAATCCGCAATGAGGCAATCGATTTTTAGACAGAGTAAAAGGCAACTCTATATGGCGATCAGTGAGAAAACAGTATTTCGTCATGAAGAATGTTGTGTCAGATAAGGTATGAGACAAGAAACCAAGCTACATAGGAAAAATTTTGTGAAGAGAATCGAGATAGGGTGGTACAGTGCCTAAAGGCGAATATATTTGCTGGACATTATACAGGGACATCATTTTATTTTTACTAACATTTTTAATATTAACCTGTCTATACCTTTAGAGAACCGGAAACACCACTTGCTCCCCCCTCCAAGACTGGAGTTCGATGATATTGGCGTAAAACACAAATCACTCTACTAGGTATAGGAAGGAAGAAAAGTAGTTCATCCATTTCCGTAAACTAGGAAATATCGCGATTTTGAGTTTGATAATTTTCATTAGGTTTTTCTTTAATCAAAGTACAGTACTGTATTAAGAATAAGTGTTTTTACTCACGAAGTGAGTTATCCATGCGAACGTATTCATTATGCAGTGTATATTATACTGTCTACAGCACATTAGCGTACAATATAGAGAAAGAAGTTAAATTGAAAAATAATCATAATATGAATATTTAAACACAATTTTGAAAATGGTGGCCGTTCATTTCGATACAGGCTTCAGTTCTTTTGTGCATATTATCGCACTATAGACTATTGCATCTAATTCCAATTGCCAGTTTCGTCCTTCGTACTAGTAACTCATGTTGAAATAATTCTGTACCTACTCTACGTACTGTAAATTCAATCTTCACTTCTGTCCGACCCGAAAATATAAAATTACTCAGACATGCTATCTACTGTCCGTCCAAGTGGTTATGCCGCAGGATTGTAGAAAGGGGGGAAATCACGTGACAGCTAATTACTTAACGAGACCCTTTTATTTAAGTTAAATTAAACAGCTATATAATATTACGTAAACTTCCAATTCCTAAGAGAAATTAATGTTTTCAGAAAAGAGGTAAGACAGCCCAGCTATTACAGAAGGGCGAGCAGAAGCAGGTGGGGGAAATCGGGATGCGACGTAGGCAAACGGACGGTACCTGTGCGAAAATATGATTCAATATTGAAAGCTCTTTCGTCACTGGAAAACGCGAACATATTTCTGGAACGTACTATACTCAGTAACTCAGTACTGCTTACTATCTGCGGTCTTGGTTCTGTGTGAAGTTGGAACTTCCTTAGTAGAAGGGGTGGGAGTGAAGTACATTCAAAAACTCAGGTACAATAAAAATTGAAGTAAAAAATAAAATGATGTCCCTGTATATGAAAGTGCTGAATTTCGGCTATTAAACAAAGTACCGTAAATGTTATACATTTTAGACAGCTCTAACCACCATGAGTTATGTTCATAATGTTGTATATGACGGAGAATTCCTAATACCTTTTTAACAATACCACAATTTTGAAATTAATTACTTGTGTATCAACATGTCAAAATATCATTCACTGCTTACGGATTAATGTTAGTATTAATGAAGATTAGCAGTACAAATTAACAAGATTGCTGTAGTTCTACAGTAGGCATGTCCAAAGCAATAGGCAGCGCCGAATCACTGCTGAAAGCAGCTCCAATACTTAAATATAGGTTTGAGGAGTGGGGATGGAGGGGTAGCCGATACTGATCACAAAGTGCGGCAGTGGTGGATTACGTCATTAGTTGTGTTTATTTATCGAATTATCTATAGTATGTCATAAGAGGTCTGAGATTGGATTTATTTGAGAAATCTCAGACCTCTAGTGACATTTATTAGGACTGTTTCGTGAATAAAATAAAAATGTAAATAATATATCCCTAAAATTCGCTCACAAAATGTTAATATTTGTATATTTATGAATACTTAATCTATTCAGACATTGTGAAGTGGAAATAGATGATTAACGATTACTGCAATAAAGAAATTGGATGTTATTCAGTAATGACAATTGAGAAAAGCGAAATACAAGTTTAAAAATGTTAATTACATGTACTGCGCTTTTCTGTTGTTATTGTAACAGAAATACGTTTTCATTGTGTGCTGAAATCATAATTTAATTTAAACATTTTATAGTATAATTACAAATAACCTGATTAATATATTAATTAAATTAATTAATTAAATGAACAATTGTTATTAAGGAGTGTCAGTTTTAGATGCAATGGACATGGAATTAGAAGAAGAAGATGTAGATGTGGAAGTAGGATTTCGCACTTCATTTAGTATAATGAATTCATGCTCATCGATTTACGTGGAAAAGTTGGCGACTCTGACTAAACAAAAGAACGACCATGTGATAAAGTAATAGTGATAAATCGAGCTGCAAAAATTATCGCGATGTATGACTGTGATTGGTTGGAATTCAAAATGTCATTACACTTCATTGGCCGAAAATAGAATGACGTCATATAAAGGAAATAGTCAACTTTAGTAATATATATTTATAAAAAATTATTTCTTGAAATACTTCCCTACAGTTACTTTTTTAAATAAAACACAATCAACACTTCTTTGAAAATGAATATAATGTATGATGCTCTCTTCAGTGAGCCAGTATAACCTGTAATACTTCTTATATAGCATTTGGTATACCGATAAATTGTTATTAACTAATTATTAATTACGTCCTTCCTATTTCAATTCAATCATTAATGCACTGTAAAGAACTTGGTATATATAAGTATGTTTTATTAAGAAATAATAATTATATTTAACTATTATTCTTTCCCAATTTTTATCGACTCGAGTAAAAATAACTTGAAAATCTGGTGTTATATCTGATACAGCCAGACAATGTGCCAAAATGTTCTTGTACAATAGGCTATACCATAGATGTTCAGTTGTAACTCGTACGAGGTAACCCCTGGCATAAGCAACCCGCAGCGCATATTCTTTAGGTCGTTTTTCCTATTTTACATGGAAAGTTACTGACTTTAGCAGAGCATGCTTGACGTGCAGTATCTCCCGGTTCTATAGGCGTTTGGACACCCAGGAGCTATACATTATCCTGTATTATGATTTCACAAAGTTCATCACATTTATAGGTTGACGCATACATAGATTCCATGGAACAAGTAAAAGAACTAATAATAATAATAATAATAATAATAATAATAATAATAATAATAATAATAATAGTCCATTTCACAGAGTAGTTAACTATAAATGTTATAAAGAAGTTAATATAAAAATAATTATTAACTATTATTATTATTATTATTATTATTATTATTATTATTATTATTATTATTATTATTGTTATTGTTATTATGGTGTAGCTTATCTTTAAAATCAGAATGTTGGGAGTGACACGTAGTATAATGGCGTTTTATATTGGATTTGAAAAGCCACGTACAATCTTGGGGCAAGTGAGACATTTAATATTTCTTTCATACTCGGAAATAAAATTTCCCCTCCCATTGTGAGTGGAAGTTTCTACTGTTCACAATCGACACGGGATAAGAAGACTTGGATACAGACTCATACCATCGTTTCTCTGACATGCTGCTGGTAGTGGAAGGGGATGAGGAAGGAAATATTGCATCTCACAGTGCTCGATCCTCGCAACTCACGTTTGCATCACAACTCACTAAATGGATACGCCTGTTCTACAGTCACCCTGTGAAACACGAAATGACTTCACCTGTTGCTCTGCGGTTGACGAGCAAAGTCAGTAGTAGATGAATGAAGAAAAAGATAACTTAGATATAAATCCCGGCACCAATAAAGAATGGTTCAATATTATCAAGATGTATGGACAAACAAAAATGAAACCATAACTATCAGCCCAGGTGGACGGTAGTATAGAAACAGAATTGAATACATAAGAATATAAAAATCAAAGTCCATTTGTTCAAATTTTGAGAAGAAAAAAAAAAAGCGTTTTGTACTCGTGTATTACTTTGACATGCCAATTTTAAAAGTCTTGACTTTTGGATAGGTATCCAAAAATTCTTGTCAAAATTGTAAATATGAATAATTATTGGTCTCATGTAATGAAACACTTTTCGAAGGAATCGATTTTATTTTAAAACATACCAAAATAATCATTGTATTTTTCTACGGATTTCAACTCAGGATGAATCTCGAAGTAATAATTAGACTTATAAATGCACCCATTGTTTATCCTGGTTGGATTTTCGAACTTGTTTCATTATTCAGAATTCCAACTATCATTGTCACTGCTCACTATTTTTGTCATTTTCTTCATCTGCTGCCAAACGATCACAAGCGATTTCGACAAATGTTTTGGAGGAATGTATTCCACCGGGTGAACAGTATAGAACAGAACAGGTTTCACATCCGGCCGGCTATGCGCGCGAAGGTGGGGGACTGAAGGCCGCGCGAGGCCGTGAAACCTGTTCTGCTCTATACTGTTCACCCAGTATACAGGGTGTTTCCGGGCTAGTGTTACTAACTTTCAGGAATGATGGGGAAGGGCACATTTATCAATTTGAGATAAGGAACCCTGGTTCGGAAATGATTGAGTTGAAAGTTGTAAGCAAAAATAGTTGTGTGGAAAGGGTATAATTTTATTCCTCTGTACACCTTATTTATGTGTATTATCTGTACATCTTACACATAGTTCACACCTGTGGAGTAACGGTCAGCGCGTCTGGCTGCGAAACCAGGTGGCCCAGGTTCGATTCCGGTCGGGGCAAGTTACCTGGTTGAGGTTTTTTCCGGGGTTTTCCCTCAGCCCAATATGAACAAATACTGGGTAACTTTCGGTGCTGGACCCCGGACTCATTTCACCGGCATTATCACCTTCATCTCATTCAGACGCTAAATAACCAAAGATGTTGATAAAGCGTCGTAAAATAACCTACTAAAATAAAAAAAATCTTACACATACTGTATTCATCTGACGTTGTTTACGTTGTCTACTTACAGTATTCCGTTCAGTGCGCTGTCTGAGGAGTGGGGACAGGAAACTACACTAAAGCACTGCAGATGGTGTAATGTGTAACGGACATGGTCGGTCCTGATATGCACGTCTGTAGACAGCAGTGTATGTGTACAAGTTGCAGTGTCGAGTCGATCAGTCCTATTGAAATGGAGGAGTACACGAGAGCGGAATAAGCAGACCTGATTTTCGAATACGGATGGGAACAGTACAGAAGCTTACAGATTGTATCGGGGCAAGTACCCACGTAGGAGACATCCGTCCCATGCCATCTTTCCACAAAAGTTAAGGGAAGGAGGACACGTGGTGCCAAATTATAATTCCATTTCCACACAACTATTTTTGCTTATAACTTTCGACTCCTTCATTTCCGGATCAGGGTTTCTTATCTCAAATTGATACATGTGCCCTTCCCCATCATCCCTGAAAGTTTCTAACACTAGCCTGGAAACACTCTGTATATCCTTGATGACGACTACTTTGACAGACTGTATATTGAGCTCGTTTACATAAAGCCGAGGAAGATTGTGTAATTTTGGCTTTGTTCTTGCACATTTCGAATGTGTCCTTTGTATAACTCAGAAGATGTCGTCGAAACTATTAAAAAATTTCACTTGTCAATATTTTTGTGCTGCTTGACGCGTCAAATAAATGAACTGAAAGTTTCCTTAAAATAAGGTATTAGCAAGGATTATTAATCGGACATGGCGCGGGGACTTAAATGGGGGTAAACTCAACGTTAGGGGCTTGAATGATTTTCAAATAGAATACCTGAAAATTGGTACCTTAAAATCAAATAGTTGAATGGTTCTCGAGGAAACAAATAGCCGGCTGTGTAGGTATCTTAATTTTGGTCAAAAGTGGACTTCAATTTTTTTTATGTCACCGTCATAAGTGATTAAAAATGGCTCTTCATCTCTACATAATTTCCTCCTTGATTTTATTAATAATTTGTTGGCAAACGGAACCTATTCCTGAAGAATGGCGAAGAGCAAAGATAATTTCGATCTCCAGAGAAGGTGGTCGGAGGCGCTGCTCAGGCTATCAAGGTATAAGCTCATTAAACACTTGCTGCAAGTTACACGCTTCAATTGTCTCAAGGCGTCTTAACATTTTATTGAAAAATATCCTAATGGAAACAAAACGATTTCCAAACAAGTAGGCCCTGCATCGGTCCACCGCTTTGGAGTAACGGTTAGCACGTCTGATCGTGAAACGAGCGGGCCCGGGTTCAAATCCTGGTTAGAAAAAGTTACCTAGTTGGGTATTTTTCCGGGGTTTTCCCTCATCCAATTGAAGCAGAATTGCTGGATAACTTTCGGCGTTGGACCTCGGACTCATTTTGCCATCATTAATTCACATATCATCATCCATACTATAGACCGGGTTAAGTTCACGGTGCGGCGTGCTGTACTTGTATAAGAGCGCGGCCGTTCCGCTACTCAATCACTCTTTCTAAATTCTATCTATATTACAGTCTACCTCTTTATATTCTTCTTTAATTATTAATTCTATCCTACTTTTTCCATCGCACTGTTTTCTCTATAACTATATATTTTTTTTCCTCTGATATCTACGCCTATAATTTCTACTTCAAGTTGTAAAATTTCTCTATTTACTTCTCATTCTTTATTCCCAATTCCACTTTATCATTCTATTTCTGTTTACTATTATACACCGTGTCCCGCTTAGAGGGGTCGAGCAATAAACGCTCACCATTTAAAATCAGATAAAGATATCGTTGTGATTTACATCTGACAAGATATAGAAACTGTCCAAGTTTGTGCAACAAAGTTTGAAAACAGCTGCATGCGTAACTTTCGCTTATTTTGTTGTCAAGGCACTAAAACAAGGCTTAGCGCCGTTCTGTATGAGAACACGCTATGGTAAACACCATGTGGACACCACAACAGAAAGTTCAGTGCGTGCTACGATTTGCAGAAGAAAAATCTGTTACGCAAGTCATTGGACCGTTCTTCGTAGAGGATCCAGTCACAGAAAATGTGTATCTGGACATGTTGCGGAACTTTGTTTTTGACCAACTTCCCCCAGGGTCGCTTTTTCAGCAGAATGGAGCCCCATTCTATTACCATCAACGGCTGCGTGAGTTCTTGAATGAAAAATTCCCCGATAGGTGGATCAGAAGACGAGGATCCCTTGCCTGCCCACCCAGATCACCCGATTTGACCCCCTTGATATTTTTTTGGGGGGGCTTTGTGAAGGATGCTGTATACCAAAGAGGCAGAGCTAACACTTTGGAGGAACTGAGACAACGCATCACAAATGCAGCTGCGCTAGTGACTCCACAAATGCTACAGAACTCTTGGCAGGAGGTTGAATACCGTTTAGATGTCTGCAGAGCAACTCAAGGCGCACACATCGAGTTGCATTGAGGATTCACCGAAACTCGGAGAGTTCTTACATCAAGTTATGTAGAAAGGTGTGTTAATAAACCATTATTTACACTTGAAATTATCACATATTTCTCGATCCCTTTAAGTGGGACACGGTGTACTTATCACTATTCATTACTTCGTAAGTGCCGTTTAGTTTCACTATCCCTATTAACAGTGCAAGATACACTCTTCACTATATGCTACATTATCTATCGCAATTATTTATCCTAGTACTATCCTTCATTACCTAATATTTATGATTTACTATTTCTAAGTTGTAGAGTTTTCATATTTTCTTCTCGATCATTCATCCAGATCCACTTATACTTATACATCACTATTCATTGCTACACTTTTACTATATATACCATTAGTCCTGATTCTTCATTTAGTCCACTGTCCGCACATTTGCACCTCTTCACTGTTTGCACTTGCTGATTTCAATCCCTACATCTTTCAATCACATCCAATTTCTCTTTAATTTTATCCTTAATTGTCACTATGTCTTTCTGCCCTGTATATCTCTGCCATATTTCTGTCTTTCTTCTTATGTATTTCTACTTCCATTTTATTTTTTGTTTACCCCCTCCCTCCACTTTTATTTACAGCTTCGTGATTTCCACTTTTCCTCACAATATTCTTCTTCCGTGCATGTGTTGTACTAAATCATATTAGATAAAAGTTCTCAAAGTTGTCATTTTACATCGACATTGATAAACATTGGTGTAAGACGAGAGTGTCCATTGTCAACTGCACTGCTGAACTTAAACATTGATGTAAACTTATAGTACGTCCGCTCAAATGAGAGCCACTTGCACCTACCTTGAGCGGGAGGCGTCAGGTGTTTCAGTCTTGAAGCACGCGGCTGGTTGTTGGTACGCCAGCGCTGTTGACAGATCTAAGTCGGTGCTCCGAGAACAAGTTCATATAGTAGGCCTATTCGGTTTCAGACGAGCCCTCAAATATAATGCAGTTAGCTCAGAACAAGGCAGAGGACAGTAAATGTATATTGTGGCTTTTGTGTTCCATACATTATGATTGTATTTATAATGCGGCGTTTTTGGAAAACGGATAATGACAATAGTCGCATACGTAAATCCACACAATCGCCATTAGAACGCGGTAAGATTGTACAAGAGCAAACAGTGTTAATTATTATTAGTATTTACACTTATTTTAAAGACGATGCTAGTAAGTGCCGGACACCATTGAAAAATACCAGTACCGCTACAGAAGTGACTCGCGCAACAAAAAACGTAGCCGTCATAGAAAAAGATGTATGTAAAATACGGCCATGTTGTACTATTACTGCCCCCCCTACCATTGTTGTCTCAATGCCATAGAATTCGTTTGTTCGGAACTGAAGAGAAATCTCCGATCAGAAAATGCATTGCGAAATAAATCTGTTCAAGAAGTATGTGCTTAATAGCAAATGTGATGGATGACATTAATAATAAAAAGCATTAGGTAAAGTATATCGAACATGTAAATACAAAAGAAAGTGATTGTCTCTCCTTAGAAGCTAGCTTGGAATCTTGTGTAATTGATTTAAATAGTGACTCAACGGACTCTGAATAGAAGGCTGTTCGTGTTTTAGTTCTGTATTATAAGACGCACACGAAGGTTCACTTTAGTCTTCACAAGGGAGAGATGGCAACGCAGCGTTGTTTACATGGAACCTGGTCGGAGTCGCGTGCCTACTTGCTCCCTGCGGTAGGTGTGTCCAATCGCACGTTCCAAGTGGCTCTCATTTGAGCGGACGTACTATACTGCCTGTAATTGACAAGAAGAGTTAAAACATCGCTTAATTCTAAACAATACGACACTAAATACAATTTTATTCGCAGACGACCAGATATTTTTAGTACAATCAGAAGACAGTATCCCAAACATCCATCCACTAATTTCACTAACAATTGTAATATTTCCAAATTGACTACCTCAATCAATGAAATGGAAATCTTTGCATTTTATTGGTCTAAAAGAGGGAGAAAACGGTAGTGCGTTGTTAAGAATAGTTATTAATTCAAAAACAAGGACACCTACCCGACAGTCATTAAGATCCAGAACATAAATAAATAAATAAATAAATAAATAAATAAATAAATAAATAAATAAATAAATAAAAATTGAAAAGTTACATATCTCCACATGCCGTGAATATATTAAATTATATACTCGTACATACATTGAACATAAATATCACTGAATATAAATTGTGTAATTAGTAACATCCACGTTTACGAACAGTGATTATATAAATTGTTGTGTAGAATGGATCTTTTAATATATTACTATACAACCGTTTCGTATAATCTGACTACGTACACCTAATAATATTAAGAATGTCTTTGTAAATTTATATGAGTTAGTCCGAGCCCAGAAAGGAGACCTTTCACCTCCAAAGCATTAATAGACGAGTTATATCTCTCACTTAAGTGAGTTATGCAGGGCTGTAAATGCTCCCCTTTTCTACATTAACATCTGCAACCTGTTCACTAACCTTTTCTTCTCCATTCTTATTGTGGGGTCCAGAATCATTCTGTTCCATTCTTTCTGCCAGTCGCTATAATGTCTGCTCTTCGATTGCTCCCATTCTCTGAGATGCTGTGTACTTCCTCATAAATGTTCCATTTTTCGCCGCGCAAAGTCATTGCAATAGAAGATCGCACTTTGTGGCGAGGAGAATCCTGCATTAATTCCCCTTTGGAATAAAATCCAAGAACATGTCCCAGAGTCTTTGGTTCAGTGCGATGCATGTTGTCATGTCCTGGCTCCTTCATGGAATAAACCTGACTGCTGTAATGTTACATGGACTTCTTTCCATTCATTCAACGTTTCGAAGATTGGCCTTATTTTCGTCTTCAGGTGAAAAGATAACGCACAATGGGCCAATGTGAGGCTAAATGCAATGTTCCGTCCCGAGTCGGGCCATAAAAAAGCTAGCCAGCCAATAAGATATACATAAATTTAGCCGCATATGCGGAACAATACGTAAAACACTTCAAACGTTGCCCAGGATACCTGAATGAAACTCCACAAAGCAATAGCATTACCCGTTTTGTTACACGGTTTTGAATGTTGTGTGCTGACACAAGCACAGCAAAGAAGAACAGATAGCAAAGTGCGTTTCTTGAGGAAAACCTGTGGCCATACTTCGATCATAAAAGTAACGAAAACATTAGACAAGAGATTGAATATCTCCGATATTAACAAATAAAAGAAAACAGGAAGAGATAATTGCAGCATTTAGAATATATGACAAACTTAACAATATCGAAACAATTACTGATATTTCAAGCTACTTTACTAGAAAATCATATCGAAAAGCCGATGAACAGATGATTATATTAGGCTGGTGCATAATTCCTTATTTTTCATAAGTTTATTAAACACATTAGATACACGTAAGAGAGAAGTTAATCATCAACAATATATTCTCCTGCACTATTTACAACAGTCTGCCAACGCTGGAGTAGATTTTTGATTCCACGCCAGTATAAATCGCGTGGTTTTGAGTTAAAGAAGTCGTCAAGCCATGTTCGGAGCGCATTTTTGTCCGGAAAAGAAGGTCCTTGAAGGGTTTTCGATAGAGAGCGGAAAAGGTGAAAATCTGAGGGCGCAAGATCAGGTGAATAAGGTGCGTGCGGAATGACTTCCCAACCCAACTACTGGATAGTGTTTTGTGCCAGGTTAGCAGAGTGCAGGCGGACGTTATCGGGGAGTACCATTACTTCACGCAGTCTTGTTGGTTCTTTTCTTGGATTTCGTGTGCAAGACGTCTCAGTTGGTGGCAATAAATGTCGCACGATGGTGGAATGGTCACAGTTCACCACATTTGCCAGTTCTCGGGTACACTGACGTGGATCATTGTGCATTAATGTGTTTAAAAGGTCTTCATAAAACCCCGAAGGTCTTCCTGAACGTCGAGTGTCACTAATGTCAAAACGAGTCTCCTTAAAACGAGAAAACCATTTTCTTGCTGTGCTCTCTCCGATAGCATTGTCCCCATACACGGCGCAAATGATTCTGACCGCCTCCGTTGCTTTCGCCCCTCTATTGAACTCAAAAAGAAGAATATGTCGGAAATGTTCCATTTTCTCTAATTGACACTCTATTTTCTAGCGTCCATGGCCCCACTCATTATCTACAGAAATGAAAACTTCAATATGTAAACTCAAGCACAACAATTGAACTTAAAATAAAAAATGGCAATTGATAAATAAACTCATAGCAACCGGAGTACCAACACAGGAACAAAAACGCTACGTACTTGTGCACCAACCCAATATTGGCTATACTTCATATGAGTCCGGAACAAGACTTCTGGCTTAAACCGTGAAATCAGAGAACAGAAATATTGTATAGATTAATATCTTACACTACGACTGACTCCCTGAGAAAAAGTATCAATTTAACACTTGATATTTGGCTCAGTTCATAATGCGTAAATTTTAACACCAATATAATGGAAATAAATTATTCGTTTACTATGTTTTTTTAGACATGTATCATATCAATGTTCCTATAAATTCAAGTGCTACTGTGGTGAGAGATTTATGGGGCTTAGGGCCGTGTAATTAACCCTAAACTCCCGCACCACAGTCACTGTTTCAAATCGCTCTGGTTACTGTTTTCTTTATACCTCGTAACACTATCCAAACATCTTCATTTCTATTCTCATAAATTGCAGTACTGATTTTACCGGCTATGATAAAGTACCTTCCCCGATTCTTCTTACACTGTACTACGACCGACGTATGTGGTGGTACTGGTCTATCAGATTATAATAATATCAATTTTAATTAGATATTATTTATGGTGAGATGTTATAGAATGTATTCGATATTCCATGTTAGAAAAATATAGTCTACAAACAAAAATAATAAAGTCAGTTAAATAGTTTTCTTATTTTTCATTTAAAATTAAAACTTAAAAATTAAGATTAAAAAAATATATAAAATAAAATTATATATATATATAATCAAATGTCATTTACATTAACAAATGTATAATAATTCTTCCAATTTAGTAAGCACGTCAATATAAACTTGTAGCTAACATCAAACTTTATAATACTAACATATGAGAGCTAACACATTCTTAACTTTATAACGATACCATAACTCAATGTTCACATACAACAACAAATACAATATACTACAGAATTTATATGATATAAAACAAGCCATATTTTGTATATGATTTGTAAACGAGTCTTCATGTACATTAACATAGCATATTTGAATTTTAATTACTAAATATTTAAAAGATTGCAAATAAGTAGGTGAAGACTTGTAATATATATTTCAAATATTTTTATTTTTATCTTTTAAATCTTAATTTTTAAGTTTTAATTTTAACTTTATTGACATTCATATTTGATTATTACGTAAGAATTAAAATGAGGTTAACATTGAAAATGTAAGATAATAAATGTAACTGATGATGTCGCATCGGAACGGCCCCGAGGTTCACTCAGCCTTCTATAAAATTGAGTACCGGGTCTTTCCCGGGGGTAAAAGGCGGTCAGAGCGCGGTGCCGACCACACCACCTCATTCTAGTGCCGAGGTCATGAAAAGCATGGGGCTCTACCTCCATGCCCCCCAAGTGCCTTCATGGCGTGTGACGCGGATACCATTTTATCTGATGATGTCGCAATAAGAGCAACGAAAGCATCTATACAAATAGTTAATTATGTAATATAAAGGAATTATACCTTGTATATGGCATATTAGGTCACAGACTGAAAAATAATAAAACTATTTAATTGAGCTATTAACTTAAGACTTATCTGAAAAAAAAAAATCTCTCAAAATGAATTGCAAAAAAAAAAAAAAATGAAATAAAGGCTATTTAGCTCGAATGTACCTAATTTCAATGGGCTGTGACACTTCGAAAAAATGTCACTCCTTTATCACGTTAGCAATGAAATACCTACTTGTGGTTTATTTATTGAACTTTCAATCCAAAGAAGTAGACTATACAAATGAAATGTTTTATTTAGAAACAAATGTTAGTCATCCACTTTACATATAAAGAGCATTTTATATGTGACATTTTATGCTTTCAAACTCGCCCGTGGCCGAGTGTTTAGTTCCTCTGTCTCCCACAGTGGCGAATTCGGGTTTGATCCCCGTCTGGGCCACGAAGGAATTTGTGGTGGACAAAGCGAATGCGACGGCGTTTTCTCGGAGTTCTCCCATTTCACCTCACAATTATCATAATTCTACCAGTACTCCACTATCACTCTCACTCTGCGAGGTCCTGAGCCAGGCTTCCACAATGAACAAGGAATGACTGAAAGTTGTACACTTCGAATATAATACAGACTATTGTTTTAGGCTTTCACGGTTATTGTGTTCATATGAAGACTTCTGAATACTCCAGCATGTGTTGGAACATAATATCTAGAACGTTTGGAAACTGCATGTATGGCCCGTCCCCGGAATCTGTAGAGTAGGAAGACGAAATAAGACCTCCGCGCAAGTGATATGTGGGAGGGTTAGGACCAATGGTCGCTCTAGGGGGAGGTATTGCTTGAACGAAGCTACCAATCGCTTGCAGGAAGGAGATCATTTCTATCTGAACTGTCTACCACGAGCATCTTACCCCTTAGCGTCCTCGAACTGATGCTGCCCGCAATACACTCCGACACAGACTCCACCCCCATATGCGCGAAGTCACTCTACAGATTCCTGGGACGGATCGTAGGTATCATCACAGTCACGAAGCTCAATACGTAGGAAATATGCATCGATACATAGTTTCTAACCACTAGGATCGCTACTATCGCCTCATCACAGACAATGCGAAATAGTACCGGTTCCTAGTAACCTCAACAACTCAAGCTTCGTGACTGTAAGAGGACTGCAAAAGGAACGATACCTAATTTCTCTTCTCAATTCTGTAAGACCCTAGGACTGCACAAATCGTTTCTGAATGAACTGTCCCTCCTCATAATTAGAGAGTCAGTCAAACTTTTACGGAACCATCTATATGGACTCTAATTCAGTGTACTGAAAAAAACTAGCGCAACATTATCTTTTTTCTTTCTCTTATTAGCTTTCATTGCTTCTTTACTTCTAACTTTTTTTTATTCTGTATACTGCCATTGTTTGTTTGTGTACTTGTTTACTTTTTTCTTACTCTGTTATCTTTCATCATCTATTTATTCTTGTATTGTTTTGTATGCTTTGTCTAATGGCAGCCTCTAATTTGAGGAAGCTCTAGTAAATTAAAAAAAAATAGACTGTGGTATCATCTTCATAGTACGAACTGGAATATCACCTTCTCCATTGGGCTCGTTATGTTTGCTACTTCAAACAATTATTGACCATGCTTGCAGTTTCGAAACGTTGAAGGTGTTAAATTCCAGTACACGGTGGAATACCGAAAGACCTGGTTCTGGATATTTCCTGAAATTCCAGAGAAATAATATAATATATCATACTACTACTTTTATATATGCTACTATTTAAATAGTTGTAACTCATTTTTGCAGAAAGTTGCATAAATATGTTAAAGTCGCCTCTAAATTATTGCTGTTATTTATAAAAACCGACATCAAAATAAGCAGAACCATTGAAATATATTAACGGTTTACAGTGAAATTCTCGTAACGGCTTATAGGCTAATGAAATTTTCTTATACCTACATACTTTGAAAATACTTTGCAAAAACCAATCACTAAGCGGATTTTACTTAGGCCTTCCCTTCTTTAATAGCAATAATGTGTTACTGGTATTGACCTGGTATGGTATTTTAACAACCGTTTTCAATTTTCTTGAAGACTGACCATGATAGTTCCTTATTACTTTTAAAATCTTTATGTCGAGAAATAAATACACAATATGAAAGTACAAACTTAGACTCCAGAATAGTAAGATTTCTGTAGAAAAATATAAGTTATTAAGAATGTAGTAAAGTTATACTAGTCGCTTGTGCAGCAAATGCTGCAAACTAAGTTCATTAGAAGTTTAAAAATAAACATTTTTCAGATTTATTTTCAATGAAGAATAGGCCTACCAGTCATTTGAAAAGTTATTTGCTTCCATAATAATGAAACATACTCTCTTAGAATGTTTTTTATGCCAAATACTTTCTCTTGAACATATCCATCTTTAGATTTTGAGGTTAAAAACGAAAATGCAAGTAACAATGTCAGGACGATCAGTGGATTTTTCATGTGGGAGTAAAGTAGTAGTAGCTATTTCAGGTCATTATGGATTGTAGGTGAGAGTTAAGAAAATGTCAGATTTGCCATGATTTAGAACAATAGTCATAGCATCTTGATATAGCCTAGCTGCTGCATATTTCGTGAACTACCTTGAAATATAGAAGGTAGAATCATTTTATCCTGCTAAGAGATCTTGCTGAAATGATCGGGAGACTATAAAATCTTGTAGGCCTCTTATTTTATCAGTAAGTAATACCTTTCGGTCTTTCCTTAGGAACTGTAATTTGTGCACTCTCTCCAGACTATACTGGAGAGAATCACGCATATAAATATCCACATCACACCGCCATTAAATATATGGAAAAGACCCACACCACTTAATTAATAACTACAAAAATATTTCATTTTTAATAACAATAATTTTAACTTACGTAAGTTTTGTAGTTTTCAGTAAACATTACTCAGTAAATTATAGAAATGAAGATCTAATTTAAGATATTCTCTACGTCTACTTATATAACCCTAAAAGGTTTGAGTTTCATATCATCAATAGTATATCAGTAATATGTATATTAGTGACAAATACTCGTATCATGGCATTAACTATAATATTTCACTTTTAATAGTGATAATATCACCAAACCATCTCAAGTTTCGTAGTTTTTAATATCCAGTACACAGCTGTACTCAGAAAATTACACACCACAGAATCAGATCTGTAAATTATTTTTAGTAAGTCTTGAAAGTTTTTAAAAACCAATTATAGAGACGTTATAAAAAATGACAAATGAAGATCGACATATTGTGTCATTATGATGTCACAGAATTTGCTCTGATTTGCTATGTCTGCAATCCTGCAGGTCATGGCCTTGTGTAATATTGCTTATTGTAGTGTGTGTATGTTTCGTATTATTCTGAAAAGCCATTAGTTCTCAAAATTGTCGACAGATGGATTTTGGAAAATAGGAAAATTATGTAAGAAAATTAACATTTCACTGAAAACTATTTTCTGAAAATCTTTGGGTTCCAAGCTTCAAAATGAAGAGTCATTCATTAAAATCTATTTAGCCACTTTCCCGTAATTTCCATTATCAGTTCAAATTATATATAGAAGAGATATTGATTTATTTTTATTTATTGTCGTAACGGTTAGGATTATGTTAATACTTACTTATTTACGGCTTTTAAGGAACCTGGAGATTCATTGCCCCCTGGATTATGTTATATTATAAGTTAATTCGTATAAGTATCCTTCGGTTGAACTCTCGTTGAGCTCTTACACCTGTATTACGAGAAGAAAGAGCAGCGTGTTAGCGGCGATGTTGCCAGACTGCTGAAACATCCAACTTAATTTTCTAATTAACCGCGCTTTTAATCACAAAGCGTAATATTTATTTATTTATTTACTTACTTACTCATCTGTCTGTCTGTCTATTTAACCTGGTAGAGATAAGGCCATCAGCCCTTCTCTTCCCCTCTACCAGGGGACTACAACTACAATATTAAGAATACAGTTACAATTATAATTACAATTAATATTAATTTACAGATACAATAAAAATCAAAGTAGGTTTTCTATTCATTTAAGTGTACCCTATCGTCCCTTTCAGTCTGTAGGATTATTTCACTTCCATCCTGTGTATTGCTATATTTATAAATCTGTAACTTGTACTTGCTTGGTGTTAAAATTTGTTTTCCACATAAATGTTATTTGTGGTGCAGATGTCGATTCTTCTGGCCTCCATGGATTAAGTTGCCTAAAAAATTCTGGATGTTTTTCCAGACACGTCATGATTAACGACATCATTAAAAGGGCCCTAATTTCCGCTGGTTTCCCTACCATCCTAGAACCCAATGGCATAAATCGTTCCGATGGCAAACGTCCACATGGTTTAACTTTAACATCATGGTCCAAAGGCAAATCACTTTTATGGGATGCCACTTGTTATAACACCTTCGCTTCTTCTTATTTGCCCGAGACTTCCAAACTCGCTGGATCAGCCGCTGCATCAGCTGTGACAATTAAACGCAATAAGTATCTCGATCTTCTGGATAGATATAATTTTGTCGTTTTCGCCGTAGAATCTATGGGCCCATGGTGTTCCGAGGCGAAATTGTTAACTTCTGATATCGGCAAGTATTTATCAGCACTTAACGGTGACTCTCGCTCTACGGCTTTCCTCCGCCAAAGAATTAGTATTGCCATTCAACGAGGGAACGCTATAAGTGTTATGGGGTCTTTTCCAGAATCTAAATCATTGGAAGAAATATTTTATTTTGTGTAGAGCTGTAGACAGTTTTTCGCATCCTTTAGTGTTGTTGCTAATTTCTAGTTTGTCTCTTACTCACTTGTACATTTATAAATACGTATTTCTAATGTATTTTTATTAATAATTAATATTGTTGTGTAAATGAACATTGTAATTGGTTTTGTAATGTGGATGTTCATATCTTGGAAATTATAAATGAAATAAAATAAATAATATACTTCTGTTGAGCTTAGGGGCTACATACTTACTGTTTTACTGTGTGATTATATTTTATTTGCATCATTAAGAATTTCATTTGATTCGTAGATATCTTGTATTGTTTAAAGCTTAGTAGAAATTACTGTATACTTTACAGACAGATATATAGATAGCATATCAAAAACTATTTTCGGTATCAGGAATACCCAAACTTGTACCACAAAATAATTTGTCTTTATACTTCTTTATACATTATGTAGGCCTATAAATAAACAGCAATCTGTATGTGGGAATAGGTTCTTATGTTATTTGGCATTCTTGAAAGTTTGCACTCTACTGTATTTGTCAGAATCTCAATAGTGATTCTTCTGTCCTACGTATGGGGAGAAAGTTCAATATCTGAACCACCTGAATGCGTTCTTGACACTGCAGAACATTTTACAAGCTATAAAATTAATTTAGCTATTGAAATAACAAGACGCGGGACTAGTAAAAAAAGCGGGACAAGGATAGAGGGACTATAGCCTCGACATTGATTACTTCACTTTATGGAAGTGACACGGGCGTTAAAATACACGCCTGCCGCGGAAATGCTCGTAAAGATTGCACACGGGAACAGTATATTCTGTAGGTACAAGAACGGCGCCCAACGTTTCAGGTTAGTAAAACAAGATGCTTGAATAGATTAAAGAAATCTGATGCATTATAACTCTGGTCTAAGACCTCTTTACACAAAAAGTGAGTGTCACGAACACAACGTAATTTCTCGTTTCACGTTTTATGCGTTTTCATAACAATTCAGTTTATTTTAATATGTTGCGAGTGATTTAACCATCTAAGTCTTACAGTTTATTTTCAATTATATTACCGTTTATAGTTTATATACTGCTCAAAAAAGTCTAAGGGACAATTAGAACTTGTACTACATTTCTTGTTGAAACGACCTGCCTCTATTTAATTTTAATTATTTGTATTAATAATTCTTTTACCCTGCCGTCAACCGTACAATAGGGTCGATAGTCTCATGGGTGAGGTGGAACAAATGAAACACTTAGCACAAGTAATGAACTATCTGATAACATTTATTAGATTACACTTCCGGTAATAAGAAAATAAACAAAATGGATGTAGCAGAAATTAAACCAACTATAACTCTCTAATCCTTCGGGACTGGCTTGCCAAATAATCTTCGCTCAACTGGCATTCGCCATTACACACAAGAACATAATCTGAACTAACAGATTATAAAGTATAACTTAACTGATTGACAATCCCATCCTTCTTGAATGTGTCAGGAAGTAGCAACATCTAAGCAAGAAGAACCAATAGGAAATATACAACTGACGAATGCCAGCGGACTTTTTTAAATAAATGTAAATTACGTAATACTCTGTATGAACACAAATATACATACATTAATTAAAAGAAACATACAATTACTTATGTTAAAAACCTGTTACAATCGTAGGTAGGGCAGTCTCGAAAGCAAGCAACAATGGTCTCCCTCCAACCATCATGCCGCCATCATCAAAGAAATCCAATACTCCACAGCCTGGCTACGCTTCCACATGAAGTTGGCGATCATCCCAGATCGAGTCTCAACTGCAGCAGTTCACGTCTCTGCCCAGACCAGGTTATCCGTGATTCCATCACAGATCACCGCTAAACAAACCCCCCCCCCCCAGCTCTCAATGGTTGTCCCACAACCATTCTCTTCGAGCGTCTACCCAAGACCCTGGCGTCAACCGTTCCTCACCGAAAAACGGACGCTAATTAATTAATAATGAGAACAGAGCCAATGAAAATCAAAAACCCATATCACGTGATAAATTAAACTCGCTCCTTTTACGTGAGAAGTATCAGACCCTGAATGGCGGAAAGAAGAACAAAGCCATTTATGAATAGGAAGAATGAGACCTAAAATGGCGGATAGGACGCCATCTATGAGATGTAAGGGTAACTAACAACAGAAAAAAAGACAGGAATAAGGAAGAAGAAAGAAAAAAAAGGAAAGAAACACAGAGTGCCGAAAATAAAACGGCACATTGTGTATTTTACGATATATTTCTGATTATGACATCAGTAAAATACTTACGCTTGGCGTTGCCATGGCAACATTTTGAACAATTAATTGTTTAATTTATAGATTTTTATAGATATTATACTGTTGAAGGACTTTATGCTTGGTTCTTAAATGTAACATTTTTAAGATATCTTCTTGTTTTCTTAATGGAATCATACGAAGTCATTTTATTTAATCATGGAACGTCATCATTTCACAACTTCTGAAATGCTCAGAGCTGTTGGAATGATAAAAGGTGGTCAAAGCCAGGCTCTTGTTGCTCGAGTGTTGAACACATCACAAAGTGTTATTAAATGATTATGGCTACGTTACCAAGCCGCAGGTGAGGTTAAGGCACGTCATCAAGTCCGAGGAAGGAAAACAACAGAATGGTAGGATCGATTTCTGATTCTGCACACTAAGCGTCAGCGGACTGTCACTGCCTGGCAAGTTGTAGGCCTATCTGTCCTCCAGGATACTCATGGAGTTGTTTTAAGTGACCAGACTATAAGAAACCGACTTCATGAAGCATCACTCTTCTCTCGACGCCCTCTCAGAGTACTAGCCTTTCGGAGAAACAATCGTGCAGCGAGTCTAACATGGACAGAAGAACATGTCAATTGGGGTTATGAAGAATGGGCTCATGTTATGTTTTCTGATGAGTCTAGATTCTTTCACCCCCATGGAAGGCGTATCAGGATTTGGAGTCAACATGGATCAACAGAAAGACTTCGTCATGTTCAGGAAGTCCATAGCTGCGAAGGTGGTGTGGTCATGATGTGTGCAGAAATAATGATGGGCAAAAGAACACGGCTAGTTTTCCTGGAAGGGACAACGAATCATAATATGTACTTAAATTCTGTTCTGCAACCAATTGTGAGACATTTACTAATGTCTTATGCATGACAATGCCCACGTTCATACTGCTCGAGCGGTTTGTGAATGGTTTCAGCAAGGGGAGTCTCCGGATCTTAATCCCATAGAATATGCATGGGGTAAAACTTCAGAGGGCTGTAACACCACGTATGGAGAATATAGACAACACTGGAATCTTCCAGATTGCTCTAATTCAGACTTGGATAATCTTCTGCAAGAAGATATTGAACATCTGATTTCAAGCATGTCGAATCGATGCCAAGCAGTGTTAAATGCACAAAGAGGTCATACTCGATACTAATAACTAGATTCATTTTAATCTGTATGGAATTATTCAATTTTTTTCTGTCAAAATGTTTATAATATTTTACTCAACATGCAGCACTTCAGTTATTTTTTAGTTTTCAACATAAAAAATGAATATAATCATTTAAATTTACTTGATTTGTTTGTTAGTCAAGGCAATTTATTTCTTAGATAAGGTAATATCCATTTCACTGCTATGAATAATAAACTGAAGCAAATAATGTACTTGTCCCTTAGATTTTTGAGCAGTGTATTTTAATGATTATTCAAGAAATATACCTAAATGGAGTCTGTGCGAGGAGCAAGGGTCGCATTCCCAGACATACATCACTCAATGATATCATTAAAAGATCTCTGACTTCTTGTGGCATCCAGTCTCTTTTGGAACCACCAGGTATTAGTCGCGCGGATGGTAAACGGCCCGATGGTCTCACTTTAATTCCATAGTCTAGAGGAAAATCTTTAATTTGGGACTCCACTTGCGTTGACACTCTAGCTCCATCTCACTTGCCGAATACCTCCAGACGCGCAGAATCTGCTGCTGAATTAGCCATGAAGAAAAAAGTAAAAAATAATATGTTCAACTTTTAGACAATTATGTCTTTATCCCCTTTGCTGTGGAGGCCTTCGGTTCTTGAATTCATGACGCTAAAGTTTTGGTATTTCAAATCGACCAAATTTTGATCTCCATTACTGGTGATCACCGTTGCACTACTTATTTGTGTCAACGCTTAAGTATTGCTATTCAACGCGGAAATGCAATGAGCGTTTTGGGTACTCTTCCCGAGTCCAGCCCTTTGGACGAACTCTTTCTCCTGTAAAATTTATTAAGTATTCCATATGTAAATATTTGCATTTAGTTTTATACACCGTATGTGTAATAAAATGTATATTAGTTATTAAAATAATGAATGGATTTATGTAAGGTAATACAGTAAAATGGAGTCATGAATTACGTAGAAAAATATAAGACGAACTGTTTTCTTTAAATTACACATAAAATACATTCTTTATAATCGCAAAATTAAAACATTTAAATTCAATTTTTTTTGCACAGTTTCAGTAGGTACAAACCACAATTAATTTTACACAAATTTACATAAACAGCTACGTGGCTATTGTAATTATTTCCAATATTTTTTATTTGCCAAAACCGGCGTTCAAAGTTGACTTGAACGGTAAAATATATTAGACTTTAGTTTGGTTCACTACGCGTAAAATGAGATTATCACAAGGGATACTAATCCTATTACAATAAGGCGCTCTTCACTAAGTGGGTACACCTGACGGGCGGGGAAGCTATTTGGAATTACTGTAATCGCAACGAAGGAAAAAATCATGTAGCGTCTACGTAAGGGGGAAATGAAAATTCTTAAGCTCTGGATATCTAATAATCTTTTTATTTGTCCCAAAATTCCACACATTCCCTAATCTTCGAATCTACTTACCCATCAGAGTTGTGCGAAATATTTATTTAGCTCTTTCTCAGTCTATTGCTCAATGTGGCGTTATTTTTGGGGCGGAAGTACAAAAGCTATTCATATTCCATTAAATTTATTACAAAGACGGATAAATAGAATTTGTTTAAAGAAACAACTAACTAACGAACTAAATTAATGTATTCTGAATTTAATGTTTTTAAAATTGAACTAATTTATAAATATAAGCTGTTAAAATTTTACAACTAAAATCGAGAAACATACGTTTTACAGCCATATGGCCATGATACTGGTACAAGGCGAAATAATAATTTAAAATTAGTAAAACCTGAATGTTTCACATCTGCCGGTTTAGAGCACATTTTGGACTTCGGTTGCATAATTCTGTAACTAATTTACACCCAGACCTTTTATCATGTAACCCATTGGAATATTACAAGAAAATTAAAAATGTGTTAATGTCTCAATGTGATTAAGTAAATGTATGTGTATAAATTAATTAAATTATATTTATATTCTCTAACTTCGCAATAATTTTTACAAACGTATACATAAATGCGATGATGCGATGAGTGCGAAAAATGTTTGGAACCAAATGGCAGACGATTTCAGCTTCTCCTTTCTTAATTTGGAAGAGTAAATTATGTTTTAACTTCTTATTCTTAATCACATTAATAGTTAGTGATGTGTCGAATTACTGACGCTTGCGTACCACCGATAACACGCTCACTGCGTAACTGGAGCCTACGAACTGCTCAGCCCAAAGCCAGGTTGCTGCGTTGCTATTTCTATATAATCTATTCACCTAGTATTTGAGATGTAAGAATTCAAAAGTGCGTAATAAAAAATAAATACGCAGGAATTAAAATGGTATGGACATATTTTGAAAAGGCCAATATAACAATTTACCGTAATATTACTTAATTACAAATCGACATGATACCGAGTTAGAGGAATGAAGTTGGAAATAGGGAAACAGGCTTAAAACAATGGGTTGGTTAGTGGTGATGATGGTTATAGTGATGAATATGAAGATTTATTTTCTATCGAGCAGATGAATGCCATAAATGTAGAGAAATCACGCCATGAAGCAATAGCTATAGGGTAAACATTGGTAATTTCGTGGCAGTGGTTATTTCGTGATACTCTTTCTTTGCTGTTTAGTGAACTAACCAATGGTGTTACGAGATCCAAATTTCCGCCAAGGGATTGCATATGTTGTCCAGTTTCCAGAAACATACAGCTAAGCTTTGTGTGACTATTGTAGTTGCTTCAGTGAGCTTTTATGTTTGAAGAGAGCAAGTTTGCGTCGACTTCTCAGGCGTACAAATTTTGTGGATGTTTGTAATTACATCACAGGCTTATTACTAAAGATAAGCATATGATATTTGGTATTAAGATTTATTGTATCTTCATGAAATTTTAGGAAATGTTTTTGGAATTTTAGATATCGCTGTAGTCGCCATATAGGCTTATCTTTACTGATAGAAGTCTTAGCTGTTTGAGGCGAAATTTTGTTGAGCATTAAGTGTTACATTTTATACTATTTTAAAAATTGTATTACAATAGGAATTTTAGAAATCTGAAGACAAGATGTGATAACAAAAAAGAAAACGGAGACGAAATGGATTCAGTGTAGCTTCTGTTTGATTTATTATCATGCTAAGTGTCAATGATAAGTGCTAGATGACTTACTTGCAAGAATTGTGACAGAAGATGTAACATGGCTCCACCATTTTGGACTGGAGACAGAGGCAAACAATGGAGTGTCATCATGCAAATTCACCAAAGAAATAGAAATTCAAAAGTACACCTTCGGCAGGAAATGTTATGGCTACTGTGTTTTTCGATTCAGAACGACTCTTGCTTGTGGACATCATGCCACACGGAACCACCATTAATTCTGACGGGTATGTTGCAACTCTCAAGAAACTTCAAGTTAGACTGAGTCATATGTCGGTCACAAGACCACAGACCAGATCAGAAAATTCGGATAGACAACACTGAAACACTCACCTTACAGTCCTGAACTGGCACCGTGCGATTACCATCTCTTTGGTAAAGTGAAGGATCCCTTCGCGGAACGAGGTTAGAAGATGACTCCCTTGTGCACGCTGCTAAAGAGTGGCTCAGACGTGTTGGTCCAGACATTTACCGTGCTGGTCTACAGGCCCTCGTTCCTAGGTTACGTAAGACAGTTGAAAGTAACGGGGATTATGTGGAAAAGTGACATTTTGTTCCTAAAGGATGTATCTACATTCTGTGAAAATAGCAAAGCTGTAGGATAAAAATATAATTTTTAAACAAACGTTATGCATTACTTTTGGAGTTACCCTAGTAATATAGGCTATAGGCTAGTAAAGTCCGTAATAAAAGTGTTCACCCTTTCAGGGCAAAGAAGATCCCTTTTCAATTTCAATTTTTACTTTGATTTCATTCTTATTATGTATTGATATGTATTTCTATGTTTTCTTGCTATGAATATTAGACGGAATTATTATGTTTGAAGTCTTGTAACAATAAATGAGAATTTCATTTGACTTTAATGAATTTTTCCACAATTCTTCTACCTCTCACGAAATTATCACTGCAATATCACGAAATTACCAAGGTTATCACGAAATAACCAACCTTTCAGCTTAAGTTGTAAAAGTGGTTTTTGGCACATATTCAAGAACGTATCCAATCTTTTATGTCTCCAGATTTCTACAGCAAGTTATCGTCTTTTAGATGAAAAAATCGGAATAAGTATATATTTACACATTTGCATTTTAAATTAGTTTTCATGAAATTATCACGAAATTACCTATGTTTACCCTATCTGAGAAAAATGGTGCTTCCAAATATCCTATTGCAGACTTTGTTACTATATGGAAAGTAATCCGAGAAAATCATTTTAATTCGTTTGAAGAAGTTTTGAGGCATCATAACAAAACAATTACAAAATAAAATTAACAATAAAATTATATTTATAAACAACTGCGGACATGTTATTTGGCGTAATTTAGTTATGTAGTCGAGAGACAATTAACCACAAAAATTGTATTAAACACGACTGAAATGTTAAAGCAAGGCTTCAATGATTTGTGATATTTAACATCACTTTCTCCTTGTAGCTATGCGTTGCTGGGATAGTGATCATCGTCATTAGTTTCGTTGCTGTTGGTAACCGGGTTGTAAACTTGAATTATAGTGCAGTTATATGGCGTATTAACCTGGAATTGGCTTTTCTTCACGTCTGGATTGTAAATAATTCTCCCTGCAAGGAACGTTCCATTAAACTGTAGCGTTAATCACTCCACAAGACTTGTACCGTCTTATAAAAGCCTCCAACGGATTAAATACAATTCCCACAATCAACACGAATTCCCTCCAACAGTCATTACTGTGGTATAATTGCTTATATGTGCACTATAGGATTGTACGAGTTCACGCAATACGGTAAAAATTGAAGTCGTTCGCGTTTCAACGCGACATAGAATCTACAGTTTTTGGTTCGGATCCCAGAAAGCAATAACTGTTTGACCGTTGCAAATATATTTTGTCCTGTGTTGTAAAGTTTGGGGCCAGGAGTGCAATGCGCTTGCGCCAGATTTGTTGTTTGTAATTGAGGAATGCGGTTACAGAGAGTGATTCACGAAGAGTTACCGCCACTTACGGAGCTTATTTCCGAAGACATTCTGAGCAAAAAATACCATATAAACATGGGTCCTGTTCTCAGTATTTGTCTCAGTAATTTGAAGTAGTCTGTAAAATACCTTTTTTTATTTAGTTTCAAGAGTAAAAGAATACGGAATATGTATTACATATCTTACTCGTGTTAAATTTTACCGTATCTGGTTAACATGTTTCAGCCTGTTATGAGCCATCTTCAGAACTGGTTGGTGCTGCTCTTGGCGCCTTTTGTTTGTGTTTCCTGTGGGGGTGTGTTTTGTAGTGTAATGTGGAGTCAAAGAGTGGGTGTGTTCTGAAATTGAGTTGTGTGTTGAGAATTTCATTTGGATGTGTTTTTGTGTGTCTATATATTTCGTATTTTTCTAGTGTTTTTAGTATGTAGAATTTTCATGTCTGTGTTTATGTCTCTTTAGGTATCGTTAGCATTTGTGATGTGTTCTGCATATGTGGAAGTGTTTTGTAATTTTATTATGGCTGTGATGTGTTCTTTGTAACGTGTTTGAAATGATCTGCCTATCTGTCCTATGTAGAAGTTGTTACAGGTGTTGCATTTGAGTTTGTATACGCCCGTGTGGTTGTATTTGTTTGTTTGTGTGTTGAGATACTTTTGTAGAGTATTATTTGTTCTGTATGCAATGTTGTAATTTAATTTCTCGAATGAGGTTGCAATCTTGTTTATGTTTTTGTTTTCGTATGTTAGTGTGATGTATTTTTTGTGTTCTTGTGTTTGTGTTGTATTCTTGTGCTTTTTGTTATTGTGTTTTGTCTTTCTTATTATGTTGTCTATTATGTTAGGGTTGTATCCGTTTTCTTGTGCTATGTATTTGATTGTGTTTAGCTCTTCTTTGTAGTTTTGTTGGCTCATAGGTATGTTGAGTAGTAGCGATGAGCAGAAAATCACTGACCCGTGATTTTATCACGGTGATCGAAAAATCACGATCACACCTGTGATTAAACAGCTCTTTAAACAGTGATCACAGTTCGAGAGCTAAACTGCTCACCAGCTGAACAGTTCACGTTCTTTACTCACTGCGTGCGCTGCGCTGCTATGCTTATGCTACCTAGTGACAACACAGGGAACAACTACGCCCGCGAACTGTGAGCGCCAGATTTTAACAATACATTCAGTATAGCGAACTCAGTAGATTTCAGGCTGATCCTGGCAGATTTCAATTTCTTAAAGCCGGGAAATATATTATTGTCAGCCGACAGCCGAAAATCTGGCAGGTTTTTACATTGCTTCATTGATTCCATTATTTTAAGCAGTGACATTAATTAGCTATACTAATCAACCAGTAAAATTACAATAATAACAAAATTTTACCAAATATGACAATGATTTAAAAACAACAATGTTTCATTCATCTTCTGAGTGATGTGTGTATTCACACATACAGACACACGTACACACACAATGTCTAAATTACTAATTTTCCATTTTTTCCCTTATAATATTTCACTTCGGGAATAGTGGACAACGTAAAATGGAAATCATTATATTGGGTAGCCAGACGAAAAATGTTGAGTTTGTCTATAACATTAGATTAAATGAATGATTAAATAATTAGATAAATGAATAAGTAAATAAATACTGGCTTTTAAATCTTTAATCTATTTTTAAAATGATGAAACGACTCTATTTACATCTCAGTATTGTGCTTGCACTTGACTTCTGTGAAGTACAAACACATAACCTCAACATTTTCTCGCGCTCACCTACCATGTGCGAAATATCGACTCTCTGAAACATCGCAGAGAGAGCTGTGATGAGCGGGGAAGAATGAACTTTTCAGTGTTCACCTCGAACAAGTTCGCAGTTCAATCACTATTTATCATTGTCTAAGAACACCGTGATCATAAATGAGCAATCACAAATCGAACAGTGATCACAAAAGAGCAGTTTATCTCATCACTATTGAGTAGTCTGTGTACCATTGTTCGGAATGCAGCTTGTTTGTGTTGTGTTGGGTGATTGGATGTGTTGTGTATGTGTGTTGTTGTTCTTGGTGTAATTTTATAGCGATTTCACTTCATGGCTCCCCGAACGGATCAGACTGTATATTTCGCTGTCACTTAGAAGTGCCATCGTGTCCGACCAGACAGTCAGGTCTGATTTCCAAAAAATGAATTGGTGCCACTCTTTTATCATGTGTTCGTGCTATGTTATATAAGTGAAAATCATGCCCCATGTTATCTAAGAGTGAATGTCTCATAATGACTCATAATTTTTATAAGAGTCAGCATTCCAATTTCAAACTATTACGTAAACTTATAATTTATAAATCTTCAACAATTGAATCCATGGTTGGGTTTTAAAGAACGTCTTCCTGAACGCCGCTTCGCCATTCCCAATCTACGAACGGTACGATTCTGGGCGTCTTTTACGACTAGATTTCTGTCTTCCATCGCCTTCACGATACCTTTTTTTTTAAGTAGGTTATTTTACGACGCTTTAGCAACAGCTTAGGTTATTTAGCGTCTGAATGAGATGAAGGTGATAATGCCGGTGAAATGAGTCCGGGGTCCAACACCGAAAGTTACCCAGCATTTGCTCATATTGGGTTGAGGGAAAACCCCGGAAAAAACCTCAACCAGGTAACTTGCCCCGACCGGGAATCGAACCCGGGCCACCTGGTTTCGCGGCTAGACGTTCTAACCGTTACTCCACAGGTGTGGACTTCACGATACCATCCTTCAGGACTTTTGAGTGGTCTACCATTCCTGTGCTTCGCGGAGGTATCCATTTGATAGATGCCTCTAGGTAGGGTGACCAGATTCACATCGATAAAAAATAGGACACACAGCTTCAAAAAGGAGAACATTGTTCGAAAAAAGAGGACAGAAAATAATAACTGTAAAATCGTTTTATGTTATTAACTTTTATCATATGTAATGCTGTAATAAAAATAGATATTCACATAATTTTAAATATAATATAGACCTAAGCCTAAATCTAAATAGATATTTTCTGTCCTCTTTAATAAATGTTAAAAGTTATGTTTTATTTAACGACGCCTCGCAACTGCAGAGGTTATATCAGCGTCGCGGGATGTGCCGGAATTTTGTCCCGTAGGAGTTCTTTTACATGCCAGTAAATCTACTAACATGAGCCTGTCGCATTTAAGTACACTTAAATGCCATCGACCTGACCCGGGATCGAACCCGCAACGTTGGGCATAGAAGGCCAGCGCTATACCAACTCGCCAACCAGGTCGACTTTAATAATTATAGTTCCCCTGATTTTCATATGTAAAATCATTATTACTAAGTTTTATCATAATTATTTTGTAATATTAATATACTTTAAGTATGACATAAGCCTAAATCTGTACTGTAAATATTTTCAAATAAAATAGATATTGATGTAATTTAAAGTATAATATAGATCTAAGCCCAAATCTAAGTACATATTATTAAAGCCAAGGGAACTATAATTATTATCAAAAGACATAAAATTGGCGCAAAAAATGTGAATTTAATATTTGTAAGCAAAGAGATTTATGATCGTTGGCAAAGAGTTTATTCCGTCGATGCTGCTGCAACCTACAGGGAAATTACTTGAAAAAGGCGTCAAATAAGAAAATTTCAAAATATCAGGCATATAAATTACGAAAAGGAAGACATTTCTTGATTTTTTTTTAAATCTGCTGGGACCCCGGACAAAAACCTAAAAAAGGAGGACATGTCCGGACAAAAGAGGACGTCTGGTCACCCTACCTCTAGGCTAGCTACCTTAGCTATGGCTACATAGGGTCATCATAATGAAGAAATATAAAACCAGGACATTATCGACGAGTCAATTCAATCAACAACAGGAAATGTAAGAATTTCTAAGAAACTAATACTGTATTTAATATGGACACTAAATATAATTTATTTACTATAGACACCACATCAGTATCACTTATTTACTCAATATGGACAGGATTGGACGCTTCAGTAATACACTTTAGCTTATTGATCAACTTCTTATTTGCCATGGACATTAATATATGTTTGTCATTTATTTTAATGGCACACCATTTAAGTCTTTGTATCGCCACCACAGTACCACTCATACTTCTCAGAACTGTGAAAAGAAGAAAGGAACTTTGTTTCTGATTGACGTTGTCAAATTCAGTGCAATTTACATTTTTAATATCGTCGTTGTTCCTGCAATACCTCCTATGTGCAAAATATAAAATTTTTCAGTAGGAAGAAAAAACACATTTATTCATCCTATGGCAGCCGTACATAGGAGACTGTGAATTCTTACATTTTTGAAACAAAGAAATACAATTACATATAGGAGATTTTATTATTTTCTGTATCACTATTTAAATTATTTAATGGAGCACAAAAACTGAAAATCGATAAATATGTCACATAGGAGTTATTGCAGGAACAACGACGATGTTATACTGTATCTGCAAAATTGCATTTATTGATTTAGGTGATAGTCTGTTACTTCTTCTGACCATTGAGTATTCATCAAAGAAAATACTCTCTCATCATTGCCAATTCTAAGTACTGCTCCACAGAAACACAGCTATAATAAAAACAATTTACCGAGATTTTATGTGAAAGTAATCTTTAGAACTTTCCTCATTGTTGTCCGATTGGAAATATTTCAATTTGATCACCTGGTCAAAGAGAAGGCTCTAATCAGTTTCTCAAGATGTGTTATCTTGCATCCACTGAGTGTCACTTCGACACTATCCCACAAATTACTGTAATTTTCCACATTTCTGTCCGACTGCATTAAAAATCGCAAACTTCCGTCTTTTCGGTCGGGACATTCTTCTTACAATATAAAATCACGAACTGTCCCCGAAATCCGCGGCATATGCCAACCGTAGTTATACATGGTCATCGTATGAACTTCTCTCTATTCTTTTCACCTCGTCATTTTCCACTCCCATTTTTCTTCTAACTTCTTAGTTCCTAATGTGTTCTGTTCTTGTTATAGGGGAATTACGCCCAAGATAAGCCATTTATACTGCCTTCAATTGATTCATAATCTTTTCATCGCATACACACTTCGCAATAATAACAGAGTACAGGAATCACAAAAAATCTTCCGATGTGTAGTTTTGTTCTTGCGGAAATATGGGTATTGAACTGTTTGTGTATTAAGTATATGTTGTGGGTGTTTCTATATTATTGCAGTCATGATTATTGTTGATAATATGTTCTGCGTAATTTGATGTGATGTATGGTTTGGTTGTAGCTTTAATGTATTCTTTATATCTTGTTTTAAAGGTTCTTCCTGTTTGTCCTATGTAAAAATGTGGGAAACTATTGCATTTTAGTTTGGAAACCCCAGTTGAATTATATTTATTTGAATGCTTGATGTGATTATTTAGATATTTCTGTGTTGTGTTATTTGTTTTGTATGCTATCTTGTATTTTAGTTTTCTGAATGAAGTTGCAATTTTGTAAGTATTGGTATTGTGATATGTTAATGTTAGGCCTATGTATTTATTCTCACGCGGTGTCCACACCTGTGGAGTAACGGTTAGCGCGTCTAGCCGCGAAACCAGGTGGCCTGGGTTCGATTCCCGGTCGGGGCAAGTTACCTGGTTGAGGTTTTTTCCGGGGTTTTCCCTCAACCCAATATGAGCAAATGCTGGGTAACTTTCGGTGCTGGACCCCGGACGCATTTCACAGGCATTATCACCTTCATCTCATTCAGACACTAAATAACCTAAGCTGTTGATAAAGCGTCGTAAAATAACCTACAGGTATCACAAAAGATTTTGTTCTTGCGGAAATATGTCTATCCTACCAAATGCTGTTGAGTCAACCAATTATTTGCCTTCCCTGTCGGATTTTTGACCAGACCTCTTTATTCTTCAAACCGTCTGAGCCAATTAAGCATACAAAATACTTGGAACAGGAGTTCGTTAACTAGATAACCTGACTTAGGATTACCAACTCCTGATCTTAACAAATATGACTCCTTTTTTTCTCTTCTATTCAGGAAAGGAACCCAAAGGGTAACAACGTAGTCCCAGGCTTCTTTGCACTCCTTTTATGTGTAAATGTTTGATTGTGTCCAAATGGTCAATTTCTTATAGAGATCGTGACTAAGCCATGTAATACCATCTGTGAACTCAGTCATGTAGGCTCAAAGTCTGATGAAATCCCACTAGAGCGCTCTTTCACCCCCTGGGAGCGTTCTACTTCTCCACAGACTGATGTCACCTATATGTGAATCACAATACTACATCACGCCGCACCGTTTTTGGTAGTTACTATTGACATTATGACCATGATGATGAATATTGAAATGAACAGTGACTGTGGAATGACGGAGTGAAACGGAGAACCCCGAGGAAAACACTTTAGAAGCCTTCGCTTTGTCCACCACAAATACAATTCCTCTGTCGCTGGGATTTAACTTCTCAATTTAATGCAAGACATTATTTAATGAAGCTATAAAGAAGAGATTGATAATTTCAGTTGCTTGATAAATTCTATTTTTATGGTATAAACAAAATTCCAACATAGTACATGTAAGTAATCATTATAAAAGTTTTAAGAACAAACCAGGAAACAAGGGTGCTGTGTCACTTCTTACATGTGGTTATGAAAATTGAAAATTGGGTCCTGACCGGAAAAGGAGGAGGAAGATCGAAATAATAGATATGTAGTTCTTACGAAGAATGGGGGAAAGACTTTGGAAGACCCCACCGAAAAACTGATATTATAAAATAATTAAGAGGGTAGGTACAGCTTAAAAATTGACCATATTCAAATTTTTTTCTTCGTCCTCATGGCTTATACAAAACTGCAAATTAATACACTGAAAAACCTACCATTTTTTAAACACACTAAGACTATTTTCTCAATTTTAGTATGCAATTAAATTAATTATTTAAGTACTCAAAATGGCAGCTACTCGTTATGTCGGAATCGAGTGTTTCCCTCTTAACTCATCCAATTTTTAACATTTTCATGTTCTATTTTTTTTTTTTTTTTTTTTTTTTTTTTTTTTTTTTTTTTTTTTTTTTGAAGCTTAAGGATAGCTCTACAAAATTGACCACCATCAGGTTTCTAACTAAATGGATAATATTTTAAATTTATATTTGAAATAATGTAACAGATTTCAAGATATTTTAGCCCATAAATTATTTTTTACTAGGCAAAATATTTAACTGAGAGGCATGATTATGGTCAACTTTGTAGATTATATGTGTGTTAAGATGCACAAAAAAATCATACAATTCTGTTTAGTAGTTCCAGAATAAAGAGGAAAACGGATTTGGAAAATGTAGTTTCCAGAAAACGAGCGTGCCGTTCTCTACTGACAGTTGCACGAGCATAGTGTAGAGTCTTCCATTTATTTATTTATTTATTTATTTATTTATTTATTTTATATTTAAATTCATAACTTTAAAACTATTGCGGATATTAAAATAAACTTTGCACCAAAATAAGCTTAATATTTAGTTCATATTTTTCTTAAACACATATTATGAATAAATGATTTTTGAAGGTGTTAAATTATTCATAACTTGGAAAAATATAAAATTCTTACGCCATAAGGTAGCTTCTTTCTTGTAAGAACAGGATTCAGTTGTCGGGATGGACTTTGAGACGGAGCACGCTGTATGTCTATCTCTGTAGAAAATAAAGAAGGATCAGGATTGAAAAACAATATGGTTGCACTTGTATATTTGATTCTAGATTATAGTCCGAAATCGCGTACTTGTAGGGAATTTTCTCTTCTGACTAGCAAATTGGACGTGGAAGGTATGTTGAATAATCACAGAGGGTAAACGAAATGGAAAGTCGGAGCCCTCCTTCTCTAGGTTTTGCATCCGGCGTTTTGGGCACTCGCGGGGCGGTTTGCCTTCCTCTGTGCTCGTGGGCGGTGTCGGCCTGGAATCGATAGTCGAATGCTAAGTCCGTGGGGCGAGACCCTCTCGAATATTTACACATTGGGTCTCTCTGATGCAGGTGTGAAGCCGAGCAGACAGGTGTAGAGTGCTGGTACAATTATGTGCTGATCGTCTACGGCAGTTAGCCTACGATCATTTTTAAAGGGATGTCTGAAGGCTTGATCGAGTTCTAAATATTGACGTGATCACATTACTGACATCTCATTACTACCTCTACTGCTTTACTACTCTTATCGCTACCAGTTCTTTAAAGCTAACAATATTATTACTACTTTCATTACTACAGTAGAACCCCATTAGCCCCAAAACTATTTGAGACCAGGGCCTGTTAGGATTATCGAAATTTCAGATTAAGCGGGGACGGGAATGCAAGCAGGGAGACCACGCCTTATCACCTTCCACCCTTCACCGCCCAACGCTTTGTTCAGTTTTGAGATCAAATTCATTTGTTAGTGGTAAAGTTAGTTGTACTATATCTTGTACATTTTCAATATTTAAAAACTGTAGCATTAAATTTATAGCTTCACTTCAAATATTCATCTCTTTTCCATCCTCTTCTCCTTATTTTTTTCTGTCATGTTCGAATTAGCGGACGTTCTACTATACCAATAAGTCGCTATTTTTACTGCCACCGATATTTTAATAATAATAATAATAATAATAATAATAATAATAATAATAATAATAATAATAATAATAATAATAATCCATGGCGCTACAGCTCTTTGAAGGACCGGCTGCTGGCCTCACGTCCACATGCCGAAGCAGTGGTGGACGATCATCCAACCAGAATGGAGGTATCGTGTGGTTAGCACGATGATCCCCTCAGCCGTTATAGCTGATTTGCGAAACCGGATTTTCGCTACCTATCGTAGCTCCCCAAGTGCATCACGATGCTGGGTGAGCACTGATCCCATACACTGGCCAAAATTTCATGAGAAAATTTCTTCCCCCATGAGGACTCGAACCAGCGGGATTTCGTAACGCGAGTCCTAGGCAGGATGCCTTAGACTACGACGCGCGGGACTTACTTACATACTTACTGGCTTTTAAGGAACCCGGAGGTTCATTGCCGCCCTCACATAAGCCCGCTATTGGTCCCTATCCTGAGCAAGATTAATCCAGTCTCTACCATCATATCCCACCTCCCTCAAATCCATTTTAATATTATCTTCGACCTCCCCAAAGGTCTTTTCTCCTCTGGCCTCCCAACTAACACTCTATATGCATTTCTGGATTCGCCCATACGTGCTAATAATAATAATAATAATAATAATAATAATAATAATAATAATAATTATAATAATAATAATAATAATAATAATAATAATAATAATAATAATAATAATAATTTATTCAAGTAAAATCACACGCATTAAAATACAGTGGGTCCTGAAAGAGCATTGTTAGCGTTCTGGAGGTTCAATAAATGCAAACATAGTTATTATTGCTTTTATTAGGCCGTGTCTCAGAGCTGCATTTTCAGCTGAAGTGAACTAGATTGTTGACTAAATAGCCGGATGTGACATCAGAAGTTACGATCCAAAGCTACGTAGTGAATAGCAATCAAGTCCGTAGTAGCTAGTAAATGAAAATGCTTGCTTGATTGTTGACTTGTTCACTAAATAAACGTGGATACCTCATCAGCAATTGGGGTTATGATATCTAAAGATGCTTTGGAAGTGAAATAATGAAAAATATAATGTAGATAAAACGTTAACTTTGAATATTGGAATTGTTAATATTTTCTTTACGATGTTTTAAATATTGTAATATATTAGGTCCTTATCCTTTCCACAGAACTCGTAATGAAACAGCATTAGGACACTGCCCTCTTAATTCAGTGCTATCATCAGTGATATCATGGTTTTTTTAGAAAAATAGTCTGTGAAGAAGGCCATGATTCAAGCATACTACAGTCACTGTAAAGCATACATGTTCAAAGCTCTCTAGTGTGTAGTTTACAAGTCACCTAGTTGCTAGTCACTAGTGTGTAGTATGGACTTGAGCTTTGAGACACGGCCTTATACTGAGTATTACCAATACTATTATTACTTTGCGACTAACAGTATTATTCTTTCACTTCTAACAATAATATTATTACTTTTAGTAGAGATAATATGATATTGTCGAGCGAGGTGGCTTACACGGTAAATTTGGGACTCACAATCAAGAGGTCCCGGATTCAAACTCCGTGGTCGGGCAATCTGACTGGGATTTTCATGGTTTTCCTCAGTCACAAAGGCAAACGCAGGATTGGAAATTTATATACCATGGTACATCACTGCCTCAATCACCAATATCATAAACATTAATCAAAATCTAAAAAAGAAGAAAATCAGTTACATGAACACAAGCCAAGCCATCTACAAGACACGACAATGGAACTCAACATTAATAAAGCACGCGATATGATCATAAATATGTTGTTGACGTGTATTTAAATAAACTTAACAAAAGATGTTACTAATTTTATTAATAACAATACTATTCTTCTGGTAGTAATAATACTTTTGCCACTATGAATACTGTTATTACTTTCACTACCAGTAATACTATTATAACTTTTATTACTGACGATAATAATATTATTTTTGCTAATAATAATGTTCTTATTACTTATTCTAGTAACAATACCGTTACTAATTTCACTGTTGCCAATATCATTATTACTAGCAATACTGTAATTACTTTTATTACAATAATACTGTTTTTACTTTTACCTTTAAAAATATTATTACTTTCATTATTAGCAATACTATAATTACTTTTATTGCAATAATACTATGGTTACTTTTACTTTTAAAATATTGTTATTAATTAGTTTCATTATTAGCAATAGCCTACTATTATTACTTTACTACTAAAGATACTATTTTACTTTCACTGATAAATATGTTATTACAGTTTTATATAAAAAAAAAGTAAAGTCAACCCCGTGGTAGGCGAAATCGGCCCAGAGCGTGGTGAGGGGCTAAGGCCCACACCTTTACAGAGAATCGACATTTAACTTTACCTCTAAGGAAATTACCCTGGTACTCATTTCTGTTAGAGGTTGAGTAGATTTTTGGGCCATTCATAGTGCGGCTGGAAGGATAAGATTAATGGAAAAATTCAGGACCCCATCGGAAATCGGACCGGCTACCTCCCGGCTTGCAGCGTTACGCCTTAACAGCGAAGCTACAACACTCCCCATTTGAGTTTTATACTGGGTGTTCATTTCAAAGTGTGTCATGACGTCACTGTTGTGAGTCAGCGATTTGAGGCGAGTTTCAGCTTTTGTGTCAGAAAAGCTACCTATTAATCAAGGCGTTAAATCTGAACTTGAGAACGTGTACGATATAACTTGAACGTCGTAGCAACAGATGGCGGACTGTACGGTCTGTGTGCTACCATAACCTCTTTCGAACTGTGTTTTGCGCGGGCAAGTCGTACGCAGGGTATTTGTTATCATCGGTTGCGTACCGCAACATTACACAACACAAATCAAATGCTCCGTATCCATATTGACCGTCCAAGTTAATGTTGCCGGCCCGGATGGCTCAAGCGGTAGGGGCACGGCATGTCTCTATCGCTTGGTCCGAAGGGTTGTGGGTTCTAGTCCCGCCTCGGGCATGGGTGTTGTGTTTGTATAAGTGTAAGTAAAACAAAGGAAACAAATGAAAACGAAAACAGAAAACAGAGATAACTTTGGTAAACGGCCTCTGGCCGGTCTAAATTAAAAAAAAAATGTCAACAAATACTGTACGTAAGTAATCGTCTTAACCCTCTTCCCATATTCCGACAGTAAAGAAAAAACTCACCTCAGTACGTGTTTCCAAACAGTTCACATTCCTGCCACTACCGGCGTTACTGTACGTATCGGTAAGTTCTCTTCTGAATGAACGCCGTACTTGCTAGGCAACTTCTCTGGCACATAGGTAATACGCCTCTGCAGAAGTATAGGAATATTGAATTCTCTAGGTCATCGGCTAGCCATAAGACGACATAGAGCGAGCCATGACACACTTTGAACTGAACACCAAGTATACAATAATATTAATACCTTTATTAATGACAACACTTTATTACTTTTAATACTCAAAGAAATATTCGTTTTACTATTAACAACACTAGTATTACTTTTACTGTTTAACAGTACAGTTACAACTAGGGACCGGATTTGTAGGTTTTTACCTATTTTTTCCTTGCTTCTGAACTCCTAATTTCTTCAATACTTTTCCGAATTATGATCGTAGGAGTCATGTATGTGAATTCTGTTGAACTTAAAAAAAACCTAAATTGGACCTTAATACCGGAAATCATTGTTGATAAGTGTTATCCTGTATTTACTGTGTTATATATTGATTCTTTTTTATTTTGAGATAATTATCAAGACATTTCGAGAAGAGAGAGAGAGAGAGAATAAAGAACACATTCGACGTATAGGAGGCTGTCTCAATCCCTAAGGCAAAATCTGTACTTTGCAATGACAACATCTATGGCTTCCTTGCTTTCCTCAAGGCACATTTCAGTGACCTTTCAAAATATATCGAGTACTTGGAATATTCGTCGCTACAACTGAAAGATGCAATTGGTGTCATTGACTCGCTTCTACAGAAACAAGTACCAGGACACGTGGGTGAAGCCGTCACATTAAAACTGAAGAAAGTATTGCAGAGGAATCCAGGGTTTGAAAAAATGAAAAACGTGTGCTCCGTTCTCCAGGGGGAAAGCTTCAATTGTCAATTACCGTGGGCACCTGCTGCAGTGGCAGCGATGAAATTTACACCTATGATGTCATGTGCTGTCAAAGAACCATTTCGTCCTTCAAAATGTATTTTGAGAGACAATAGAAAAAACTTCTCACTCGAGAATCTTGAAAAGTATTTGGTCATATATTGCAACCAGGAAAAGTAGCAGTAAATAATAATGTTTTGTTTGTTTGTTTGTTTGTTTGTTTGTTTGATTGTTTGTTTGTTACTTCTTAAAATAATTCTTGATTAAGTTTGAACACATTTAATTCAAAATTTGTGTGTGTGTGTACTATACCCTTTATTGAAAATTGAAATGTATGTAGTTATATCAAGGCAAATTATATTAGATAAAATGTTAATTGTCACAATAATTTATTCAAACTATAACTAATGTTAAAGGGAAAGGAACAAAAATTTCGAATCTTATAAATTTTGATAGATAATTTGGTTCTTGAAAAGGTCAGTTTCGTGGTCCACGTTGCCTTAATAAATATATATTTGTTTTTTAAGAGTAACTTTAAGGACACATATTTAACGATCTGGCAGTTTTTGCGACTCATTCCATAGGTGGACATAAAACCTAAAAAAAACCTATTTCACCTATCACTTAAGTTAAACCTAAAATGGTATTTTTATAAACACAAAAATCCGGTCCCTAAACCTTTACTGCACAAATACTGTTACTGTTTTTACTATAACAGTTATTATGGCTTCTTTTACTACTAATCATAGCTTCCTACTTTTATTGCTATTAATCATTTAATACTTCAATAACACCAATCTATTATTACTTTCACTATTAACAATAATATTATTGCTTGCAGTAGTAGCACTATTATTTTTACTATTAACAATACTGCCATTACTTTTTCTATTGGCAATACTGCTGTTGCTTTTACTATAACAATACTACTACTCTAATGCTATTTTCCCACTACCAATAGTCTACTACGATCACTTTAATACAACTACCGCTATTACTGATCAATGGTTTTACGGTCCCTTAGAACGACTGCACACCGTGCGAACATATAAATTTTGGGGCACAGTCTGCAGTAACTGCTGGAAGTGAACTTTTCTAACATTTATATGTTTCCATTAAACATAAGATATCCACTCTGTGTCTGAGATGCAGTGATGAAGTTTTGTTTACGTCTTCAATAATCCAAAAATGCAATATAGTAGTAAACATTGTATAGACTCAAGTCTCAAAGGGACACTATGATTAGGTTTTTATTGATTTTAGATTAATTTAGGAATACTTATACTCAACGAAGTAATGTTTATTTTCATTTGATTATTATGACATAATGGTGATGAAAATAATGATAATGATAATGGTGATAATAATAATTAATAATCATCCGTCAGTGTTTGTACATCATAAGCTTATACATTACATTGGGATTAAAGGGACAAGGTAGTCTAGGAGTTTTCATAGTGCGCAATGCTGATTTTAAGTGGTTAGTTTTCTGAAAGTATAAAAGGTGTTATTTTCACATTTTTACATATTATTCTACATGACTTTAGGATTATATTGGTGGTTAGTTTATTATATTACCTGCTATAATTGAGTTTAAAAAAAATGTATTCAATTGAAAGAAGAAATAAGCCTAAAAAATTGTTAAATTCATGCACCTTTCTCTTGAAAACTGGTTAATGTACATGGCTAAAATTTTTCATACATATTTGCAATATACTTATCTACTAGCAAAGTTATAGATCTAGCTCGATTTTATCAATTAAAAAAAATAATGTACATTATAAAAATTCTACCGAGAAAACCCTGAAATTTTCAACACAAAAATATATCTAAATCTTGTAATACATATTATATCAATGTAAAAGTGCTACCATTAAGTCATTATATGATGTACAATGAGTGTGAAAAATTTCAGCTATGTAACATTAATAGTTTCTGAGATTATATATGTGTGTGTGTGTGCGTGCGTGCGTGTGTGTGTGTGTGTTTTAAGAAAACTGCATTTAAAAATTATCATCAATTTCTGACTTACCTACAAATCTACACTAAGATTATAATAGCCTATTACCACTACTATTTGGGCCTATACCATTACTGTTAATTTACAACACTATCACTACTAGTATTTACATCCTGCACAACTTTTTCACTGTCACATTTCAGTGAAGGGGAGTGGCACTGCTGATTTAATGAGACACTCTCTTCAATTAAAAACTATTTTTTGTAGGTTAGATACATCGCAACATCATAAAACTATATATAAATATATATATATATATATATATATATATATATATATATATATATAGTCTATATATTCTTGATAAGGAAGATTCAGAGAATTTATTTCCATTAAAAACAAAAAAATTCAATTTTTTTTTTTATAATTCTGAGTACCTTGTCTCCTTCTTTACATGTGGCTCTTCCTGTTATTTCGTTATCTACTGAGTTTCTTAACAGCATTCTCTACGTTCAGTTCTTCTTGGTTATCCTCCTCCTTACTGTGGTCCAATAATATAGGCATATCGCGCTAATGATAGAGCCAATTAATATGTGTAACATTTTAAAATCATTTCGATCTCGCTTTTATGAATAACGTTCTTTCAGTGTGGCTATGAGTTAGAAATTGACTAGTATATTCTCTTGAGGAGATGTGTGACAGGATATAACCGAGGCAGTCAAAGAATTTTACTTCCTGTACGATTTCGTTTCTTGTTACAATTCAGTTCTCCGTAGTTGTTCCTATGAACGCTTTGAATTTAGTTTCTTTGGTAAGGCGTATTGGTTTAAAATGGACCCTAGTTTATATACTCCTCTGTAGTTTGTCTTTCTGGTTTGACATGATTACTTATGCTGCCTGTATAGTATTATTTTCTTCATTAAGTATCCTAAATATTGCATGGAAATTTTTTTTGTGGAAAAAACAGCTTGTTATTCTCAATTCACTGATAGCTGAAAAATCGATGTTATCAACCGCTATTATTTATTGTTGGTTTGGACTATAGCCTACACTACCAATTCTTGCTTTGAAGTCACTAGTCGTTACGAGATAATTATTTTTGTGCGAGATCGTGCGTATTTGCTTGTTTTCCGCACAGAACCAATACGCGGTAAATGTGAAATACCACACTCAGTATTCCCAACGTAACACACATAACAATTTCCCTCTTCTTACCGCTTAAGCGCGACATTCATTTTACTGCTTTAGGCTTTTAACATATTATTTTTAGAGACGTTTAACATAGTAATAATTATAAATTGGAAACTTACCACTGCAATTTCACCTAAATTGCAATGTTAATTATTGTTTTTAAATATTTGCAAAAATTAAGTAAAGTCTACTACTCCACGAAACTTATTGCATTCCTGATACAAGTAACATTAAGGAAGCCGTGAAAAAATCAACAAGATTCCAGATGCCGATGTTATTACTGTAATATGTTATATAAATAATATTGTTAAAATATTAAAATGAAAAAATAAATCATTACATAACCTTACCGTTTGTTTTAAGTTCGCATTTATAGACTGGGGAGGGGGAAGACAGACGTATATCACGGCCTGCTGGAGTATAGTAAGCACAGAAAACATTTTATAGCAACAATGTTGAAGAAAGATATTTTGGTTTTCCGAAGTTGCCGTCATTAAACAGAAACCAACATGGAGATTTCATTGCAACTAATCAGAAATTCGTCTTTCAGGTATGTAATAAACGATCTTCGCACAAAATAATGTACGATACACGAGCGGTATGTTTGTTTTCATGTTCTCGGAAATTAAAAAAGCTCAACTACGTTTCACTTTTTCAATCTTTTCCTGGAACATGAAAACGTTAACATACCGCTCTTGTAACGTATATTACTATTATTTGTTTGTTCGGTTTAAAATTGTAAATTATCATGAAGCTGCAGAATATTTTTATCTTATCATTTTCTTGAGGTGCAATAATAATATAATAATATAATAATATTGTTAATTGTTTCTAAATATTTTGATTGCTAAAATGAAAGGCTATGAGATATGTAAAATATTGTGAAAGAAAAAGTAAGTTTAGATATAAATTTATGCATAAAACTATAACCAAAATTCATAAATGAGAAATAAAATATTACTGTATTTTTTTTTTTCAAATTCATTTGGACAGCCGTCATTATACGTCTGCCTATTATTCTTTTTCCTTTCTTTGGCTTACACGTTGAAACATTTCATGAGAGATATATGGGAATATAAGGAAAACAATGAGACTTCAGAGAGATAAAGGGGAAGACAAGGAGAAGAAGAGGAATATAAAAATTACAAAGAAGACTGCATTTTTCTGAGATGGTCAATTCCCGATTTAATCTTCCATATCTAGTCAAAGAGAAAGAGATACCGGTAATTTTCTACACCAAAAAGTAACGTTAAAAAGAATTAGAACACTATACATTGGTGAAGGAATCGAACCGCGGTCCCCAGGACGTTTCATTAAGGTAGTAGAACCCAGCTCCGTCAAAGTTGTGCTCTTGCGACGCCCGACTGTCGACTGTCTTGTGTTGCCAGAGCAACAAATTGATTTACTGACGTCAAACTCGCGACTACGGACAAAGATAGTTTCTCCATCAAGCTCTCCATTAAAACAATGTGCAAGGGGAGGGAAGAGACGGAAGGAAGGAAGGAATAGGCAGGTACGAGCCTCGAAAGAGGACTCCGATAAGAATGGAGATGTTTATCAGGGCGGCACGGCAGTTCTTTGTCAAGTAGCCTACTTGATTTAGAAGCTGGCGCAAATCCAGGGACCGCCACCCGTTCTTACTGTGTGTATCGGAGACTGTGGTAACTCAGTGTACGGACTCTGTTCGATCCCCGTTGTTGACTAAAGTGTTACATGTAATGGACAACATTGGAAGATGAAATTAGTTGCCCATTTCTCTCGGCTTCACACATTGCATTCTATAGACACTATTCTCCAGTTCACCTTTCCTTTATTTCGATTAAGGGGTTAGGTACAGCTTACAGTAAAATTTTTGGAAATATTCAACATTTTTTTCCTCCATTGCTATATCTTGCATACAAAAATGAAAATTGGTATGTGTAAAACACTGTCCTTCTGCTATATGAAAAACTATTTTTACGATTAAAAAAATATATATATATATATATATATATTTTTTTTTTCTTTAAATTCAAAACGGTGCCAGTTCACTGTGCACTGATGAAGCGTTTCCCTCATAACTCATAACCAGGGAAAGGATTTATATGTAAATACATATTTACTTATAAAGCTAATATAATTTATATTTTGCATTATCTTTATGTTTCACAATGTGTAGGGTTGAAAAATCCTACTTTTATTTTCCATATTTTTCCATATTTTAGAGTTTAGTACATATTTTCGTTAATTTCCATATATTTTCCATATTTCATATAAAACAGTCCATATTATATTAGGTTTAACAATAAAACAAAACAAAATTCCATTAACTTTTAAAAATACATTTCAACAATAGAGATTTAAACACATGTTCAGTAATCCCTTTAACATCAGAGTTATTTGAAAATTAGCAGTCCTATCAACAATGGGAAAGTAAGTTACAAAACTGTATTAATTTAATTTAAAATTTTTAACAGACTTCAGTTGTGCAGCTCAACAGTTAAATGCCAGTCAGAGTACACATAGGTTCAGTTTTGTAAATCATACTATAAAGACGGTAAATATGCCAAAAGTACGTCATTCAGTCAATTTAAAATCAAAACTAACAAGTTACATTTCAGAATTTAAAGAAGATGGTTTATCAACTGACAATAAAATATTATTTTGTAATTTGTGTCAGTGTGCAGTATCATCTACACAAAAGTTCCTGGTGCAACAACACATTACAACTAGTAAACATCAGGCCAACAAACAACTAAATTCCAAGCAGAGACAATTGTTTTTAACACAACCAACAACATCGAATGTAAGATCTGAGTTTAACATCGACCTGTGCCGTTCTCTCATCTCTGCTGATATTCCTCTCTACAAACTAAAGAATAAGGTCTTCAGGGAATTCCTTGAAAAATATACTCAACATACAATCCCGGATGAGTCAACACTTAGGAAGACGTATGCTCCATCCATCTACGATGAGACAATACAGAAGATAAGAGATGAAATTAAAGATAGTTCAATTTGGGTTTCCATTGATGAGACTCCCGACAAAGAAGGTAGACTTGTTGGTTAATGTAGTTATCGGTTTGTTAAGTGAACAATATTCTGAACGAATTCTTTTACATTGTGATGTTCTAGAAAAGTGCAATAACAAAACTATAGTTAAACTGTTCAACGAAGCTATGGGTATCCTGTGGCCAAAGGGTATTATGTACGATAATGTGTTATTCTTTATTAGCGATGCTGCCCCTTATATGGTCAAAGCTGGACAAGCATTATCTGTTGTATATCCTAAATTGACTCATTTTACTTGTGTGGCGCATGCATTTCATCGTGTGGCAGAAGTGGTCAGAGACAATTTCCCTAAAGTAGATTTGTTGATTTCATCAGTGAAAAAAGTATTTCTCAAAGCTCCCAGTAGAGTTAACGTGTTGAAAGAAATGTACCCTGAAATTCCATTGCCACCAAAGCCAATTTTAACTAGATGGGGTACATGGCTAGAAGCAGTTGAATATTATGCCGAACATATAGACTCTATTAACAATGTTCTCCTTGCATTGGACTCTGAAGATGCAGTCTCAATTGATACTGCGAAAACAGTTACCTGTGACATAAGTGTGAAGAATGACTTAGCTCACATTCAGCATACATTTTCATGCATCATAAAAACGCTCAAAAGTCTCCAAAATAGGCACCTTTCACTATCTGAAAGTTTTGAAATTATAAATAGTACTGTGGAACAACTGAATCGTGGTAGAGGTAAAGTTGCAGATGCAGTAAGAGCTAAGGTGGACACTGTACTTTCAAAAAACCCTGGATATGAAGAACTACAAAAGGTTGTTGCTGTGATGAGTGGTGAATCAACAGTGAAGATTAACTTGGACTTATCCCCAGCAGACATTGTGAAATTGAATTATGTACCAGTTACTTCTTGTGACGTCGAACGCTCTTTTAGTCAGTATAAATCTATCCTCAGAGACAATAGAAGAAGATTCACTTTTCAGCACTTGAAAGAAATGTTTGTAACCTATTGTTATGGTAACAGACAATAAAAATTGTGTTTTGTTGAAACTACATTGGAAGACAAGGTACGTCCATTATATTTTTTGTTTAGTTTGATTAAAATGTACCAATATTTAACGTACATAGTCATTTTTTTTTATAATTTTAAGTCCATATTTAATTCCATATTTTGGTAAAAATCCATATTTAATTCCATATTTTGGTAAAAATAACTACATATATATTTACATATTTCATATATTTTTAGTCCATATAAATCCGTTCCCTGCTCATAACCTTGTTAACTTTTCCATGTTCTCTCTTTTTTGTATTATTGCTGAAACTCGTGTTTACAATATCATGCTCTTTCAACTACAATCATTAATAAATAATATATCTATATTTTTAAATTTTGTGTTAGTAGAAAATACTGATATTCGGTCACTTTTTTAAAATGAATTTATTTTTTATCAGACAATATAACAAAGTTAGAGAAGTGATCTTGCATCATATTGTAGATATAAAGGTAAAGGTATCCCCGTAACATGCCATGAAGGCACTTGGGGGCATGGAGGTAGAGCCCCATGCTTTCCATGACCTCGGCACTAGAATGAGGTGGTGTGGTCGGCACCACGCTCTGGCCGCCTTTTACCCCCGGGAAAGACCCGGTACTCAATTTTATAGAAGGCTGAGTGAACCTCGGGGCCGTTCTGAAAGTTTGGCAACGAGAAAAAATTCTGTTACCACCTGGGATCGAACCCCGGACCTTCCAGTCCGTAGCCAGCTGCTCTACCAACTGAGCTACCCGGCCACCCCATATTGTAGATATGGTATGCATAAATATACACAAAAAATTTCATCACAGAATGTTGGATAGTTTTTGAGTTATGTGTGAAATGCTTCATAACTACACAGTGAAATGAATTTTGAAAAAAAAAAAATGTAAATAATTTTTTTTAAATTGTAAAAATATTTTTTTCATATAGCAGAAGGACAGTGTTTTACACATACTAATTTTCATTATTGTACAATATACAGTAATGGAAGAAAAAATGTTGAATATTTCCAAAATTTTACTGCTGTAAGCTGTACCTTACCCCTTAATAAACTTTCATTTTATGACACAATTAGTCGAGAGTCACGAACTTGCACTTCCTCATTGTCTAATAAGTCTTACGCGTTTCGTAAGTATTCAGTTCCTCTTATCATGTTGCGAATTACTGTTTATAGTCAATTTTCTTAATCTGTTATTCAATAGCCGTAGCCTACATCAAATAAATCAATTAGTATGCACCTACATAAGATGTATTTCCAATTTTTGTAATACACATTAAAGGTATTCTTTGTAATCACAAATGTAAGATAAGGGACTTATTTTATAAATTGTACGAATTGGTAGATACTGTACGTGTAATTATCCTCAAATTTACATTAACTGTTATATAGGGCAAACTCGGATAATTTTGTGATATTTGTTTTCAAATTTATTACGGAATTATACCGGCGACAAATGTAATTTTGACGATATAGTCTACTGCAAATGGCAAGGAGATGTGCTATAACATAGATTTTGTTCACTGCGCCCTTGCAGTGACGTAAGTTGATTTTTTGGAAACTACTTGAAGAGTTGTGAGATCTATGTCTTCGAATTTGTGAGTGAATACACAATTCAATTTCCTTTGTTATCATATATACGTATCATAAATGAAAATTCTCTGTTTTAATGTGTATTGCATTGCACAATTTAAACTTTAGTGAATGGAAGCCAGTTATTTATTAATGCTGTAACCTTGACGTCCCTTCAGCCTGTGTTATGTGTCTATACTACGCAGTACAACCTCCTCACGCTCGATCCATGGTAAATGTACAGACTATTTTGTCGGCAGTGGCGTCCAATCTATAACAGTAAAAGATTGATGACATTTCCCCTAACGAAATCTAATTTCCGACGAACGCCGAAATATTATCTGGTATCCTCTATCAATGGCAGAGTTCCTTTACGAGCTCTAAATCTACTACATGGAATCCAGTACTTCATTTTCCTCTTAGAGGAAGCCATGCTAAGGACCTCACCAGCTTTTAAAATATATCACTCTCGGCAGAATTTTAACCCGCAAACTTCGAGAGCATCGAAGACAGGTGAATTAAGGTAGAAGCAATACCTTCATTTCCCTGTAATTTTAAACAGTCGAAAACACACTCTTAAAATAACATAATGGTAATTCCAAACTTAGAATAACATTGCAAAAATAAGAGGAAAACAACAAATTTCATGCTCGGGACATCTCTTATAGTCTGGTGGCGAAGTGCATAAACATCGGTTATAAAACGTAGTTACCAGGGGTTGCAAGACATAGTTCGCTGACACCTCATTTCATCATTGTTACCGGTTACACCGTTTCTACAAAGTGACAAAAGGAAAGCATCCATATTTCTGCAAAGATGATAGTCACAGTCTAAAGAGACTGTGCTTACTTCGTTCTGAATGTAAAGGAAGGTATTCTATATTCTCTTGTTTCAGGATTGCACTTGTTTCTCTTTCGGTACCGTTTACGATGAACGTTCGTTTGCGTTACGTTACGTTGAACTTCTACCGAACGTCCAGAGGCTGTGTATTATGATCGACGTTCGTACAACTGTGACATTCTGCCACCCATAATGAGTACTGAAATGCACACGTCAGTCAATCAGTCAGCTGTTTATGATCAACATTGAATTTTATGGTAACTTTGTTTGAGAAAACATAAATAAAATGCCGGTATTACAAAAATATTTTACGATAGAATAATATAGAATGACGATAATGATAAAGCAATAATAATAATTTAACAATAGGCTATTTTCTTTTAGTCCGTCATAAACTTATCTTATATAATAATGTTACATTTTCATTCCATTCTACTTGATGAATGAAACAAAAATATCACATTATTATATACGATAAGTTTATGACGGACTAAAAGAAAACATTGTTAAATTAACAAAACTTATCGGAACAAAAATGGGTATAAAAATTATTAAAAATAAATAATAATAATAATAATAATAATAATAATAATAATAATAATAATAATAATAACAATAATAATAATAATAATACACTGAGTAACAAATTTTATTTATTTATTTATTTATTTTTGCGCTGGGCATGTGGTACATGTTTTCTGTATAATTTGAACCTCCTGAATACGAATATGAGTCCACACCTGTGGAGTAACGGTCAGCGCGTCTGGCTGCGAAACCAGGTGGCCCGGGTTCGATTCCCGGTTGGGGCAAGTTACCTGGTTGAGGTTTTTTCCGGGGTTTTCCCTCAACCCAATACCAGCAAATGCTGGGTAACTTTCGGTGCTGGACCCCGGACTCATTTCACCGGCATTATCACCTTCATATCATTCAGACGCTAAATAACCTAGATGTTGATACAGCGTCGTAAAATAACCCAATAAAAAATACGAATATGACAATAAAAACAGTTGTTGGTTATGAGTTTTGAGAAATTTTCGAATTTATCTATTCAAAATACTGCTTTATATAATGACAATAAGTTTATACTCACTGTCCAGAAGATAACAGCTTTATTTTTCTGCATTTTCTTTTATACTAGGCATCATGTACGTCACGAGCTAAAGTCCAACAACAGTCTGCTAGCATATTGGTACTCTACTGTCCTTGATATCTTTTTTCCATAGTTGAAATTTCTTGATGAAAATGCTCACCATGCTCAACAGTGAAATCGCCGCAATTCTCGGGGAAGAAATCAAGATGGGAGTGAAGGAAGTGAATTTTCAGAGACGTGTTAGGCCTATAACCCATAGTTTTATACGCCAGTAGTAAATTTTGCACTAGTTCTTCATAGTTCTCACTTCTACGGTTACCCAAAAAATTTAATACAACCTCCTTGAATGCAATCCAGGCGACTCTCTTCCTTCCAACAAAGATTCGAAGTGATTGTCCTTCATTATTTCTCTAATTTGTGGTCCATTGAAAGCTCCTTCTTTTATTTTTGAGTCACTAATAGCAGGAAATGTTTCCTGAATATGTTTAACTTAATGTATAAAGGAGGTAAAATTACTTCACTTTGAGGTACAATATTTTTCTTCCCCGGTTCTAGTGATTGCCATGTTGGCCCTATTTTTATTTTATAATGCTTACCTCAAGCACGACTGTCCCATTCGCACTGAGGGTAGCAAAATTTTGTGTAGCCTAATTGCATTCCAAGAAGCATCACTACAACTTTCAAATCAGCTTTATAATCGTTTTTGAGGAAGTTCCAACAATCTTTTTCCTGTTGGATTACAATTCAGGATTGCGTTTGGTATTCTGTTGTTTGGCATTCGATTTACATTAATTGGCTTGATATTGATGTATGTGCTCCAGAACAGGTATCATTTGGAACTCGTGTAAGACATTCTCATTTCTTTTCCTGTTCCATTTCGTATAACGTGCTGTACGGCCCATGTATTTCATTTCACTAGCAGTAGTGCGATTTTCATCACGTCTCCGAAAAGTCCAAGCCTAACTATCATAACATAGAACAGGTCTCGCCAAGGTTTTATACAGCCGGAGACGTGTATGTCTTTGTACTAATGATGGTTTCATAATGCTATTCATGATACCCATAGATTTATTAAATTTTTAAAGAATTTTTCTGGTAGGGGAGACTGTTGTACCTTTAGCATAGTGTACCTTTGAACATTTTTTGTTTTTTAATGTTTGCTGCTACCTAGAGGACTCAAAATGAAGCAGATTGTAGAGAAAGCCGCTAAGTAGCTCTGGTCATAGTTTCAGTTTGATTTATTGCAAAGTGTGAGTTCCGTGGACAAAAGAATTTTTTAGTACCGAAAGTAAACATTTCGTTCATTGATGTATGTTTTCTAACACAAAACCAGATTGTATTTGCTATTATCAATAAAGTACAGTGTGTTCCCTATCATCTGGTGAGTAATAACATATTTTAATTTCCATGATTTATTTGACTCTCTAGTTTTCGGAGCCATATTTGTTTAAACGTGCACCCTCTTGTACCTTTGAACACAGAACATCTTGTACCATGGAACATGTTCCAAATTACACGATACTATCGGTTTTTGTTTTTCTTTTATTTTAAGGTCATGTCACGAAGTAAGTCTGGAATTAAAGAGGTCCCCAATTGATTCGGATGCCTTGAAGAAAGCTGTTGAAGAAGTTATTGCTCCTCCAGGAAATAAAATCTCAATCAGAGAAGCCTGCTCTGGTTTATGATTGCAAATACATTTTAAATATGATTGTCAGTTTTTACAGCTACATTCCCACCTATATCCCATGTGTTCCAACTTACAAGAGGGTATGTTCCATGGTACATGAACGTGTTGTACCTTTGAACACATTACATATCCCTTCATTTTATTTTTTACATCCCTTATAGATCTGTAAAACAGGAAAATACATACAGGAAGTTGTAAAGGAAACTTCGATAATTATTTCAAGCATTTTTTCATTTAAAAAATTTCATTTCCCAAAATAAAAAAAATAAAACGTGAAAAGTGTTTAAAGGTACAACAGTCTCCCCTATATCTGATTCTGCCATAAATGATATTTTATAACCAAGATAACTGAATTCATTTACTCTTTCTAATATTATTTTATATTTTTCATAATCTTCTTCCGTTCCAAGTAATCCAAATACAATAATTTTGTCTTCGAAATCATCAGCTGTGAATCTGACTGTCATTTTATCTTACTACTAATTGCTGGTTATATTCCTTAACCGATTGAATATGGCCAATTAGAGATTAACCTTCTGTTTAAGTTCTAACTGAGGTCAATGCACAGTAGTAATTTTCTTAACCAGAGTTTAGATGGCAGTTTTAAATGTTGGTTCCACGAACCGACTTTGATGCACGTGATCATGGAACGTATAACTTTTGGCTCTTCCTGAAAGTGGATTTAACGGCCAGTGCGCTGCCAACTGTCCGACCACAAGAGAGAGAAGTTGTGATTGGTATACGTAAAGCTGTGCCTCTACATTCTAATTAGGATAGTACGCGAAGGAACAGAATTTATACTGTCCAGACTATAATTTCTGAGCTGCCGTGTTTACTTAATGGAAGAGAAGAAAGGTGGGTATAGTGAAGAACAAATGGATCGACCGAAAATTGTTCTACGGAAAACTAGACCACCTTTGAAGATTGTGTAATTTAGCTTCGCTGTACTTCGTTTCCCGTAATTAACTTTCATAGGTATCTGAAATGTAAAAATTATGAAAAATCGGTGTTTTCGAAAGTGTATATTCTCTTGCTACTGTTTTGTATCATATAATACAGATCTTTTCATATACGTTTCTTCTCTCTCATTCAGGCTCAGCAGCATTTTCTGTCATATGCCGTGCACAATTAAGGCTGGTTCGCAATAAACCGGGAACGAAAACGACAACGAGAACGAGAAGGGAAATATTGTTAAAATAAATGTATTTAAATGTGAACTTTCACAATAATTAATTGTGAATGCTCAGATTTGAATACATTTATTTTAACAATATTTCCGTTCTCGTTCTCGTTGTCGTTTCCGTTCCCGGTTTATTGTGGACCAGCCTTACCGCGAAATCTGCCTTCGTCTGTACGGTAATAACTTCAGTTTCTAAATCCTGTTTAGCATGGAAAATGTTCATAAACAACTTAAAAATGAATAGGCTACAAGAGCATCTTGTTTATGTCACAAGAGGTGTTCAAAGTGTTCTGCTGTAGTACATTTTGATATAATATCCGAAAACTATTGTGAAATACTCGTCTAATCTCTTCTTGAAAAATGTTCAAAATTACTTACGGAAATATTGTCTTCCAGTTTTTGAATAACTTACAAAACAACGAAAACTCGCCACAGTGTGCTGTACACCATTCCAAACAATTAGAAACAACACAACGGCTTGCGCTACATTATGCATAAATGAGTATTCACTTCAAATTTCGCAAACAATTAAAAAAATACAATAGCTTGCACTACCCTATACACGAATGAGTAATCTCTTTAGTATTATCAAACAATTAGGAAAAACACAATAGCTTGCACTGCAATTAGCACGAATGGATTATCTCTTCAGTTCCTGAAACGATTAGAAAGAAAATTCAGTAGTTTGCACTACACTATGCAAGAATGAGTAATCCTTTCAGTGTTTCCAAAGAATTAAAGTAAATACAATAGCTTGTACTAGGTACATTACGCACGAATTAGTAATTCTTTCAGTAGCTGCCAGACTGAGATGAACAGCAGGCATGCAATGCCCGACAAACGCCCTTTAACTTCAGCACGTAAACAGGCGCACTGTAGAAGGTAACGTTTCTTTACTTTCCATGGTGTCATAAACGGAGAATTCTGTAGTTTTTGCATCCGCATAATTAAATTTTATTTTCTTATCTTTGGGTGCGGAAAAAATTAGTTTATTCAAATATTTTAAAAATGGTATATAGTTGAGGAAATGGTGAGCTACAGCCAGTAATATGGTTCATAGCAGGATACAAGTTGATTGATTATGGAACGCGTAAATTGTATTAGGAAATTTGTCTTTGTCATAACAGCTACTTTTTCCCTCTATGACGTGAAATGAGCATAAAATGGAGATTTAATTTGAGGTATAGTCCGGGTCAGCTTACTTAATACCCTAAGGGTGAAACCTAACCATTTTTCCCCCATTACTACATAAGCTGTGGATTATGGTGATATTATAGTTTGCAGGTTGAAGTTCATTTTGTCAACTTCGTTTCGAATTTCGTTACTGAGAAATACTACAACCGGTAGTGATTTTATAACTGTTATGTTGGCAGCAGTGACACAAGATGTAAGTATTTTAAATTCTGAAAATTCAAATTGTTCTAGATTTCTGAGGCCACTTCTGGAAGCTTGTGAAATTTGAATATACTAATAATTAATTAATATCAGTATTAATATTAATACATAATAGTTATTGTATGTGTTGCTTTGTGTTGTGGTTACAATTTCAAGATTAAACTCAGGTAGGCTAAGTGTAAATAAATATAACATATTTCGTGTGATACATGCCCTTGAGTAATCGATATAAATACTATTTCACATTTTAATTAATATCTTTCGTGTTTAGACTTTTATTACAATAATGGAGTAAATATTCTAAAACATACATTTCAAAGTGGCATTCGTTTCACGTGATCAAACAAAATAAATTTTTAGGTTAGGTCTCGTGATTCGTAAACTATTTAATCAAAGCAATAAATTTCATGTTGTCAGACAAAATACATTTGAATATTAGATCATACACTAATCTACTAACTATTAACATAATGTACGAGAGGTCCAGAAGAAAATTAATATACTCTTTCACAAATTATTGAACCTTTTAGAAAACACCTGCCCAACATAAAGATGAGATGTGGTAAATAAGCAAGACATCATTATTGTTAATATTATATTATTATTATTATTATTATTATTATTATTATTATTATTATTATTATTATTATTATTATTATTATTATTATTATTATTATAGTACATGACATTATGTGATTTTATCCTCTTTTGGTGATATCTAGTATTAGTTGGCAACACTGAAGAGACAGCCAAATTAGTCTTTTAGGAATTACTCTTACGTGATCCTCAGTATAGTGTAGAACACAAGACAAGTGTGGGACTCCTACCTTTGAATGTAGTTCCATACAGCGTTGAGGCTGCGCCTTAACTCCTGCTAACTCCTTGCAGATCAGGGAGAGAAATAAAGGATATACTCGTATCCTGGCTGTAAGTCATTCAGTTCGTATCTATTACTCTATCTAAGGTTAAGTGACGACACAAAAAGTTTAAGAACCCCTGCTTTGAAAGCATCTGTTAAGTGCAGCTTGTTCGTGCTTATCTGTGCGAGACGGGAAGACGGCTCGCGGGGGGTACGCAGTAGCGGCTCGTTGGTTATTGCGTGCTAAGTGCACAGATAAACTGCGAAACAGGTGAAGAATGGCGAGAAACAAGTGAAAACGGCAAGGCGAGTGAAGAAAGAGACGCGACCCCATGGAATTATAAAACACGAACTTCTTCACTTTAACTTAACGTGGAAAGTCTCGTTCTCAAAGGGACGTAAAAAGTTCGCAAGCACTCTGTCTATTTTGAAGCGACTGCGTCTCGCTTCAATCTTGTCAGAAAAAGTTTCTCTTATATTTCAGTTCTAATTTTAGTCCTGCAATGTTACTCGCGCGGTAGTCTTTTCGGCTCTGAATGCTGCGGACCTAACTTCGTTGCCCGGCACGAAAATATAGAAATTTAATTTCGTTTACTGGAATTGGATTGGGTTTCTATTTTCTTGTGGTGGTTAGTTAGCGTCGTAAGTGGTGTCGTTACGCCGTTCTAACTATTTGATCAGGAAATTCCGCTACTATTGAATGTCTACTACCAGTGTAGATTGGAGGCAACGAGCTGAAATCGTCTTCCACAAATGCGTTAAGGCGTGAATTCGAAACTCGGTGCATACTTTTCAAATGTCTTAATGAACAATTCTTGCATCGAAATCAAAGCAGACCTTTGGCATTGACGGCTCAATATCCATACTAGATTGAGCAGGACTTAAAATGGACCTGAACGCACCGAAAGGGCGTATTAGTTTGTGAATTTCAGGAACTTTTCCGTTTTATCTTGTAAGAAATTGCTATTGTCCGTACGGGATTGTTTTAATTATACAGAATGTCCCATTTATCTTGTGCACCTATTATAACTTTTTTGTTTGGATAGGTATTAGAATTTTTGTTTTTGAGAGTTATGTTAGAACGAGGGGCTAACAAGAGTATAGAGATTTGGTGCATGTAACAACATTATGGTACAATTAATATTTTAGGATAAAAATTCGCTCCGGCGCCGGGGATCGAACCCGGGACCTTGGTTCTACTCACCAAGCGCTCTGACCACTGAGTTACGCCGAATTCAATCCACAGCACCCGATCGAACTTTCCTCCTTTTCTCCTAAAATATTAAGTATCAATATTACAGATAAATTCTGTAGGACAAATTAATATATCTATAATATTCTCTCAGCTAGCAGTGCATAATAACTGCGGATTCCCGGCCAACAAGTCACTCAGCTGAGTGCGCTCCTAGTATAATGGCAGTTGACATTGGATACACGTCAATATATATATGCCTAACTTGGAGTCAGGCCACAAAGGGAAACATCGAAGGAGGAAAGTTCGATCCGGTGCTGTGGATTGAATTCGGCGTAGCTCAGTGGTCAGAGCGCTTGGTACGTAGAACCAAGGACCCGGGTTCGATCCCCGGCGCCGGAGCGAATTTTTCTCCTAAAATATTAAGTGTCAATATTACAGAAAAATTCTGTAGGACAAATTAATATATCTATAATATTATGGTACAAGATAGCACTACATACTTTAATCATGTTACATTGATTACACACATTAAGGCGAGTTCAAAAATGTATCACAATGTCACCCTCCCAATCAATAACAATAAAATGCAAAATGAATGCCATCAGAATGTGTCGTTTGTTGTGGTGCCCCATTCATCTTGTGCATTAACTTACACAAAACGAAAGACGACTGACGTCCGTACATGTCGTATGTTGTGTTTGATGCCTTAAAATGTAAACAAACCGCAACAACTGTCGACGCCACAATCCATGTACAGTGGCCTGCACGTTCTCCGGACCTGTCGCCACTCGACTTCTTCCTGTGAGGAACTATAAAGGACAGTGTGTACCAGAACATTCTGATAACACCAGACGACATGCAGCAACGCATTCGACAGGCTTGTGTGTCCATTCAGCCAGCAACATGCCGGGCAGTCATACAGTCTTTCGGGGAACGCCTTCGAATGTGCATTAATGTGAATGGTCACCATTTGGAACATCTCTGTGACTCTCAAAGTATAACATTATCACATTGAAAGTACGTTTTTGTTTCGTTTTGTTGTTGTTATTGATTAGGAAGGTGACATTGTGATACATTTTTGAACTCGTCTTAATATGTGTAATCAATGTAACATGATTAAAGTATGTAGAGCTATTTGAAAAATTGATGACGTCACGCGTATCTCGTATCATAATGTAGTTATATGCACAAAATATCCACATTAATGTTAGCCCCTCGTTCTAACATAACGCTCGAAAACAAAATTTCCAATACCTATCCAAACAAAAAAGTTATAATAGGTGCACATGATAAATAGGACACCCTGTATATTAATTATGTATGATATTTCAGTACGTTTTTCAAGAAAGTGTGAATTAAATTATAGTTAAAAAATGCTGACAACGACACTGTCGGTACTGCTTTATTGTGTTATGCCATTCGTCTAAGCTCGATCCCTAATTTATAGTACTCTCGCGGCATGCATTTGGTGTGTTTGATTATGCATTGAGTATCATTGAGGTTCTGAATAACAGTGCGGCGTTAATGAAATTAAAATGGCTGGGACTGAACAACACTTTATCGCTTCATATCAGCTAATGCTCAGATGTTATAGGCCAGTACTAGGCAGCGAGTCGAATTTCTTATTGTTTAAACTGCGACCTGAGTTTCCATTTCAAAGACTTTACGAAGCAAATGTTCCACTCATAAGTGTACAGCAGGAAATCATTTTATTTCATTAGTAGTAATTTGCGTGTCGAAGTGAATATTTATTAAATACAGGGTGTTAAAAAGGTATCCAATATTTTAGGAGGTGCTATTATGCATCAAAACAAGAAAATAATGTCTAATAAACATGGGTCATACAAGACATATTTTCTAAGATCTGAACACTTGTTCATAGGAAGTGCTCAATGTGACGTCCATTAATGGCAATGCATTCCTCTGCCCTTGGGCGTAAGGAATCACACACTCTTTGAAACTGACCTGGTTGTTTTTGGTAACTAAAATTCTAGGGGATTTAGGTTTGGGGAACGAGCAGGCTAAGGTGTGGGGCCTCCCCGATCAATCCAGCAGTCCTGAAATATCAGCGTCAGGTGTTCACGCTCATAGCGGAAAAAATGTGCTGGTGTGCCATCATACATTAACCACATCTGTACTCTTTGCTGACATGGCACATACTCCAGCAAGGTAGGCAATATGTTAATAAGAAAGTACTGATAACGAGCCCCAGTTAATCTCTGTGGTAGCACGTATGGTCCTTAATCTATCTCCAAGAACGCTTGCCCATACGTTGATTGAGAATCGGTGCTGATGCCTTGTTTCTTCAGCTGCATGGGGATTTTCATCAGCCTACACATGCTGATTACGAAAATTCACAACACCATCTCTGCTGAACCCCCCCCCCCTCATATCCGCAACCAAACTTTTGTTTTCAGTATTCCTTACGACGTATCAGGATTACATGCCAGGGATGTCAACTACGGTATGATTGTCTGGTAGCCTGCTGTATTGTAGGGCAGAAAAATGCATTGCCATAAATGGACGTCACAATGAGCACCTCCTATGAACAAGTGTTCAGATCTCAGAAAGTATGTGTTGTAGTAGCCATGTTCATTAGACTTTTTTCTTCCATTTCGAATCTTGCGTACACTACTTTTAACACTTGAATATAAGTACACACACACTATTTGACTCCACTTTTCAACATTTTTCAACAATCAAACGCACCCACACAACAGGCAGAGAAATTTGAGATGACGCCGAGATCTAGTATGCTCTGAGGATGGTGTGATGAAGTACCGAAACAGCTGTAAGCCGCACAGACTTACATAATTAACACGAGTAAGTCCTCTAGTTAATCAATTACTTTTTTTTTTCTTGTTTTCATGCATGCTATCACCTCCTAAAATATTGGATACTTTTTTAACACTCTGTATATGTGCATTTTATTTGTCATCCTGATTGGGACAAGTTACCTGGTTGAGGTATTTTCCCGGATTTCCCCTCAACCAATTAAGAGCAAATGATGGGTAACTTTTGGCACTGGATACTGGAATTATTTCGCTGATATTATTACCTTCATGTCACTCACATGCTAGATAATCGTCGCAGTTGATAAAGCGTCGTAAAGTAAACCAATTAAAATATGTTATTTGTTTTCTTGCACGGAATCCGTAATATATGACATTTTAAAAGCACGAAATCATAATTCATTGAGAGATTTTTTCCAAAATGTACGGGACTGCGACGGCGTCCATAATTCACAGCTGAAGGTGTGTGCCATCACAGCGAAGCTCCCGTGGTAACAGTGTGTGTGACGTGTGTCGCAGGAAAGCAGCTGGTGGACCATGCCGTCGCAGCACCGAGTGATGACGTGATGAGAGCGTCGCTGTTGGTGCTGCTGTTGGTGGCAGTGGTCGGCGGAACCAATGACACGGAGTGCGTGTCCACCGTGCTGGAAGGCGTGCTGCTGTCCGGGGACGGCCTGCCCGACTGGGTGTTGGACCTGAGGCGCGTGGCAGCCGACATCCCTTCCGATGTCGAGCGCCTGCTGGGGGCGCTGCGCCAGCACCCGGACCTGGCGGCCGTGGCGGCGTCGGGGCTGGGCGCCGTGGCGTATCGCGTGGACGACCGCCTGCAGCTGCACCGCCTGGGCAACGGGTCGGTGCCGGTGGACGCCACCTGGAGGAGCCTGCTGGACGCCGACTGGAACCAGAGCTACAAGGCCTCCGAGCTCTGGACCCCGCCCTTCCTCGACTGCCTCACCCGCAAGTGGCTCTTCGGCTACCTGCACCGAGAGCAGCATAGGTGAGCCCAGCCAGCCAGTTGCAATTGACTTGAACCTCAGTGTAACTTACCTGTGTTACCTTCCGTGATCTGGACTTAACTGTCATGGACTTGGATAGTACCTATGGACTTATGTTCTGGATTATATTTCACTTCTTTATTATTTTAATTGTTTTCAATCATTATTAAAACTAAAATACAAACGCTGTGAGTTAGCGAATTTCAACGATGAAAAGTGTTTACCCCTAATCGTGTTGAGTGTGATGCCTAAAACAATTTACGAACGGTTTCAGTCAAACATCTTGTACATAGTGTTGTATCTTCTGCACACATGTTTTCCGACTGACATCTTCTGGGCTTATAAGGTTTATCTTGTGTTCTGTACTTAATGGTATGAATTTTGTGTCCTGAGCCTGAACAATTTGAATTTCAACTTAAGTCATCTGAACTTATACTTCTGGACTTTAACAGTATAACGTAAAATTGTGAACCGAAGTGGCGCTAACTTAAATACTAGGTTGTCTCAAAAATTCTCTCCTATGGCCTAGGCCTAAATGTTCTACTCATTTGTCTTTGAGTTCGTAGGCAAGATATAATTTGTTTACATCTAGCATTGTTTCAAAACATTTAAAGAAACATTTAAGGGGTTAGGTACAGTTTACAGCACTAAAACTTTTGGAAATATTCAACACTTTTTTCCTCCATTACTGTATCTTTTACAATAATGAAAATTGGTATGTATAAAACACTGTCCTTCTGCTATATTAAAAATAATATTTTTACGATTTAAAAAAATTATTTATATATTTTTTTTACAAATTCAAAATGGTGTTAGTTCACTGTGCAGTGATGAAGCGTTAACCTCGTAATTCATGAACTTGTTAAATTTTTCATATTCTCTCTCTTTTATTTTATTGCTCAAACTCATGTTTACAATATCATCCTCTTTCAACTACATTCCTTAATAAATAATATTTTTTTTTTATTTTGTGTTATAGGAAAGTACTGATACTTGACCATTTTTTGAAATTAATTTATTTTTTATCAGACAATCTATCAAAGGTAGAGAAGTGACCTTGCATCATATTGTAGATATAACCTGCATAAATACACACTAAAAATTTCATCACAGAATGTTGGATATTTGAGTTGTTTGGGAAATGCTTCATTACTGCACAGTGAAATGAACTTAAAAAAATGTAAATATATTTTTTTAAATCGTAAAAGTATTTTTTTCATATAGCAGAAGAACAATGTTTTACACAAACCAATTTTCATTATTTCACAAGATACAGTAATGGAGGAAAAAGAATTTTGAATGTTTCCAAAATTTTACTGCTGTAAGCTGTACCTAACCCCTTGGCTGCATAATTATCAATTCCCGATATATTAGTAGCCTACATATTATCTCCATTTTCTCATTGAAAATTTGCGACAACACAATCGAAATTTCAATACTTCTGCATTTCTTTTGAAAAAAATAATATGAGTTTAAAATCAGCAACTTGAAGAAATGTGTGGAAGTGAAAGATGAACAGGTGATCAGTAATAGTAGGACGGCATCAAGGTGGTTTAAGCGTTTCAAAGATGGAGACCTAAACTTTGAAGAATAACCTCGCTCAGAAAGGATATCTATTCTAGAGGAAGAGTCTATATCCACCAAACTGGAAGGACAGCAATACGCCAGTAGCTATGAATTAACTACAAATGTAGATGTTTCTGAGGTCACTGCAGCCACCTACATCTAAACGATGACAATTACTTACGCATCAATTAGAGATGAACAACGATTGAGGAAGCAGGACTAACAGCGCCTGCAAAGCCGAAAACCCGCACGACAATGTTGTATACGTCGCGTGGTTGACGTAAAGACCGCTTGTGAGTGTTTTGAGACGTCGAGATTGATCACTCCCGAAGTCCCGAACGTCAAGCAGCCTTGAATCGTCACAGTTGTTTATACCTGACTGAACTTTTGTCTACTTTGGTAACTGTTATATATAATCAAGTAGCCTATTTGAAACTTCATGTCTACCTTTCAGTGTATAATAATCCGTTCCCCAGTCTTTATGTAATTACTAGGTCCTTATTTTTTTATTGGTTTATTTTACGACGCTGTATCAACATCTAGGTTACTAGGTCCTTATTAAAAGGCTAGGAATTTTCTTTTAATATATTTGAAATCAAGTGTGCAATCTCAAGTAAAAAGATATTAACGTTATGTTTTATGTTTCTTAGAAATTCAAATTTATTTGAGAATTTTTTTTTCTATTTATATATCCATACGTAGTATCATATAATAGAACCAAAACATTTTGATAACTAAGATATTGTTCCGTTTTGTCCTTTTATCTCATTTAAACATTTATAATGTTATTTATTTCAATGATGTCTGTTATTCAAAGTAATGAAATCTTTTCACGCCAACCAAATATTATTTCGAGAATGATGAGCGAGACTCGAAGCGCACGAGAATGACGAAACGAGACTCGAAAGACAAATGCAATGAACACAGCGAGGAGAGCGGCAGTTAGTTTTGTTCATCTCTAGTATCAATCCATCGAATCACAGTTACAGGAAAAACTTTTGAGACGGTCTAATAATATGAACTTTGGTTGGTAAGTTTTATTTGTAGGCCTACTCTACTCAAGTTGTTTAGTCGTAAACAATATGGATTTAAAATGCTTACTTATATGAACTGATATTGTATGCATAGGCGCCGACTGCTTCGAAACATTGGAGGGAAGTAGGACTTTACACAAAAGTTCGAGAAAACTTTAATTGCTGTTTCTAAAAAACGTCCGTACATATTTTACAGAAAATAACATTGTCTGATTTTCATATAGGCTTAATACCCTTGGAAATTGTCAATCGAAGATGTTTGAAAACTACGACCGTTGTGTACTACATTTTTCTTTTCCTTTTCTTTGTTGATCCTTGCAGCGATGATAACATGAACGGCCACTACTGCAGCCCAATTTATCATTCTTTTTGCTTTCACTGCAGTTTTATTTTGGAAGTTTTCTTTATTAAGAATAATTTACCCATTATCAATAGTTGCATCGCAATCACTGATCGCTTAACAAGCACATATCTTAGATGACGATCATCACAAGAAACGATCACTGAACTGAATGTTGATAACAGTTATTTTAAATTTCGGCACAAATTTAATTGTTTATGACTATTATACTTTTACTACGTCATACTACGTTTGACCAATAAAACGGTACGAAAGGACATCTTTCAATTAATCATGGTTGCTTATCGCACAATTTTATCGTTTCCCTAGCATTTGTTTAATTTTATCGCTTCTCTAGCATTTGTTTTTTATCACTACCCTAGCATTTGTTTCTTTGTTTGCCAAAATTTCAAGCTGAAAATTCTTTACGGTACTCTAAAACATGCTTTGCAATCGTCATTTGTTTTCCGCATAGACAGTCGACTGAAAATGGCGGCTCTGTTCAAACATTTTCGTGAAGTTAACATTAATGAAATAGAATTTTAGTAAGTCAATTAATACGTATTTTATTGTAAGAGTACTTTATTTTTTCTAATCTTTGTATACTTTCTCCTGTTTTTATCACCTTCCTACCATTTGTTTCTTTATTTGCCAACATTTCAAACTGCAAATTCTTTACGGTGTTATAAAACATGATTTTCGATCGTCATTTGTTTACCGCATAGACAGTCAACTGAAAATGGCAGCTCCGTTCAAACGTTTTGGTGAAGATAACATTAGTGAAATAGAATTTCAGTAAGTCAATTAATATTTTATTGTATTAGAGTAGGCTACTTTATTTCTTCTAATCTTTATATAGCCTATTTTCTTTTAATCGTGTAATAGTCAATTAATTCCCACTCAAGTTTTGATTTTCTCTAAATAAATCAAAATCTCTAGTGAGATTACTGTTGATAAATATTGAACATTAATAATAATTTGATGATATTAATATTATTATTAGCGAAACTTTAGTCGAATACACTGTTAATTGAACTGTTAATTCCGTATTATTATTTTCGCCTTTGGCTATGACCGTTATTCTTCGATCGTAATAGTTAGTAGACTTGAACTGAACTGAAAAGAAACATCGATAATAAACAAAGAATTGGAGCCACCGTTGCATCTTGTGTCGAGATCGTCACGAACATATATTTTGCAACTTTTAACACTTCCTATGAAGTTGAAGTAACCATTTTTGGTTTATGTCCTAGTTCATATTTGAAACAAAATAGTTATTATTTCTTTTACGTGAGGATTATCTTTGCGAATTATTTGGGGGGAGTCGAGCTCGTTCTATTAATTTTATTTGAGGGACGACATCCCTGGTTTTATAAGTTGAGGGCGCAGAAAGTGTATCCCACCACAAAGTCTGCGCAAATGAATTTGTATGAATAGACTCATAGCTCTCAATTTCAGTGAATTACACTATTTTGTCTGGTCTCTTGTGTGTAATTATATAGTCTGAACTTCACGTAGGTTGGTATATGGTTAACTAATATTGAGTTGGTTTGTGTCGTGTGCGCAGGGGTACAGCCGGCATCTTTCTCCCTGTGGATCATCTCCTCGATATCCACCAGTGCAACGAGACCTTCAATTCCGTGTTCGGGGGAGGTCACAAGTGTGACCAGGAAACGACAGAGGTGAGTCTTCTGACAGTTCACTTCTGGATTCACGAGCCAATGAATTGAAGTAGAAAGAAAATTAAGGTAGAAGTCGATACAATTTTTTACTAGAGCTTCACAACTACATATTCATTATACTTGTTTTTTTTAACTTCATTATTCTTTTCTAAATTTCTTAACCGATATTAGGATCATACTAACAGTTCCTCTTGGTGGTACTGTATTCTCTGCCCGGAATTTGTTATACCAGAAGTTTAATAATTTTTGAGGATTAATGTATCATTGGAAAAACTTACAGTGGAATTCAGAACTCGGTTGACGTGTCTGTTCAATGCAGTTTGCTGGCCGTCGCGCGTCGCTTTCAGCTGTGAGGCTCACGGAGTAACATTCCGCGATTTTATGGTATAGGCCTATGTCTGCTTTTATTAAGGGTATATGTACGTGGCAGGCCCTAAATTTCTAAAATTTTATAACAAAATGAACTCACAAGTGGACAAAAATTACAAGGTACCATAACAAGACTTATTAGAGGTTAAATATCTGATAAAAGTATAAAGAAGGTTACTAATAATATTTTTCAAACCAGTTTTATCAAATTATGAAAAAAAAATTCTGCAGTTACATAATTTGGAAACTATAACATTGTTATGGTCTGTCTGATATCTTTAATATTTTTCCTGCATGTGATAAACACTTATTTCTGAAAAGCAGACTACTCTCAGATATGTACAATTGTTTATTTTAATAAAATTAATTTTTTATTTTTCCTATATAAAATATATTAAAATGTACATAATACTTCGTGACCTAATGTTTCTATTTTCAAAGAAATGGACATTATTATAGTCTACCTTTTGCATAAATTCATGTTAAATCACTGTACCAAATTTCAGAATTCTACCTCTAATGGTTGTGGAGTTATGAAATTATATGTGTGAAAATTTTTAAATTTTGGAAAATTTAATTTAAAGTAAAAGTGAATTCTAAAAAACATTATTAGTAACCTTTTTTATACTTTTATCAGATATTTAAGTTCTAATAAGTCTTGTTGTGGTACCTTGTAATTTTTTGTCCAATTGCGAGTTCATTTCCTTATAAAATTTTAGAAATCTAGACCCTGCATTTTCTGATATTTGTGGTCGTTCACGTACATATATACCCTTAAGCATCAAGGGAATATCTTAGACTATTTTCCGAAGTACGATTTCAAACTTGTGCCAGTTTGGGATGGGATAGCTATCAGCGGGGATGACAAGAAAGCCGTTGGCTATTCCACCAATTTAGCTGTTATTTCGTGATTCGTAAATTAAATATATGGTAATTTTAGAGCTGTAACACAATTTTAACGCATGAAATCGCTCTAGTTCTCAATGAAATTATGGTCTATGGATTAAAGGAAAGTAATTAATTCCCAGTTCTCAAGAAAAATACTTATAAATAGTTGATGGAACAGCCCCCATATGTTCAATAATATTTTCTTAACGTGGAATCCTCTATAGGTAGAATTAATAGGCCATTTCTCACCTGTGTTGAATTTAGACACTGAATAACCACTGAAATTTAAATTGCCGTTAAACAAAGTACTACCACAGTCTAGTATATACAGTCACGAAGCTCAATACGTAGTAAATATGCATCCATAGATAGTTGTTAACCACTAGGATCGCTAATATCGCCTCATTACAGACAATGCGAAATAGTACCGGCATAGTCTAGTGTTCCTAGCACCCTCACAACTCAAGCTTCGTGACTGTATAATTATATAATTATACTAGACTGTGGTAACTTACTACTACCTATTACTGCTACTGCCGCTACTGCCACTACCACTATCACTACCTGTACTACTACTATTATTACTGCTGCTATTGCTGCTGTTGCTACTACTACTACTCAGTGCTGCCAAACTGTGAAATTCCACAAAAGTGTAGAATTTTTTTTATTGTTGTGTGGAATGTACTGTGCAATAACGGCTTGTGAAATTTGTGTGGCACTCTCACAGCTAGACCCACTAAATTTTTGAGTTCATTAAAAATAAATGTGCATATAAAAATATCGCTGTAGTTGACTCTAGAGTAGCCTTGAATGGATTATTTAAACTGGTCTTGATATGTAGAGATACCTTGGGTTTTGTCATTCTGTTTGAAGGTTTTTGACATTTTCTTTATAGACTCTGCCAGTTTTTTTTAAGTCTGAAAATGTGCTTGAGGGAGATGGTGTCGGCTTGGAGAACAAATTTTACCGTTATAGGTCATGTTGAGAGGGTGGGAGAGAATGAAACAATAAGCTCAGTCACTTGCATGATTTTCCTTCTCTCTCTAATCCACTCCATGTACGAACCGTAACAAATATATTTCTTACGATGAAAGAGTAATGGAACGGAGAAGTATAATATATATAAAATATATTTCTATTACCTAAGATTGAATTGCTTAATATATACCGTATTTAGACAAATAATAGGCTACTAAATACAAATAAACAGATAAATAATATATATGCATAATATATACATAAGTTTAAACAATATATAAACAACTTTTTTGCACGATCGTGTTTTTTTGTTGTTTTTACAGCTATTGTTGTTAGGCCTTGAAAGTTACAATTCTCATACAGAAACTTGTTGCTAGGGAAACCATTTTTCATCAAATAAAACTATACTGAAATAGACCCATTATAGTGCACTTATTACCATTACAGTATAGTTTTGGAAAGGCTTTAGAATGATATTGCTCTAAATTTTCAATGCAAAATATATTGTATTTGCAATTTTAAAAATATGATTGCGCAAAAAATGTTGTACTCGCTCTGGTCGTTTTTCAAACCTTTCCTCGATTTTGTAAAAAGCACTTCACAACCTTGTATCGTAATATATTATTGTACAATTGAAGATAGGCCTATTTATAAATGTACTGTAAAGATAATAAAAGTGTGTTAATACTGGACGGACAGCAAACAGCGTTGGATGCAGAAATAAATATATATATATATATATATATATAGGGTGATTCACGAAGATTTACCGTCCCTTACGGAGTTTATTTCCGAAGACATTCTGAGCAAAAAATGTCATATAAACATTTGCCCTAATCTCAATATTTTCAGAATTACACTAATTTGAAGTTGTTTATAAAATACCATTATTCTTAATTTTTAAGGGTAAAAGAATATTACAGATAAAGGAAGAACTATTCAGGAATATAATTTCTTTAATTAGCTAATTAGCTAGTATTCTGAAGCTGAAAATGTGTTGTGAATTCCATAGTTGCTTCGTACACATATTTTTTCTTTTTAGTTTTTAAACTACAAAATTATATTTTCTTACGCATTTATCACAACAATTGTTACAAATCACGCCACTCTTGTAAATTTTTTAAGACTGTACATTAGGATGCATAGTTAAACTGTAAAGAATCAAGTTCCTAAAGTCGTATGATCTGTAACAATTTTTTTGATAAGTGCGTAAGAATGTCATTTTTAGTTAAAAATTAAAAATAAAATCTGTGCAAAACAATTAACAAATTATTTTTAGTTTCAGAACACTAGCCAATTAAAGAAATGATACTTTTGAATAGTTCATTCTCTTTGTAACATTCTTTTTTACCCTTAAACCTAAAGAAAAAAGGTATCTACCAACAATTTCAAATTAATGTAACTTTGAAAATATTGAGATTAGGACAAATATTTATATGACATTTTTTGCTCAGAATGTCTTAGGAACTTGTAAATATATTCTACATGATTATAGTGCAGTAAAATGTATTTTAAAATCATGTGTGGAATTGTGTGAAATTTAGTTGTTACGTGGGTGGATTTTAGTGTTTCTAGTCTGGCAACACTGCTACTACTATTACTACTGGAGAAGAGTAGTTTTATTTGGAAATTCACAACGAAATGACTATGTTCAAACTCTTCCTGCAGTTTCGTACTTAAAGAACGTGCAGCATACTAAAACGTGTTGTTGAGTGGTTAGATGGGAAGACATTACTCGTACTAAGAATACACATACACTCTATGGCTCTACGCAGAACGAACATAGACTGACAGCATGACGCAAGCAGATACATTCTGTGATATGGCCGACTTCGAATGGAACATACATACAGCCGGAGTGCTGGCGACGACCTGTGCATTACACCCCAAAAACCGTAAATCGGGGTTTGAATCCCACTGAATTTTTCGTTTAAGTATTAAGTTTCGTTTAATAAATAAATAAATAAATAAATAAATAAATAAATAAATAAATAAATAAATGAATGAATGAATGAATGAATGAATGAATGAATGAATGAATGAATGAATGAATGAATGAATGAATAAATAAATAAATAAATAAATAAATAAATAAATAAATAAATAAATAAATAAATAAATAAATAAATAAATAAAGGAATGAATGAATGAATAAATAAATAAGTGAATAAGTAAGTAAGTAAATAAGTGAATAAGGAAGTAAATAAGTAAGTAAATAAGTGAATAAGGAAGTAAATAAGTAAATGAATAAGTAAGTAAATAAATAAACAAATAAATAAATAAATAAATAAATAAATAAGTAAATAAGTAAGTAAATTAGTAAGTAAATAAATAAATAAATAAATAAGTGAATAAGGAAGAAAATAAGTAAATGAATAAATAAGTAAATAAATAAATAAAGAAAAAGTAACTAAGTAAGTAAGTAAATAAGTATGTAAGTAAATAAATAAGTGAATAAGTAAGTGAATAAGTAAGTAAATAAGTAAATAAATAAGTAAATGAATAAGTAAATAAATAAGTAAATAAATAAACAAATAAATAAATAAAAAATTATGATTTAAGACTTCCATAATATTGAACGCATAGTGATATTTTTTAGTTATTGCACCGAGTCGTGGATCCACAAATATTCGACGTTTGCAAGTCACCTATAAGGTCCTTCAACAGAGGAAAAGAAAATGGAGAATTTTGTGTCTTCTTCTTTTTTTCCCTTCAAGTATTAGGCCCTATGTCCTGTTACGATCTCACAGTTGAATGTTCAACCCAGCGTTTCATTGGACGATCTAGAGATCTCTTCCCGTTTGTACGATAGTGAAACATGACTTTTGGGGTTCTGTTAGTACACATGCGAGGCAAATGATTTATCCGATTGTTCTGATAATGTTGTATGTGATGCATTACAGGTTCTAATTGTAATTCTTCCATTACATCCTCATTACGTTTATGATCCCATTTGGTACATCCTGCTGTGCATCTCATAAATTTCATTTCATTAGCCGTTATTTTGCTTTCGTCTTTCTTCCTTAATATCCATGCCTCACTACCATAAAAGGTCCCGGTCTCGCCAAGATCTTGTGCAATAGTTTTGTAGTACGTCTTTGTACTAAGGAAGATTTCATAATATTGGTAATTATTCCTATATTCCTATTGTTTTGGCATATTTAAACATTTTCTCAGAAGGTCAACCTCATGGAATAAGGATAATGTGTATCCGAGATATGTAAATGAATTTACTCCTAATATTATTAATCAAAACATATTTTGCTAAGCACATGTTATTTTCCAAAGAAAGTCATCATTTTTCATTTTTCTTTATTGATATTCATATCGTGTTTAGGTCCAACTTTGTTACAATTATATACTGAACGTTGTAAATCATCTTTTGAGGATGCCATGTGAGCTAAATCGTCCGCAAAAACTAGCCTAGTGAATCTAACTGAAAGCTTCTGTTGTGTCGTACTTTTTATGTTGTTGTTTAGTCAACTGTCCGAAGACAGGTTTGAACCTCATAAGTAACGCCAATAAGGCATCACTCATGAGGCAACTAGGTCAGGAGATAATGGGGTTGGGTGGCCAGTTCCTTTCCCCCTCCAATGCATACATCGCTGATTAGCTATATATTCCACTAATCAAACTTCAGATGCATACAAACAACTGTTCTTCCTCTGACTCATATCGTCAAGTGAGACGTATTGCACGAGAATAGATATACATATCAGCCAGAACCTCAGTCAGAGATAATTTTTTTATGTTTGTGTATTTGATTCTGAGTTATGTGTCGATTTCACTTTCAAAGGAGATAAAAAAGACAAACCTATTTATTCCACATGTCAAGAGATTTTTTCTAGGACTGGATTGGAACAAAGAATAGCACTTCGTAAAGACAGTCCCAGAAAAAATGGCCCGCCTAATTTTATTAAGTTTCAGATACAATGCATTGCACATGTGCAGTAAAAAAGAGCGCCTATATATGTATATATATATATATATATATATATATATATATATATATATATATACATATATGCAGGGTGTTTCCGAGGTGGTGTTACAAACTTTTAGGGATGATGGCGAAGGGCACATGTATCAATTTGAGATAACGAACCCTGGTCCGGAAATGATCGAGTCGAAAATTACAAGCAAAAATAGTTGTGTGGAAATGAAATAATTTTATATCTCTGTAGACCTTATTTATGTGTATTTATCTGTACCTCTTACACATACTGTATTCATCTGACGTCGTTTACGTTGTCTACTTACAGTATTCTATTCAGTGCGCTGTCTCAGGGGTGGAGACAGGAAACTACACTAAAGCAATGCAGATAGCGTAATGTGTAACGGACATGGTAGGTCCTGATATGCACGTATGTAGACAGCAGTGTATGTGTACAAGTTGCAGTGTCCAGTCGATCAGTCCTAGTGAAATGGAGTAGTACACGAGAGCGGAATAAGCAGACCTGAATACGGATGAGCCAATGGGAACAGTAGACAAGCTCACAGATTGTATCGGGACAAGTACCCACGTAGGAGACATCCGGCCCATACCATTTTTTCAATACTGTTCCAAAGGTTAAGGAAAAGAGGGACATGGTACCAAATTACAATTCCATTTCTACACAACTATTTTTGCTTACAACTTTCGACTCAGTCATATCCGGACCAGGGTTCCTTATCTCAAATTGATACATGTGGCCTTCGCCATCATCCCTGAAAGTTTGTAACACCACTTCGGAAACACTCTGTATATGCTATTTGCGAACAGTCGTGCAAAACATGTTGGCTACAGATGGACTGTCATCAAGTCTCGGATCATTTTTTTCTGGAACTGTACCAGGACGGTTCATTTTCTCTAGGAATGGACTGGACTAAATAGCAGATCTTCGTAGCGGATAGGTATCCCTTATCTAGGGCTGTGCTGGTTAGATTTTATCTCTTGGTAACGGATGATTTACTAAACTCAACTAAAAATTAGCTCGTGATGATGATGATGATAAAGGAGCAAAACGAAATCTTGTACGACATTATTTTACTGGGAGTACGATATGCTTGCTTACAATCAGGAGAAAAATCTCAAATTTAAAGGCCAAAAACTGAAAATATGATTTTTTTGTCGTCCACCTCACTTGGTTGCTTTGCAGTCACATGTAATGCCACTAATATATCGTCGTTGTTCCTGCAATAACTCCTATGTGCAAAATATACAATTTTTCAGTAGGAGGAAAGAACACATTAATAAAATTCATCCTATGGCAGCCGTACATAGGGCATTGTGAATTCTTATATCTTCGAAACAAAGAAATATAATTACATATAGGAGATTTTATTATTTGCTGTATCACTATTTAAGTTATTTAATAGAGCAAAAATCTGAAAATCGATAAATATGTCACATAGGAGTTATTGCAGGAACAACGACGATATGTTCTAAGATGCTTTGCTATGGCTTCGTGCAAGGCTAGAAACTTCAAAGCTGAATTTAATTTTATCTGACATTTATACTTGGCGCGGAGAATGTTTTATGCGTTATGCGTATATGACATACGCACGCAAAGCATTTATCATGCTTACAACTTGGTACATTTCTAAGGAATCTCTGTAACATTGAAATAACTCGTTTAGACTGTCCATGTTTGCAGGTCTACCATTGACCTGAAAGGTTTACACACCAGTATTTCCACAACACAGCAATTCCTGTACAGAAGTGTGTTTGCTTTTTTCTTCTGACAGTATCTTGCGTAACATCTGATGTGCATCCTTGACGTTGGCTGAATAGAGTACGGACACGTCGAAGATGCATGTCTGTTCGCTGTCGAGGTTGACATCGTGGCCGATACCTGGAAGTTACCTCCTTGTAACGCAAAAACACAGGTTTAAATGGAACAATGCATGTCGACGATCTTCACAACACACCCTCGCAGTTTACTGTACGGAGAGGTTCACAGCGAGTACAACAAAGTTTGTGTTTCCATCACTGTAGAAAGGAAGACTTCGTTGTAGGTTGCTCCTGAAAGGTTTGTTTAGGTGACGTAGCATTTCCCTTATCCTTCACCATACTGTTAAGAGGCCTACGCAACCTGTGCGCGGCCTGTGAACTGCAGAGACAGGCAAAATACAGTAAAACCTGTATTAAACGACCACTGCTGGTTCCATGAAAAATTGGTCTTCACAGGGGTGATCTCTCAATAGGAGGAGTTTTTTTTACACAAATTGATTAAAACGTTTCTATGTATGTATGGATATATAATATGCCCGGTGGCAGTGCCTAATTACACTCAATAATGATAATAATAAACACAATTAATAAAAAATACAATTAATAATAATTAATAATAATAATAATAATAATAATAATAATAATAATAATAATAATAATAGGGAGCATCCTAAATTAAATGAAGCACGATCACTTAAAATAACATTTAAAGTAAGTTTAATTTGTATCTTAACCCTAAGTTCGAACTGAAACCCACGAGTATGATATGTTCATACCTGTACAATCAAATCAAATCAAATCAAACATGGGATTGCTAACAATAAAAGCTTGAGATAAGAACTTTATTTCTTATTTTATGTCATTGTTACAATTTTCTTCTTTGATTCATTGCATACTCCGATTCGCTAAATCATAAATTGAACTCTGCTTAATTTCTTTTCAGATTTCGTTTTTACAACCTAATTTTCAAAACTATCGTTTAACATGTTAAAAAAGTTCACTTATACTCGTATGTTCTCCTTTCATACAGTCTTTCAGTGGTGCCGATTGTTGAATTAGCTCATTAGCTGAATATTACATAAGGCTTCTTCTAGTGACATTTTTTCGGGTTGAAATTCTCTCTTGACTTTAACCTTTTTATTAGAGAGTTGATCATAGGATTTTTCTAATAGGTATGAGGAAGAAAAAATAAATTATTGTACTGTAATTAACAAGTAGTAACGATTTGATTTTTCTGTGCAAAACGAAAAGTAAAACCGTCATACGGCATGAGAAATCTTGTCTTCCAGGAAACTGTTAAACAGCGCCCAATATTCCTTAAGGGATTAAGGATAGAGAAGGGCATTCAACGTGAATACGGTACCACTTAACAACTTTGCCAATCATCATTTTAACTTCTAGTACTGTAACGAATTTCTTGGAATTTATTTAGGCTACAGTAATGCAAGAAAATGAAGAAGTTGGCTACATATAGGGTCCGATGGCGGCACTTTGTGAATGCCCTATGCTTCTCATGAGGAGATACAGGAGTTTGATTGAATACAATAAAATGCTAAATTCAACATTTTAAAAATACAATATGGTCTTTTAAAAGGGGTAAAATTAAGAAAGTGGCTATTCAATCACTGGTCGGTGATCGGGGAAAGAGCTGGTCTCTTAAAAAGGGGTGTGATTTACATTTGTTTTATGGATGTTTAATTCGGTTCTTTAAATATCGGTCTTTAGAAGGAGTGGTCTCTCAATAGAGGTACCACCATCATAGCTCTATCGGCTAAGGCGCTTGCCTGCTGATCCGAAGTTGCGCTCGGGCGGGGGTTCGATTCCCGCTTGGGCTGATTACCTGGTTAGGTTTTTTCCGAGGTTTTCCCCAACCGTAATACAAATGTCAGGTAATCTTTGGCGAATCGTCGGTCTCATCTCGCCAAATATCATCTATCACCAATCTCATTCACGCTAAATAACCTCGTAATTGATACAGCGTTAACCAAGTAAAGGAATTCAATAGGGGTGGTCTTTCAGACAGGTTTTACTGTATGAAATTTCGTATTGTAAATAATTTCTGCTAGCAGTATGGGAACAAGGGTTCTCAGGATTCACAATGCGTAGAATTCATTTAAGGTGACGCGCTACTGATTTGTTTTTATTTCTGCGATTTTCATCCAAGTTATTTTCTTGAAAATTTTACATCCATTAGATGTTGCACAAATACATTTGCAGAATTTTTCTCAAAATTGTATGCTGAAAAAATGAGCAAGCCATAGAGATAATAAATTTCCTAAAAGTTTAAAATAAATTTAAGTTCCCCTATAATGAAAAGATGCGTTTTGTTTTTTTTTTCTTCAGAGGACTCCTTAATAATTGGACATTTACATTGTAAAAGGTAACAATTAGAGTTATGTAATTTAATCATAAGAAGAAGTTACGGACATTTAAGTCGGGGGACCTCAGTGGTCACTTGCAAAATATATTTGGTCTCCAACACGCCAAATCTACCTTCCTACCAGTAGTTTGTTAAGATGGTTACGAAGATGTGTTATAATGCAAGAATGCAAAAATAAAAAAACCTGACAAAACCAAATGAACGAAATCCATACTAACACTTCCATTCGCTTCTGCTGTCATCTATAGCTTTTTCCGGCAATAAAACATACCGTAATATTCAAAACATAAATTCTTTGAGGAAGATTGAAGTGAACATTAATTTCATTGCGATATATTCATTCTAAGTTAGAAATTCAGTTTGTCCCATAAATGTGGTTGCTATATCCAGAACGCATATTGTAAACTTTAAAGTGCTTTTACTGCAAATCAGAGTTATGCATTTAACTTACTAGAAATAAGATATCATCTGCACAGCTACATCTAGACTAATGAAACTTTGCACACATATTCATAACGGGTCTGTGCATGAAACGCTATATTCATTTACACATATGAATAGAATGTGTCCACAGAAACTCTCCGAGATTAGAAACTGGCATAATTTCATAGCGGTGTACAACGCTAGTATAAAGTTCTTAATTTTTGGCACCTTATTAAAAAATGAAGAAAATGGCCAAAATTTACCAAAACTTAGACTGGTAGCGTATGTTCTAAAATCATATGGGGTATATTAACCGAGTCCGTCGTTATGGAGAATTCACTGACAGTAATTGTGAATTACGGGGAAAGATATTGACTTTCTTTCATCAATTGTAGCATCCTCTATTTGCTAACATGTTTGAGAATCTACGTGAACGTTAATAATTCATTCATGCATGCAAACCCAGCATTCTCTAACCGTCCCTATTTTCCGCCTTCCTCTTAGTCTCCGCATATGATCCGTATCTTAATGTTGTCTGTCGTCTCATATCTTCTTCTGCCACGAAGTTTTCTCCCGTTCACCATTCCATCCAGCAAATCCTTCAGTAGGCAGTTTCTTCTTAGCAAGTGTTCCATCTAATTTATTTTATCTCTTCCTGATCAGTTTCAGAATTTTTCTTTCTTTACCCACTCTTTCTAGCACAGCTTCAGTTCTTAATTTGTCTGCCCATTTCACACGCTCCATTCTTCTCCATATCCACATTTCAAATGTTTCTAGTCGTTTCTCTTCACTTCGTTGTAGTGTCCATGTTTCTGCTCCTTACAATATCACACTCCACACAAAGCACTTCACTAGTCTCTTTCTTAGTACCGGGTGACAAGACGAAACGCCACCGAAGCTGCAGAAAACTAGTCACCGCAGTGCCACTACCTGCTCCCGGGTTTATGGCCCTGTTATTCTCAGACTAGATCCCGTGCACAGTACATATGAATTAGTTCGCAAGGTCTAATTGAATGATTAACAGAAATGTAGCAATAATACATACTTATTTTTTCCCGTTCTTGTGCGCAGTAATAATGAGTTCGCCAATTTACTCACACATGTGTAACAATCGAGAGAATATTCTCGGACTACCAGAACCCGCGCTACAAAATATTGCAGAAACAGAGTTGCCATTCTGGCGCCTTTTTATGTTCCTCGTGGCGAAGAAAATTTTCACTTGGCGACCTGGCTTCTTTTCTGGCGTCTTTAATGTTGAAATTATGAAAATAATTTAATTAAAACTTTTTTTTCACAAGAATATGATCCATTGTACGTAATATTCCTCAGTACGTAAACATTCCTCAGTTATTGTAGTCACGTTAATTTTCCCTAGGCTTTGATCTACAAAGTGTATGTAGGCCTATGTCCTGTGATGTTTTAATAACATAATTAAGTGGAATTAATTCATGTAAATATATTACATTAATGGATAAACTAAGTGGATCTTATTATCAATTAAACTTTTACTTTAAAATACACGAAATCTATTTCTATACATTATTTCTAAACTTCGATAATTAATAGAAACTATGTTGAGCAGTAAGCCGTTAATTAATAATAGCGGGAATTCAGCGATTTATCGGACCTATTAGCATTTAGCAGATTCTTTCACTTGGTTCCTTTCTTTAACTGCGATAACAACGTTAATGTAGAAGATGCCAAAATATGAGAGGCGCAGAAAGTATAACAAGGAGTGGGAGAAGCTGCCCTGGGCTAAAGATAATTGTAGTTTAATTAAAATTATATACCATTGAAAGCCTCAAAATTCGATGCCGGTATTTATTCATAATTCAAAATCACTACCATTTAAAAAATGCACCATTACACTACAGACACACCGAATGCAGAAAATTAATATTTTCAGGCTGGCTTCAAGAGGCTAGAGATTTTAAGAAAAATTCAAAAGAAGCAATTTGTAAAATACGTAAATTTTGTAAACAAATAAACAACAGAATACAGCCTGAACAAATAGCAAAATGCAAATATTAAAGATAAACATTATAGCTGAATAATGCCATTTAATGGTTGTGTCTTTGTATTAAATAATATTAACAATGAAATTATTACAAATCTGTGAATAAATATAAATGGTTATGTTCATAATTACACTGTAAGTTTTTTTTAAATTTATTACTCCTTTCACTATCAACTTCAGAGATAATAGGCTATTTTCTGGCGCCTTGTTAGTATATAGTTGGCGACATTGGTCTGAAATCATCTGGCAACCCTGTGCAGAAAGCAGTTTTCAGTTTTGTGCTGAGTACCGAATGTGTAAGTGGTGTCATGAGGTACAGTACAGAACAACGCACTTTTATTTGTAATACTTTCCCAAAAAAGTCTTCGTGGAGAAGGTGTCGTCGTAAGTTCCGTCGTCAGTTTTCCGATTCCCTTGTGCCGGATAAAAAAACAATATATCGACTGGTAAAGAAGTTAAAAGAGACAGGATCTGTACAAAATACTGTAAGAAGCCTAGTGTGAATAAACGTGCATTAACAGAGGAGAAATTTACGGAGCATTTACAAGAAAGAGGTAAGCGTTTTATGTTTTTATCGTACCGCATATTACTATTGCGCTTTGACGGTAGGAAGACCACTCCTATAGCATGCGGAGCCGCTAGATCTTCGGTTAAGAGGTGGCGTTTCATCTCGTCCACCCGGGTATTTTTTTCCCAGGGGTTCAAGGAAGACGCTCATTTTCCTATTAAAAGCCTTCTCTGCCATTACTATCTTTCTTTTCACTTCCTGGTAACAACTCATGTTACTATTTACAGTACACTTCAAGTATTTGAAACTGTATATTATGAATGAGGAGGATAAGTAGGTTATTTTACGACGCTGTATCAACATCTTAGGTTATTTAACGTCTGAATGAGATGAAGGTGATGATGCCAGTGAAATGAGTCCGGGGTCCAGCACCGAAAGTTACTCATCATTTGCTCAAATTGGGTTGAGGGAAAACACCAGAAAAAAACCTCAACCAGGTAACTTGCCCCGACCGGGATTCGAACCCGGGCCGCCTGGTTTCGCAGCCAGACGCGCTAACCGTTACTCCGCAGGTGTGGACCATATTATGAATGATGTATAGGAAATGATGGAAGATATTTTTAACATATGTTTTTATAAAAGGGTGTTAATAAAAATGGAATTTTGTTTTACAAAGATATGTTTATGTTCCAGTTTATTAAAGTATTTTACTTATCTGCAGTTTTTACATTACTGGTCACAAAAAACGTATACTGTATATTTGGTGTATACTGTACTATTTTTACAAGGACGGAGTATCGTAATTCCTTTATTTTCACCAATTTGTCGTTTAAACATACCACGTGCAGACTAGTCTAGCAAAGTAAATTAACTTGTCTTAAAGAGTGCATTACTGCTGTAACGTGAAGTGTTTTAGTGATGGTGTGTGTACGATGTGATTGCAGTGTGTGCCCAGGAAAGGATTCGGGTTTCGTCGAGGTTACACCTGCATCTGCAGGACAGGGTACTTCTCTCACGATTCTGATGTCACCAAGAGACACTTCCGGGGCGAAGACGTGGAGGAGGCGTTCCTCTCCGGGGGCGACAGCACACTCTACAAGTAGGTGCTATTGCATTCTTACACACTGACTAGAGTAAGCAATCAGTTACTGAGGAAGATAAACACTGTACATATAGAGTGGTTCAAAAGATTGTGCTCAAACTGAAGAAGTTTAGAACGGGTTGGAATATAACAGTTTTGCAATGAGAACCCATCCTCTACGTCATTGCTTCACAGAGTCCACTGCACTGCCCAATGCACTTTGCACGTGCATTAACAAGACAATTCTGACTGGGTGTCAGTGCAAACTGTATACGTGACGGCGAAATAAACACATGTAAGTTACATATTTATTTACAATTTTTATTTTTATTAAGTAATATCCGACAGGAAGTGTGTTGAGGTAACTTGAATGTTTTTTTATTGACAGAAACATAACACTTAATATAAAACGTAGCCTATTGATGTTTCTTTCGTTGTTTTTTTTTTGCGTTGATACCAATTATATCAGGAGTAATAAATAGTACGACTGACAGAAACCCTGAGAATATGGTTTAAATTAGCATCTGAAATACTCGATCGCGATTTTGTTTTTGTACATTTGAGGACAGAAAAAAGATGGTTCACATATACAAGTTGAGTAAAACTTAAAGTAAACAAAGTTAAGCTCCTTTCTGTGATCGATACCACACAATTATCTTTACATGCTGTGCCAACCTAAGATTTTATTTATCTAATGTAGACTAACCAAACATAACAAACGTATTTTTTATTTATCTAAACAACACTATTCTGAAGGTCAGAACAAAAAAAGATCGATCGCAAAACTGCGTCACCTTTGGACTCAGGCTCCGCCGTCTAGTTCCGCCCCCTAGACTTACTGCAATAATCGCCGAAGATATATTTGGATACTTCACAGCAGTACTCTTTACCTCGTTGCACCGTGCATTCACGGCTATTTGCACGCTTGAAATTTTGAGCATTTGTGAAGCCCTGCTCTACGTCTAGCAACTAATTCTGATTCAGCATATGCCCATGAATGTCAGAACTACATGATGGGCAACATATCAATAAAGTAATATATATATATATATATATATATATATATATATATATGCAAATATTTAAATAGTCAAAGATTACTCGAACTTAACAATTAAGTTTGTATTTCACCAAAAAGTTGTTCGAACTGTCGACCACACATTGAGCGCTGGCATTGCATCGTCAAAGGAAACTGGTGCACTTTCCCAAATATCTCCGGCATTTCCCGAACGACATCAGATGTTGCAACATTGTAGCGCAGAATGTTTTTTGAATCTTATCACCGTTGTCTCATAAACTAGACTTTTAATATGCCCCCGAAAGATTTAATGAAAAGGCATGAAATCGGGGGAGTGGGCTGGCTATTCAATCGGACTTCCTCCTCCGATTCAACTCCCGGGATATGCGAGATTTCGAAAGCTTCGTACAGCAAAAACAAAGTGTCCTGATGCTTCGTCCTATCGCATCACGTGTCACTGTGTGTATGAATAGTCATCTACACTTTTTATGAGCAGTTATCCATTATTTTAATAATCAATGGTTTTTAATTTTTATTGTTAATTTTTAATATGTAACCATCACACATATAATACGAGGGTTATTCAGAAATCAACTTCCGATTGTCAATTGTGGATTGTTAGATGGTTGCAGGAAGATAGCGCTTGCGCAGTAGCCACGAATAAAGACGTAATAATGCTCCCATGCATCGCGCATTCATTTCCGTTCAGTAGTCTATGAGAAACAGCTGTTGATAATGGACGCTATTATTACTCATCCCGCGAGTTGTGAGGTCTGTTCGTTTATTTGATTTCTTCATACAGAAGGAGTTAACGCTGCTGAGATTCACCATCGATTGTGTCTGTTTATGGCAACATTATGAGTGATAGTGCTGTACGGGACTGGTGCAGAAAATTTAAGAATGGGGGTGAAGATGTGCACAATGAGGGAGGTCAAGAACGACATTCAATTGTGACTCATGAATTCGTTCAACAAATTGAACAAACTGTGCGTGAAAGACGTCATTTCACAATTTCTGAACTCTCTGAAATGAGGAGCTCATGGACGGAGTGAAAACCTGGCTGAGCACACAGGCGGCGTTCTTTTATGAAGAAGGAATACACAAGCTAGGCCCACGTTATGACAAGTGCTTGAATTTATATGGCGACTATGTTGAAAGGTTTGAAGGTTTCGTAATAAGCTGTTTTTTTACGGTGATGGGTTGTTAGCCCTTCGCCCAGAATCCAGAAATGTATATAGAGTGTTGGTTGGGAGGCCGAAGGGAAAAAGACCTTTGGGGAGGCCGAGACGTAGATGGGAGGATAATATTAAAATGGATTTGAGGGAGGTAGAATATGATGATAGAGACTGGATTGATCTTGCTCAGGATAGGGACCTATGGCGGGCTTATGTGAGGGCGGCAATGAACCTCCGGTAACTAGTAAGTAAGTACTACTGTATGTTGAAAAATAGTGTCACTATCCAGGAACGTTTTCTAGGCAATAAATAGTTTGTAACATTGTTTGTGTTTTTTTTTGTAGCCAATCGGAAGTTGATTTCTGAATAGCCCTGAATTAGTATATGTTCACAAGTGGCATGTTTACTAAGAGCTCTGGAAATGTCTTATAAAGAGTTCTTGTAAGTCTCTACAGTTAAACGTGGTGTTAGGATGAAAGAAGCAAAGTACGTCCGATATAACAGGCTTGTAGCGACTGAGGGTTACCTCGGAAACTACAGTTTCCTATTCTAAACATGTTATATTTCGGCACCTTTTATAGGCGTCTTCAGTTTGAGCGTAACTTTTGAATCATCCAGTGTATGTCAAAGATTTCAAGAAAGAAATGTAGCAAAGAAGAAATAAGTCGTCTTCGGTGGTCAGGTGATTACCACACTTAACTACCTCGGACGAAAGTGACGAACCGGCACATAGAATACGTTATCCAGCTTCAGGAATTAAACTGCGTTGTATTGGTTTGAGCGTTTTATTTTTGTCTACGTTTCTATCATTACTTTAATATTGCAGAACTCGCAATTACAAATCAAACGAGTGGCCGCACAGGTCCGTAGCTGCCCTTGGTGTCGAGATATTACTGAGGAAGACCACGCGTCAGGATAATTTTATACGCAATTTCGGCGCCCTCATGCCCGTAGCGAGGGAAATTGGCGTTATTGGACGTGATCACACAAGTTTCATTGGTTCATGACCTAATTACTAGAGATGAACACGAGCGATAATGCAAGGCTAACAGCACCCGCAAAGCCGAAAACCCGCACGACAATGTTGCCTGTCATTAACTGCTTGTAAGCAAACGTTCAAAACATCGGGACTTCGGGAGTGATCAACTCTCGAACGTCAAGCAGCCTTGAATCGTTACAGTTGTTTATACCAGACTGATCTTTTATCTGTTTTGGTAACTGTTAGGAGACAGTAGTCATCGATGAACCGCTGCTTTCAATGGACCGTTGCCATATTCTTGGTCATATTGAATGCGTATGCGTGAAACGTCACCTCAAGGTTCCCCCTCATGTATGTTACTCCTGATTGTCTTTGGTGGCGGCAGCAAACACGTGGGCTGAACAAGAAGCTCAGATACGTTTTTGTTATTTCTACTATAATTTTAAAGTAACTTTACGTACAGCGTAGATTGGCTTAATGACATTAAGTTATGAAATGACATATATAGTTGGAAGCAGTGTTCTGTCTGCTTCCTTTTTAGTTGTATATTCATAAATTTTGTATAACCTCTTCAGCGCTCTTGAAGTGTGATTAGAAAATGGCGAATTCGCTATGGGATGGACCAGCTGGAGTTCCCAAGATCGGACTGCATTTTAAAATGGATGAGGTACATGTGCCAAATAACCTATATATGCCCGTAAATTTATTTTTGAAAAAAGTCTTCATTTTCACAAATGTTGCTTCATTTAGTCATAGTAAGAGAATAACAATGCAAAATCTCCGCTTACATAATCATTAGTGCCCATTTAACCGTGGGTCGAAAACGACCCTGTGGGCACATGAACAACCTTTTCATGCATATTACAGTAAAGTCATCATAACGATTATTTACTAAATCTGTTGGACATAATTAATAAAATAATGACTCCCTTGCTTAATATAACTCAAAAATGTATTATTATAGTTATATTTTGTGTATACAAATACAAAGGGACATATGTACAAAACTACTATGCATATAAACTATCTCTGTTACTCAGAAATTCCAGGTGGGTGCCATATAATAGGTCGTATTTACTAAGGTTGTTGGACATAATTTAGTCAACCTTTTACACGTTTGATATAACAGGATTTTTTATTACTGTAAGGATTCAGTTTTTACAAATATATATATATATATATATATATATATATATATATATATATAAAACAATGAATTTACAAAACGATTGCTACCAATGAAAAAAAAAAGTTTTGCAAAACTATAGCCTCCTAAACCAAACAAAATATTACCGGTAACCACTAACCAAATAAGTACTGCTTTCATGAACTTACAAATGAAGGGGATGTAAGAAAGAACCCAACAGGGTAATCATCCAAAGTGGGAATCCAACCAACACCCGAGCGAAACTCCGGATCGGCAGTCAAATGCGCTACCGCCTGGAACGCGGCTCCAGTGGCTTTCCGCTTCTCGCTTAGCTAGCTAGCTACTTGTCACGCCAGATCCCAGAATTCACCAGTCATCAAAGACTGTCGACGGTTTTCATCACTTTGTCTTGAATTTCGTACGGTTCCCACCGACATCATTTGTCTTTATATTTTTGCCGAACTGCTTATATAATCATTATGGTAATGGATATATCTCTATGCGTAATGCTGACTTCGTTTATTTTCATTTATCAGCTGACCGAACAAGTCCGTCCTTTCACACAGACCAATATTAAAAAGAAAACACAATATCTGTCGTATTTCTGAGAACTCTCTGTGGATGCTTTCCGAGAGGGGACACAATTCCCTTTCACTGCACACTTCTCGATTGTTTCTGATCATATTCTAAATCTAAGGCAATTCAAAAGCATGGAGTGACATAATAAATTTCAGTTCGCAGCACAGTTCCCAAGCGTTCTGTGAGAGTTATCAAACAGTTATTTTTAAGTTAGTAAGACTCTGTATTACAAATAAATGTGGAAGACGCTATGTCGTATGCAGAAAAACTTTTGTATCGCGAATATGACGAACTTTGTTCTATTTCAACAAAATTTGAAAACAAAAATTAACCAATATGTACATTTTATGGCTCTATAGTCAAAGAAACAGCAACACTGCGTTCTCAAGCACAAAGCGGAATATGCAACTTATTTATTAGTTTATTTCTATTAGAGTAATTTATTATGCCGCGTAAAAATTATTAGTTTTTATTTTTTCTATATGACGTGAGTAATATTCGTAAAAAATTACCACGTAATTTACAAGGCCAACTCTGCTGACAGAACAGAAAATGTCGTGCGCACCAGCGGTTCTGAAACTTTTTCAATGACGTGTGACTATTTTTAATTTCAAATGTATTATTAGCTACACCACCAACCAAATGAAATTAGGGAAAACCTCATGTGTTGCTCTCAGAGTCTTAATTGAATTTTCACTGCTTGAATACCAATAAACTGAACGCTTTATTTCACTATAATTAATTAACTTGTAGTTAATCTTTAAATATACTCGAAGTATATCACAACATTTGTAGAAAAAAAATATAACCATGTCTTTACATATTAGTAAATGAATGAATGTTCAATAATTTCTTCATAAACACATAATATCCCTGCTGATGCTAGAATCCATAACTGGAATAAAGAAAAACTTCCAGTTTCGGTGTGAAGATTGTGCTTGTTCATCAGAATACAACATCTTTATGTCACGTTTCAATTGAATTAATCTGAGTCTTAAATCAGTTTAAAATTTGAAATTAGCCCTATATATTTTTATATAAATTAAAGCAAGCCCATATTCACAAAGCCAAGTAGTTGTACATAAAGACGATACATGTTTTGAACTACAACTGAAATGAGAATATATATTCGTTTCCTCTTGCCAACCAAAAGTATATTAAACTTATCGTCGTGATTACTTGCCTCGGACTTCAGCCAACTAGACAGTTCTATCAGTTCGTCTTTCTCAGTAGTAGTTAAGGTTTTTGGAAAGATGTCTTTAATAGAAAATGGGCCACTATAAAGCATTATGATATAAAGTTTCCAGGAAAATATTACTTAAAATATGTGAGCAGGTTACCACAATGCATTTTTATATTCGCTGCCAGTACAGTAATTAGAAGAACATTACCTTCACACAACAAAGCACTGAACACTGGAAAGGAACATGTGCTTCCACAATCTGTTTCTTTAATGATGAGCCCCATGTTTTATATTAGATCTGTTATTTTGTTCTGCACTGAGAATAAGGGAAGTACTTGCCCAATACAAGTTTTCATTCAGCTGGTTGAGGCGGCAAAATATGCCTGCCAAAAGCTATACAAATAACTTCACATAATAAATAAATGTGGGAGTACACAATTTTGGTTTTTCTTCACGTAAAATAACCTTGCCCCTAAATTGGAATCTCTACTGATATGCTTGCATTTTCCAATATTTATTTAGTTCTACAAGTAGTGCCTTCGGAACGATTCACTGTATAACATACCATAAATCATGAACGGCCTAAATAATCATCATACTATATATTTTTATATTTGTTTAGACAAAACTTTTTCGACTAAGAATTAGTCGTCTTTCAGTTTACATTTTAATCCATATAAATTTTACAAACACAAATTATCTTGATTCAATGTGATATAATTATCGTTCTACAGTGAATATAAATAAGCAAATCTTTATGAAATCCACAAATTCTACTCCATAAAATATAATAAAACAATAATTCACAATTGGACAATAATTACATATTTTACAATATTTTACAAGATATAATTTTAATTGTAAACTTTCTGCTACGCCGCTCTTGGTTCTTTACCTCTTTCAGGACTATCACTTAATAAGAATTGCCCCTTTAACTCCACTACTTTAGCTTGTCCGCCACCTTCATGTCCATCTCTTGCTGAGCATTCCTCTTTATGCCCCACCGCTTTTACATGTCCGCCTTCTTCAGGTCTATCACTTGCAGAGCACTGCCATTTTTACTCCGCCGCTTTTGCTTGTCCGCCTCCTTCAGGTCTATATCTTGCAGAGTATTGCCATTTTTACTCCGCCGCTTTTGCTTGTCCGCCTCTTTCAGGTCTATCTCTGGCCGAGCATTGCCCTTTATGCTCCGCCGTTTTTCCTTGTCCGCCTACTTAAGGTCTATCTCTGGCTGAGCATTGCGCTTTATGCACCGCTGCTTTTCCTTGTCCGCCTCCTTCAGATCTATCTCTTTCTGAGCATTGCCATTTATGCTCCGCCGCTTTTCCTTGCCCGCCTCATTCACGTCCATCTCTGGCTGAGTATTGCCCTTTATGCTCTGCCGCTTTTTCTTGTCCGCCTCCTTCGGGTCTATCTCTGGCTGAGCATTGCCCTTTATGCTCCGCCGCTTTTCCTTGTCCGCCTCCTTCTGGTCTATCTCGGGCTGAGCATTGCCCTATATGCTCCGCCGCTTTTCCTTGTCCGCCTCCTTCAGGTCTATCACTTAATAAGAATTGCCGCTTTTTAGTTCCACCGCTTATGCTTGTCCGCCTCCTTCAGGTCTATTTCTGGCTGAGCATTTCCCATTAAGCTCCGCCGCTTTTCCTTGTCCGCCTCCTTCAGGTCTATCACTTAATAAGAATTGCCGCTTTTTAGTTCCACCGCTTATACTTGTCCGCCTCCTTCGGGTCTATCTCATGCAGAGCATTGCCCATTATGCTCCGCCGCTTTTCCTTGTCCGCCTCCTTCAGGTCTATCTCTGGCTGAGCATTGCCCTTTATGCTCCGCCGCTTTTCCTTATCCGCCTCCTTCAGGTCTATCACTTAATAAGAATTGCCGCTTTTTAGTTCCACCGCTTATGCTTGTCCGCCTCCATCAGGTCTATCTCATGCAGAGCATTGCCCATTATGCTCCGCCGCTTTTCCTTGTCCGCCTCCTTCAGGTCTATCTCTGGCTGAGCATTGCCCTTTATGCTCCGCCGCTTTTCCTTGTCCGTCTCCTTCAGGTCTATCTCTGGTTGAGCATTGCCCTTTATGCTCCGCCGCTTTTCCTTGTCCGCCTCCTTCAGGTCTATCTCATGCAGAGCATTGCACTTTATGCACCGCTGCTTTTCCTTGTCCGCCTCCTTCAGATCTATCTCTTTCTGAGCATTGCCATTTATGCTCCGCCGCTTTTCCTTGCCCGCCTCATTCACGTCCATCTCTGGCTGAGCATTGCCCTTTATGCTCCGCGGCTTTTCCTTGTCCGCCTTCTTCGGGTCTATCTCTTGCAGAGCATTGCACTTTATGCTCCGCCGCTTTTCCTTGTCCGCCTTCTTCGGGTCTATCTCTTGCAGAGCATTGCCCTTTATGCTCCGCCGCTTTTCCTTGTCCGCCTCCTTCAGGTCTATCTCTTGTTGAGCATTGCCCTTTATGCTCCGCCGCTTTTTCTTGTCCGCCCCTTTCCTGCTCTATCTCTTGCTGATCATTGCGCCCTTTATTCTCTGATGGTTTTGCTGTTCTTCCTCCTTCTGTTCTTCATCTTACTGAACATTGCGCCCTTTATCCTACGACGCTTTTGCTTTTATTCCTCCTTCTCTTCTTGCTCTTACTGAATTTGCGCCCTTTATCCTATGACGCTTTTGCTTTTCTTCCTCCTTCTCTTCTTGCTCTTGCTGAATATTGCGCCCTTTATCCTAAGACGCTTTTGCTTTTCTTCCTCCTTCTCTTCTTGCTCTTACTGAATATTGCGCCCTTTATCCTACGACGCTTTTGTTTTTCTTCCTCTTTTTCTTCTTGCTCTTACTGAATATTGCGCCATTTATCCTGCGATGCTTTTCCTATTCTTCCTCCTTCTCCTCTTGCTCTTACTAAATATTGCGTTCTTTATCCTCCGACGCTTATCCTTTTCATCCTCCTCCTCTTCTACCTCCTAGTGAATATTGCGCCCTTTATCCTAAGACGCTGTTGTTTTTCTTCCTCCTCCTCTACTTGCTCTTACTGAATGTTGCGCCCTTTATCCTTTGATCCTTTTGCTTTTCATCCTCCTTCTCTTCTTGCTCTTACTGAATATTGCGCTCTTTTTCCTTCTACGCTTTTGCATTTCTTCCTCCTCCTCTTCTTCCTCTTACTGAATATTGCGCCCTTTATCCTCCAACGCTGTTCCTTTCCTTCCTCCTTCTCTTCTTCCTCTTACTGAATATTGCGCCCTTTATCCTCCGACGCTTTTCCTTTCCTTCCTCCTTCTCTTCTTCCTCTTACTGAATATTGTGCCCTTTATCCTCCGACGCTTTTGCTTTTCTTCCTCCTCTTCTTGCTCTTACTGAATATTGCGCCCATTATCCTCCTACGCTTTTGCGTTTCTTCCTCCTTCTCTTCTTCCTCTTACTGAATATTGTGCGTTTTATCCTCCGACTATTTTGCTTTTATTCCTCCTCCTCTTCTTCCTCTTACTCAATATTGCGCCCATTATGCTACGATGCTTTTGTTTTTCTTCCTCCTTCTCTTTTTCTGTTTACTGAAAATTGCGCCTTTTCTGCTTCTCCGACTTTAGTTTTCTGCGTGCATGTGACGTTTTTTCTTTCTGATTATTATGGTATTTCTGCACCATAACTTTCGCTACTGCGCATGCTTCTCCTACTGCCCCGGTATGCATACCCCTTACATATATTTATCTGCTTGCTTTTGCTACTCCTATTTCTCATCCTCGGCTCACATTTGCACTTTCAATGATTCTTCTACTCCTTCTTCACATCGTTATTCTTTCCCTGCTCTACATTTTCTCTTTATCTGCCTCCCATAATCTTCTAATTATACTAGCTTCCTTTTTGATTTCATTTCTTCATTAAACCATGAAAATCATTCCACTTAGCCCACCATTACGCGAACTCGATGATAGCAGGATAGGAATAGTCTTCTTCACAACAGCTCTTTTCACTTAAAAATAAGAACAAAATAAGAAAATATACTTGTAACTAATAATAATTATTGAAATACCACGTACAACTTATAAAATTTTGGTTACATTTAGACCAAATATAAGACGGGAAGCTTAAAATTTTATCTTGCGATTAAATTGAAAGTAAATATGTTTCGATAGAATGCGTATTTATAATTTAACACTTTATGTAACTAAGAGGGTTGAAGACTGCACATAGAAAATATGTATGTACCAAAGAGAAAAATCATAGAAAAGAGCGCTATCTTGTGCTACTAGTAATGTAATATCGTAGATTCTGCATATCTATAGTAGTAAGAGGGCTACATAAAATACAAAGATATATAATTTTTCTTTGTGGTTTGAGGCAGAACAAAGTTTCAATTATTTTTTCTTTTTTTTATATATAATTTTAAACGATATTGGTACTTACATTTTTTCTATGTCTAGTTTTCAGACATACATTGACACCAGCCACGTTACTCAGCTATTGAAATATTAATTATTTTAGGTTAACGTTTATAAACTTATTCTCGATCACATTTTATAAATTTTTTCAGTTACAAAACCCAAGTTCTTTGTTGACTTCAATCCCTCATCAAAGAATGTACAGACAGGAAAGCAAAGGATCAACTCAACTTCAAAAATGTTACTGTCTTTCTCTCAATTCAGATCGAGAGTCCTGAGGATATAAGAACATTGTTTACTTATTGGCACGAAGCGTCTATGAAATTTTATAGACAATTGGAGAGGTGAGACTGAGATAGTCTAAAGCCACATTTTTAACGAATACACTTTTTTGTGCAAGTTCATTTCTTACGTATAATATGTGGAAAGTACTGGAAAAATATTTCGAAATATGCTCAAGAAATAACTGAAATATACGCTGAAGAAATTAGGAGCCTACCGCACCTAATGGTAAGTCACTGAACTCTAAACCTTTAATACGCTCTCTTGTGAAAGATTGTCTTTGTGGCTTAGGATTATATCCTTCTTACAACATCAATTAGTACGCCGGAGGACATATTTTGGAGTTATTCTAGTCTACTCTATTTAATTCAGCACTGTTAAATTTCCCTTGAGTGTAATATACAGGATAACGTATAGATGCCTTAGAATTACAAGAAAGTCATATTGTAGGCCTAATTCGCGTGTTACAACAGAGAACAGTTGATAGAATATTGCAGTACTAACGTAAAAAAGCACCCATTGCATATCTGAGTGTCACTGGTTACAACCCAGTTTTTACCGTGGATTGCGTATGACACGAGTTTTGCATTGAGCATTTATAAGTGAAGGTTTCATACTATTTGTGATATTACGATAATATTAAAATATAAAAGTACATAGTAAATAATGTTATAATATTTGGTTTAAAATTCCACATTGCTAGAAAACGCGAATAGACGAACTTTTGTTAGTTTGTTACCATCCCATGGCCAGATTACTTTTATTTAGTCTAAGCCAAACGTTATGTAATTTAACAATTGCCTTTGCTTCAAGTTTGTTTGAAGATTAGGAAAAATACCGGAAATTATTATGGATAGTTATGTGACGAATAGTAAATGATCGGAACTCCACACGATATCGCTAAAGTAGCGTACACTGTGAGTAACCAACTGCTCCTTCAAATTTCTAGACAATTATTTGAGAGAGCATACATATCAGTTTTTCATAGTTTCGTTCCAAGAATAAGAGGATAACTACGATTACAGAAAATGTTATGTGGGCGTATTTCCTAGAAAAATATAAATCAATGAAATCTTTCATATTATTGTCTATTTATTGAATGTTAAAATGCTGGATAAATTTGAGTTGCTGTAATCTGATTGCATTAATATTGTGTAAAATATCATTTATAAAACATAGTGCAGCAAAGTATTCTAATGCGGAAAAGTAGGGCTGCATTGTTTCTTTACCACCCTCATTTTCAATAAAATTATTTTATTTTAATGCAGGAAATGTATGCCCTTCAATTCAGAAATAAGGTAGTAATTGTCACATTACGATATGGTAGTATAAAAATACATTTGATCGGTGTTAATATATATGAAACAGGTTTCATGCTCTAGTAGCGGGTCAAACGTTTGTGAAAACTGTAATTTCAATTTATCGAAAAAAAAACTAGTCTACTGAATTACATTATATAAATATATTTTTAATTTTGTGGATACATTTCCTTTCCAAAAGACAAATGGTTGACTAACGAGATTGTAGTTTGTGATCGTAATCTTGTCTTGGCCAATTAAAATGACTGAAATCCAGTAAATTATAATATTGAAGTAAAATAAACGATATCACACTCGAGAAAAGAGTTCAGTAGTTTGTAGGGTTATTTTAATGTTCTATCCCCATCGGTGGTATCATGGTTCCCAATATGGTCTTTGAAACCAACATTCGCAGGTTCAAATCCGTAATAGAGCGATAAAATGCTTGGCATATTTTTTAGAGAGGGAAGTAAAGCTGGGACCCGGTGTCGTAGATTTACGGCAATTAAGAAATCTGTCCGAGGGGGAGATCTCCAGGAATATTTCGTCGGTCATATCCATGTGGAAATTTCAAAGGTGCGCAATCGGCTCGTACCAGTGACATCAGTTTGTGTGGGATTGTCCTGGCACTGACTCCTGAGCCCTACTCTACCCCACCGATTCTGAAATAGGGTCAGTCTGCATAGCAGTTAATAGGGGACCGGGAAAAAATAAAATAACATTATAGAGTAATAATAGTTTTTAAACTTTTGCATGAAATAAAGACGACATTTAAATTGCTTCTTCTTAAATATTACTCTGTTCTACATTCAGCTCCAGTCTTTTCCACCCTTTTGGATTAGTGTGTGTCCGTGGACGTTGATGTATATTGTAGAACGTAGTAGTGTGAAATTTGATTTTAAAAACGATACAACCATCTAAATCTGACCTGCTCAGAATGATAAGTTAGAGAGATTCAAAGAAATGCATCCCGCAACACACATATGTAACGTGCGTGTACGGTGGAAGGCGATTTCAAGGAAGAACCGAAACAGCGGCGAGTTATAGTGTTTTGCTTATAAGAGTTTACGTATCTAGTTCCTAAGATGGCCATAAATAGAACAAAGATATACTATGAAATATTTCATTGCATTAGTTTTAAGATATTAAGAAAGTTGATAGGTTGTTCGAAAATAAAACGTATTTGGTGTCATGAACTAAGTTACAAACCTTAATGAAATCAAAAAGCATATGGCACAGATACTATTAAAATATTATTTACAAAAACCAATTATTTTTACATTCAAACATTTTAAATGCCTGCATAAAAGTAATATAGCCGAAATCTATTCTTCAGTATAAACTCCTAAATTTTTAACGTAAACAAAACAGACTAATTATCAAAGCTCGGAACTTGGGGACTTGTGTCGTGTGCATGAGTAAGGTTACAGGTACAACGTACACAAAGCTCACGCTGCAAGTGCTCAGGGACAGTCGTGTGTACTAAGAAAGTGGCCACAACTAATGACAGGAAGACGGACGAAAAAACTGTTATGTCGAACCCAATGAAATTCAGAGAATTAAAGGTAAACGGTCTGTTTGAGGAAATAGAAAATACGTGTTATTTCGAATGGGTATTATAGAAATTTGAAAATACATTTTGTTTTAAATTTAAGATACAGAATTTCGTGGAGAATTCGGAGGAGATACATTATTTTTTTTTCGAATGGAGAGTTTATATTTTGTAAGTTGTGCCACACACAAACTAGAGGCTGGAAACGGAATTCATTGAAAGGCATTGCAGTCCCTCAAATTGGAGAAAAATCTGTTAATAGCTATGGATTGAGACGTAGAGGGACCTGCCCTAGTAGTGACACACTAATTGAAAACTATTTCTCAGATACGAGATCAGCAACTGCTGAAAATCGAACAGAAAACAGTAACAGTGAAAAAATTCAGTATTTTAAGTCTAATACCGAAAAATCTTCGAATGTAGGTAGTCATACACTGTAATAAAATGTACACAGCAGAACAGTAAATTTGATATATTTTTCATGTTTATTTTTATTATATATATGCTATGAAATTACGTGTAAATTTGATATATTTTTCATGTTTATTTTTTATTATATATATGCTATGAAATTACGTGTAAATTTGATACATTTTTCATGTTTATTTTTATTATATATATGCTATGAAATTACGTGTAAATTTGATATCTTTTTCATGTTTATTTTTATTATATATATATATATATATATATATATATATATATATGCTATGAAATTACGTGTAAATTTGATATATTTTTATGTTTATTTTTATTATATATATGCTATGAAATTACGTGTTTCAACCTACCATAATATTATTAATATGTTGTCGGAGCCAGAAACCACTTTTGTAGCAGACCTGACAGTACCTCCGTGCTGGAAGCGGAAGTATGTTGACATTGAATTCCGGTCGCTTAGTCACGTGCAAAGACACAAGTCCCCAAGTTCCGAGCTTTGCTAATTATGTTTATGAACCGCTCACTAAGTTGTAAACTTTTTAACATAATAATTTTTTAAGTAGGTTATTTTACGACGCTTTATCAACATCTAAGGTTATTTAGCGTCTGAATGAGGTGAAGGTGATAATGGCGGTGAAATGAGTCCCGGGTCCAACACCGAAAGTTACCCAGCATTTGCTCGTATTGGGTTGAGGGAAGTCCCCGGAAAAAACCTCAACCAGGTAACTTGCCCCGACCGGGAATCGAACCCGGGCCACCTGGTTTCGCGGCCAGACGCGCTAACCGTTACTCCACAGGTGTGGACCTAACATAATAATTACAACCATATGGTAAATAGGCTAATATTAAATATTATAATATTATAATATCAATTTTTGTTTACCACCTGTGCTTATCTTAATATTTGGATTTATATGAACGTTTTCGACACTCGGTGTGTGTCATCTTCAGATATGGGGCCTATGTCATTGTGTGTTGTGAAGCCCTAGTTTCTTAATTATGTTGTGGGTTGTTCACTTGTGTATGGCCTTTCATGATTTCTTAGTTTACTATAGGCAGTATGTGGTTGGTTATTGTGATTCTGTTAAGTTCTATCTGTTGAAAAACCCGTATAGGACAATAAAATTATGTTAAAAACATTATAACACATAATTATAAACAAATAAAATAAAAAACAAATAAATATATACACTGTAAAACACTGTATACACTATATTACTTTTTCACATATATGGTTGGCTGTGTTGGCCTGTTGTATCGTTAAAATTGGGTTACTTTACTGTTCTTGGTAAGAACTGTCTTTTTGACGCACTTTCACTGATATTCCATATTGTATGTTGGGATTTTTTGATGTTGTTCAATTTGACTGCTGTGGATCGTGGATGCTGTTGTTGAATACTTAGACGTATATAATACAAGCTATTTTCTGTTGGGTCCGCTGTCTAGTATGGCCATGCGTGTTATTTTAGATGATGTTGGAATGTTCCTATGTGGTGCATGGCTGGAACTAGAATCATTCTATTTATTGTTTTTGTTTTTTATTTTATTTGTTTATAATTATGTGTTATAATGTTTTTAACATAATTTTATTGTTCTATACGGGTTTTTCAAAAGATAGAACTTAACAGAATCACAATAACCAACCACATACTGCCTATAGTAAACTAAGAAATCATGAAAGGCCATATACAAGTGAACAACCCACAGCATAATTAAGAAGCTAGGGCTTCACAACACACAATGACATAGGCCCCATATCTGAAGATGACACACACCGAGTGTCGAAAACGTTCATATAAATCCAAATATTAAGATAAGCACAGGTGGTAAACAAAAATTGATATTATAATACAGTGAGCTTATCGGCATCTCCAAAATGAAACTAATATTAAATAGTTTTTGAAAATGAAAATTTTTAACGGTCCAAAGTGTCATTTTCATTTTCAAATTATTCTTTTTCCTTTTACTGTTTACTGTCATTTTGTTTATTTTTCATTGTCATGCTTTCGTCTTCACTTTCCTTCACACATCTTCTGTGACTAGAAATTGTGGGTTCAAAATCAGGTGTTATGTCGGTTACATCAATATGCAGTTGTGCAAGAAATTATTTACAGCTTACCTTCTAATTCTGAATATACAGAATTTAATGTCGCCCTGTATTAATTTTCTACATTCAACGTATAATTTTAGAACAAATAAGGCATTGCCTGTTGACCTCATGCTCGTCACTAAAAAAAGGTTTCTTCCCAATCTGAAATAAATTTCCTTTATTTTGGACACCGGACCAGAAGAACACGCCTTCGACACAGACATTACTAACAACAGTAAGCTAAATGCCATCACTGTCTCGAGTAGCCTACTCACCCTCCACTATGCGGAGGGGGTGGAAGGAAGTACGTAGTACATAAGTTTTAATGTAGTATAACCCTTTATCTTTTTCCAGCGGTTGGTGTTAAAATCCACTTTTGAACGCATCTAATCTAAATGAATTACTATTATTAGATCATTAGGGCCTTGTTCATGAATATACATGTGGAGTATCTTGTAATGTATTTTGATTGACTGATTACGTAAAGACACTTTACCAATTGAAAGTTCCACGGAAAGAACATTCTAAAGTAATTTTTCGTAAATTTTACAGGACAGTATTTCTTAACTTTAATACACTGGTAAGACATCATTAGCTTGTATCTCATTTACTTTTAAATTACCATGTTATAATGCAGGTTTTTTGACATCTTATTTACATGAAGGATAGTACACTTTTTGAGCTATCAGATGGGAGCAAAAAACAAAAATAAACAAAAGGTGATTTAGCTTTGTCTTTCCGTGGATCCCTCAATTGCTATGGTTATGGAGCGTCTGAAATGAACGTGATGACACTAACGAAATGAGTTCACCGGCCAGTGCCTAAACTTACCAGTACCCTGCATTTGCTCTTAATGGGTTGAGGGAAAACCCCGAAAAACTCAACCAGGTAACACGTCCCAAGCAGAATAAATTTGAACCCGGCCTTCTAGTTTCACGGTTAGACATGCTACCCATTACTGCACTGCGGTGAACTTCATGTATAGTGAATTGTTAATTATGAAATAATAAAGCAATATATTTGATTTAAAGGGTACAATTAAAATTATTATTATATAAAATTTGTATTATAGTATTGTCACATAGCTATTAAGATAATAATAATAATAATAATAATAATAATTATTATTATTATTATTATTATTATTACCATCCTTGTTGATTATTATTATCATTATATAATAATAATAATAATAATAATAATAATAATAATTATTATTATTATTATTATTATTATTATTATTACCATCCTTGTTGATTATTATTATTATTATTATTATTATTATTATTATTATTATTATTATTATTATTATAAACCAATCAACAAGGATGGTATGTGGGTAGATTTTAAAGTTATGGTTGATCGAAAATCAGAAATGTAAAGGTCCACAATAACTATGAATTGTAAAGCTTCGTTGAGGAATAAATAATATATAAACATAGTATCTTATATATATATATATATATATATATATATATATACACTATATCCATATCATACATATATATTTCTACAAATGCCAACGGGTTGTCTTTTGACGTTTCTTGTCTCTCCTGCCAATGGCTTATTTGTAACCCACTTCTGAGTTTAGGGCGCCTGGAAGGCGGAGTTACGCCGCCCCGAAGATATTATGATAGGATGATTTTTAAATGCGAGGATAGATCTTAAACCTAAGACTAATCTAATTTGCAGGCCATGGACGAACACAGAAACATTCCACTTTAAGGAACAATTCCTGTGTTGTAACCGGGAATCGAACAAGGGACCTCGTGAAATGTAGTCAAAAGCTCTGGCTACTAGTCCATGAGACTGATCTCATATCATATATTATCCGGATAATAAATAACTTTTTAATTGAGTTTCAGTTCACTTATGCGAGTATAATCTAAATTCAAATTATGGCTGTTCTGTTGCATTAAATCCATTTCAAAGATGTTGTACATTTCATTTTGACCTGTAACTTGTATTTTGTGGGAGTACTAGATGCATTTTGAAAAAATAAAATTAAAAAAAAATATATTAAGTAATTAAAACAGTATTAAACTGATAAGCTTACTAATGTGGAAATTAATAGTAATTAGTAAAGTAAGATTTTGTAAAGAAAAAATTGAAATTTATAACTAAAAAAAATTACAAAATGGAAATTTCATCTGAGAGTACCGCGGTCTCCCGGTTGAGAAATACTGTTCTACTCTAAATATTACGCGAGGGACCCCAATAAAGTAAAGTGAGGAAAAGGCGGCCGCATCAACAAAAGAGTGCAGAAACTCTGCACTACCGTGCCTAACATGCTATATTCTCCCCTTCAACATTCTCTTAAGAAAAATGGAGTGAGACAAATAACTAACAGGCTTGAAGCTCACATAGATTCTTCCTAACAAACCAAATTCCCTTCCAGGGACGCGCAATGGCGTACCATTTAACTGTTTCTCCTTACATTTTCTGCAATTATTTACCGTATCATAATATACTTAACGGGCGATTGTAAATTCCACTGACAAAATTAGTAGGCTAAATTGCACTACAAATAAAATTGAATTTATCATATAAACTGCACCGAACTGATTGGCCGAGGAGATGAATATCGAAATCACATTCAAGCGATCAAATAGAAACGAAAGACTCAAATATACGTTCCAGGGTAAGTACCATAAAACTCTACCAAGTTTCATGGTTTTCCACGAAAGATACACAATTTAAATACTTAAATTAATGGTTAAGGGAAAAAATTGGAAATTCCAGCTCTACTTAATAGTAAAACATTGCATGTTCACGAAGATCATGCCAATACTCATTTAGATGTATCATACTTTTAAACTACGCATAATTTTATCATGTTCTCTGGTTTTAATCAGAATGACGGTATATATTCTGCTTACTTCAAAGAGTACAGACCCAGATCGCAACATGAATGGAAAAGTGTTGTCTGCATTTTTGCTAAACAGTTCACAAATGTAGTTCTTAAAACTATTTAAATCAGTGTCTTCAGAGTCTATCTTTAATACCTGGCACAAAGACAGCATGACACTGAAACAACGATAAAGATATTAAACTGTAATATCTGTGAGTAATCAAGTGAGTTTCCCATTCATATCTCTCTGTGAGTGAGTTTTTAACAGCATATGATGGCGATCTCAAGTCGGATATCATTATAAATATAAAAAAAAAATATTTTAATTAACATTAACATTAAGGGAACATCTTCCTTTCTGGAATAAAAAGAATAACTGGAAGAAGAGTCCATTCATGGTGACAAAAGTAGTTTGTCCTTCAAAGAAGACGAGGAGTTTGAGAATTAATTCCCAGCTACCCATTAAGAGATGACATGGTTGAAACTCTAGAAAAATTTAATTTTCGATTGTTTCAGAATAATAATCAATAAAATTTTATATTGACCTACGTATATATTGGCCAATTTTATCAAAATAATGCATATCAATATTTATGGCTTAGCTATATTTTATAATTACAATCAGGTTCTCGAGATGGAAAACTCGACATTTTAAAGTTATTTTTGCACACTTTAACATTTTACATGTTTTGGTGCACGAAGGTCTTGCAAATACATATATCTATCTATCACATCTTTTAATTGAGCTTAATTTTACCATGTTCTCTGATCTTTTTTTAAGAATGTCAAAATATCTTTTGCTTACCTCAGGTCTTACAGACACAGAACTCAACAGAAAAGGGTACGGTACATCTTTATTGCACATTTTTTAAATGAAACCCACATTTTTACTTTTTAAAAACTCTTCAAATTCTTGTCTTCAGAGTCTATCTTTTACAGTACATACAAAGCCAGCTTAACACTGAAACAACGATAAAGAAATTAAACTTGTAACATCCGTGAGTTATCTATCAAGTGAGTATTCCATTCATATCCCAATCTCAGTGAGTTTTTAACAGCATATGATGTCGATCTCTCTTCGGGCATCATTATAAATATAAAAAGAAATAATTATTAATTAAAATTATCATACAGAGAACATCTTCCTTTATGGAATGGAAAGAATAACTGGAAGAAAATTCCATTCATACTGACAAAAATAGTTTTTCCTTCAAAAGGAAGAAAAGGTGTGAGAATTATTTCGCGGCTACCCATTAACAAATGATACGGTTGAAAATCTAGAAAAACTTCATTTTCGATTGTTTCAGAAAAAAGAATCAATTAAATTTCATATAGACCTGTGTATATATTGGCCAACTTTATCAAAATAGTAGATATCAAATTTCATGGCTTTTCTATATTTTACAATTATTACAAACAGGTTCTCGTGATGGAACATTGACATTTTAAAGCCATTTTTTTTTTTTGCATTTTGCATGTTTGGTGCACGAAGTTCATGCCAATACATACATCCATATCTCAAATTTTTAAATTAAGCTTAATTTTATCATGTTCTCTGATTTTTCTCAGGATGATGAAATATTTTTTGCTTACCTGAGTGATACAAGCACAGAACTCAACAGGAATGCATATATATCTCGCTTGCATATTTTGTTCAAGAATCTCAAAACTTTAGTTTCTAAAAATCTTCCAATTCACATCTTCGCAATCTATCTTTTACAGTGGACACAAAGCCAGTGTAAAACTGAAACAACGATAAAAAATTTAACTGGTAACATCCGTGAGTTATGTATCAAGTGAGTATTCCATTCATATCCCACTCTCTGTGAGTTTTTAACAGCACATGATGGCGATCTCTCTTCAGATATCATTATAAATTAAAAAAAAATATTTTAATTAACATTAACATTAAGGGAACATCTTCCTTTCTGGAATGGAAAGAATAACTGGAAGAAGAGTCCATTCAAGGTGACATAAATAGTTAGTCCTCCAAAGAAGAGTGAGTTATCTATCAAGTGAGTATTCCATTCATATCCCAATCTCAGCATATGATGGCGATCTGTCTTCGGGCATCATTATAAATATAAAAAGAAATAATTATTAATTAAAATTATCATACAGAGAACATCTTCCTTTATGGAATGGAAAGAATAACTGGAAGAAAATTCCATTCATACTGACAAAAATAGTTTTTCCTTCAAAAGGAAGAAAAGGTGTGAGAATTATTTTGCGGCTACCCATTAACAAATGATACGGTTGAAAATCTAGAAAAACTTCATTTTCGATTGTTTCAGAAAAAAGAATCAATTAAATTTCATATAGACCTGTGTATATATTGGCCAATTTTATCAAAATAGTAGATATCAAAATTCATGGCTTTGCTATATTTTACATTTACAAACAGGTTCCCGTGATGGAAAGTTGACTTTTTAAACTCATTTTTGCATTTTGCATGTTTTGGTGCAGGAAGTTCATGCAAATACATACATCTATGTATCACATTTTTGAATTACGCTTAAATTTTTATCATGTTCTCTGATTTTTCTCAGGATGATGAAATATTTTTTGCTTACCTGAATGATACGAGCACAGAACTGAAAAGGAATACATATATTTCGCTTGCATATTTGTTCTAAGTATCTCAAATTTCTCGTTACTAAAAATCCTCCATTTCACATCTTCGCAGTCTATCTTTTACAGTGGATACAAAGCCAGCTTAAAACTTAAACAACGATAAAAAAATTTAACTGGTAACATCCGTGAGTTATCTATCAATTGAGTATTCCATTCATATCCTACTCTGTGTGAGTTTTTAACAGCATATGATGGCGATCTCTCGTCAGATATTATAAATGTAAACCCTAACTTTCAACCTTTTTGAGAGCAGACTTTGACAATCTTGTAGTATATCTAAAAATCTGGTGACGTTTTTCACAGCACGTAAAAAAATTTGTAGTTATGTATTTTGAAATTATTATATCGGTATTCGAAACTAAAAGTTAAATTTTATATACTATCAATTTATTAGGATATTTAATTCAATAATTCATTCGAATATTACATGGACATAAAATATCATGAGCCTAAATTATTCAAGACATTTTAGGGGTCAACAATCATGAGCCATAAGCGTCAAGTGGTCCATGGAATTAAGAAAACTCAGTAATGTGAAGGAGAAAGGGTTTATTGCTAATCATTAACAACGAAAACTGTTGCAAAAAACGTGATAACTAGGTGTTACATAGATAAAAATTGGAGCCATGAGACAGGAAGTGGAAATACCGGTGTTATGTTTATTTGGAATCGACTGGGTTTGAATCCGAGCCTCCGGCGTGAATACTAAGTTCATTCGGCTAACAACCCACCAACCGTGTTCATACCTTGTCTTCACTTACATAAATTGACTCACTAGATTACTATATCTCATCAGAGATAAGAGTAATGAGATACGTGCCATCGGCAAATAAAATACTCATAAACAATATAAATTCTGAAACATACTTTACTGATTTGCTTAGCAGCCGCACAAAAATTACTCAAAATTACAATCCCACGCTATTAGTCCCACTACTACTTGTTAGTGCCTGTCTTCTAGTATTAATCAACAGCTTACACGCTCCTCATCCAAACGGTCAATGCATTAATTCCCGGCGTTGGCAATGGAAGATATTTATTAATCTGTAACGTGATTGGGAGTTTGTCCCTTGTTGTGTAATGTTCTGTGTTGTCTTCGAGGTGATTCTGTGCCGGGCTCAACATAGAACCAGGAAGGTCGGTAATATGTACCCTACCTAAATAATGTTTTTTCTAAGAGGACACAAAATATAGAAGCCGGGAATATAAAAATGATAAAAAGACACGGGTAGAGAGAAAATCACTAGCTATTGTTGTCTTTAAGCTTACTGTTTTAACATTGTCTTACAAATAATAATAATAATAATAATAATAATAATAATAATAATAATACTAATAATAATAATAGTTATAGTAATAATAAAACGTTACATGTAAGTATCCCAAAAAGACAAAGCTCGTGTTCAGCAACAGTTCCGTTTTGATAAAATAACACGCGAATTACACACAATTTTGTACTTAATCACAAAAATATCTCTGTTGTTCCCAAACTGAAAATTAAGATTCTAATAAGAGAGTATTAAAAAATTTTTACCTAATTCGGATATATAAAAGTCTCTGTTCTTTATAAAATAAAATTCAAAATTATAATACCAGGATCAAATTCTTCAGAGGAACAGATAGAGAAAAACATACAAAAATCACAAAATGTACACTTTGTAGTCCAACATTTAAGCACCAGAATTTAATACTTGAAGTAAGCTACATAAAGATAAAAATAGTTAATAACAATGATACTAGTAGTGATTGAGATAGATTATTTCATAATTTCAGCGTGAAGAAAAGGTGATGTTAAGAATGGTAATGGATTAATATTATTAGTGTAATAAGCAGCAAATCATATTGACATACTAACAAATATAACCTTGAGATAAATGACCAAATTACGTAGGGAAAAAATGAATATGATACATAATATAAAATATGAAATTCTTAATTTTACATTTGAAAATTTCATTACTACAAGTACCCAATTCAGGCTGAAGTTTTAGTTTCGAATTATAAAGATGTGGACCATAATTTATGCTACGTAGTAATTCATTATATGTTAAGACGTTAGGTTGAATCAAAATAAGAATTTTATTTCGTCTTGTGTATAATCATATAGTAAGCTACAAAATTCATCACATTTTCATTATAGAATTTTATTAAAGAGATTTTTAAATACTAAAAATTTTAAATTCTGAATAGATCAAGTTTCTTGAAAAAAATTGGGTGAATCACAAAATTAATCAGGAACACGCAAAACTTATTCCGGAGTTCTACGTGCGAATAAAAATTACAAGGAAGTGCTTATATTCCGAGGTCTTAAGAATTTATTTCACATTCAGAGAGGCAGATCACTAAGAATCAGACATTAACCCGCCTTCGCCTACGCATCCTTATCAAATGTAGCCGAACGATTATCCCGCGAAGCAATGAATATCATCTACATGCACAATTTGTGTGGAAAAAATGAGAAGGAGAAGTCTAAAAACAAATCTGCTGTTGCATATGTTGCTCATAGACAGAACGAACTATCAGATACAAAAATAATGTAATACAAAATAATGATAATAATTATTTCCTCACATTTATATACAGTACATACCAACAGTGTACAGCTTTAAGAGAAATACAACTCTCTAAGTTAAGTTTCTTGAGAACGTATCGGTAATTTGCTGGGTTGTGTTTGCTAGCGGTGGATGGTATAGATCTAAGCTTATTTTATATTAATTTTTATTTCAGTTTACTTAATTACTAGTCTACTTATGTTATTAATACTTAAATTGTAATATAGCGATAAATATACTCACTTCCATACGAAAGAGATGCACTTAATATTGAATAATTAAAATTGCTCCATTACATTTTGAAAATTGTTTCCATAGTAACATTAGAACAATGCATTTAGGTTACAATGATAGGCAGTGTTAATGCTGAGTTTGGTGTGTATTCCGCAACACTTACAACGCAATATTAACGTAACTTGAAAAAATATAGTTGCATTGCGAGTAGAAACAATCGCTGGCAATCTTCGTTTTAATTGGCGTGCTGCAAGAAACGCAAAGCAGTCCTGTAGCTTACACATGCGGCTAAGCAGAGGAACACATTGTACAGAGTACGCATGCGCGACTCAACGCCTAAATATAGAGTAAGTGTCTACATAACGCAAAATATTACCTAATTTATTATTCAAATTTTAGAAAGTAGTAATATTAAATTGTTAATATAATAATAGATATCCAATATTTTGCGGTACGGTGACAAAACATAGCCACTTAGATACCGAATAAGAAACGAATTATGACAAAATTTACTGAGAAGCAATAAAAATAAAGAAGTAATAACCATGAAGATACATTTATATTATGTATTATTTCATTCACCCATCCATCCACAGTGTTCTGTCCAAAGGTAGGTTTTCCACTACAAACCCAGCATTCTCCAACATTTCCGATTTTCTGTCTTCCTCATAATCTCTGCATTTGGTTCATTTGTCTTACGGTCGTCTAACATCTGATATCTTCTTCTGTCACAAATTTTTCTCTCATTCATCATTCCTTCCAGACGTCCTGGAATTTCCATAGCATACTCCCAAAAGACAGAGTTCTATGAACAAGAATCTGAGGACATATTAAGAGTCGTAGAAACGGTATTAGGAGGCAGATGTTTTCAAGTTAAAATGTATGTCAAGTTAATGCATGCGTTCGATTTATTTGCAACGTCCGTAGATCTGACCGTATCACACCTTCACTAAATATGCTGTCCTGGGTCCGTCTCAAAGAGCGAAGAACTATTCACTCTCTCACTTTACTCTTCAATATTCTTCAAACCTCTAACCCTAGCTACCTAGCTTCTCGTTGTGAACATTTGTCCTCATATCACGAAATAGATACTCGCTCACAACACTATATCACACTCTCCATTTCTAAACACAGAACATCCTTCTACTCTTCATCTTTCACCGTCTCTGCAGCTCATCTCTGGAACTCTCTACCACAACATGTCAGAGACTGTCGGACATTTTATAGTTTCAAAAATAAATTAAAATTGCACTTTTTGAATTAGATTCCTTTCAGTTATAAGCCCTTTTCTCTGCCATAGTTTCGTATAAATATAGGCTCTATATTTCTTTTTCCTTCCTTTCTCCTTTTTGTTCTCGTTATCAGCCGATGAATTTATTATCATAGCCTTTTTATCGTGAATTTTATTTAATTTTGGTATTTATTTTCTTTTTTATTATTATTTTATTACATTCCATTTTGATATATTCTTCCTTACGTTTTTCATATTAACAATTTGTACTAAATGAGTTGCTTTCACTACATTCCAATATATTTTACTTTCTTTTTTATTTTCTACAAGAAGAGTCCTAAGGAATGTTCTGAAATCACTTGGGGGAAAAACTAAATTTATCCCTGCCTTTCTACACCGTATACGCCACACTTTGGTTTACAATATCAAGTACAAAATTTTCATGGAAAAATAATTGAAAAATATCAATTGGCAATAAGTTCTTTTCATGTTGGGATTCGACTCACAATTTTCAATTTCCTCATTTACTTTTCTTTTCAGTTAACAGTAACTTGGTAAATCACTCTTTTTCCATTTTCTTACAATAGTCACTTTATCTTCTGACAGGCTCTAATATTTCACGTATTTCTACACCTTCTGGCATCTCTTCATTCTGTGCCTGATTTTCTATTATTATATATTCTTCCATATACTGAGGATCACTTTCTCTTCAGCCCCCAGTTGATGACAATTTAGATTATTTATGTTTCCATCGAAGTCCTCGTCAGCACTGTCTTCATCGATATCACTTCTAGCTTCCGGTGGAGATATGAAAACATCTATAAAATCTGCCTGAATTTTTCGTTCCCTTCCATTATTGTCATTACTTCATGTACACTCAGGCCCCTTGAATATAAACCATGGATAGAATAACTATTTTATGCGAAAAATCGAATTCCATATGTAAATATATATAATTATTTCACTAATCTCAGAAAGACAGTTTTGATACTCCATGTGCCCGGTGTTGCAAAAACGCAACACCAACATTCACGCGTACATTACAGAAGTAACGTTTCATTCAATGTCCAGCTACTTTTACAAGAAGTATCCTAAGAGTCTTTAGATTGTAATATATGCAAGAAAAGGTATAATAAAATTATAAAAATAAACAAAAATTACATTCCTTTATGACATTCTGCAGACATTTCAACACTTGTAATAATCACTTCTTTTCTTCTTAAGTATTGCCCCATCAATGAATCAGTTACCAAATGTTTTCAATAAACCAGGTCTACCAACATCAGTATAATAGAAAATAAGTGCCATAAACTTAACAAATACTAAAAACCATATTTCACACACGTTTAATAGCAAAGAAGTAAAATGTTGCGAAAACGCATCACCGGGATAATATGGGTTAACGTATCAAGATTTGTTGTACGTTTACTGAAGGAGATAAAATTCTAAAAGTTGTACTAAAACATACTTCAAGGTGAGCAGTAAAGAAAACGTGGTCTTAGATTTGGGCCCGGTTGCAGAAACGCAAATCAAATCAGTCCCTGATCGCCAGTCAGTTGATGTCTGATTTATTTGATTGTTCGTTGCGTTGCACAAACGTGAATCTCCAATCAACTTCTCTCAATTTACTAATTGCTGATTTGGGAAAGAAATACATTTGACAACAGCGCTATTTAGCAACCACAGCCAATTTGATGCTCTTTAAAAGTCGCGAAACGAATGCATCAAGTGGGCGGTGACTAGGAAAACAAGTGAATGTTTTGCTGGTTTGTTGCTTTTTGTAGAAAGGAAACAGGCGGATTCTATTTGTATATAGACTACAATATAGTGAAAAAAAATTAAGCAAAAAGAAAAAAAACGTGAGGGGGCTTCTGTTGTGGGATTTGCTAGGGGAGTCGACAAGAAATTGGAATATGCATAGCCTCCATAACCTAAAATAATTCCATTTCCCATCTCTCTGTTTACAAATGGAGCTCGTAACCTACTCATTAAAAATATTGTGTTGTGTAGAACCCTGCCAACGGGCTACAACATTCCAGAATTTCAATGATGGTGTAGACTACATATTGCCTGTATATTCACAGAAAAGAAACCTTTTCTATTTCGATAAAGTTCGGCATCATTTCAACCAGGTGATTGGACGGGGATGTGAGCAGTCTATACAACCAATATTAGGCTACTCTTGGAAATCCTGACATGGCTGAAAATTCTCTCTGGATTTCAAATCGTTCCCTGTTTGAAGTTTGGGGATTTATGAGACCCTGCCATAACAAAGCAATTTCATACGTAACATTCCTAACTACTCGGCAAATAGTTGATTTGTGGACCCTAACAAGATAACCCAAGACCATCTGAAAAATTCCAACAGCATAAAATCTCAGCATTATTAGAACTTGGTTCATAGGAGAAAGTGAAAGGTTTCGATTTGTCTGTCTGCATATAGGCCTATTTGTTTCAATTTTTGAAAGTAACAAAACACACGAATCCTTACTTAACCTAAATCTTTGCTCAAATTCTCTGTCATTATACATAAAGACAATTCATGTCCATCACGGAAACGCCTTCTTCTTAATAATATTTTTTTTCATTCTAAAATTTCTTCATCAGAAGAATCTATTATGTCGAAAACAATATTGTTACGCTATAACTATTTACTATATAATTACAGTAACTGCATTACAAACAGAACAACATAAATAGCCTACTTGATCGATGATCAGTGACTTGACCAGCAAAAATCTGTTGATCAAATCTGATGGAAGACTGATCTCCGATCAAACACTGATTGTTCTTTCTGCAACAGAAATAGAACTGATGGCCAATCAAACCCTCCTTGATTGCCAATCATATTTTGATCGGTGTTTCTGCAACCGGGCCTTAGAGTTGTTGAAAAACTTTTCTTTAATAGTGCAATATTTAAAATGTGAGTAATGGGCCTTATTTAGCACACTCGTTCCAAATAAGGCCCACTATCAGTCCCAAATAAGGTCCATGTGTAAATAAATAGTCATTACGAAAGCAAATAAAAATCAATTAAATTACAATAATTATATTTAAACCAAATAAACTACAATAATAATATTCAAAGTTAAGTAGAGAAAAGCACATTCTGGACAAAGAAAATGGATATTTTGTCCTTAGTCTAGAGATCACACTCTGAGTAAAAAAATCTCTTCTTAGTCTAAGATCACATTCTGGGCAACGAAAATTGAGTATTTTCACCATATTTTCACTGTTGTCTGAAGATTACACTCTTGGCAGAGAGAACTGGTATGTTGTCCTTAGTCTAAGATGTCATTCTGGGAAAATCACACTGTGGACAAAGAAGACTGAATATGTTTTCTTAGCCGTAAGTCCAATGCATTCTTCATTAACATAATTTGAACAATTTACACACAATCTCATGTCAGCAACACAATCTTTTCTGCATAAATAGCAGAACCAACTTCCTTTTCTCACTCTTTTAGTTTGAATGCCACTCGGTGCAGCTTCAAGATCTTTCACGGAAGGCACAGGACATATTTTCCTCTTCTGAGTTGTCTTCACGCTCAAACCTTTAGGAGTAGTGGCACTATTCTTATCGCTTTCGCGGTCCTCTGTAGGCCTATGTTCTTTTGCAGTTTTAACTGATTTAGTCTTCTTTGCCTTGAAACAATTTCTAATTACAACTGCTTGATAATTAAGGGCTTTTCATCGCTGGTTTGTATGGTTTTTCTTCATTTCACGGTACGACGAATGTATTGAAATGATGTTTCTAATTGTTCTTCATTATCACTAGAGATATGAGAAAAGTTACTGGATTCGTCATGAAGAGAGAAGATGTCACTTGTGAAGCTTGAGTCTGAACATTGAGTCCCCTGGATCTCTTTGTTTCGAAACTCTTTTCTGGGTTAATGCTTCAACTTGATTTGGCTGATGTATGATCAATTGGGATCCATATTGTGATTGTAATGGGGTTTCTTCAGGCTTTTCTCTCCTGGTGAGTTTGGAAGAAGCGAAGGCACTCAGGGATAGCACTAGGGTCGAACGGATAAATTCCAGTAGCGCTAAACCCACTTGATACATTAGAAGGAGTAGCAGCTCTTGGCGAAACCTTACTAAATATTTCCCAAATATCCGTTTGTTTACTGTACGACTTTCAGCACCTTCCTGCGTTGACCAGTAAAGCAAGACTTCATCATCCCAGAATGCTTCGTAAGGTCCAAGCACGGACTTATCGAATGGCTGCATCTCATGTGTGGTATTGCTAGGTAAGCAGAACAACGTAACGACTCATGAGTCTTCAAACCTTCTATGTCTCAAGTCATTTCGAGTCAAAATAACGCGAGTTTAAGCTCCCTAAATAACTGAAACTTTTGTGTTTAGGTATTACATATCGAAAGAATTAAAATATTATATTTAACAAATAAACACAATTATTATGCTAAAATAATTAATTAAATTACGAATTTAGAATAATTATCGTAACTTTGATAATTGTCTTCACAATTTTCTGATAAATAAATTACTGTATGTACAGAATGTCTTTATGAGGCTCAAAATAAGAAAAACCTTGAGGATAATTCATGTTCCAAATAAGGCCTATGGACCATGTTTAGCTCATCTATAGAGGGCCTTATTTGGAGCTCCCTGTAAATCCACACTTTCATTCATATCTTTACTAAGGGATAAATAAATACACGTTAAGTGGAAAATATCAATACACTATCTTATTCTACTAATCATATGCTTTGAAATGACATATACCATGCTTATTTATGTTAAGTTACCAAAAAATGCATATGGTTTATTAAAATACCTCGAAATAATAGCGACAACAGATTCAGACGTCGTTCACTGTTCAACTGAAGCAAACATGGCGAAATCGTTCACTTAAACTATTATAGTTTCTGGTCTAGCCATTCGAAGCTAGAAACTGTCAGAAACATTAAGAAACTAGTGGAAATTGTAATGTTATCTTAATTAGATGACAGATGGGCCTTATTTAGAACCAGGCTTTATTTGGCTCATGTACCTTGGAAACCAATTCCCTTCAGGAAGCAATCAAAATCAAGACTCCTGGTTTTGTTTCATGTTTGAAGAAATCTTCGAGGAAAATATGATTCAGTGTATATCTTGCAGGAAATGGGTAAATGAAGCTGTGCAAATGTTAGGCGGAGTCAAAAGAAATACTTTGTGTGGCATGTGTGCCTTGAAAAGGAAGGCTGTTTATCTAAAGAATAAGAATAATCTCAGACTCCAAAAAATAATTTTGTATGTACAATCAAATCATAATGTTACTATCTTGTAATTTAAAGTTGTATAACAACATTTTTTAACTACTCTATTAGCTAATTTGAAATAGCCTAAAACTTTAAAATATTCAAATGACAAGGACTGTGTTTTGCATGATTTTCAGTTTCATACGATTACAATGGATTAAAAGTAAGTTCAACATCTATTAATCGAATCCATGTCTTTTCATTGTTATAATTTTTCCTTTGTTGATATTATTTTGAGATATTTTAAAATGTTTCTTTTGGTCCATTCATGGGAACAAAGTGGTCCATTCATAGAATCGTGTTGCCTTCATTGAACAAATAGCCGAATTTTAAATGAGTTAATCTTTAAATAGATATAAATAGAATATAGCCCTGAAATTTTATTTTTTCATTCCTTATTAGTAATGTAATTGTTCAAGCCTATGAACGGAATTTTAAGGTATTGCCTTTGTTAGATAAAATAAAAAATCGTTAGCTGGTCCATTGATGGCTACTTTCCCCTGTACATGTATAAACCATCAAGTAGCCTATTTGAAACATCATATCTGCCTATCAGTATAGTAATCCGTTCCCCAATCTTTATTTTGTTACTAGGCCCTTATTAAAGGGTTAGACATGTTTTTTTTTTTTTTAAGTTTGAGATCAAGTATACAATCTCGATTTTAAAAAAGTTTCATTTAACGCTATGTTTTATGTTTCTTAGAAATTCAAATTTATTTGAGAATTTTTTTTATTTATATGACCATAGATAATATCTGATAGCAGAACCAGAACATTTGATAACTGTGATACTATTTTTTTTCTTTTTGTATCAATTAAACATGTCTAATGTTATTTATTTCAATGATGTATGTTATTGAAAGTTACGAAATCCTTCCACGCCGACCAAATGCTATTTCAAGAATGACGAGCAAGACTCGAAGAGCACAAGAGTTGCGAGACGAGACTCGAAAGACAAGTGCAACCCAACGAACATAGCGAGCGAGAGCGGCAGTTAGTTTTGTTCATCTCTATTAATTACTAATATCATTAGCATTCGCCTGTGCTTCATAATGTTGTTACAGTAAGCAATTTAAATACATCCACGTTTTCACGGATCCCGGAAAGGATGCTCATACTCGGTGAGGGAAAGACGTATTCTTCGTCATAAAGATCTACTTATATTCAAATAATGATTAAAATTGTTAGTAGTCACAGGTAGTTTTTGATTAAATGAATAACGTAGATAGTTCATTGCCGAAGATGTTGACACCATAGCAGTCCGATGATGTTCGGGTAAAGAGGATTGTCATTTTTTTAGTACAAATGTAGTTTTGTTTCCCAGGGGAATACACAAGTTAAATTCTACAAGTGGATGTGCAAAAAAAAAAAATACTAGCATTAAAGCACTAAAGCCTTCTGGGCGCTAAAGTTTATACTCCTCGACAGGTCCATAAACCGCAGACTCAGACTAGAGGCTCTTAACTCCTGTGTATTCCCGGTGCTAACATACGGTTGCCAAACCTGGGCCCCCACAGAGAGGCAAAAGATGAACATCGAAATATGCCAAAGGAAAATGGAGAGGAAGATAGTTGGCGTTTCACTGAAAAACAAGGTCTCCAACACGGCACTGCAGAAAATCACAACTTCTGAGAACATCATAGAAAAAGCCCTCATAACGAAGTGGAAGTGGGTTGGTCATGTAGCAAGGCAGCAACAAGGCAGATGGGCGCGAGAAACCACCATGTGGGACCCGTACATAGGAAGGAGAACACAAGGCAGGCCAAGAAGAAGATGGACAGATACATTCAAGCAGCAGCTGGGAGGGAACTGGTCAACCATCGCCCGCAACAGGAACAGTGGAGACAGATAGTGAACAAACTCATATAGAACTAAAATTTGACAAACTCTAGTGTATCTCACATAGTGAATGTGAATGTAAATATTGTTCACGTGAAATAGCTCATCATGTGAACCACACCAACCGAGCTTCCCCTCCTGTAGGAGACCCTAGCCCTTCATGGGTCACAGTAGCTTCATTCATTCATTCATTCATTCATTCATTCATTCATTCATTCATTCATTCATTCATTCATTCAGCATTTGATTTGTGTAGAAAATTATTTCCAGTAAGGTTGCGATATTTAATTTTCATTTAACTCAGAACTCAGTTTTATGACTTATCTCCTTTTACCCATACGCCATCTTAACTCAATTTATTGTGATCGATGGAAATACAAAGAAACATACGAGTGGAAAAATCAATTGTCATAACCTGAGAATTTGTGGATAAGAGAATCCACGTGCAAATGCTGAGCATGAGCGTGATTCACCGAAACTTAATGTGTCATGCGAAAGGGTGTAATATAGACAATTTTTTCTTCATTGAACCAGCACTAACTGTCTAGATATGCTTACCGAATTGATGATGCCACAGCCAGCTAAATGTTGATATGGACGATTTCATCTTTCAACAGGATAGCACACCGCCGCATTTTCATCCCGAAGTACGCTAGTATAAGTCTCGCAAGCAAGGATTACCGACGACAGGAATGCGAACGAAACAATTGATAAGGAAGAGCGGATGACAGGAAAGTTCACGAGATAACTTGAACGATATTCGGAAGAGAAACGACATCGATAGAATCAGTCTTGCATTGTGATAGTTACATTACGGTTTTAGTTTCACTGCATGAGAATACGTGTGAGCGTTTCAGTCGCAAAGTATCATTATTTTATTCGTAAACATAATGTTGCGCGTTTAATTCCCTTCGAATTTTTCTCTTGCTACGCTCTCATTTCCACAGGCGATGTCCCCATCTGTCCATCTTCTTGGAAGAGGCAGTACTTCCATCGGCCCGCACTTCTCGGTCCCTCGGCGTGCCTACATGCACACGTCAAAACAGACAGAAACGCCACCACAGTTTTTCGGTAATCGTTCCTTGCTCGAGCTATACCTTAGAGCTCATCTACCACGGCGTAGATAGGACGTGCAAGAGAGAACGATTTGAACTTTTTAAGGTGGCCTTCCCGATCGCCAGATCTACCGTCCTATACTTCTTTTTGTGTGGCTACATAAAGGAAACCGTGTTTCTTCCACCCTTTATCACACAGTCTTGCTGAGTTGAGGGTATACATAAATTCCGCTTGAAGGAATTAAAAAGTAATCTATTAGGCTTAAACTCCTTAGATGTAACTACATCAATTGCAGGCGGATCTTCTCTCTATAAATATGTCAACGGGAAAAATTCACTTTTGGCAATTAATGTATGTGTATGTATGCATTTATTCACACTGCAAATGGCTAAATACCCGGTGGTAACTAATTACACCCAATACGATAATTAATAATAAACACAATTAATAAAAAATACACTTAATAATAATAACCCGGAGGTTCATTGCCGCCCTCACATAAGCCCGCCATTGGTACCTATCCTGAGCAAGATTAATCCAGTCTCTATCATCATATCCCACCTCCCTCAAATCCATTTTAATATTATCCTCCTACCTACGTCTCGGCCTCCTCAAAGGTCTTTTTCCCCTCCGGCCTCCCAACTAACACTCTATATGCATTTCTGGATTCGCCCATACGTGCTACATGCCCTGCCCATCTCAAACGTCTGGATTTAATGTTCCTAATTATGTCAGGTGAAGAATACAATGCGTGCAGTTGTGTGTTGTGTAACTTTCTCCATTCTCCTATAACTTCATCCCTCTTAGCCCCAAATAATTTCCTAAGCACTTAATTCTCAAAAACTCTTAACCTATGTTCCTCTCTCAAAGTGAGAGACCAAGTTTCACAACCATACAGAACAACCTGTAATATAATGTTTTATAAATTCTAACTTTCAGATTTTTTGACAGCAGACTGGATGATAAAAGCTTCTCAACCGAATAATAACAGGCATTTCCCATATTTAGACGTTGCGACAGGGAGGTTGAAACCCTTACCCATGTCCTGGGGGCCTGTCCACACGGTGAACTTCTACGAAATACGCGGCATCATAAAGTAAGATCTATAATAGCAACTGCCTTAAGGAACAAAGGTTATTCAGTATATGAAGAAGTACACAGCATATCCAGTGAGGGCAGTAATCGAAGAATCGACATAATTACATTTAAACCTCCCTCTCTTGAAAGTTACATCATAGACCCTACTGTGAGATTCGAATCGCACGAACACCAGCCAGAAGAAGTACACGAGGAAAAAAGGAATATATATGAACCTTCCATCAGTTTTTATAAGGACAAATACCATCTGGAATCCATCGTCATTACGGGACTAATGATAGGAGCCCGTGGGACCATACCCTCGTTCCTAGACGACTTCTGTAAATCTTTTGGCCTGCATAAACATATTTTAAGAAATCTAACAATTGCAGCACTCAAAGGTTCAATAGCTATTTTCTGGCATCATACATATGGACCATGACTAATTCGCATCTCCTTGACGTTACTTCGTTTAATATCATGTGTTTCAATATAATTAAAATTGTTATTTTTCACTCTAACAACAATGTATCAATAAGCCTCAAGGCATTTACTCTATTGTATAATGGTACTCTTTGTCGATGGGAACCTGTAGTGGTTACAGGAAGGAATTAAATTAATTACTACTACTACTACTACTACTACTACTACTACTACTAAAATTACTACTACTACTACTACTACTACTACTTATAATAATAATAATAATAATAATAATAATAATAATAACAACAAGGAGCATCCTAAATTAAATGAAGCACGATCAATTAAAATAACATTTAAAGTAAATCTAATAAAGTGCTTGTGAAGATTTTTTATGTAAGCATAATGTTACTGTGACAGATATAAGCAATATAGCAACGTACTAAATAAACGAAAATAGAACAAAAGAGGAGCGACATTTGTGTTATAATACGCATTGAACTGTTTATATTGAATTAATAAATAATTGAAGAATGAAAGCTGGAAGGCTTATTGTCGACGGCGTAGAGGCGTGATGTGAAGTTTACTGTTCGGAGGCAGCGATGATAAGTTGTCTCGTCAGCGAGGCGGGTCCCCGGTGACATCTGATGCCACTCGCGAGTTTTATTAAGCTTCCAAGAAGCGGATAAAATATTTCTGAAGTTATCAGCTCAGCAGCAATTATTTGCCCTTTTAATTTTGCTTTATCCCTTCGGTATCTGAAGAGTCGTGGGACTTCTACATTTCAGTCGGATTACGCCGAATTGTATGGAGAGTAAAATATCATTAACTTCAACTGTTCCAAGTATTGGAACCTTCCAAGGATTACGTGAGAAGAAATTTCCATTATATAATGTTCCTACATAATTGACTTTGTGGGGTTTAGCTAACTCTGTCCTAGAGACCACATGCTTTCCAAGACTACCCAGAGCTGATCTAAGAATTCTTAGTAAAGAAATTAGAGTTCGATTATCGAGAGATATTTCAAGATCTATTGTAGTGACTGTGCGAAAGGTTTTCTTCGAATAATTACTTTCTTTCCACATTATTTCATTAATATTACATTATCGTTGTGTCTTCATATCACGTGTGAATGACCTTAGTTAAAAAAGGTCAGATATTTACTCTGCATTTGCCAACTTCGTGCGTTCTTCATGTCGGAGATGATCCAGGTTCAAACCCCGGAAGTCTAGCTAGCAAACATTCTCATGACATCAGATAAAAAGTTATTTTTTTTCTTACACCATGTTAATAATGTCAAAACAAGTTATTATACAAATTTTGGCCACTCGAGCGCAATTAAGAAGATCATCCAGAAGGTAAGTTTGCCTAGGGGCCGTTTACAGAAATAAAACACAATAATATAAAAAATTCTATTTCGAAATATTTTAAGGTAGTAGGCCTACAATATACTTGAAGCTATGTTACAAAAAAATATGTGCAAAAATTAAGTTCTCATACCATAGAATTTGTAATTAGTCAGGCAGGTATATTTTTTTTATCATATCAGACATCATTTTGGACTGAAAATTGGCAGTTGTGTGAAATGAAAAAATAAAAGGATCAACGGGCAAACTTTAAATTGCAGTTAACTCAAATTTCGCATTTTGAGTCGTTTACATTTTTAACCGACCCGTTGGTATTATGTACTTATTTAGGTACAGTGTTTATGATTTCATTTCTGTATATCTTGTAAATTATTATAGTTCAAGAAAATGAACATTTCAACTGGAAAATCAAAGATTATTGCTCTCAACCGAATAATAACAGGCATTTCCCATAGACCTATTTATTCTGTGTTTAATTTCTTCCCGAGTGTCATTTATATTTGTTACTGTTGCTCCAAGATATTCGAAGGATAAATTTCCAATGTTTATATTTCCATTTCGTACAATATTCTAGTCACGATACATAATCATTCACTTTGTCTTCTCGGGATCTACTTCCAAATCCATCGCTTTACTTGCTCCAAGTAAAATTTCCGTGTTTTCCCTAATCGTTTGTGGATTTTCTCCTAACATATTCACGTCATCCGCATAGACAAGAAGCTGATTTAATCAGTTCAATTCCAAGCCCCTCTCTGTAGCAGATACATTAAAAATAAAAACTCGTAATAGAAACAAATATGAAATTCTATAAAACAATGGCTGATCCGGATTTATTATATAATTTTGAAACATTGACTATAAGGAAGGGAGATTTGAGTCGTATACAATGATCGGAAATGAAACATCTTTAAACAGTAAAAGGATGTATTAGTTTAGACCAAATTATAATTAAAGATTTAAGAAAATATTTAAATATATTTTTGTTGAATGGAAAATTATAACATACAGGGAAAAGTGCAAAAATAATTTCTTAAGAATTAATAATACCCGCATTCCACTACAAACATACAGATATCAACCACCTGGCTATATAGATGTAGGAAGACCTGCAGGAAGATAGCACGAAACATGAGGTCGGAACGAGGGCTCTCCTAATTCTTGAACAGCTGATGATTGTGAAAATGAACTACACACTGAATTAAATTGATTAAGAATTGAATTATTGTAAAACACATAAAACGTATGAGAAAGTTTAGATATAGTTTACTTGGCACTGAATTTCCCCCCACCTCCACCAGAAAAATTAATTTTGTACGCGTAATTTCTCTTCAACACAGAAAGCTTCCCCAAAACTATTATGTACTTTTTTTTCTACCTCGAATATTTTAAATTTTATAATACTTACAGTGCTTTAAAATTTGAAGTGACTTTTCATATTACAGGACTACATTTCATTAATTATTTAACAATTCCAGTCAAAATTGACACAATAGAGGCCGAGTTGTTTCTGCAAGATATGCGGACAGAAATGACAAACACATGAAACATTATTATAATTTTACCATTTACGTTCAATATACGATGTATCTAAATTTTCGGCCATAGGAGTGCAGTTCACTGTTGCGGGATGGCATATTTCTTACAATGAGACCAGGAAGTTTAAAGGCTGCTCCACAATAAACCGGGAACGGAAATGACAACGAGAACGAGAACGGAAATAATGTTAAAATAAATGTATTTAAATGTGAGCATTCATAATTAATTTTCACGTTCCCGTTTCGGGGCTCCAGCAAGCTTCGCGTTTAAATACATTTATTTTAACAATATTTCCGTTCTCTTTGTCGTTTCCGTTCCCGGTTTATTGTGGACCAACCTTAAGTTGAAAGGGACATGGTACGTAGTACCTAGAAAGCAATTTGATAGTTCCTTGGTGTTGTAAGGTTGTTAAGTTTCTGTGTGCTTTTAACATTTTATAGAGTACTGCTCTCGTAAGTGGGGGGGGGGGGGAGTTTTAAAATTGAGGTTATGGAAATTATAGTCTAAATTTAAATTTAAGCGCATTCAGGGCAGAGTGTATGGGAGGGCGACATTTTATCTTTTTGTAAATGAAACCTCTGGCATTGTGGAGCTCGAGGGGCGGAAAATGTATTACAGCCACATTGTTTAACAGACATAAATAGAAAGATCCCTGCTTGCGTTAAAATGCGTTGCTATGCATACACGCCCTAGTAACGAACTATCTGCATTTCGTTTACATGTACTGTTAGTTGACCATATAAAACAAAAGAGTAATTGTACAAGGACGACTACGTAACCTAGCAACTACTGGCAAATGAATTTAAGAGCTATTTTCAAACGCCCGTTTTTTTATTGCACTGGCTCTGTAATAAGTGGAAAAGTTTACATTTAACACAGTATGATGAAAAACACTCATAACAAAATATTAATTATAAATGATGATATTGCTGTGTTATGCGAGTTGATGTATAAAATTTAATCCCATTATATTCTGCTAGGTACAGTTTTCAAGTTGAATATAAAAAAGTGTCCTTTGTAAACAAGACATTATTTTTAGAGTTAATATACACAGTGGGCCAAAAAAGGCACAAAATTTAACTGGTTATATTCCAGTAGCTAATGATTTCACTTGAAAGTTTATTTCACAGGGAAATTTCACAGTCCTTGTAGACCGGGAAAGTACTGTAATATTTAATTTTTTACCATTTATTAAACACTATTTTTTATTTTTTGTAAGGCAGTGCGAAATCGATCGTTTATGCTGAACTAAGCATTATGGTCTTACGAGTTCAGCAGGCCAAGCCGTTTGTTGTGCTATCATCATTTATTTTCTTCCGTTTTGAGTTCTCATTTTGTGAATAATGGGTCGCTTAACGAAGACAAGATTTTCATTAAACATTTGCATCAATATGATAATTTATCTGCCCGTTAAATTGTAAGGAACTACTCTCAGCGAGAATGGTCTGTTTCAAGTGTACAACGATTGAATAGCAAGATAAGGGCATTATATTATCCCTCCTGAGAGATTATTGCGTGAAGGATCGCATTTCTCAGATTCTCTGGTGGTTTCCGCTGGAGTTTCAAACGTGATCTTAATCCTATGAACTATTTTGTATGGAGTCAACTACAAAAAGCAGTTTACTACAAAACAAGAATTCGTAATATTGAACATTTAAGACAACGCGTTCTTGAATGTTGGGATTGATCAAAGAAAGTTATCCAGTGCTATTGGACAATGGAGAAGATGCCTACAAATGGTTGTGCGGGCAAATGGCGGTCAAATAGGACATAATTTTTAATTTTGATATTTGAAAAATCATTAATTATTATTATTAATTTTACCAGCATTCAGTCTCTGCATTTGAAGTAATAAATTGTCTTCAAAAACCACATTTTTCGCATCGTTGTGTATTGATCTTCATAATATTTTAATTGAGCTTCAAAAAACATAATAAGTCCTGCTCATCTTTAAAGTCTACTCTTTCCAACAGTGTATTCGTTATAAATTAATGTTATGTGTTTCCGAAAATAGATTATTTCTGATTTTGTGCTGTTTTTTTTTTGGCCCACTGTGTAGAAAAGTAGTAGTATTTCGATTAGTAATGAGATAATGTTGACGATTAACTATAGCTTAACCACTGCTAAAGAGCATGTTTTCCTTAACAGTCTGTAATATTAATCAATATTTCTATCTTGCTCTATTATGCATGGTAGAGTTAGTAATTTCGTAGAACATTCATCATATTAATGTCCTCACAAGTTATTCTGATATCTGAAAGAGTGACGAGTGGGGAGGATAGGATAATACCCTCCCTCCCCTACTCCGCAGTGGTCTGTAAGTGTGTATTAAAAAGAGGTGAAACGGATAAAGAAATAAGAAAAGGAAGAAGAGTACTTAATTTTTGCACAAATTCTTGCAAGATAGCTGCGAGCATATTGTATTACCGGTATCTTAAAACATTTCGAAATGGATGTTTTACGTTACCACAATATTTCTTCTTTAACTATGCGATCGAGCGTTCAACCGTATCGGCGAAATACTGAACTAAACGTCTTGTCTTCATTGTTGGGTACATTCTTTTAACATTTGTATAATCACTGATTTACTTGCAAACTTCTTTACTGTGTTAAAATTACAAAATTTACCTGGCCGAATAGTTTCGACGTGATGTCCGTCATTGTCCGAAGCCTAGTGAAGCCCAGCGCTATCTTCTGGTTTCCTGTTGTAGTGAAGTGTATTTATGATTTTGTCGAAAAGAGTGTGTGTTTTGAAATTCAGTTGAGTGTTTAGGAAGTGCTGGGGTATGTTTTTGTATGTTTATGAATGTCAGTATTGCTCTAGAGTGTCAAGTTCCTGGTTTTTGACTGGATGTGTAGTACAGCTGGCGCCAGCGTTTTTGGCGTGTGTCCTGGAGTATAGTGCCTAGTTTGTGAGCATGTTGCTAGTGCAGACGAGAATGGTACCACTTCCTATACACGTCACATCAGCCATTTGGCAAACACAGTTGTCAAATTGACTGTAGCAAAGGTAAGACACTTATACTTAACGTTCCCATTACTTATTTCACACGCCAAAAACGGTGACGCGGGGTATTTTTATGTCAGTGTCTCAAGCCGAATGAATCCTGCATGGATGTAACATGATTTGCGGATTATCTATGACATGTTTTTTTTTTTTTTTAAATATTAATTTGCTTCTCTGCAGCGATTGTTAATCATTGTATCTTTTTCTTGTTTAGTGCTTACATTTACCATCAACACGACTCCTCCATAAAAGGAATTTGAACCTAGATTCATAGTCATCGGAAGTCAGTGCTCTGGAACTGAACTACCAAGGCAGCAAATACGGTCAGAATATAAACAGTGTGAAAACGCTAGAAAGGAAGAACTTTTAATTCGATGTTCGTCACGCGAAATCTGAAGAAAATTCTCAGAACAGACCGTTAACACGTATCCTATGCGACATACAGTACTCTAAAATATATAGAGTACCCGTTGAAATTTAAGGGTTAAGAGTCTAGTCACTATAATAGATTGTGTATTACGCGAGGGAGAGGAAGAGGGAGGAGGGAGGAGATCGATGGCTGGGCCCAACGCCAACGTCCCCAAGATGATTGAAAACGGAGGCAGCAAGAAATTAATATAAACTTTGTGGGAATGTGTTAGGATCCTCATGGGCGGTGATAAATGGATTTCCAAGTCGGAAATGATGAATTTACTGCATTAGGCTGGCGACGCGGTCAGCAAAAAGATGTGCATCGGCCACTTGAATGAGACCATCATTTGTTACGGTCTCGCCTTGTAACAAAACACCAAGTGCGTCTCCTTCCAAATATCTTCCTGTTGGTATACTGGCTTTATTATTGAGTAATTTTCTGGAACAAGTTGATATTTTTATGATATTTTTAGGATTGATTGTTGGTTTTATACAGAATGTTAAAAAATTATCCAATATTTTAGGTGCTAGTATGCATCAAAACAAGAAAATAATAACTAATAAATATGGGTTCTACAATACATACTTTCTGAGATCAAACTTCCACTTTCTGTCGTGAGTTGTCGCCGCTGCACATCTCAGACCTTAGAAATACTTTCCGAGGAACAATCCAAATATCTTACAGCAAACGGTTTTTTCTAGCAGTGAAGTTACGGACAGGGGCGAGTGTGGAGGGTGGGGTATGGCTTGTCTTTAACCGCGTTTGAGGATATGACCGTGTATCCTATTACTGCGACCCTTCTTTCTCGGTGGTGGTGGTGGGGTAACCCTGTCAGAGACTACAATACGAATTTTCAAGTACCCTTGTAGCCTCCTTAAATGCAGCTCATTGGTCATTTTAAAAGGATAGAATAAACGAAATAATAGATAATTTAAAGTGGTAAAACATAAAAAATAAAATGAATAAAAACCAAAATTTCATAAAAGTAAATAAAATAAGCTATAATAAAGCACAAGAATTAACAGGACTTTCAGATGACAGGACTGCCTAAAGAATATCTGAAGTTGTATTTGATCATTTAGAAGAATTTAACTGTAGCAAGAAATTAATTGCGTATGCTCTATTATTATTATTATTATTATTATTATTATTATTATTATTATTATTATTATTATTATTATTATTAGTTTCTGTCTTCGTCATCAGTCGTCAATCTCATATCCTACTTACTTATTTACTGACTTTTAAGGAACCCGGAGGTTCATTGCCGCCCTCACATAAGTCCGCCATAGATCCCTATCCTGAGCAAGATCAATCCAGTCCCTATCATCATATCCCACCTCCCTCAAATCCATTTTAATATTATCCTCCCATCTACGTCTCGGCCTCCCCAAATGTCTTTTTCCCTCCGACCTCGCAACTAACAGTATATATGCATTTCTGGATTCGCCCATACGTGCTACATGCCAGTCTCATATCCTACAAACAAAAATATCACGAGTCGCCATTGATTATATCAGGATCTTAATGAGGGCAAAATACTGACTTTGTATTTCAAACATTCCACTCTACATAATTGTTTAGCTTATCTTCTGGCCGTTTTGAGACTAGGTTGGTACTTCTTCTTTGAACCGTTGTCTTGATGGCAGATATTGGCCTGTAGGTTTACCGTTTTAGGGCATCGTGTTGGTTTTACTACTAGTCGTTTTTAAGGTAAGATTACTGGCTTTTGATTGAGATATATTCAATGTAGAATTCCGAATTTAAAAGTACATTCAAGCCGTTTTAAAGGTAGAAATTCTCCTTAGTTGCGTCTTTTGAGATTCAAAAGATGGCTCCCTAATACGTCTGCTTTCTGACAAACGAACTGTTCATAAGCTCGTGTCGAAACCTGCCATCAAACTACGAACAAATTTATTTCTCCACAGCACACAGACAAATATCTGTATATAATAATACAAATTGACTTAGTTCTTTAAAAAAAATTCCCTGTATAAATTGTATGTACATCAGTATGCTCAATATAGAATGCTTAGTGCAAAATTTTGCAAGGTAATGAAATTCATAGGAAACTCTACAAGATGTAATATTTACGAAAATGATAACTAATTAATTTGTTGCGAAGGAATACTTGTGTTTTTGCAGGCATTTCTAAGCTGGGCATATGTAACAGGGTCAGCATCATCGCTTTCGTTATTTCATCAACCGATAGGTGGCAGTTTTGAAATAAAATGTGCATAAATGAAAATGACGTCATACGCTGATAAGATTACACTTGGTCGTACAAGTGCAAGCTAGATGAGTCCATCTGTATCAGAAAGATTGGGTAGGCTACCCCCCCCAAAAAAGAAAGAAATGGAAGGTTGCATTCTATCTATATGTGAAGGTTGAAATTGGTAACTTTTACAATAGTCAGTAGCGCTTTGTTGAGGAAGCAGAAAGTCGCAAGCAGAGTACACGCGTACTTATCGCAAACAAAAAGGATAAAATAGTAATGTAAGTAAAAATAGTGAACCGGCAAAATAAAAATATGCCAAGAAGAGCGAAAAAAAATGTATAAAGCATTATAGATCGCGCAAAAAGAAACTGAAAACAATATTTGTAATGTAATAATGCATCTACGTTAGCTTTAAATGTGCAAGCTATAAATTTAAATTCTCCCCGTCTCCCAAAATTGAGTGTTCAGTTTTTACTTACTTACAAATAGTTTTTAAGGAACCCGGAGGTTCATTGCCGCCCTCACATAAGCCCGCCATCGGTCCCTATCCTGTGCAAGATTAATCCAGTCTCTATCATCATATCCCACCTCCCTCAAATCCATTTTAATATTATCTTCCCATCTACGTCTCGGCCTCCCCAAAGGTCTTTTTCCCTCCGACCTATCAACTAACACTCTATATGCATTTCTGGATTCGCTCATACGTGCTACATGCCCTGCCCATCTCAAACGTCTGGATTTAATATTCCTAATTATGTCACGTGAAGAATAGAATGCATGCAGTTCTGCGTTGTGTAACTATTTCCATTCTCCTGTAACTTCATCCCTCTTAGCCCAAATATTTTCCTAAGCACCTTATTCTCTAACACCCTTAATCTCTGTTCCTCTCTCAAAATGAGAGTCCAAGTTTCACAACCATACAGAACAACCGGTAATATAACTGTTTTATAAATTCTAACTTTAAATTTAATAGCTCAAAAATATTCAATGGAAATATCCATTAACAAAACAAAAATAATGGTCTTTTGTGGTAAATACCCAATACCAAGCAAAATTTGCTTAAATAACACAATTTGGAAAGAGTTAGTGAGTTTAATTATTTAGGATATAAACTTTCTTTTGTTGAAAATTTGGATTTATCAGAGAAAATTGTAAAATTCAACAAATCAATAGGCATCATTAATAGAGTTTTAAAACCTTAGTTAGTACAAAAATCAACTCGTATTCGTCTTTATCAAATAATAGCTCGACCAGTCATGTTATGGGAGTGAAGCGTGGACTATAAGGACAAAAGATGAAATCAGACTAACAGCTTGCGAGATGAGATTCATGCGCCGAACAGCTGGCTACACTAAATGGGATCGAAAGAAAAATGAAGATATCCTTCAAGAACTTAATGTGTCATCAATAATGGACTATATGTCCAGATATCAGTTAAACTGGAAGGAACACGTCTCAGGAATGGTTTCATCCAGGATCCTTAAGGCAATAATGAAGTATCGTCCAAATGGGAAACGGTCATTTGGTCGACCTATGAAAAGATGGCAAGAAAATCGCTTTTTCAGGCCGTAACAGTTCTTTTGGGACTAGTACTTGACAGGATGATGATGATGATGATGATGATGATGATGATGATGATGATGATGATAAATTCTAACTTTCAGATTTTTGACAGCAGACTAGATGACAAAAGCTTCTCAACCGAATAATAACACGCATTTCCCATATTCATTCTGCGTTTAATTTCCTCCCGAGTGTCAGTCATATTTGTTACTGTTGCTCCAAGACATTTTAATTTTTCCACTTCTTCAAACGATAAATCTCCAATTTTTATATTTCTTTTTCGTACAATATTCTGGTTACGAGACATAATCATATACTTTATCTTTTCGGTGTTCACTTCCAAACCTATCGCTTTATTTGCTTCAAGTAAAATTTCCGTGTTTTCGCTAATCGTTCGTGGATTTTTTCCCAACATATTCGTACACAAGAAGCTGATATAACCCGTTCAATTCCAAACCTGTCTGTTATCCTGAACTTTCCTAATGGCATATTCTAGAGCGAAGTTAAAAAGTGAAGGTGCTTTAACCCGCAGTGAATTGGAAAAGCATCAGATAGAAACTGGCCTATACGGAGTCTGTTGTTTCACTGAGACACATTTTAATTAATCGAACTAGTTTCTTGGGAAAGAAATTCAATAAGAATAGTATATAAAACTTCTCTCTTAACCGATGGTAGAATAATTTCAATCGAAAATGATAAGTAGCTGAGAAATTCCTAGATAGTTCGTAGTTTTACATATCATAGGAGACCATCGGGGGTTCGTTGGCAGTGCTATCTGCACTTGAAATTAGGAAGTGTTGATTTAAGACATGAAGACCGTTGAGAATTTTCTGTACAACGTTAATCGACAGAATGTCGCAAGGTTCTTTCATACAGGTAACCATTAGGACGAAATTGTGAAAAGTTGCCGTTTCAATTAGTTAACCCAGTCGTAATGACAATAACAATTTATCAGTCACAAGACAGACCGCCGCGCCGCATTTCTGAGCGGATCCTGAGAGGCGCAAACAGCGGGAATGCTACCGACAGCGACGTTTTATCAAGTGAACACTCCGCGCGGCGGGCGGGCGGCTGGGCCGGAATTAGCATGTATTGCGTCTGCAATTATATACTGCCTGCATGACGGCTGAATTAGCCGCTATCGATACTACAGGAAACTGTTGGATCAATTTAGATATTGTCGCTTCTACTGTACGACTGGTTTACAAACTATGTTCGCGGTTCTCAGTTGGGCATCCAATCGCTATGAAGTGCACAACAGAACTGAATAACGCGAATGAAAGAAGGTGCGTAGACAAAAAGACAAAGCACAAGACAGGGCATGGGCATTTGGGAGCAGTAGACTTTATCTTATAAAAGACAAAATTAATATCATAGAAAATATATTCTTAAAACAATATTTGTTAATACTCATCAGTCGGAGCTAAAAGGAACTAAGTCACCTTTCACAACTTTTCAGGAGAAACAAAAAACATTCCACTAATAACACAAATAAATGTATATAGTTTTATATTAATATTTTTATTTCACAAAAGACCAAAGAACTTTAAGAGTCTGACTCAGTTCCTTCTTCCACCGTTCGAAGCCCATGACATCCGTTGTTCAAATGGCTGCATAACCCAAAAACTGCATATTTTGACTTAGTTCCTTTTAGCTCCGACCGATGAGTAGATATACTATACTAAGTTAGCCACCAATGTAGTATTTGAAGAGCGTACGTTAAACTGCAAAATTCATCACTGTGCTAAAAATTGGGAAAATCTGTAACAAAAAAGGAAAATAAAACAATTGTACTTCCGTTACTTAGGCCTATATCTGTCTTCTTACGTCCTACGAAGTGAAGGGGGTAAGAAGAGGTTGGGGGTCTGATGCTCTCGGTAGAGGCAGGGATATGTGTCGCGACACACGGTTCCGGTAAATTGCGGCCCCTAACCCGTTTTCCCGGTAAATTGCGGCCCATCACCTGGACAGTGATATGTACATTGTGGCCCACCACCTGAATTGTAATACGTACATTGCGGCCCATGTAATGTGTGTATGTCTTGGCTCTGGCAACATTTTCATTCCCATTTTTCAGACTTATGCTGTCTACGTATGTGTAGGTATGGTTAAAAATGTCCCATGTGTATTCTTCTCGTGAATAAGTTAAACAATTAGATCTTCTCGCCAGTAAGTTAAAATATAAGATTTTCATATCAGTAAATCATTAAATATTATTTTCCTTCAATTAAAATGAACCATATCCCTTTTGAAAGGTAGAAACTTATAGTGTACTCATTCAACGAATTCAAGCTTAGTGTAGGCTTTTGCCTAGTACTTAATAAGCATGGTACTTAAAAATTCTTGCTTCTTTCTTACTTTTCTTCGATGCCGAGCTCCGCATAAGTATGTGTCACATTGAACTTCTTTTAAGATTTCTATCAGAAGATACAGAGTAATTCAAGAGGATTTACCGTCCTTTACGGAGCTTATTTCTGGAGACATTTTGAGCAAAAAATGTCATATAAACATAATCCCTATTCTCAGTATTTTCAGAGTTACACTAATTTAAAGTTGTTTGTAAAATACGTTTTTTTTTATTTAGTTTGAAGGTAAAATAATAACACAAATAGAGAATGAACCATTCAGAAGCATCATTTCTTTAATTGGCAAGTATTATGAAGCTAAAAATGTGCTGTGAAGTCCTTAGTTGCTTCGTACAGACATCTTTTTCTATTTTTAACTAGAAAATTACATTATTCTTACGCATTTACCACAATAATTATTACAAATCCACCGACTTAATTATTTGCAGTTCAATTTTGCATCCTAATTTACAGTCTTGGAGAGTTTACAACACATTTTTTAAAATGTCGCCGTCCGCTTGTGTACACTTGGCATCACGCTTGTGAACGGCACTCGTCGCGCTACGTAACTGCATACGGCTATCTTTGATTTCCGTAGCGCTCGCGCTGGCTGCTGACTGCACGCTGACCAAGATCACGCGTTCACAGCAATGCGTTCCGATAACGAAACGTAACTCCGTAAATATTGAGAATAGGACCCATGTTAATATGACATTTTTTGCTCAGAATGTCTTTGGAAATAAGTTCCGTAAAGGACTGTAAATCCTCGTGAATCATCCTGTATAATTATATTAGGGTGAGGAGAAGAAAGCATCCTGTTTACTTTTGAATAGAATCCTTCGTAACTGTTCGTAGTCCTTGATAATGATGACGTAAATTCGGTCCAAATTGAAGGTGGAAATGTAGATGTAGAAAGAATGTAGTTGCCTCTCAAATAATTCATCAGATGTTCCATCCGATCGTCATGTGGTTGGTTGGCAACCAAATAAAAAACGAAGCAATATTCTACCTCGTCAGGGTACAGGCAAGAAACACCGAAATGTGATTTTAGAAATTTACTGAGGTGTGAATCTCTGTACATTTTGGCTAGACCAAGGTTTTGTATTTTTCTGAACCAAGCTCGTCCAAATGAAATTTATATCCCTTAAGAATAGCAGATGGGAAAATAATTTTAGCAGCAAAGTGGATGGCCATGTCACAATCTGCTTATATGACTTTTGTTGATAAAGTCAGGTCACGTTTTTGGCATTTCTCTGTTAAGCACTGAAGCGCCACACTATATGATTTACACTGCATGTCTGGCAGAAGGAAGAAAGGCAAAGGTACATATGTATTATTAATCACACCGTAAACTGTAAAAAGTTGTGTAAAGAGCTTAGGCGAACTTTTGAAGTTCCACCTACATATATTACTTATGCTTTGCATATCTCAATCAAATTTACGTTACTTTCCGAACTATTCATCAAAAGAAAGTCTTCACGGTTATTTGTTTCAACTTCCATTGAATTAAGTCGATCGTGTAAGTTGTGTAGGTTTTGAAGTAGTCTTGGTAAATGTCTCGATGTAGCATTTTGAACATTTCTCGTAACTAGCAGAACATCTCGTTTAGTTTAGTTTCACACACAAACTGGCGAAATATGAAAAACGTGAAGATGTGACGTCATCAAAAATGCCAATTTAAATCTAGTACTATGGCTTTTCCCTCCCGACACAACTCCTAAGTTGATCGATAGATGTGAAATCGTCAAAATTGCCAACTTAAATCTAGTACTATCGCTTTTGCCTCCCGAAACAACTCCTATGGTCCCTCCCAGGGATCTGTGGAGTACCTTCGCGCATATGGGGGAGGAGTCTATCTGTGCAGGAGTTTATTGCGGGCAGCATCAGCTCGAGTCCGCTAAGGGGTAAGATGCTCATTATAGAAGGTAGAGTAGAGTTCAGATAGAAATAATTTTCCCCTCCTGCAAGCGATTGCTCGCGTCGTTCAAGCAGTACCTCCCTCCAGAGTAGTCATTGGCTCTGGCCCTCCCACATACCACTTGCGCAGAGGTCTTATTTCGTCTTTCTACTCCACAGATTCCTGAGACGGACCATAAGTTGATCGATAGAGGGCCACAATCTACGTACCTTGCCTTTTCGTTGAGGCCACAATTTACGCTTTGCAGGTTGTTTATCTGCTAGTGGGGCCGCAATATACGTGAAATCGCAATACAACTTCTGCGATCACTACGTTATGGAGACACCACTTTCATCAATGCAATTTTATCCTTTACTACGTACTAGTTGCTTCATATGTGGCCAGTCTCTTGAGTTGGTCACGGATAAATAGAAACATAAATTTAATTAACACGTTCCATCTAGTTGGAAAAACCGGCCTAGAGTCCGAACCTGGACTTGATGTCGGTAATTAACAGACGCTTAGCGAGGTAGTATTTACGCCTGAAATGAATCCGTGTTGTGTGTAATAATTTTTAATAGTGCTAGCAAACATTTACAACTGTTATCAGTGCGCTGAGTGCCTGTTACAACGCGGCATTCAACGGCGGAGGAATGAGGTCTATTTCAAATGCAAATCCTCCCTCCCTCCACCCTCAGACCAATAAAGTTACAAGAGTGGAGTTATCAGCCCGGTTTCTGAATAAAGCACTGCGTTATGAAATAGCTAACTGCGTTTGAATGTCAAATTTAATCAAATCCAGTCCATATGTCTCAATGGCATGGACGTTTTGAAGATTGTGTACTGAAATTGTTTAATTTATGTATAATTTCATTGTTAGACTTCTATACTTCAAGACGGTCGTAATTGTGTTGGCTGTGTAGGTATAGCGACAGATCTGAGGACTGTAAGAGCCTGGGTTCGTGCTCAGTCGACTGTAATTCTGACCTGGTACTATCTTCATAACTTACAGAACAATTTATAAAATTAAATTCCGTCGGTTTCCGGGGGCAAAAGTGATTGGGGATTGACGATGATCACACTACATTTCTTATGGTCTTGAGTTCAAGAAAAGGTGGGACATTTGCTTCCCAGTCTTCTCATTAGGAACTTCTGTACTATGAGGAAGAGGAATTTTGTAGCCTAGGAGATATGAGGGGTTCACAACCAGAATGGACCAAGTCCATATGGAATAGTTCTAAGATATTGAGTCTTAAAGTTCCTGGCTCACGCTTAGCAACCTTCACCTTCCATAGGAAATTCTACCCTCTTGGGAGTAACAAATGAGTTATGGACTTTATTTGTTATGGCAATGAATAAATCTAAGTTTTCTTCATCCGAAATTGTATTAATCCACAAACTGATCACTGGTGAACTTGGTCCTCTCTGATTGTGAGCCCCTCATGTCACAGATTTTATAGGGCAATTTATAACGGTTACCAGGTACAGAATGAACCAGCCACGACTAGACTCCTAACCGTACTCATGGCGGGTAATTTATACTTAACGACGCTACCATATGCGGAGGATTCGTTCTGCGCTTTGCGGTTAGTATTACATAATGATGTACTTACTGGAGACGAACAGAACTAACTGCCGCTTCGCTCGTGTTCGTTGCATTTGTCTTTCGATTCTCGTCTCGTCATTCTCGTGCCCTTCGAGTCTCGCTCGTCATTCTCGAAATAGCATTTGGTCGGCGTGGAAAGATTTCGTAACTTTGAATAACATACATCATTGAAATAAATAACATTACAAATGTTTAAATGAAACAAAAAGATAAAAAAAGAACAGTATCTTAGTTATCAAAATTCTATTATTTGATACTACCTATGATTATATAAATAGAAAAAGAAACAATTCTCAAATAAATTTGTATTTCTAAGAAACATAAAAGTCGTAATTCAAGTGAGACAAGAAGGATGTACAGTCAACGTTTTCCTCAAAGAAGGTTACCTAATCGTCGAACTTTTGTAGCAGTTTCTCAATAATTTTTAGAAACTAGGAGCCTCTTACCCCGTTTCGAAAATCACACAACCAGAAATTTGTTTAAAAATGATACTGGTTTACGGAAGCGGGAGGGATTAAAATGTTGCATAAAAAAGTTCATGTAATTTTGTACAGTAAACCATTATTATTTATTTTATAGACCTATAATAAAACGGAGCAATATTGTAACATAAAATGTAAATTTACCATAATATTCTATTAATGAGATTGAAAGTTTGTATTTGCTTCTCGTTTTATGTAAACAGCAGTATTATCTTGGTCCGCTCCTGCATTAGAACAGAGCTTCTGTACCTGTATGTTTGTACCTGTTTGAGATCTACTTTGTACTTATGAATCACTCCTCCCTATCCAGCAACGTTGCAAAACGTCTAATATTGTAAAGTTTAATTTAGAAAAAAATTGTAAGGTCTTTTTTTCTTCCTTATGATATGAATAATCATCAGTTAAAATAATGGCACTTATACACCTTTCACCCTGTATGATTAAATTACTTTTAACATTTCTGTTAGTTTTTCATTCACTTGTATTGTTTTTGCAAATTTTAAAGAATTGAAATAGGCCTACTCATTCTATTTACACACAAGCATTACTTCCAGGATGACACGCAGCTATTTCAATCAACTTCTGGAGTTGTGCATAGAAAATCATTTTCTCAGATAAAATTAAAAAAAAAAAAAAAGTCACTCCATTTTGAGCAAAGATCATTCCACTTTGATATTTTCTCTGAAATCACATATTGTTTTCAAGCAAGAAATTTTATAAAATAAATTATTTCATCTAGGTCAAGTCCATCTATATTGGAACAAAAATACTAGACTGTCTCTTCAAATGTTTCTAGTTGTGGAAGACAGCTTAGCAATATACTGTACATCACACAGACATGTTGTCAATGAATACTCCAGGCACTGAGATATATTCAACAACATTTTAATAAAATTATAATAATTAACATTTAAAACTCGGGGATATCTGGGGACAAATTATTAAATTCGGAGAAATTCCGGAGACGAAATTTGTTCGAGAACAAAAACCAAAATTCGGGGACTGTCCCTGGGAAACAGGTATATTTGGTAGCATTATTTTAATCCCAACACGAAACTTAGTTTCAACTCATAAGTAAATAGCCTGTTCTTCAAATAACTTGTTGCAACAACGCTTTGTTGTCATGGACGCAGAGTTGCTTGTGCTTCGACCGTACAACGTGACGACTGTGGAGCTGTGTTTGGCATTAAGATGTAAACAAACGCAGATTTCAGTTGTGGAGAAAAGTAAAGTTAGATTAAACACATAACTTGCACCACAGTCTAGTACATACACTCAGAAGCTTGAAGTGATTTTTTGCATATCTCGTGATACAATGCTCCAAACGGTTAGCAACTGAGAGTACAAGGAACAATAGACTGCGCGATAGTAGCTATCCTAGTGGCTAGCAACTAAAGTTCAACTGTCTTAGGATGCATATTTACTACGTATTGAGTTTCGTGTCTGTATGTGCTAGACTGTGCGTGCACACTGTGCGGAATATCTAACCTCAAATATATCTAATGTAAGTAATTTAATAATGAAAATAGACCTCATCTGAATTGGTTTGTTGAAGAGTCATTAGTATGAGTCTGTAACAAGGGAAAAAATATATATAATTCTTGCAAGAAAATGTCTATTATTTTAGCAACTACCGTATCAATGCAAGAGTCTAATCCGTTGCTAAACATGTGACGTCAAAATAACTCTTTTTTTTTTTTTTTTTTTTTTTTTTTTTTTTTTTTTTTTTTTTTTTTTTTGCTAAGCAAGTGTCGTAAGATGTTGAAACTTCCGTAACATTTTTTTCCAACTGACCCTGGAGAATAAATGTTTCACGTTAAAGAAAAGATACCATGAAAAGTTTGCTGAATTTATATTATTTATTGATATCGATAGTTATGAGCTTGTACATAAACAAAAGTATTTATTATATCATTGCTTACAAAATTGGTAAAAAAAAACATTATTTCAATCACAATGTACCGGTATTATTACGACGACGTTACTGATTTACAGTACGAGAAAGTTTTGTTCATGTGTGTTTCATTTCGCTATAGAGGAGGTCAATGAAATTAAAGAGGCAATTAAAATTATCGGCAGAAGAGTGACAGTTAACCTACACCGATTGTGATATTTACAAGGAGCGAGAGAAGGATTCATTTTGATTTGTTCCATTGATACATGTTACACTATCAAGTACAGATCCATAATGGTTACAATAAATTTGTGATACGTTTTGAAATTTTAAGTAGGTACCAGGGAATGAACACCTGTACAACACTGGATGTCATATTCACGACGGTCAATTATCCGTATCTAAGGCCAGTTTGGTCTCACGACGGTGACTTTCTCGCAGCGTCAAAGCAACGATTTAGTCGTTCATAGGTGAAATAATAATCTAAAATAATATCAATATGTCAACGTCTCTCTTGTTTATACATGCAATATGTATATACAGGGAAATTAGAAGAAACCTAAATCTGTGTATAGATAATTTTATAAGTCTTGCAATAAGTTTGTATGAAAACTAAACTGCAGAAGCTGCGATGGAAAACCTGCGTCATAACAAAGGTTTCGTTTAATTTTAAATTAGATATAGTGAAGGAATGAAACCAAAGAGTTTGAAATATTATTGTAAAATAATGAAATTCTGTATCCTAGCAACGTCTTCTACTTAATAATTGAATCAGGGATTGCAGAACCACCACATGTCACTATTTGTGGCAAAATGAGTTTGTTTCAATTTCATGGACTGTTGACATAGGGCTATCTTTCCATGCAGAAACCACATATGTCAGTATAGCCGTCCCACATTTGGAGACCTGTGAAATCCTGGTAGCGCGCAGGAACAACTCATATCAAAGACATGTGCCGACACATTGGTTCCGATTCCAGACGGCAGACATATAGGACACAAGAATACAAAAATTGATCCCACTGAATGACAAATGTCTCAGTTCTGGTGGTGAATACGTTGAGAAATAATTCAACAATTGCTATATCTTCCAATAAAACTTGCCATGACATTTTTTTCTCTTTTTGTAATCGGCCTCAGGGAAACTTATTTTTACGGCCCTCGTAATTGCGCTCGAGTGGCCAAAATTTGTGTAAGCACTTCTTTTGACATTATTAAAATGATGGAAAAGAAAAGATTAATTTTTTTATCTGCCCCATGAGAATGTTTGGTTGTAAGTACAAAGGAGAATACCATATTTGCATTCTTCATCGGCATATCCAGACAGAATCATGCCAATTCAAAGAGAGAAGCTTGACGATATACGCAAAGTAATGCGTTACATAACACACGAATATCAAGAATTGCTTTACAATAATATTCTTCAGTGGCCTATTGTGGAAAAATAAGTTCATTTATATGCTGAACTTATGTATTAAGTACACAGTAGGCCTATGCATATATTATATCCCTAATTTGACTAATAAAACTAAAATTATTAATTTTAGTTGAACTGAAATTATTATATTACAATTTTGATTCCTTGCAGAAACAGCACATGTCAAGCTAATATATATGAAGAGTCCACTGCAAGAATGATGGATGTCACTTTCTTGTCGAAAATGAACCAAGACTGTCAATGCATAGCTTAAGACATATAGAATGTAGCCTACATAGAGAGTTACATGGCATTAACACTGATAGTCATTGTCCAGTAATGATCGGAAAATCACAGTTAAGCTTTGAGCGCTAAGCATTTCAAACTTTCAATTGCTTCTCCTGCAAAATATATTCCAAATGACATCCATCATTCTTGCAGTGGACTCTTCATATTGATTTATTTTATTAACAATGCATTAGAATTTAATAAATTTGGTATAAAACGACACATGTATTAGGCTTCTGTCTGAAGAAGCCAGTACTATAACCAATGATGTGGTCTACCACCAGTAATACCGTTTTTTGTGTCTACTGAAAAATTTAGTTTTCATGACATGTGCTGTTTCTGCAATCCCCAATTTAATTAATGTTATAATTGACAAAAGAAAATCTTACATTTTTCGTAACTGGATTCTATACCCTAACAGCGATTTTCGAGGAAATATTGAATTGAGTTAAAGTAACAGAATAAAATGAAGGGCTTTCGTATCCTAGCAACGAGTTGCGTTTTATGTAGAATCAAGTAATGTGACATTAGAAAACCGAAGAGGATTTAACTGAAATATGGAGAGAGTCGTAACCTAGCAACGAGTTCCGGAATTAATGTGACGTAAGGGAATGGACTGTAATGTTCAGGCGTAATTAGTAGTGTACATAAAATTGATCTTAACAGATAATAAATTATTGTTTGGATAACGCAAAACGGTTCTCGCTATAAAAGCTCGGACATTTACCACTTAAATTTGACACAACGCCAAATTATACCAGTGTATGAGTGTGAAATATGTGCTTTACCCCTTTTAAAGCGAGGCTGAATGTATTCGCTGCTATCAGCAGAATGAACTGGCGTGAAATATCCTTTTATGTCACGCTTATGTAGAATTTTAAATATTTCATTCAGCACAGTCGTAGCTTAGTCAGTTTACGCTTTTTCACCATAAGAGATCGCGAATCAATCTCGGACAAAACTATTTGGTTTCCGCTGTTACTTGGATAGTATTTGATCGGCAGAATTTGCTGTTGGAAAGTGTCGTTGAATGAAGTATTAGCAATTACATGAATTCATAGTTTTCTACGTAGGCGCTTGTGGCGTCGATCAATTTCCCCAAACGGCCGGAAAGGAATCCATAATCTTCTGCAGGAAGTTACGTGGAACATTGGTGACAACGTTCCGAATCCGTGCTTCCAATTCTTCCAGTGTGCGAGATTTCGTCCGTTACACCTCATCTTTTGCCCAGCCCCATAAAAGAGTCACAGGGTGTCAGATAAGGACTTCTTGCAGGCCATTCGTGAGGTCCGCGTTGCCCCAGCCAACGTCCAGGAAATTTGTCATCCAACCACGTAGGCAGGACATTTTGCAAAGTGAGGTGGTGCAGCATCCTGCATGAAGATAATGTCCTTAGTGTTTTCCCATCCAGATACCTTGGGACAACATAATCCTCAAGCATCTCATGGTGGCGTAGCCCCGATGGCATTTGTGGCCGTTATTCCATACAACACTCGTCACTCCAGAGGATGTTTTAAAACAGTTAAGGTCAATCCTCGTGCCAACCCAGCACCAACTCCCCATGCTCCATTCTGCGATCGCAGTCTTCTGGTGTCAGTCAAGTGGGGTTTCTATGGTCGGTAATTCAATTCTTTCCGCAACACCTGAGTACCGCGTATCTTGTGAGTCCGCTTTCGCGAGCTGGCTGACGTGTTGATTTAGCCGGGCTACGGTTGAACATTTCCCGCACAGTCGCCACAAACTCCTCAGACAGAGACGCGGATAGACGGACAGTTCTTCCTGCATTCTTAACCGAACATGTGGTAATTAGCTTTCTATGACAATAATCTTTATTTTATCTGGACGGATTGTGGTATTCCTTCCCTTCACCGTACGCCACCATCTCTGTACAATTACGACGGAATTCGAAACTTCATAGCGAGCAGCAAATTCTGCTCGCTCGCGAACAGATAGATGATCGGCCATCTTTACTCTTGTTGCGCGTACTTCCTCTCACGGCCACCGTCTGTACTACCGACGCGCGAAAGTTTAAATTCCATTTAATGACCTATATATATATATATATATATATATATATATATATATATATATATATATATATATAGCCACTATTTTCATTATGATTCCATCATTATTAAAAATTCTACAGCCATTTAATAATACCTAGTTATTTCCCGTCCACACTGTATACTGGTTTCATTAATAGAGTGATTTGAGTAACTCATAAGTGCAGCTTCTTTGTGCTTTCTGTGAATGTGAGGAGTTCGATTTCTAGCACGAAGCTAGTTTGACAGTTTTCTGTGACAGTCTCGAAACTGTGTTGAGCTATTCTGGATTTGTTAATGAAGCACAGTTTATATAGAATGTTCGGAAAATGTTTTTCCAATAAACTGGGATGATTTATTCATAGTATTCTTCCCATGCGTAGCATTCTCCATTCTCCATTCTCCAATCTTCCTTTTTTTTTTTTTTTTTTTTTGCCTTCCCCTTAATCTCTGCATATGATCCCTTAATGTTGTCTATCATCTGATATCTTCTTCTATCCCAAACTTTTCTCCTGTTCACCATTCCCTCCAGTACATTCTTCAGTATGCAGTTTTTCCTCAGCCAGTGAGCCAACCAATTTCTTTTTCTCTTCCTGACCAGATTCAGCATCATTCTTTCTTCTACCACTTTTTCCAACACAGCTTCATTTCTTATTTTGTCTATCATTTTCACACGCTCCGTTCTTCTCCATATCCACGTTTCAAATGCTTCTAGTCGCTTCTCTTCACTTCGTCGTAATTCAATGTTCTATCTCATACAATGCCGTTTTCCGCACAAAGCACTTCCTTGGTTCTTTTTTCAGAGATCGGAGAAGATTCTCCTTTTTCTACTAAAAGCTTCCTTTGTCATTGCTATTCACCTTTTGACTTCCTAGCAGCAGCTCATATTACTGCTTATAAAATACCCTAAGAATTTGTCCCACTACCTCATTTCGCATTCACACGTTTACTTTCTTTATTTTTCTTCCGTTAACCATGGTTTTCGTCTTGTTCACATTTATCTTCATCGCATTTTGCTTTCGGATTTCGTTTAGCTATTGGATCATAGTAGGGACCAAACAGAATGACTGGGAAAAATTCTAGAGTTTTGCAATGTTTTTCCTAGAATCTACGGAGCTTCAAAGTGAAGCTTGCAAACTCCTTACTACCCACTTTCGTAATCACAGGATATGTTCGAAATGTCTCCCTCCAACGTCTTTACAAAAGAGTTCTTGGCCGGAGTTGTGCCTGAGCTACTCGTACAAAAATATCTGGCATTGTACGAACATCATTACCTGTAATATCGTTCCTTGCTACCAGATCTTTCGCATTCAATTGGCGTCTCATAGATAATATTATCCATATGATCTCAAATAAAGAAATCGATATGATTGAGGTCCGGAATCGTGGTGGCCAGTTAGTTTGTCCTTCCCGGCCTACCAATCTATACTGGAAAGTAACATTGAGACACTGGCGCACCAATAGAGAGAAATGAGTTTGGGCCCCATCGTTCTGACGCCACATCCTCTGTCTTATTGAGAGAGGCTCCGATTTTAATAGTTCAGAGAGCGTTTCCTCAAGAAATATCCTATAAACTCTATCATCAGAGCGACTTTTAGTAGGTATGATCCTTTCAAGTAGTTGTCAACAACGTCTGCCCACTAACAGAAAAAGTTACTTGCGACATGTTAATGAGGTACGTAAGAGAACCTAATACTTCTACTGTATTGCATTCCATATCTTACCTTGATTGCACCAGTTTCTCGAAGTTACAGATCTAACGAACTGAATGTATTATACAGGGTGTTTCAGAAATACTTTGACAAATCTTGAGGGCATGTTCCTCACACCAAAACAAAAAAAAAGTTCATATAATCATATGTCCGAAAATCCTCAGTTTTTTAGTTGTTAATGAAAGAATTTAATGAAACATCTGTTAGATATTGTCAGCTTGGTAGAAAGTGTTGAACTTTAACCAATTCAGAAACTCAAAACAAATGTTCAAAATGTTCTCCTGTAGTAAGCAAGTCTCCTTGGCAATACATAGCCATCTAGGATACAATGGGTGCATCAGCAGACTTGTATCGATAACATCATTCGATTATCTAACAAAATGAATATTATTATCGGTTACAAACTTAAGTTAAGTTGTTGGATTGCACTTCGAAACGCGTTGAACGTAAAATTTCATTGTTACAAGTTTCTGAATGATTAAAGTTGCAACACTTGCTACCAAGCTGACAATATCTAACAGATGTTTCATTACGTTCTGTCATTAATAACTAAAAAAAAACTAAGGATTTTCGGACATATGTTTATATGAACTTTTTTTTATTGTTTTGGTGTGAGGAACATGCCCCCAAGGTTTGTCAAAGTATTTCGCAAACAGCCTGTATACAAGACAACGTCTCGGAGGAAACAATCTTCTGTAAATACTCTGTAGCCGTCGTCCACAAGAGCGGGCTCTGTCGGTATACAAGATGTATGGTCAACCTGTTTTGCCCAAAAGTATCAAACACAAATGAATGACTGGTCCATACCAAAATTCAGGCAGAGAGGAAACGCGTAGCAATGTCATCCAGTGAACTCTTAGCTGTGCTTGCACAATCTAAGGGAGCATTACGCTTCACTTTGTGACTCTGTAATTTCTTTGAAAAGCGACACAGAATCGCGGTATCTTCACCATAAGCCGACGACCGACTTGAATCGAACATTGTAATGTAACACGAGCATTCGCTGTAGTGTGGCGAGCCGCGAACGGAGCCGTACGATGTTCGCTAACGTGCTCCCGTGCTCCACTGGGCTGTCGATGTTTTCTCGAATCCTTTTGAATGTCACATTACAGCAACAACTAAGCGAGACTGTTTTTCTGCGACAATTTCTTTTCTAATGGTTAAATGGGGATTTTGAGACTTTTTGAGCACCTAGTAGCGACAAAAATAAAACTTCCTCAATTGATGATAATGAATCTAGGGATTTTAGAACTACTGTTTGTCGACTTTCTGTACACTTCAGTTCCTAACATTGAACGTAAGCCTTAAGACTATTGGCTATCTAGATATTTTAAAATTATTTTGTAAAGTGGTAAAGGAGCCGCCTGAAGCATAAAGATGCAAAACATCTGCTCCAGGGTTGTTTTCGATCTCTGATAACGAATTTTAATGACGTCATGTGCGTCAGGAATCACACCGACAACTGAATTGCGGCGAGAGGTGACAGACCAGTAGTGAGTGATTTCATAATCAGAGTGCACGGTGTATCACAGTAGCAATGAACAAGAAATTCGAGTCTTTTTGGGAGGGGTACATAACAACTCTTTCCGATGCTAAGTACAGTTACGTGAAAATCATAGGAGCCTGCAAAAAACGTGGTTTCGTTATTTCCAAAAAAGTCATCTTGTGTGTACCTAATAAGACTGGCAAAGCTCGGATGGGATTAATTCCAGAGTGGAAAAAGCAAGCAAATCCACTCCCCGTCACAAGTCGCCGCACCCAACGAGATGATACAAATTAATTCCATTCGAGCTTTACCAATCGTATTAAGTACACAGAAGATGCCTTTCTTGGAAATAACGAAACCCCGTTTATTGCAGGCTTCTTTTATTTTCACTTAACTGTACTTGACATTGGAAAGGTCGTAATGTACCCTCCCAAAAGGATCGAGTTTATTGGGAATTTCTGCTTTAAGTCGCCGTGCACTCTGACTATGAGATCACTCACTTCTTGTCTGTCACCTCGCACCACAGTTCAGCTGTCGTGTGACTCCTGACGTACATGACGTCATTCAAATCCGTTATCAGAGATCGGAAACAACCCTGTAATCGTTTCGCCACTGATATAACTTTTCTGAAATGAATGTCCTTTTTTGCAACTGCTGAGCGAATGAAATGAAATAGATGCAGATAAGTCTGTAGAAGACATTTAAATGAAATTTTTGTATTGACTACTGATTTATATATATATATATATATATATATATATATATATATATATATATATATATATATATATATTCAATAAGTTCGATGTATCGTTAATACTTCTGTCTCTTTGTAGATTCGTTTGTCACTACCGTTTCTGTTTTTCTTCTCTAAACATAAACATCAGCAATAAAAGCAGCACTCGCGACTTCTACGTCCGACATCGCAACGAGCATGAAAAAATGTCGGCGCACGTCTGAACCGAACATTCAAAATCAGCATTCGCCGCCCTGACATCACTTTGTAATGTATTGTTTGCTCGTTGCATTACATTACTATGTTCGGTTCCAGTCAGTCGCCGCCTATACAGGATGTTTAAAAAAAAGATGTCACATATTTTTACAGGAGGTAGCATTGTTCGAAACTAGAAGAAAGTTCCTATAGACATATGTCCGGAAACAAATATCTGTTGAGATATGGGCCATTCTGTATTGTGGCCTACGATACCCACCTGTCTGTTACGTAGACATTACAGAAGGTGCTCTATGTGATTACCACGCATTGTTACACATGCTTCAGCCCTTCTCAGTGAATAACAGACTCTCGCAACCACACCTGGTTGTTGTCGGATTTGCTCATATGCGTTGGATACACGGTCCTGTAACGTTTATACGTTGTAGATGGGTGTGACATACACCAGTGTCTTTAAATGTCCCAATAGCCAGAAATTAAAAGGATTTCGGTCAGGTAATCGGGGAGGCCATGCTACTGGATCTCGACCAATCCATCGCCCATTAGGTTAGGTATTGTCGCATGAAGTGTAGAAAATGTGGTGGTGCCCCGTTGTGCATAAACAGAAATACAGCCTACACCACTGAATACTGTACGTACTTACTAACACAAGTAAAGTGTATACTCCATAGTATCCTGGATCTTTGTTTATTATTACATTCTCTGTTTACTTCTGATGAGGGATGCTATCCACTCTCAAAACATCCACCATTGTTTTGTATTTTAAAACGAATGACGATCATAGGCCACAATACAGCATGGCCCATATCTCAACAGATATTTCTTTCCGAACACATGTTTATAGGAACTTTTTTCTAGTTTACTTCCTGTAAAAATATGCGACACTTTTTAAACACTCTGTATACTTTGGTTTCTTCATATATTGTAATTGTTTGTACAAATATTTTCCGAACACACTGTATTGTACATACGTTCATAGGTCCTTACAGACTGGTAAGTCTGCTAGTCTCACCTGTGAACACTAAAGAAATGGAGTTATTTATAAAAGTAATCTGTTCTATTGGAGCTTTGTCAGTCGATTGACTGTTAAGACAGGTAGGTCTGTTATGTGAACAATAAATTGTCAGAGTACTGCTTTGGAGATAAACTGTCTGTTTGTGCTATTGTAACACTTCTCGTTATTAAAACGTCTCACAGCTGAGAAGTTAAAGCGATTCGGATCTGACTGGTCGCCCAGCGATTCCCGGTCAAAGCACTCGAACTCTGGAGCACCCTTCAATCCGATCCCTGCCCCCTCTCTTCGATTCATGATCATCAGCCGTCACAGGAAACAATGCACTGATGATAAAAAAACAATCAAGTTTGAGGGTGGGGAGGGCCTGCACGACATGAATGGGTGAGTGGGTGGTGGGTGTAGTTTGCGCTCGCTAATCGATATCGGGAGGCTGAGGAAGCGGCGGGCGGGTGAAGCCAAGTGCGCTACTCGCGGGTGTTCTCGGGTGGGTCCGCCTGCACACGCCACGGCCGTAAACATCTTTGAACAGTATCCTAGCAACTGGTGAACTAGTCGCACATTATAAAAACATAACACAATCGTCTCCCTCAGATGAATTTTCGTACCGATACCGTATCCTAGCAACGAGTCTAATGATGGTCAGAAGGAGAAGCATTAGAACATTTACTACATTCAGGACAAATAATTGTATTGCAAGTGGTACTGTTGAAGTAAGCGTTGATATGATCTGGAAACTTTAGCTATTCCTACTCTTTTCCTTAAGGGGATAGGAGACTGAAATTTTGGTCACTTTCAATCAAAAATCGTTTTCTCGTCATTTTATTAAAAAATGCTTCATATCTGATGTTGAGCAAGTCAGTCTGCGACGATTAAAAGCAAAAAGATTACGCCATATTTAAATGGCTGCACTCTTGAATTTGAATTCCGTGCAAGCTGTTTTCCCACACTTTATTTTCAGCAGATTTCTTCATGTCCAAAGTATAAATTATCTTACAATTTTGATGCTAGGAACATGACATTTTTACTGCACACTTTTAGTTGGTTATTTTACGACGCTTTATCAACTACTGTAGTTATCTAGTGTCTGAATTATATGAAGGTGATAATGCCGACAAAATGAGTCAAGGTTCCAGCGCCGAAAGTTACCCATCATTTGCTCTTAATGGATTGAGGGAAAACCCCAATCAGGTAACTTGTCCCAACCAGGATTTTAACCCGGGCCCGCTCGTTTCACGGTCAGGTAGGCTAACCGTTACTCTACAGCGGTGAACTTCTATACACTGTGATTAACAAAAACAGTATAGCATTTTTAATAAACTAAATACTTTCGAAATTTAGAAAAAACACGTCTAATGGTCACTAAAAATGTAAATTTTGAAATTACATTATAACTATATTAAAAAAATGTTCTCTCCATTTATACCTATAAATTTAAAATTCTAGATAAGGTAAACAGGGTTAAGCGGAACCCATAAATTTAATAGTTGAACTTTGACATTTAATAAGCTGCTGGATTGAAATTAAAATTTGTCTAAAATTTCAACAGGTGACCATCAATACCTTACCTAACTATGTTGAAAAGGAAGAAAAATTACGTTATTGAGTTGAGATCCACGAACGCAAGACATATTTGTCGGCTCATAGGTTACACTTGCCCCCAGTGCTGGAGCTAATGTAACATAGTACCTTTCTGCAGCAAAGATCAGAATATGTCTTGGGGCAAGTGGATATGAAAGAACAATACATTCTGTATTGAATGAGAATTTTATATTTTCGGCATTCAATAAGCTGCAAATATTTAAATGACAAAATCACATACAAACTAAATAAAAAACTTTATTTATGTTCCTAAGAACTTTTGCTTAGGACTAATTGAAAGAATCAAAAGACAGTAATACTTTATTTTGTAGCCTCCTAGCAAGAAAGTACGGTTTCTAATAATAATCTACTGCTGCTGCTACTACTACTATTACTACTACTACTTCTACTACTACTAATTGAAGGGTTCAGAGCCATAATGGGCCAAGCGCCATTTATTAAAAACGAAAAAAGCAAGAGTTACAGTTAAGTGAATACCATAGTTTAATGAAGATTGACACATCATTTAGTTTTAATGTGCATACTTTACATTGCTTACTATATGTTTCATTGAAATATGGCATTCACTTAATTTAACCCTTGTTTTCTCTGTTTTTTATATATGGCGCTTAGCCCATTATGGCTCTGAACCCTTCAATTAACATAGTGAGTTCAACCGAATAAATCCTAACACCTAAAAAAATAATAAATAATTTAATGACAAGGGTAAAAAACCTTTTCAAGCTAAATATATTGATTTATGGGAGATTGATTTGGTAATTTTGATTTATTATTGGTAAAATTTGTGCCGGCATCCGCAGTTATACAGTGAATATAAGTGAATCTTTCAGGTTACTGCTTTAGTTCACTCATCAACTTTAGTTATTCCAGAGAAACTACGCCGTATTCGTGCGTGTCCCACAGAGAAAAGTAACATTCAGGCTGTAGTTTTTCATAAGACTCTTTGTAAGCATATTTTTTGATAATACAGAATGACATAAAATGAGAAGAGTGTTTATGTCTTTCAGAATGTTGGACGATAGTAATTTTTAATGTTAACGAAAATGAAAGAATCCAGGTAAAACCCACATTCCCCGATCTTCAGCACAACAATTTTAGTCTAGGGCAGCTGAGTTGGGAAAGTGATGAGCTGAGGTTCTAGTCCTGAGCAATTGAAACACCAAAGGGAGGACTTGAACTAGCCTATATAACATACATCGAAAATCAGACATGACGTTACACAGACCGGGGAGCTGAGTCAGTGTTTCAAAGCGAGGATATTTGCTTGTATCTTTGCTGAAGGTTTCCCTCTACCTTTCCACCAAAGCTCTCTTCATTTCATCTGTCATCTGCAATAGTAAAAATAGGTTGGGGATGAAGTCTTGGGTTTATGAAACTAATATAGGAAGGGCTTGGGGCTCCGGGCCCCTGGGGTTCATCAGCGTTCACTTGCCGATTACGGTCCGTCAGCCCCACGTTTTTGATGAACATCTTCTCTCCCGCTGCGAAATGCATGCACCCACCTATTCGCGGTACGATATGGTGGTCTCTCTACCACAAGCTTCCAGTAATGCTGTATGGCATTGCCGAGCATTCTTGCCTCTTGTAATCTAAATTTCAATGAAATATCTTTGTTCGTATTTGCTAAACATTTTAGAGCGCCACAGATAACAGTCTACAAATTAAACTCACTACAAATATCTTATAAATAAGATTATTGCCTTCAAACTCACAGTTAACACACATCAGATGCTCTTCTTTCTCACTGTTATCAGCTTGCATCATTTACTGCTGATAGCGCCACATACAAACATTGTTGCCATTAATTATTATTGAATGGCCCATGTATCATAGTGCCGTAGGAACAACACTAAACAAAATTCTGCTGGTCTCTACAACTCACATGAAGCATTTCCGGATGTAAGAATATTAAGCAAATATTCGTAACATCGCTTTGGGCCACTAAATCCGCTCCTTGCCTGTATAACGTCATTTCTGATACACGAGGTATAAAACGTTCGTGTCCTTGACAATTTGAACTTACTATCTTGGAAACTTCGCCTCATCAGCTACACGGACAAAGACGGAATAAAGCGTTAATAAATATGGTTTGGGCTTAATCGACCCATGTAGTGTAAGTTACCTTCTCGTAAATCAGACATAATGGAAAAATGGGCATAATAAATGTAAATCTGACTACATCAGGTTGGCAGCCTTGCTTTCCAACACTCCACAGGATTCAAACTCGAGATCGGACTATGCACGACGTCATTGAATAGGACCGGCTCAGTTGTAACCTAGCAACGAGACGCAGACCCTAATATGAAAGAGGTGAAGCGTAAAGCGTAACATGGTTAGGTGGTCAGTTTTGTTGAAATAGGGAAAAAGATGAGATTTTATGGTATTACGGTGTAAATACATTTCAATCATCCATCCTGCAGTGTAAGGCCAATTCTGATAAGAAATTAAACAGTCTGGTCGTGTGTTCGTGCAAGAGTGGTATAATTTATTGTGCAGTACTAAGATTATTTAAATTAGAAGCATCATTCCTCCAGCTGTAATAAACAATACCATGTTAATGACACAGGCTATACTGAGCCTAAGAAGTAATGCAATATAATCTTAAAATTGTTAATTCGTGTCCAGTTGCCTCAGTTAAATAATAGGCCTACAGTTTAATTTGTTTAGTGTCCCCATCCAGTTCTGAAATTTCGATGTGATTTTGTATTACATTGCTCCGCCTATTTAGTAGAATGCGTTTGAGTCTAAAGAAAGCAAAGTTATTAGAGGATAAAAATTCGCTCAGGCACCGGAGATCTAACCCGGCTTCTTGGTTCTAGGTACCAAGCGCTCTAACTACTAAGCTACGCCGAAGTTCAATCCACAGCACCGAATTGAATCCCCTCCTCTAGTGTTTTTTTCCTTTATGGCCTTACTCCATGTTGGACATATATGTTGACATACATTAAGTCAACTGCCATTATACAAGGAGCGCACTCAATTGAGTGACTTGGTGACTGAAATTCCACAGTATATGCACTGTTAGGCGAAGAATCTATGTAAAGATTAGTTTTTGGTCATACAGAATTTATCTATTAAGATAACAATTAATCTTTACATAGATTCTTCGCCCAACAGTGCATATACTGTGGAATCCCGGCCACCAAGTCACTCAATTGAGTGAGCTCATTGTACAGAGTGGACAAAATAAAATCTGTATAAGAGTACGCGGAAATGACCCTAACAATGCAGGAAACAGTGATTTCGATGCATCTTCTGTGATGTTCATTAACAAAGGTCACTATTAAACAGTCTTATAACTATAAATATGTATAAATGTAAATATTATAGATTTTCCGGGCCAGTTTTATTTTGCCCACTCTGTATAATGGCAGTTGACTTAATGTAGGCTATGTCAACATATATGTCGAACATGGAGTAAGGCCATAAAGAGAAAGCACTAGAGGAGGGAGATTCGATTCGGTACTGTGGATTGAACTTCGGAATAGCTTAGTAGTTAGAGCGCTTGGTACGTAGAACCAAGCAGCCGGGTTCGATCCCCGGCGCCGGAGCAAGTTTTTCTCGTCTAATAACCATTATTATCTTAACAGATACATTCTGTAGGACCAAAAATTAATCTTTACATATCTAAAGAAAGCAGCAAACCTGAACAATATGATCTGTTGTTGTGAAGACAATCCAAGCTCCCGCATACCGGTAAGGCATCATGTCACAAACACATTCACGTCTGAGTATTTCTCACAAAGTAAATATTATTCAACGCCTTGAAAACGACGCGAATATTGAGGATAATGCTGGAGAGTTTAAGGTAATATTTGTTTCTTCTTTCCTTATTTATTTGTTCCTTTCTTTCTTACTTACTTTCTTTCTTTATTCCTTTTTATTTCTTTATTAATTTTTCTTCATTCCTCTATTTATTTACTTATCCATTTATTACTCTATTTATTTATTATTAGCCGTACCCGTGCGCTCCGCTGCACCCGTTAGAAATAAATATAAAGTAATTACATAATTAAAATAGGACGTTTGATCCTGGGAACATTCGTGTTTGATAGAAGGATATCGTTTAATATGTTACTTAATTTAAATTGCATTCAAATAATTAAAATGCGATCATTTTGGTCCAGAGACACTCATTTGGTGCAATGACAATTCCTTTAACCTGTTTCTTAATTTTTATTACATGCAACCATAGTCTAATGAAGATTGACATCATTTAGATTTAATGTGTATATTTTATTTTACTTGTTATAGGTTTCTATTGAATTATGGTAATAACTTAATTTTAACCCTTGTTTTCTACGTATCCAGTAAATTGCGCTTGGCCCACTATGGTTCTGAACCCTTCAAATAACTTAAATTATATTATATAATATTACATATTATATTATATTATATTATATTATATTATATTATATTATATTATATTATATTATATTGTATTGTATTGTATTATATTATATTATATTATATTATATTATATTATATTATATTATATTATATTATATTATATTATATTATATTATATAATATAATATTATATTATATTATATTATATTATATTATATTATATTATATTATATTATATTATATTATATTATGTTATATTATATTATATTATATCAGAAGTTACTGTAATAACATTATAGCATTATGTCCATCTAGAGAAACTACACTTTCCAATGGTGAAATAATAAATAATTTATTATACAAATCGGTTAATTTAGCTTCCCATATTACTTCATACAAACACAGAAACATTCTCTGTAGGCTATCTTTCATAGCTTTCGATTGTTGCTGTCTAAGGCCCCTTATAGACGAAGTCATTTGTTTATTAATTCATTACACGGCCTTAGATGGCAGTTATTTTAATTTTAAAACTCATTTATCTCATTAAATATCAGTCCTATCAAAATATTTCAAGGAATAAAACTTATCGAAAATTATTTTTAAAGAAACTTTTGTTATGTAATATTTTTCACAAAAATCAATAATAAGCGAGAAACTTTGATTTATTTAATTCAGGCCCCCTTATAACCCCCTTTTAAATAATGTATTTTGAATGCCATATAGCCTAAAATCTAAGTTACAACGAACTTAATTTATATTCCAATTTTCATCGAAATCCGTTCAGGCATTATCGCGTGAAAAGGTAACAAACATACAGACAGACATTCAAACAAAAATTTCAAAAAAGCGATTTTCGTTTTCAGGGTGGTTAATTATATATGTTAGGACCAATTATTTTTGGAAAATCGAAAATTACCAGAAAAATTTCGGCTACAGATTTATTATTAGTATAGATTGTATTTTATAGTTATATGATTGATCATTTTGCGTATGGTAAGTCAGATAAGATGAGGAGAACTTAGTATGTGTCTCCATAGGCGATATCAAACTAAGTTAAGATATGAGAACAGAGAATTGGAGTGTTAACTTTAGAGAATACTGCTGATATGAATAGGCAAATTCTATGCATATGCAATAGCTTTAAGGGAGGCCTATAGAGAAAAAAACGCCATTTTTGAACAAAAAATCTATTGTTCAATTTATTCTGAAAATGGTTCCCAATAAGCTACTCTACGTGTTTGCAAAGCACCAAGGGCCAAAGTCGATTGAAACCCTTAGTAATGACGTCATAATTAAAGGTCAGCGATGTGATTTTTTTGTATTCAAAGTGCTATACCTGTTAGGTATGAGTTTTTAAAATCACCTCCTATATTGTGATTTTGATTCAGTGTGAAATGCGTCTTTCTTGTGCGAATGAACAGTATAATAAAATTCGTGTTTCAATAGTGAATTAAGCATTTATCTTTCTTATTATGTAAATATTTGAGTAAATAAAGTTTCTGTGTACATAAATTAGTGTAATAGATAGGTAATCAGGTACTATTTTTATAATATACAGCATATTTAGTGTAAATGGTATGTCAACATGCCTAGGAAGATAGCGATAAGAAACCATTGCGTAGAAATAGCTAATAAAAGATGGAAAAAGAATGATGTAAATACTGATGTGGGCCTAAATAATTCTAGCAACCCTGACGAAGTAGGTCTAAATTCAAATTATCATAATGACCAGGAAAACACTCCAACTATAATCTTAGGCAACATAATATAGAATATAATTGTAAAATTAGGCCTACAAGGAAGAACCTACACATATGACTGGAAACTTCATATAAGGTTTTTATAACAATTTGTAATCATTTTTTGCATGCCAAACTTCAAAGTCGTTTTTCTCTTATATAAATTTATACATTTCTCTTCATTAAAATTCTACAATTTTATAGCTATGAAGCTAATTTTTTTTTTCTGTATAGTCACTATACCTTGCTAAACGAAGTTGTTTCGTTTTCCCTTCTAAGTCTCTAGATTTTAACGGAAAAAAATTGTGTGGCATCGACGAAATAATTTAAAGAAATTTGACGGTTATGTTACAAAACATTTTTTTCTCCTTAATGCGATATTACCTTTAAACAAATCGATGCATATTTCTCTTCCTAATATAGAAGTGGTGCCATATGAAAATTCTTAGACGGATTGAATGAAATTTGCATTAAGAGTAGAATTTTCAAAATTTGCATTTATATTTTCTTAAAAATTGAATAACTCAAAAAATAAGGACATGATGGAAATGAAACTTTGACAGTTCTCTTACATTGATATGATACATAAGTACCAAAAATGGAAGGTCTACCTTAAAAATGGAGAACATTTCATATTCTCATAGCCCCCTCCTCAAATAAAGCAGAACGCGTACTGGCAACGACCATGACTCCGTCCGCGAAAAATGCGGAATAAAATTACTCTCGGTAGGAAGACGGTAAAAGTTGAATTTGCATGAATGCATTAACAATATCACTCTCACATTTCATACAATTTGCTAGGAATGTTCTCTACTTTTGTACTCTTGTCATATTTTCATTTGCGTTCCTAAATAGCGCAATCGTTCTTCTCCTATCTTCTTACATAATTTCCCACGCTTGCACCATCGCGGCGAGACTACAGCTTGCCCAAGTCAAGTCTGCGAGTGGGGATATCGGGATGGAACGTAGAGGCAAAACACAGTTGCCACATAGGTCACTTGACGCTCAGATTTCAACGTGTGCACATCGTTTAAAATACTCTACGGAGAGCATGCATTTTTTGTCCTTGTCTTCAGATAAAGGCAACAGTTAATCTGTCTCCCGGCCTCCCCCCTCATGCAACTTTCTCCACGCTTGCCAATCAGAACGCCAAACCTCACTGTCAATCAGAAGTAGAAGTACAGTCTATTTCAAAGCGTCTTAAATTGTTACCGCTCCATGAACTGAAGCGCGGTAGGAAAACTTTGCTGTCATATGAGACTGTACTGGTCTCCTCTCGTTACCGCCTCCTTTCACTACAGAACTGCCTCCAACTTCCCCTCTCGGCTCGCAGACTTAACTTGGTCGAGCTGTACCTGCAGTCTCTTACTTCCGAGTCTCTTTCCATTGCAATAGTCCGAGTCTGTCCCTTTCTTGGTAGGAAACTTCTTGGCACAAACTTACTGACTCTGATACTGGGTAAGAAAGATCCTAACCTGGTTAGGCTTAATACTGAATTAGGCTACTTATTCAAAAATTCTAAAATTTGGGACTCTTACCCATATATCGATAGTTTATTTTCTTATTGGGATACTCATAAAGGTGTTTTGTATTTTGTTGTTATTAGGACATTTGTCTATTGTTTTAATTAGCAATGTCAGGTATGTTGATATCGTACCCTATAAGATGTATTCATTTCACATTATTGAATTAAATTGAATTTAAAAGGGGGAGGGCTATGACAGCCCTAGCATTGCGACCTGAAAGATTTATTTCGCATCCCAGTCATTATATCCCGTCAGTCCAATAGTTTGATGTTCTTAATGAACTGAATCAAACTATGGACTGGAACAGTTGATAGCTCATCAAGCTTTGGAAAATGTTTACCAAAAATGAAAGCGCTTTGACGGGCGAGTGCATTTCATTTAACATTAAAATTACAATTGTACTGAATGCACGAAGTCTTTGTCAGTATATTAACTTAGAATAGAGTAGACGAACGAAAAGCTATCGCAGCTTGAAGATACCAGTGATCTGCTAGCCCCTACAGCAGACGTGCTCACGGAGGCCATATCGCCCAGTAGGCACCCAGTGCAGTGGACGGGCGGGCGCAGGAAATCTGTTATAAATGTAAACATACAGTGTCGCGCATTCAAATCTGTCGTTTACGAAGCAGTAACATCGCTGGCGGTTTGTAATATGGATATAATATAATATTGTAAATAGGTACTGATACAGTAGAGAAAAGAATAAGTACCATGGATGATAAAATACATATCACCTTTAATGTATTTTATGCTCGACCATTCCGAAATGTAGTAATTATACACTTCGTAGCAGTCCTTTAATCCATGTCATTAAAGTACACCTATTCATTAAAGTTCAGGTTTTCGATTATTCTCGGATATGCAATCGAAAGACGAGGAAAACGTCACGGAGGCTGGAAATCCAATACTGTCGCAGAAGGTTATGTTCTGTTACTATAATAATTATCGTTAATTGTAAATAATATTCAAATAAATTCAATTTGTCATCTCGTTTTTCAATTCTAAATCAATTTCCAGGTTATAATAAAACTAGTTCATGTTATTCTCTACATTACATCAAGGTCAATGACATTATTGTTCCTCGGAAAAAATCAATACTTTCGCGTCTGCGCACATCTCACAATTTACGACCTATGCACAAGGTCACTTCCGATCTTCAGTCAGATACAAATAAAATTAATACTTCTGAATAATTTCAAGTTACAAATATGGTCGAGCATAAAAAGTCGTATGAAACTTGCCTATAATGGTAATTAAGACGCTCGTATGAAAATTATGAAACTCGCTTGCGCTCGTTTCATAAACAAACATACTCGCGTCTTAATTACTATCATTATAGGCTTGTTGCATAATGTACTATTATCGATTTCATGAACACTGTAGTATTGACCAAATATGTGTATATATATACGGGGTGGGAAAAATAAAAGTGGCCCTCGGAAAATATATATGAAATATATGAATTTACATGTATGTGCATCTCCCGCATGCTCGGTCCCGAGCTTCGCTGTGTCATTACGTTTGAGTGAGAGGAGCAGACGTGTTTAGTGGCCAGTTGAATGCAACACAAAATGGTGCTCACGATAAAACAATGCGTGTTCATTGCCGAGTGTTATGCGAAGCACAATTCATGGAAAAGTTGTGCGGAACTGTTTGTGCAAGAGTTTCAGACTGGACGTGTTTTGGCAAACCCTCCAGCAAATGCTGCAATGCAAAACTTAGTGGAAAAATGGCGTGACACGGGCTCTGTAGCGAATAAAAACCGTAACTATCCGAAACGAGTTCCAACACCAGAAAACATTGCTCGAGTGCAGGATAGCCTGGAACAAAATCCGACGTAATCGCAACGCCGTTTATCTGTACAAGTGGGAATTAAGAGAACGTCGTGTCGAAACATTATCAGAAAGGATCTGCATCTGTATCCTTACAAATTTACTGTTGTGCATGCGTTAAAACGTCCAAGCGTCCGGGCCAGTTTTATTTTGCCCACTCTGTATACACGCTGCACGAGGAGATTAGCGACTGAGTGACCGCCACTGAACTCCTCTTGCGTCATGCTAAGAACGACACGCTCAGGCGAATGACATATAAGTGTGCTTAAATGCGACAGGCTCATGTCAGTAGATTTACTGGCATGTAAAAGAACTCCTGCGGGACAATATTCCAGCACACCGGCGACGCTGATATAACTTTGACAGTTGCGCGAGCGTCGTTAAGTAACCTATAATTTAAACAAAAAAGAGCGACGCTTATCCAGTACTTACCCACCTAACGCAGGACATGCCCGAATCATGCCCGCCTGACCGCCTATGTCCTACAGCTTCATCCTAGACTTCGACAGAAAATTAAAAAATTGTGTTATAATTTGTGTTAAGAGCGGCCATGATTAGTGTATGTACTCCAGGATGGACGGCTGGAAATATGAGCAAATTTGCACTGCTACAATGACAGATCTGGAACCTTTCCGTCTGTAGCCAGTTGCTCTACCAGCTGAGCTACCCTTTATATGCAGACATAACTCGCAGAAAAGACGTGTTTATGCGCAACATTCACAAATTAAAATTATCTAACTCGCACCACCATTTAATTTTAAACTCTTTTGTGGATCTAAATATATCTAGGATTTAATTTTCTACCAGTTTGTCTTGAAAATCATATCTACAGCTAGCACGTGTTCCGGAACGCACTGTGCCCGCGTCTAGTGTCAGCTGACTTCCTTTCTGGTTGTCTGCCTCCTGCTGTTTCTCGTTTAACCTCGCCCGTGCATTATTTTCTCCTGTTATCTCATTAGCCGTGTTCCTATTGAACTCCGTGGTTTTATGACAAGAGTTTATTTCAGTTAATGTTTCTTATCTCGTCATTAACTTCATTGCGCTAGTGACAGCTATTCTCGTTTTACGCTTGCTTTTATTACGAATGCTCTACAGGGTGTATCAAAGCTTTATGAGTGACAAATATTGGGTCCGTAAAATGCAGTGTCTGTGACCCCAATTAAAATAGTATTTGTGTAATATATTGTATTTTAATCCGCTGTTTATTATATTTAGAATTTATATTTTACGTATCCTCCTCTTCGGTTGATATTCTCTTTCTGACGGACAACATTTCAGGCTTACACTGTTATGGCTCGTTTGTATATCGGAGTCTTTTAACCTTATATGCGAAAGAAACTTTTAGTGAAACTCAGAACACAAGGACTCATTTTAAAATTCCTTTGCAAAACGAAAAGTTACATTTGTTCGGATTAAACTTCTTCACATTTAAAGGATATCAAAAATTAACAACAGAAAAGAAAGGACTGGACTAGTTGGTGGAGATTGGGAATTTTGAAGCTAAAACAAAAGAGGAGACGTAGAAAAAGACATAGGCCAATGTCCTTTAATAATATAACAGACGCATTACACATTCTGCTATCTTGTCCAGAAAAGAACAAGATAAATTTTTATTCAGGAAGCATTACTAAAACTAAATGTAGAAATAGCATACAGGAAATTGTATAGAACAATAAACGGAAGAAAATTGACGGAACTCGGAAAATTTTTATATATAGTAAAGAAAAAATGGGAAGAGAAAACTAAATTATAAACATATGTATGTAAGAAATATTAACCAAATGGAAAGAGTTTTTGTTAATAAATAACTATAATGATTACATGTAGTAGGCATATAGAATATATACTAATAGTTATGACGAGTAGAAAGTAGTTAAGGGTGCTTACCTGGAAAACAGCAATGTAACAGGATCACCATTAACAAATGGTACAGAAATTGTATATGATTTTGGTGACAATAAATATACTTCGGAATATGTATTATATGACTTTCTTGTGTTAAATTCTATTGTACCTGGTTTACATGCTTCGACCTATTATGGGTTATCCTAGAATGGGTCGAAACATGTAAACCAGGTACAATAGAATTTAAGGGGAGGCAGAGGTGAAATTTTCGAACAAAACTGAAGAAAAAATGAAAATTTGGTTTTTTCCATTTCTGTTATCTTTATTTTCATATTCCGGTCTTAGTTTTTGATTTTGTGCCCTTTAAAAGTATGAAATTAAAACCAAGATAACTGTATTACTATATTATTCCCATAATAAACTAATACTTATCATTATTTATTTACCTTCTCTGAACATATAAATAAAAAGAAATATTGAAAATTTCTTACAATATGGTGCATGGAGCATTTTATATCAAACGATATAAAGTTTTATAAAATTATTAATATTTACAGAACTATTGTACTTAGAAAGTTGAAACTTGGTATGACCATTACTAATAACATACTTAGTATCAATGATCAATTTCAAACAAATCGAATAAATTTTGTGGATTTTGAAATATTCACCTCTGCCTCCCCTTAACACAAGAAAGTTATATAATACATATTCCGAAGTGATACAGTGTTAAAAGTTGTGTAATCAAGATGTATAATATATATACATTACATATACATTTAAAGGACAAAACTAAAATTCTTTCAGTCATTTATTATCATAATATTATACTATTCTTCCAAATTGACTGAGCATATTAGGAATCAAATCAATGGCTTTTCCAAAACACGCTTTCACTTTTTCTGGAAAAGGAAACAAAAACGAGCAAAATTATATTACATTTTTCGTTTTATATATCTTAAAGAATAACCCTGTGAAATCAATGGTATTGCGTATGGTTCACTTTGTACATGAATACGCCTTAGTACATACGCAGTCAAAATATAAATTGCTTATGATCCTTTTTTTGAAATAGTTATAAGAATTCTAAGTTCCTTTTATTTGAATTGTGCAGAGTACGAAAGCGACCCTTAGGCAAGTTGTATCAGTCCCAATACTTACAACTTACTTACAAATGGCTTTTAAGAAACCCGGAGGTTCATTTCCGTCCTCACATAAGCCCGCCATCGGTCCCTATCCTGTGGAAGATTAATCCAGCCTCTATCATATCCCACCTTCCTCAAATCCATTTTAATATTATCCTCCCATCTACATCTCGGCCTCCCCAAAGGTCTTTTTCCCTGCGGCCTCCCAACTAACACTCTATATGTATTTCTGGATTCGCCCATACGTGCTACATGCCCTGCCCATCTCAAACGTCTGGATTTAAAGTTCATAATTATGTCATGTGAAGAATACAATGCGTGCAGTTTTGCGTTGTGTAACCTAACAGCCCCAGTAATTCTTACAAATGCGTTTTCTTGTATAACTTTTTAGAGTATCTTTATCTCTTTAGTTCCCTTTTGATTAATAACTTCTTAAGTTCCGCTTTCTTCTAACTCTCTCTGATAATAGAGCAGATTCATCGCTCTGAAATACTGACCCTATTCAAAACCCAAACGTCGCAAACTATGCTGAACACGTCCCACTATTATTGCAGTATTGCTATGTAGTGTGACTATGTTTGAATAACATTTTTTATTTAAAATACACTTTATTTCAATAATTATCCAGTGTTATCAATGAGTTTAAAGGATGTACAGGTGTCTCTCCTAGAAGTTCCAAGAACGATGGAAGAGATAAAATGGTTCATTTTGCTCCGCTTTGTTTCCAAGCTGTAATAGGTTGTCCCTCCAATAAAAACTAAAAATCTTCTTTCCCAACTGAGCTGGTATAGTTGACTGTCTCCCACCGTATGAACCCCTAAAGTTCGCAATCTATTGTTCTTGGGACATAAACTCGCAAAATGGTAGGGATAAGAAACACAGCTATGGGTAGTAAGGGGTGTTTCTGTTATTATTACGTAAACTTTTATGTAGACTGGAAAATTAAAAGCGAGATGGGTATCATGGCCCTTTAAAATGACAATTTTCATGCCCGTAACCATAGACTACAGCGGAGCAGTGAAAATTCTTGTGTGGTACTTCGGAAGAGGAAACTATGCTAATTCTGAAAAACCTATTATCCAAGCAAGCAGCCGAGTATTTGCTGCAAGTTTCGACCAACTCTGGATATAATTGAATTGAAGAGCCGTTCCACCCTGCAAGACGACGGAGGGTGGATTCAATTAGAAGGGCTTCTGGCGGTGCAATCCTCGTAAGTAGTCATGGCTACGATACGTCTTTGTCATGTCTTTTTGCCTTGTAACCAATGTTTGCGACATCTTCTGGTATGTGGAAGAAATTTTGCGACACCTTCTTTTGGGTTTCTTTATATGGAAATTACACGTATGTGACATATAGGCCTACTTCAATTTCCCTTACGGAGTACCTATAGCGAATTTAACTATGAGTTGAAGTCAGGAATTTTAATATTACAATTGATTTGCGAATTTTGTGCAATTAAAATAAATTATAAATAATATGACAACCATTCTACATTTTTTGCTATGCTAATGAATAGAGAGATTAACGACATTTCTAATATCAATCCTGTCTTAGTTTCCAAGGGAAAGAGAAATCTATTTGCTAAAGGTGCTTCACTGATGAGCTAGCACGGAGCTGGATTATATAAACAAAAGAACGGAAATCATAAGTTCTTACCAAGTTACAGGAATGAATAAAATAAGGAAGGGAATTTAAACAGAATAGAGATATGGGATAGGGTAAGACAGTGAACTGGAAGTAAACACCAATACATCAGCAAAAAGATTGAGCAGTCTAGAGTGAATAGGTTAAAAATTTGAGAAAGATATTCGTACCTACTACTTCCATCTAGCGGCGATAGATAGGTGAAGCCCAATCTATAACTTTTCTAAACAATTGAAGGCATTAGTGGATGACCGCGTAGACTATATTAATTCTCCCCTACAAGAAGGCTTGCCGTGATTCAGGATTGTACCATAATGCAGTGTTTAGAATTCTGAAATACAACAAATTTCATTCATACCATATTCATCTCCATCAGGTACTTGGAGGACACGACTTCCAGACTCGTGTTGATTTCTGTAACTGATTTCTAAACACGGACCGCAATTTCGAGCTCAGAATTCCGTGGACTGATGAGGCAACTTTCAAAAGTAATGGTCAGGTGAATCACTACAATCCCCATTACTGGTCTCCGGTTAATCCACACTGGCTACGTGAAGTGGATTACCAGCATGTTTGGAGCCTCAACACATGGTGTGGCCTCCTCGGACACCGTCATGGGACCATACTTTTTGAGGAGAACTTGAATAGTATAACTCACGCTTCCTCCGAAACATTATGCACCAGTTGCTTCATTATGTTCCCATTGCGCTTCGGTTAGTGATGTGGCTTCTGCAGGAAGGCTGTATGGCTCGACGAGTTATTAATCAGTTATTTCCCCTTTGGTGGATTGGACGAGGAGGACCAGTAGCTTGGCCAGTCCGATCTCCTGACTTCGCTCCAAATGACTTCTTGTGGGAGATAATAAAAACATGTTCTACCAGGTGCGTCCAACAACTAGAGAAGACATGAAACAAAGAATTAGAGAAGCCTGTGGATTTCTCAGCTGTGCTGAAATGCAATCACGGATGTTAGGAGGTGATCAGAACATTGTTTAGCACAGGATGGCGTACATTTCGAACAATTACTATGAAAATTGTACGTATATAAACAACATACAGTATTTCTCAGAAGATAGGCCATTTTTGTTGCTTTGTGAGTAAAGAATGAAAGTTAGAAAATAAAGTTTCAGTAAAAGATGTTTCTTTTTAAAAGTAGTTCTCAATGGTGCCATGTCCTCATTTGAAATTTCGAAGCTGACCACAGGTACCCCTACTTCCGGTTTGTTACGGGAAATGGTACTACCACCAGTAGATTCTTTACAAAGGTTTTGGTTATCAAAATTTTTTTATGAACAACCTGTATCACATAGTTTTTGAGAAAAAAGGCTGATACAGGTGGTCTGAAACACCTGATATAAATAATAAAGTCTGAATAATGCCTATATTCAATGAACTATTGAGTTGCAATGTTTTCAGATAAACCTATGCTTTCCAACCGTTTTGGATGCTTTAAAAGATAGCGATAGAGTAGGACTGTACTCCTTAATCAAAGATACAGGGTTTACGAGCTGAATAACTCAGGCAAGCACAATAAGCCACAGGCTGCAGTGCGTACGGAGTGAAAAAGCAGACAGACTTGTAGTAAGGAAAAAGACACTTCCATCCACTCCTAAAACCATTTCCTCCAAAACTCTTTCACTCCTACACTTATCCATCTATAGACTCTTTGACTCAAATCAGTCCTATATGGCTCAGATCACACATATGCATTCATAATTCAATGCTACATTCTTTCAATCCTACTCACTGACTCACTCTTACAACCATTTCCTCCTATACTCATTCGCTCGCACACTTAACCAATTCCAGACGTATTTATTCCCCACAAGAAATCAGTTGTTCGCTGAACCATTATGCTTCCTTGTCATTACTCACTTCACTGGTCCGTTCTTACTTATTGTTTCACTGATCTAAATGCTGTACTTTCGTAGCCTATACAGGGAATATCTTTTAACTGTCCCGGAGAGTTTGAATTTTCCGGTCGCTGCCGCAGAGCGACTGTCTCCCGCTATGCCTGCACCCGCTGTTCGCCTGGCGAGCAAGCAATATACAGTATTACCTCACCTGAATGCAAGAACTAGGTAACTCGAAATTTGCGTCTTTTAGTTATTCCGTTATAGCATAGCAAAAGTCGCACAGAATGTAATCCAAGAACTAGGTAACTGATGATACCAGCGACATCTATTTTCCATTGTAACAAATAGCTAAAAGAAAACGAGACATATTCCTTAGTGCAATAAATAAGTAAATAGGCAATATGTCAAAATAGAAAAAATCAAATCACCTAGTTCTTGCATTCACGTGAAGATTTGTACTTACGCAGCTCATATTTTATGCTCAAAATGCCTCCCGTTGACTGCTATACATTGCTGACACCTTCTTATAAAATTATTATTAACTTACACAAGTTCAGCACCACTGATTGACTCCATTTCAGCTCTTATGTAGTATTTTACAATCATTTATTGAACCTGTTTTTTTTTAATTTTTAATTAGTTTTCTTTTATTGTTTTTACAAAAGGTACTGGTCTGTTTGGAATTTTCTGTCGAAACAAGATTATCTGTGTATTTCATGTAAATATTATAAATATACACACGCTCAAGTAATGAAAATGACATTGAAACTAAACACTTCACACACTAATCACTAACTTCACACAAATAATTAAGCACAGCTCAGAAACTAAAGAGCATTGGAGTAAGCATCCACCCCATACGGCAGCCATTCTAGCACTGAGCCCCCGCAACCGGGAACTGCGTCTTCAGCGTGTTAGTCACAAGGCCGCCTGGGAGCGGGAAGATGCAACTCTCCGGGATAGTTAAAAGATATTCTCTGTTCATTTAGTCAGTCCTAGCATCATTAACTCCCACAATAACTCCCTCACAGATAGTCATTACACATTACTAAGTTACTATCATTTCATTACTAATATCTACATTTTTCCATCAATGCTCAGTTACGTTTTCATCTAATCAATCGTAGGCTTTGCGAACCATATGAGTGTCAATTTTACAGTAATTTACTACTATTCTCACTCAGGAATTCTATAGTATATTTATTGTCATATAGACTTCTCTACATTTTCTGAGATCCATTTTCTTCTACACAGTTAATTATTTTTGTTTTAAATTGCTACAGCACTCACCGACTTTACCCATACACCCATCCACACTTTGTACTCTCATTCATGCAGTAACTCAGTCAATCGTTGCCTCTCACTATAATCCACTGTTAAATTCTATTCCATAATATTTCACTCCTACACTCACTCATTTACTAGTATACAATCTCTAAGAGATCATAAAAGAGTCACTTTCGAAATTTCTTATTCGTTCACTTTTATTTGAGAAATCGTTAGTCAACTGGACTTCTACGGTATGGACACCCCTACGTATGAATGACTCCAAGAAACTTGGTTGGCCGCCTGCCTACTGGAATGAGTTAGAACTGGACCTCAGACTAGAAACGATAAAGCCATTCTCACAAGATTTTACACGCCATATCTCCCACTAAGAGATGCCATGAAACACAAAGTGTGGCTCGTCCATCTTGAGGTAGGGAGAGGCACCACCACCACCTCCACCACCACCACCACCACCACCACTGATACCTTAATTATAATCATTATCTTCAATATTATAACTATCCTCGTCACCACTGTTAACATCATTCTAATCACCACTAGTATCGCCATCACCGTTATTTCAGTCGTCAGTTTATTATAATTCTATTCATCACTACCATCATAATCCCCAACATCACTGCTGACACTGAATCATATATTATTATAATCTTCTTCTTCGTCTTCTTTCATCTCCTACTTGTCGACATTTTCTTTGTTCTCAGTCGTAGCCCAGGCAGTTGACAAGCTCTGAAATGGGTAGTATCTAGTCCTCGACTAAGCAAATTCACTAGGAACTGGTATTCTGCGAATACATCCGTTTCTTCTGTCATAATTTTGTTGTCTCTAAATTATTGTCTTACCATTAGCTTATCTCCTCTGAATATTAGCCTAGATCATATATACCCGGATTGTTCGGCCTTATAGGCTTTGACGGTAACAACTTTTGTCAGGTTTACTATGCTGCCATCTAGTTATTACGTAAGCAGTCACGTCATAACATCCATTTTAATTGCATTAGCGACTGTACTGCCATCTTGTGTTCGTTAACAGCGAACGGGTGGCGATCGTGGCGGTTGTTCTCTTCAAAGTACTTCCAATTTTAACATAGGGATGAGCAATCTGTTAGCGACTCCGATGTGCTAATGTCCTGATTTTTGTGCCAAAAGATCTTGTCTAGATCTATCGATACGTATCCACGGCTGTCCCAGACACAGCCACACCTATTTTTTTACTTACAAAGTATATAATTATAATCAACTAATGTGTTTTACTTTCTGCTACTACTTTTAAATACAGTTTTCTGTAAATAGTAAAATAAACTAAGAAGATTCTTAATACACGTATTACAATTTTATACTAATTTGTGCAGACTTCATTTCATGCATCTTCTTAAACCGTAATTTATGTATAAATTTAGGATATTTTACTGGAATAATTATAAAAAATATACCTTCTATGCAACGAAGAAAAATAATTTATTTCTTATTGTATACTTCATTTACTGAAGTGTTTTGAATAATAGTTTAAGGAACTTTCTTTCTTTCTTTCTTTCTTTCTTTCTTTCTTTCTTTCTTTCTTTCTTTCTTTCTTTCTTTCTTTCTTTCTTTCTTTCTTTCTTTCTTTCTTTCTTTCTTTCTTTGTTTCTTTCTTTCTTTTCTTTCTTTCCCTTAGTTTAACGTCTCCCTTTTAGGTTCATTTATACGAACCACGCCACACGGGCCTAAGGAACGAACTATAAACATAAAATCAGTAATAACAACCATAGGAGAAAAGAAATATTGCGGGATGCTTAAAACATATTTCTCTCTCAGCACAATGAAGAGAAAAGGTGATGCTTTTTTTTTTTGTCCCCTCCGTTGAGAAACATAGCAGCGTTCAATGTTCTACGCAAATACGAAATCTTCGTAACAAGGCGTTTGTATTTTCATTACCATTGCAGGAGCCATGACACAAAATGTTCACAAATTTCTTACATAGATATTACTCGTACATTCCGTGTTGTCACACAAAAAATAACACAATTTCAATGTCGGACAAAACTAGGATTTGTTAAATTTCTATTTGCAAGCAGCATATGAAAAAACGGTCATTCAGGGTAATGCAGCCAATTTCTCGATTCAGGTAGGAAAGATGTTGTCCCTGCTACGTTATTTCCTCCCTGGCGACATTTTATCCTGCACATTTCCTTGGATATACCTGGTGGGCCAAAAGTCACTATCCGACTCAATGAGAGTTGAGACCTTGAAATCATCCATTGAAAGTATTTTGAAAGAAACTGATACTGATCAGATACAGTGTCTTTTTTATACTGCGGCCAGCTCACGGCTCACACATCGGCCACAGCAGCTGGGACTCCCGCCAAAAGAATTATAATATCATCCCCGCTACCGCTTCATGTTCTCATGATTACAATTACAATTACAATGATAATAAGCACATAGCTTACCATAAGATGTGTTGGAAATGTCCTTCTCTATACACAGTTTTCTGATATCTTCTCAGGAAATTTTTATTCACACTCGAGAGTTCAATATCCGAAATTGAGTCAATTTCTCGCCTGATGTTTTCTTTTAGTTCTTCCAATGTATGGGGGTTTTTGCATACACTTTATTTTTCAAGTTCCCCCGTAGGTAAAAATCGCGTACAGTTAAATCAGGGATCGTGTTACTCTTCGCTTTCTATCGCGAATCGACCCCGTTTCCCTGAATTTGTTCACAAGTCTTCGCACGGTTTCTCTGTGTGGGATAGGTAAACCGAGAAATTGTGTTTCAAATCGCTTTTCAACTTCCTACAAGAGTTTGTTGTCACATATTTGTCGTACATAAAAATCCTTTGTGGTAATATGTAATCGTGTCGAGGCATTATGGAAAACTGCGCAAGCACTGATAACACTCGTAACGTAATTAGCACTTAAAACTCGTACATTTATACGCATGGAATAGGAACGAAACAAACTGGACAATGGCTTCACATTCGCATGGAACAGGAACGAAACAAAGTAGACAGTGGCTTCATATACGCATGGAACAGGAACGAAACAAACTATACAATGACTTCACATACGCATGGAACAGAAACGAAACAAACTGATAACACTCGTAACTTAATTAGCACTTAAAACTCGTACATTTATACCAATGAACAGGAACGAAACAAACTAGGCAATGGCTTCACATACGCATGGAACAGGAAGGAAACAAACTAGTTAATGGGTTCACATACGCATTGAACAGGAACGAAACAAACTAGAAAATGACTTCACATACGAATGGAACAGGAACGAAACAAACTAGACAATGGCTTCATATATGCATTGAACAGAACGAAAGAAACTGATAACACTCGTAACTTAATTCGGACTTATAACTCGTACATTTATACGCATGGAACAGGAACGAAACAAACTACACAATGGCTTCAGTGCGACTGCTTTCACTTACACAATCTGTTGTTGGCACAAACATGCGCAAATCGTATGCGCGGGGGACGGGAGTCCCAACTGCGTGGATATACTGTTTCGGCGGCAGTCCCAGCTGCTGCGGCCGGCATGCGAGCCGCCGTGCACGGGCCGCAGTGTGAAAGAAAAGCACTGTATTATGGGTAGACGTATGTTTAAGTGTCCCAGCCAACTGCGTCTGTGACTCTAGAATTAGGCGCTGGTCTTTGTCCAATCGTTCGGATTCGATCTTCGGTCAAGTAATGATGGAATTTGTGGTGGATAAAGCGGAAGTTGCAGTGGGTTTTTCTTAAGGTACTTCCGTTTCCCCTTTCGGGATGTAACATGAGAACTGGAGTGGGAGGAAACCCCTGTGTTACCTGGACCCGTGGGCTTGTAAATTCATGGTAGAGCGGGAAAGGTATATCTTGGAAATTTTCACATTGTCTACACCGCGTTCATTAAATCGTAATCGGGAGCTACTTATAGCTCTGGACGACGTTTTCGGTAGGTTCCTTTAGAAATACATTTCTCAAGAGATATTAGCGTCACAGTATGACGCATGAATGTTGTAATGGAGGTATTGTGTTTCGAGCGTATTACTGGTATAGGCTATGTCGCTTACAAAATGTTGACTTTATTTTTTTCTGACTAGAAAGTGTTTTCTGTTGAATGAGTGCTGAAAAGTACACAAAAATATCGCTTTCATTCATAATTTGAAGAGCGATGCTGCTTTAAGGGAATTAAAGGAAGAAGCTTTGTTTATTGTTCCATGTAAATGTAGCTGTAAGAATGAAGAGCAACATTGAATGAAATTAAAATGCAACTCACTAATTGAAAAAGAAAGGTCCTCTAAAACCAAGGCAATACGCGTAGTGGCGAATTCTTCGAATATAATATAATATAATATAATATAATATAATATAATATAATATAATATAATATAATATAATATAATATAATATATCAAATCATATCATATTATATATCATATATTATATATCATGTCATATATCATATCATATCATATCATATCATATCATATCATATCATATCATATCATATCATATCATATCATATCATATATCATATCATATCATATCATATCATATCATATCATATCATATATCATATCATATCATATCATATCATATCATATCATATCATATCATATCATATCATATCATATCATATCATATCATATCATAATATAGTATAGTATAATACAGTAATAATATAATATAATATAATATAATATAATATAATATAATATAATATAATATAATATAATATAATATAATATAATATAATATAATATAATATAATATAATATAATATAATATCGTAAAGAAGAATATTCACATTTTCAGTGTTCATGAAATCGAGACTGTTTTCAAGACGGCAAGAACCTACATGGTACACGGAATTGCTATAGGCTGCAATGAATGTTTGGACCTCATGACTCTTGTACAAAATGTTTATTTTGTTTTATTTTAGTAGGTTATTTTACGACGCTTTATCAACATCTCAGGTTATTTAGCGTCTGAATGATATGAAGGTGATAATGCCGGTGAAATGAGTCCGGGATCCAACACCGAATGTTACCCAGCATTTGCTCATATTGGGTTGAGGAAAAACTCCGGAAAAAACCTCAACCAGGTAACTTTCTCTGACCGGAAATCGAACCCGGCCACCTGATTTCGCGGCCAGACGCGCTAACCGTTACTCCACGGGTGTGGACTGTACAAAATTATTCACAAACAAGGTAAAGCATGATTATGGGTTTGGTTATTTTACGACGCTTTATTAACTGCGATGGTTATTTAGTGTCTGAATAAAGTGAAGGTGATAATGCCAGGAAATGAATCCAGGGTCCAGCGCTGAAAGTTGTTCAGAATTTTCAGCATTTGCTTTTAATGGTTTGAAGGGAAATACAGGAAAATACCTCAATCAGGTAACTCTCCCAACCAGGATTTGAACACGGATCCTCTCATTTTCCGATCAGGCATGCTAATCGTTATTCCACAGCTGTGTACGTGATGAGACTGAAGTTAACTCGTTAAGAATAAAGTGTTTTAAAATTCAGAAAGAACTTCCTAATGTCATTTAATGAAGATATGGTTACATTCATTAGAGTTAGAAAAAGGTGACAATTTCGAAGAATTACAGACGAATGAAGCAGTCAGCTGCCAGTGAACCGCAGACAATACCATCGCTACACAGCAAGCAGCTTCCAATCACATTTAAGAAATGATAACCTTCAGTTATGAAAGAGAAATGTCATTTCACTTGAACTACACCACTGATAGGTGAAAGCCTCGCGACGTCACCACTTGCAGGAGATACAACAGTAGAGCAAGCACGTGATGATTCTGATGAAGAAATTTAAATTACAGGTCACATAAATCGCTTAAAAGTATTGTCCTGAAATGTTTTGTTACAGGTGAAATAAACTTAGTCCAAGAAGACAGGAGATAGCAACTATATCCATGCCATTTTTCATAAAACAATTAATACCAACAAAATAATAACATATGAGGAGCTTGTTTTCAAGTTGGACAACTCCACTTTTGCTTTTTTTACAGGAGAGGCGAAAAACTAGATCCTTGGAAACCAATGTCACCGTTATACGTACATTTTTTAAACATTCTCATGGGTCATAGAAATAATTTTTTTCAGTCTGTGCTGAAACGTATTGTCCTGAAATGTTTTGTTACAGGTGAAACAAACTTAGTCCAAGAAGACAGGAGATAGCAACTAAATCCATGCCATTTTTCATAAAACAATTAATACCAACAAAATAATATGTTATGAGGAGCTTGTTATCAAAGTTGGACAACTCCACTTTTGCTCTTTTTTTTTACAGGAGAGACGAAAGCTAGATCCTTGGAAACCAATGTCAACGTTATACGTACATTTTTTTTAACATTCTGATGGTTCAGAAATATTGTCTCGGTCTCAAAATGTAATTAAAATTAATATTCAGGTCAAAATTTAAATTTTAAAAGTTAAGTTGTCCCTCTCTGAAACTAAGACATGGAGGTGTCTGTTTTTGGAACCAAATGAAGCCATATTTAAAGTGGAGTTTTCTGTTTTTGAAACCAAACGAAGTCATATTTAAAGTGAAATTGTCTACTTTTGAATCTAAGTCTCTTTAACTCGGTTTCAAAGCCAATTTACGTAAGACAGTACTTATTCATCCACAAACCGATTACATAAACAACCAGCCATGTTGGATTCGCGATGCGTGATGGGGAAAGGTGGTACGAATGTGGGCTTCTCATTTGCTACTGAAGGAGTTGTCCTAATTTGAAACCAAGCCACAGTGGAGTTGTCTACATTTCGATTCTAAAGTGCACAGTTAAGTGTTATTTTCGCTCTATTCGTTTTTGAACCTAAACAGTTTCAGAATCGCATTCAGCACACAAAATTCTATGAGAAACAATCAATATCTCGAAATCGCAAAAAATGGAGTTCTCTAACTTTGATACTGTGCTCTTCATATAATACCACTTTTTAAATTCAGAACATGTAAATAAACATTTAAAAAATCAGGTTTCTATCTTGACTCTAACGAAAGATGTCGAGTAAATAAATATGACAAAATCTTTAACTTAGTTATCTCAAAACTATGATTCTGGACTTAGTGAGTTTCACTTGTATTCCTATGTATGCCTAGTGTTGTTGGAGAGAATATCAATGTTTTTTTCTTATTTCAGCAGGTTATTTTACGACGCTTTATCAACATCTTAGGTTATTTAGCGTCTGAATGAGATGAAGATGATAATTCCGGTGAGATGAGCCCGGGGTTCAGCACCGAAAGTTACCTAGCATTTGCTCATATTGGGTTGAGGGGAAACCCCGGAAAAAACCAGAACCAGGTAATTTCTCCCAACCGGGAATCGAACCCAGACCACCTGGTTTCGCGGCCAGACGCGCTAACCGTTACTCCACAGGTGTGGACAGAGTCAATGGTTATAGTGTATTTTCAAAAGTATCACACTCTGCTTCTGTATACATTTGCGCTCACGTATGAATAGCGCGCTTTGCTCGAGCAAGTTTTTCTGGTTCACCGTCCCTTATGCGTACTGGGACGTCCAACGATGGAATGATAACAGAATCTTGTTTCCCCTTGCATTCAAAGTCATTACTCATGAGCAAACAGCGGATTTTCAGTCCCTTCACAGCGACAAGACGTCAAGTCTCTTGGCGTACGAAGAGAGCGTAGCAATGAGTTCAATAGCCTCTTTGCCGCTAGCGTACACCTGAAGTTCACTATCGGGACCGAAAATCCGCTGTCTGTTCTTGACGCACAAATCATAATGTGGTGACGTATGATTCATAATGATGCGACTGGCGGTACCTAATTATTAACGGACAGTTTAGAATTAGACCCATCCCTTCATGTGAACATCTTTATTGAGAATTAATTAAAGAATCATATCCTGAAGTTATGGACCCTTTCCCTGTCCCACTCTGCATAAATAAATTATCAAAAATAAATAAGCAAACGAAATGTGTTTATATAATAACATCATTGTATAGAGCACATCTAGGTCAAAAAGCATGAGTAGACATAACGGCTAGGTTAAAGAAGCCAACGTACTATGGTAGGAACCATTATGATTTTAAAATCAAATGTAGGGAAAAAAAACGGATAAAGGTAAATTCTCATTTTTAAATAGAATTATAAATAATTTGAATTACCTACCTGCAGCGGTCTTTGAGGAGATTCGAGAATAACTTAAAAAGTTGTGTACAAAGTGTAAATTAAAATTAAGGTGACATTTGTTTCTTAAGGTAACATGTATTTATTTAGCCTGACGAGTTACTTCCTTAGTTTGAATTGTAAATTATTTAAAAATAGCTTGTAAGAGGGTCGACTAGAAATGTTTAGTTTAAATGTAAGTCTGTTTATATGTATGAATAAGGGCGTAATTCTTTGTCTTATTCGAACTGTTGTATCAGTGAAGTGTGGTGAGTCAGTGAAGTTATGGTTTTACAGTGCAGTGAATAGTTCCGATCAGGATAATTTATAGTGTCAGTGAAATGTGTTCTAAAGTGTCAGTGAAATGTGTCATAGCGCCATTACAGTGAGTGACTTGAGAGTAGAGTGAAAGATTATTATTCGTACCAATGTGAAACTTATGTAGGGCCTATACATACGAGTATGTAGGTTTTAATGTAAAATTAGGTTCACTTATTAATTAGATTATTTTATGTATTATTATTAATTGTAATTATTGTGTATAATTGTATTGTGTATACTTATTATATTGTGTATCTAATTGTGTTGTGTATTGTAATTTTATTGTGTATTGTTTATATTGTGTATACCACTGCCACCGGGTGCTTGCCCACTTGCAATGTAAATAAATACATAGATATGCAGAAAATAATGAAATTCTGTCAAAATGTTCTACGTGAGGACGACTCGAAATCTGTCCATGCTGCATGCTTGATCAGGGTCGTACAGGTTTCATTTCAAGCTTCATTCCAGGGGTTGGGTGTGCAATATTGCCACCAGCCCTAGAGTAATGAAGAGAGGCGCGTGGAAGCTCTAAATGGAACCGTCACGATCTTTGCCGGAATGCCGACCAACACATCACGAAACAGCTGAAGAATGGAAGAGACTTCACTATACAGAGTGTCTCACGAGAAACTTTTGTTTATAAAGAATTATTTATGATATTGGGCTAGTCGATACACAGATGGTAGAATTCTGGGTTTGCAGTGAAAGACCTGCGCTTGGACAGAAAATGAATGAACGAATGAATGAATGAATGAATGAATGAATGAATGAATGAATGAATGAATGAATGAATGAATGAATGAATGAATGAATGAATGAATTGTGTGCGAGTTTATACGCTGTTTATTTAGAAGGTCTACAATGCTGCTGATTTCTACATCAATGACGATGATAGTGAATAAAAAATTATAGAATTACAGATCTCGAAACAATAGTATTCAGAGTAAATCTACTTCAGCATTATATTTATCACTACCAATTCAACTTTTCGCGTGAAACGTTTAAGCAGTATCTTATACGAATAAAATTGTTCAATTTTCTTTTAATACTACACAATGACGTTACTCCTGGTACCATGAGAAGGTCGGCCTGGGTGGCGAAGTTGGTAGAGTGCTGACCTTCTGTGCTCGAGGTTGCGGGTTCGCTCCCGGTCCAAGTCGATGGCATTTAAGTGTGCTTAAATGCGACATGCTTATGTTAGTAGGTTTACTGGCATATAAAAGAACTGCCGGACAAAACTTCAGCACACCGGCGACGCTGATATAATCTCGGTAGTTGCGAACGTCTTTAAATAAAACATAATTTACAATTTATCCCGGAAGAGTACTGTCAGTGATTTTCTGCTCAGTCCGTCTAGGTGTATTTTCTATTCATGTGCCTCCGTGTTTTCCACACAATAGTCATGGAAATATTGGGTATATAGGTCATGTATATCCCTAAATATAAAATACAAGTAAAATACACTACAGTATAGTACATACAGTAGAGTGTCTCATTTAGGCACAGTGAAAACGTACACAAAGTGCAGGTAACGTGTGAGGGGAGGTCCAGCCGTACGATAAACACGAGGGATGCACAAGGTTTTAGTTACAACACACATGGCGGATCATTAATTGAAGGTAGCCTACATTTTCCAAAAACGCACAAAACAAAAGAACACAAATTGCATAACGTTATCATATATATATATTTTAACAAATAAGCAATTGTAATATTGAAATAATTCAATATAACAAATCAAATTTTGCTACTTATATGATGTTGCTTTCAAGCAGCATTTTTTACAGTCATGAATTTCATTCTCTGTATGACTAACATAATATCATCGTCTTCTATGTCCGAATTAACAAAACTACAGTATATTGGTCTGAAGTGACAAAACTATTTCCTACATATAATTAATTATCCTTTCTCAAAGTTCAATTTATTCAGGTACGTTACCTATTATGTTAGTTATACAGAGAATGAAATTCATGACCTTAAAAATTCTGCTTCAAGGCAACATCATATAAGTAGCAAACTTTGATTTGTTATATTGAATTATTTCAACGTTACAATTGCTTATTTGTTAAAATGTGTATATGATAACGTTATGCAATTTGGGTTCTTTTGTTTTGTGTATTTTTGGAAAATGTAGGCTAATTTCAATTAATGCTCCGCCATAAAAGTTGTAACTAAAACCTTGTGCATCCCTCGTGTTTATCTTACGACTCATTCTCCCCCACACGTTATCTGCCTTTTATTTACGTTTTCACTGTGCTTAAACGAGACGCTCTACTGTATTGTACTTTGTTACTTCATTTTAAATAAAGAAGTTTCATGCAATCAATGGAATTTCCTTAAATCCAGTGTTACATTTTATATGTTTATTATATGAACCGGGTTTTCCGATATAAATAATAACGTAATGATGCATAAATCTTGGCGCAATTGAAAGCATATCTGCAATGAAGAATGCCATGAATTGTACTGCGCAGCTATTTCTCGGCCGTGGTAAAACAGTCTCGCTGTACATAGCTCAGTTTTATTGTTATCCTGTAATCAAGTTGTATGTATTCAGTAGTGATTGTCTGTGTGTGCAGGTGTGTGCCTTGTCCTGAGGGGTGCGAGGCTTGCAGTCGAGAGAACCCGTGCATGGCACGCCACGACTACCTGCTGCGCTCAGTGGTGCTGGGGGTGCAGATTCTCTGTATGTGCATCACCGTCGTCCTAGCCATCGTCGTGTTCAAGCAGCGTAAATGCAAGGTCAGCCTCCGACAAAATTCTCCATATTTATATCTGAGCTCATGTTGTGATCGACATCTTAAAGTCAAGTATAAAATCAGAATCAAAATCCATGAGATGCTGAAGGTAGAACATTTGAAAGATACTCGAATTCGAAAGATACAGAGTAGCCCAGAGTTCCAAGATTTTGGATATTTACTTCGCACTAGGAGTTATCTTTCCATTGAAGGAACATAGACAGAAAGGTAGACGTAACCCTAGATCATATATATATATATATATATATAACAGATTACTCATCCCTATGTTAAAATCTATAGCACTTTGAAGAGAACAACCGCCAAGATCGCCACTCGTCCGCCGTAAACGAACATGAGATAACAGTACAGTCGCTAATGCAATTCAAATGGGAGTTATGCCGTAACTCCTTATGTAATAACTAGATGGCAGCATAGTAAACCTGACAAAAGTTGTTACCGTCAAAGCCTATAAGGCCGAGCAATCTGGGTATATATGATCTAGATTCTAGAACGTAACTCATTGGATAATATAGCGGAGATGCAAAGCAGAAACAAGTGCTAATATCAGAAGGGCGGACTGTCTCGCTTGAGGATGAAATCTTTTTCTCAGTTTCAATTGTATTGAAATGGTTTAAGAAATTCCGATTGGCTGAAGATACAGAATGTAATCTGTAATTCAGAAATATAGAATGAGATAATTTCAAACTACATTGTTTTCCTCACAATTTCCTGGATTATCTTACCTCTCGAGATATTTACTCGTATATTCAGTCTCCTCGAAAAAGAAAAAAAGAAAAAGAAAATAAATATGAAAATATTAATGAAAAAGCAAAGGCATTTGTTTGTATAATACAGTATTCAGTAGGATGAGAATGCAGGGTTATTCACGAGAATTACCTTCACTAACGGAGCTTATTTCTGAAGACATGCCAATCAATATTTTCATAGTTACACTAATTTGAAGTTGTTAGTAAAATACCTTTTTATTTAGTTTTAAGGGTAATAAAATATTACAAATAAAGAATGAACTATTCAGAACATTCATTTCTTTAATTGACTAGTATTCTGAAGATAAAAATATGTTGATAATTGCTTTATACAGATTTTGTTTCTCAATTTTTAACTAAAATTACATCATCCTTACGCATTTATCACAAAAATTTTTAAAAATCATACGGCTTTAGGAACTTGATTCTTTACAGTTTAATTATGCATCCTAATGTACAGCCTTGAAGAATTTGCAAGAGCAGCGTGATTTGTAACAACTGTTGTGATAAATGCGTAAGAAAATGTAATTTTGTAGTTAAAAATCGTGGAAAGAAATTCTTTACGAAGCAACTATGGAATTCACAACATATTTTTAGCTTCATAATACTAGCTAATTAAAGAAATGATACTCCTGAGTAGTTCATTCTTTATCTGTAATATTCTTTTACTCTTAAAACTCAAGAATAATGGTATTTTACAAACAATTTCATATTATTGTAGCTCTGAAAATATTGAGATTATGACAGATGTTTATATGACATGTTTTGCTCAGAATGTCTTCGGAAATAAGCTTCGTAAGTAACGGTAAATCCTCGTGAATCACCCTGTAGATTTGCGCTAAAACAAACCGCTGTAGGTACTCATTTGATAGGTGTCTGAACAAACTTTACAAACTCGCTCAGTCCATTTGTTCATTTTTATGCTTTATACATATGTATGATTTTTTTAGACTTCTATCATTTTATTTAAATTTGTTTTCTTTCAAAACAGCGCCAGTTCTTATTTAAAAGTCTGTGTCATTGTGCATGTCACTTAAAAACTCGCTCAGTCCGTAAACGGTGCATAAAAAGACTAGTCTAGTTCTTTCATAAAAATGGACTCAACGCGTTTTGGTATCACACTATTCAATTGCTTGAGAAGATAAAAATTTTATTTCTCCACCCGGGATTGAATTCGAACTTTATTTTCAGCTTTAATCGTCATAACGATTGAGTGAATTCTGTTATGTAGGACATGCGAGGGTGATACGAGTACTTATATGACGTTAATTGAGGCGTTGTTCTCTGGAATAATAACTTAACGTACTTTAAGTCGTTTCCAGCATATATTTAATTCTTATTAACACATCTCCCTACTTACAAAATATTATTTCCCTCCAACAAACATAGCATTCGCGCCCTGTAGAAATATTTGAATGTTGTTCTTCACATTGCTGTTATACCATATCTAAAATGTTTGATGCTCTATATCTCAAATTCAAGATTTTCAAGTTAAGGGATTAGGTACAGCTTACAGCAGTAAAAGTTTTGGAAATATTCAACATTAGTATGTGTAAAACACTGTCCTGCTATATGAATAAAATACTTTTACGATTAAAAAAAATTATACTGTATATATATATATTTCAAAATTCAAAATGAGCAGTTCACTATGCAGTGATGAAGTGTTTCCCTTATAACTCAAAAACTTGTTAACTTTTTCATGTTCTCTCTCTTTTATTTTATTGCTGAAACTCATGTTTACAATATCATGCTCTTCCAACTACATTCCTTAATAAATAATATTTTTTTTTATTTTGTGTTAGAAGAAAATACTGATATTTGACCATTTTGTAAAATGGATTTATTTTTTATCAATCTATCAAAGATGGAAAAGTGATCTTGCATCATATTGTAGACATGACATGCGTTAATACACACAAGAAATTTCATCACAGAATGTTGGATAGTTTTTTAGTTATGTGGAAAACGCTTCATCACTGCACAACGAACTGAATTTTGAAAAAAAAAAAAAAAAGTAAATAATTTTTTTAATCTTAAATTTTTTTTCATATAGTAGAAGGACAGTGTTTTACACATACTAATATCCATTGTTGTACAATAACAGTAATGGAGGAAAAAATGTTGAATATTTCCAAAAATGTTACTGCTGTAAGCTGTACCTAAGTTCTTGTTCCACAAAAGCCTAAATTATTGAAAGAACATAATCTTATATGACAAGTTTCAACTTAAAAGTAGTAAATCAAATATCTAATAAATTGTATCTCTTTATTTGCAGACTATAGCAACTGGGATGTGGACAATTTTGGAGACGATTCTTCTTGGTATATTTCTTCTATATTCTACGGTAAGAATGAACACATACATAGCAAATAGGTTTTTTCAGTTAATGTAAATTCACCAAGTAGATCGACGAAGAAGAATAGCTCAAACAATTTTGTAAATAACATCCTAATTTAGTGGATGGAAATTTAACGTAACAGATTGAGTATATTGTCAAGATCTACAAAATGGAATGAAGCAAAGTACTCACAATTTCAGATTACATAAAAAAATTATGTTCACACCAAAGTTAACATAATTATTAAGTAGAATTTGAACAACATTATGCGCTAAGTAGTAAGGCAATGCTTAATTTTATTTTCTCCGTTCTGGCACAATCACGAGAAAGATATATAATAAACTCCGACGAAAATACTTATTGTGTGGTCCTCATTTTGTAATACAGACTAGTTTTCTCGAAAATTCTCATCAGAATTGTACCCTATGCGAGTTGTGGCCTTTGTTGGGAATTTGCAACCACCGGACCGTGCAGTGAAGGACACAGCAGCAAGATAATTCGTTTTTAATATACTTGTATACGAGACAGATGAGGAATTTCGAAGACATTTGTATTTTGTGTAGGCTATGTAATGTATGTGTAGGTGTGTGTTAATGTAAGCAATGTAGATTAATGTGTGTAATCTGTGTCTGTGTATGTGTGTATAGGGTAAAAGTTGGCAATATTGTAATAGTTCTTTTTGAGAATTTATTGCAATTTTACTGAGCGAGAGGATGATTGTTTTTTGCGTCAACGTATTAAGGGAATGTCCGTGGACAAGTTTGTGCACCAAACCGGTCTTTCTCTCGCTCAGTAAAATTGTAATAAATTCTCAAAAAGAACTATCACAATATTACCAACATTTACCATATGTGTGTGTGTGTGTGTGTGTGTGTATATATATATATATATATATATATATATATATATATATATATATTTGTTGTTGTCGTTGTTTAGTCAACTGTCCGACGACAAGTCTGAACCTCAAAAGTGTTACCAAGAAGCCACTAATTATGAGGCAACTGTGCCAGGATATAATGCGGTAGGGTGGCCAGTTCCTTTCCCCTTCCATTGCATACATCGCCGATTAGCTACATATTACACTAATCATACTTCAGATCTATAAAAACAATTGTTCTTCCTCTGACACATCATCATATATATATACAGGATGTTAAGAAAAAAGTATCCATTATTTTAGGAGGTGCTAGTATGTATCAAAACAAGAAAAAAATGTGTAATAAACATGGGTCCTACAACACATACTTTCTGAGATCTGAATACTTGTTCATAGGAGGTGCTCAATGTGACGTCCATTCATGACAATGCATTCTTCTGCCCTTCGGCTAAGGAATCACGCACTCTTTGAAATTGATCTGGTGGTTCTTGATAACCAAAAGTCTAGGGGATTTAGATTTGAGAAACGAGCAGCCAAGGTGTGGGGCCACCCCAAACAATCCAGCGGTCCTGAAATGTCAGCGTCAGGTGTTCACGCTCATTGCGGAAAAAATGTGCTGATGTGCCATCATACATGAACCACATCTGTAGTCTTTGCTGACATGGCACATACTTCTGTAAGGTAGGCAATACCTTATTTAGAAAGTCCTGATAACGCGCCCCAGTTAATCTCTGTGGTAGCACGTATGGCCCTTAATCTATCACCAAGAACGTCTGCCATAAGTTGATTGACAATCGGTGCTGATGCCTTTTTTCTTCAACTGCATGGGTATTTTCATCAGCCTACACATACTGATTACGAAAATTCACAACACCATCTCTGCTGAACCTCGCTCATATCCGCAACCAGACTTTTGTTTTCAGTATTCCTTGCGACGTATCACTACTCCATGCCAGGGATGTCAACTACGGTATAATTATCTGGTAGCCTACTGTATTGTAGGGCAGAAAAATGCATTGCCATAAAAGGACGTCACATTGAGAACCTCATATGAACAAGTATTCAGATCTCAAAAGTATGTATTGTAGGACCCATGTTTCTTAGACATTTTTTTCTTGTTTTGATGCATACGATCACCTCCTAAAATATTGGATACTTTTTAACACTCTGTATACATATATATATATATATATATATATATATATATATATATATATATATATATATATATATATATATATATATATATATATTCAAATTTTCCGACCATATAACTCAAGCGATATATTTTTAACCAAAGTTCTTCCAAGTCTTCATTTATACCTTCAAACTAGTGTCTAGACTAGTTCAGTTTTGTATTCAACCCTCAACAACAGACGTTCGTAATGTGAGCCGTCAACACAGATGTGCGGTCTCTGATACCGCTATTGTATTAGTATTGTTGTCGTCACAAGAAAAAAGCAATGGATGTGAAATAATTTTGGTAGTGTTCTTTTACATCCCTTAGCTTATTTAAAAAGCAGAGATGTAATATAACGTACAGCAATATTTTATTTATAAAAACATAAATGCTCAATGTTGTGACAACTATTGCTTGGAAGTACGTGAGTACACAATATATAGACGCGTCTATCACAACTCAATATATATTAATGTTCAATGTTGAATGAAATTAGCGGAATAATATACGTTTAATGATTAAATGAAATACAAACTGAAATAATATATGTTTAAAACAAAAAAAATAGAAATACTCAAAATACTACCTACTTTATATATAGTACACTTTCAATAGACAATCATTGTTGATCACTCTCAAGGACGAAATCTCGTTCACCTGCAGAGTCGACCTCATCCTCCGTCCACTCAAGCACTGACTCGTCAAAGTTTTTATCACTAACACTAGCTTTTTGCGAAAGGCCTTGTGTAGAATCCATTGCGAGAACGGAGAAAAAACAATCCAGTTGCACAGACGTGCGGTCTATGAGACCGCTAGCGGTATACTATGTGTAATATCTCCAGTACTACACGAAATAATTGAATACCACTAAGCAAACTGCGCCACTGGCTTCCCGCCAGAAAGTACACAAGCGTTCACATTCGTAAATTAGCGCGAACCATATCATTTCCACATTGAACATTTTGGAGCGGTCCCAGAGACCACACCTCTGTGTTTGAGGATTAAATTAATTCTAAGGGTTAATTTACTAATTACTTTAATCTTGTGGGTGCAATAGTTTCAAAGCTTTATTTTATTAATTCATACTATTCAAAATGCATAATATTCACATGGTAGACTATTAAGGCTGGTTCACAATAAACCGGGAACGGAGACAACGAGAATGAGAACGGAAATATTGTTAAAATAAATGTTTTTAAACGTGAGCATTCACAATTAACATTCCCGGTTTATTGTGAATTAGCCTTTACGCATACGATGCCAAGAGAACGGAAAGGTGACAAGACATACACTGTAGTTGTGAAATTGTTTTGCAAATTTATAGAGCCTTCTGACTCACAGGTCGTGGTGAGGTTCTTCGACCCTTCTGTGGAACAATGCCTACTGGAGCCCTGGTGCAGGGAACTGGGTTTCGTTATCTGCTACGGCGCTATCATCCTAAAACTATATAGGTGAGTACTGCAATTTGAAATGGCCTGTTCGAAGGAAACTTGAAGCTGTGCATTTAATTCTGTTTGGATGTTATATTTATTCAACTGTAAAAACCAACTACTGCTAACTTCCAGCATGGATGTATTCAAGGCGTGGCAAAAGAGCGTACGCGCTCTCCTAACAAAAAATTTGAAATCGCGGAATAGAGAGAAAAAGAACACAGAAAACTTATAAAATGAAGAGTCCACTGCAAGAATGATGGATGTCACTTTCTTCTCGAAAATGAACCAAGACTGTCAATGCATAGCTTAAGACATATAGAATGTATGTACATACAGAGTTATATGGCATTAACACTGATAGTCATTGTCCAGTAATGATCGGAAAATCACAGTTAAGGTTTGAGCGCTAAGCATTTCAAACTTTAAATTGCTTCTCCTGCAAAATGTATTCCAAATGACATCCATCATTCTTGCAGTGGACTCTTCAAATATTTAATGACTACGAAAAAACAGTTAGGCCTACATTTCTCTTGAGGTGTACACCAATACGGGGCGGGCTGCCTCCCATTCTTGTAACCATGATGGCATAAAATGAAGAATGTCGTATTCCGTAATAAAATTACATAAAATTTCCCCCTGATATAAAGTGTTCGGCGTACATCCGAAAATGACTAGTGCTTGCTGTTAACACACATAAGCTGACTACAGGAACTGTAAGCAATTAAATGAATATGGACTAGGCATAATACAGCCTACTGTAAGTAATTTTTGTTTACAAAAGATACGACTGAAATAGTAGAACTTAGAATGCAATTATTAGTATTTAGAAATACGTAGATTGATTTCCTCTAGGCATAATTCACATAGTTTATTACCAGATAGCGATGAAAACAGTAAACTTATAAGAAAAATGAGGATAAAAATACATTTAAAATTGCAAATACATAACAAAAATGGTTTTAAATAATGTCAGCTGGAGATAAGTGGATAATAATGCTAGAAGGATTAAGAATTTATGTATGAAAATTCGAATGATGTGAAAAAAGAAAGTTACTACCACTTACTTATTCACTGCTCTGGCTGGCAAATGTCGGAACTCTAAGAATTGGTATTGATCCTCCTCCAGAGTCGGACTTATACAGACTAACTAAACAGAACTCACTTCTTCTAGGAAGTTTCTTTGACGTATAAGAAAAGTGTACAAAAATACAAGGCATTATGAGTTTGGTGAAAACTGTAGTGAGAATACGAGGAAAGGTATGGAAATGACCACTAGACTATATGCAGAAGAAATAATCGACTAAAAGTGACCTTCTGATAATATAAACTAGTTACACTTTCTATGGAAGAACAGGATTTTCTTAAAAATTTAAATAAATCATTTGAAAACCTGATCTAGTCGCCAAATGCGACGACGTATTCAAAATATCCAATTATACATTTGGATACGCCATTGTTTTAGAGGCTCTTCGACAGAAATGTAAAAACATATTTTACTCAGAAAATGGGCAAGTCCACGGTAAAAATGAGGAAAGTTTTGTCAGAATTCTCTGAATTTTTTTACTTCCATTTTAAACGTGTAAATATTTCGTTGTACAGTTTTTACATTATTACAACTGTTAGAATATTACACTATTAAAATATCACACACTGAATTTCCTCATATAGGTTGATTCACTGTGCTGTGTGGCCAGAGTTTCAAATATCGAGAACTTGTAAGCTATAATACAAAATTTGGAGAGATTATCTGTCCATCGGAACTTATTGCGTTGCTGTAGTAACAATAATTACAGAGATAAAGTATTGTGAAGTCGAAGCAATCTTTTGGGACGTCCTATATAATACAAAAAAAAATATATCGCTTAGGAATACGAATACAGTAACAACTTTCATGCGTTAAAATGAAAAATAAGTTATAAATTACATAGTTAACTAGTTTCTACTTCGTTTCAACCAACTTCAGAACTAGTGAGGTCCTTGCTTCTTCTTGTTTCTTAATTTGTTTTGCTGGGAAGTACGTTTGTGTTTTGTGTCTGATAGCGTGAAGTCAAATATGGTGTGTGTTCTGAAATTTAGTTCTGTATTGAGGATGTGTTGGAGTATGTTTTTGTTTGTCTGTATATGTCGTACTATTCTAGTGTTTTTAATTTCTATGTTTTCAGTTTCAGGATTTCCGTGTCTATTTCTATGTTGCTGTAACTGTGGTTGGTGTTTGTGATGTGTTCGAACAATACTTCCACATAAGGAGAACACATCACAAACACCAACTATAGTTACAGCAACATAGAAACAGACACAGAAATCCTACATACCCAACCGAAAAACTAGAAACAAAATAAGCTAGAATAGTACGAAATATACAGTCACACAAAAGCACACCCCCAACACATCCTCAATACACAACTAAATTTCAGAATACACACCCTATTTGACTCTATGCTACCAACACAAACGTACTCCCCAGCATAAAAAATTGAAGAAACAGAAAGAAGCAAGGATCTCACTAGTTCTGAAGATGACTGATACGAAGTCGAAACTAGTCAACTAGATAATTTATAACTTAGTTTTCACTTTGATACGTGAAAGTTGTCATTATAACTGTAATCCTAAGTGATACAAAGTGTTAAAAGTGTATACATTGCTATGTAACTAAATGGCAGTAGGTATTATATGTTGAGTCTGTCTGTTGTGCAGGATTCTGATCGAGTTCCGGACGCGCAAGGCGCATCGCTGGGTGGTGCGCGACAAGGACCTGCTCAAGTACTTGCTGGGGATGGTGCTCGTGGTGCTGGGCTACATGGCTGCCTGGACCGCCACCAACCTCAACTTCATCCAGGAGAACTACGACGTGCTCACGGTGGGCAAGACCTACGAGGGGCTACAGTTCCTCGCCTGCAAGGCGCTCTGGTGGGACTACGTCACCGAGACGGGTGAGTGGTGAAGCTACACCGTCGGCAAAAATACAGAATTTCGAGATGCGTTTAAAGCGTTGAAGGAAGACTTTAATATTCATGGACTATGGATTACAGTATTCTATGTTCAGAATTTCAGAAAAGTTCTGAAGAATTAGCACTTTCGAGCAGACTTTTCTTTTTCTTTTTCTTTTTCACAAAGTATTCTGGTACTATAAAAATGTCGAGATTATCTGTAGTAATGTCACGAGAGGTCTGAGATTTGCCGATAAATCCACGAGCGAAATCGCAGACCTCGAGTGACATTTATTAGGACTATTTCGTGAATAAAATAAAAATGTAAATAATATATGCCTAAAATTCGATCACAAAATGTTAATAGTTGTATATTAACGAATACTTAACCTATTCAGACATTGTGGAGCTGAAATACTCGTAGATGAATATCGATTACTGCAATAAAGAAATTCGATGTTATTATTCAGTAATGCCAATTGGGAAAAGCGAAATACAGGTTTAACAATCTTAATTACATGTGCAGCACTTTTCTCTCATTATTATAACATAAATACATTTTCATTATCTGCTGAAATCATAATATAATTTAAAATCTTATGATGTAATTACAGTAACCTGATTAATAATGCTTATGTATTCAGAGCGAGACATGTTGCTACACAGTGAAGCCATCTCTGTATAGATAATTAAAACACGAATTTTATTACACCATACGGAAGGCAGTTTGATCAAATACCTTGTATATATTAATATACAAGGTCTTTGTGTTTGATATGCGATGATGTTACATAAATTTGAACATATGACTTTCTATTAATTGTTTAATTTCATTCACAAAATACAAATTTTATAGGCTACAATTATAGGTTAAGTTACTTGTGGGAACAGGACCAATGTCAGCTATGCCTTATTTCGACCGTTACTCGTGCTACAGGAAACCATTTTTTATAGCTCGACAAATGCATTCTCGCTGTAGTGTGTAACGGAACTAAAGCTGCATCTACACAGTTCAATATTCCAATCGCGTATGCGTGCATTCTGGGAAGAATATCGAAAGAATCAAGTTTAAAAAGGTACGTTCAATTAAGATGCATGAAGATTTTGTGCCTACATGGTGCGCCGTTTTGAATGTCGTCTTCACTGCGTAAATATAATAATTAATATTAAATATCAATCTTGCATTCATTGCTTAAAAGTTGAAAGAAACGATTAACCGTGTAGTTGCATCTTAATGTGTTCATGATCATCAATTTACGGGGAAACAGTTGGCGACAACAATTAAACAAAAGAACGACCATGCGATAAATTGACAGCGATAAATCTAGCTGCAAAAATTATCGCAAAGTGTGACTGTGATTGGTTGGAATTCAAAATTTCATTACACTTCATTGGTCGAAAATGAAATGACGTCATATAAACGAAATAGTCACGAAAATACTTACTTCATATTGCTACTACAGTACTAAGAAAATATTTATGCAGTTTTGACAAATATATGAGAAGAAAAGTATAGAGGAGAAGGAGGTAATATGGGACGGGGTTGTAAAATGGAACACGGCTATTTTTCTGAAAATAGTGGCGTTATCTGTTACGTACAGTGGCATATTTTCCTCCTCGGGTAGTCTTTGTCTCCAATGAGATGCAGTAAGTCCATCCAGTGAGAGTTGTGCAACAGAGGGGGTCATGTTCATTATGCCAGTATTAAAAGTTTTTACAAAGAGTGCTTTTCTCGAATGTTGCGCAGTAACAAATTAAGGTAGAGGAATTATCTTTATGCGTAAAAAAAGTAGGAAGTATGGATTTGTAATGCCCAGCATCATGGAAATCAAATTAAATTTATTCAAGGTCTTATGCTATGGTATGAATGGTGGTATTATGGGACAGGGTTGTCCCATATTACAACCTTACTATTCATGTGAGGAAAATAGATGTTCAGGAAAAAACTAGAGTCTTAGAACCTTCTAATTTGTGTCTAACGTACTGATAAACGTTGAAAGGTGCTGAGGACAATACGTTTCCATTGTCATTCTAATTCTAACATTTTTCCGTTCCATCATATCTAAATATTCCCTGTATTTGAAAGGAACGTCAAATAAAGAATTATATCATTTTTTATACAAGGTATTCCTCACAAAACATTCGTTTCAAGTGGAAATACACACTTGGAGGCACATTTCAGATCGATAAATGCGTCTGATGTTGCTCATCCCAAATGATCACAAGAAAATTACCATTATCCGGATTACAAGCCCTAAAGAGGGTGGTGAAAGAACAGACGCAAAAATCTCTCGTCAGCATTCCCCGCGAACATGTGGCCTATAACGTATCGAGTAACACGCTTGTGGTTGCCATGGAAACGCGTTGCAGCGGGATCCTGATCTGCGACGCGTTGCTAGGTTACCACTGAGAACATGAGTGGCTTATGTCTTGTTCGCAGAAATAATCTTTAGACCTACCCTACTGCAATAGAGAGAATCAAGTAAAAGTTACTTGTAATTAATCTTTGCACATTATATCTTCTGTTCAACTGCTGGTTAGTACAGTGCAGTAAGTATCAATACGAAGGCGCGCGGTAGCGTTGCAGTTCAGGCGACACGCTGCAAGACCAGAAGGTCGCGGGTTTGATTCCCTATAGCAGTGATGTCAAAGGAAGCGCATTTTTCTGACCTTGACGTCGTGCGCGGGCATCAAGTGCTAGGTATGGAAGGAGAAAGGATTATGTATATGATTAAACAGCTTGTTGAATTAAGAAAACAGTGGTGTACAAACTTGAAATGGAACGTGACATTTTATGTCGTTATTTTTATATGGCTTCTTTCTGTTTGATATTATCTGTAAAACAACAGTACTAACACCAATTTCTTAATATTGCACTTCTGTTTTAAACGTTAATAACATAATAAAGAGTTAAGAAGGAATATTCACATAAATTCCATAGTAGTACAACTATACTGTACTGAATTGATGAAACACATCATTCATAAAGCAAGTGATATCCCAAAGAAAGAGATTGAGTATGACATGATAAGTTGGAATTGAGATTGTTGGTATTTTTAGTCTTATAAAAGTAATCAATGAACTAATTAAAAGAATATTATAGTACAAAGCAAAGTTACTTAGGTATATATTTTTAACTGTAACTAATATTACATAACAAAACTCTTATCTTCAGTAACACGTATTTACGATATATTAGATTTACGAAAACATGTTTCAGTACCTGTAAGGCTACTAAATAAACATATCTCAAAATTTCACTTTTCTGTAAAAAAAATTGAGAAAATATTCCTTTTGAATAAATGAGCAAACTTGTGAAAAACGAGCATTAAAATTAAAACTTATATTCTTATAATGCACTTATATTTCTCAGACAAATCTAAAAATTAACATGGATAAGTTTCAATAAGTTCTCTTCCCTTTATCCATTGAATCAGTGTTGGCCATCCTTGTATATAGCTCGACCAAGACCAAGCAGCATATACTACCTCTTTCGTCTGTCTCTTTCCTTTTCGCTGTAAAGCGCTCAGGCTCTCCTGAGCTCTAAAGCGCGCGCTTGCTCCTATGGGCATCTTTTGACATGACTGCCCTATGGAGTCAGGTTTTCTCCATGGATCCAATCTTTCCGACCGCCCATGACCCTAGTATTTAGTAGGCCTGTAACAGAAATGTATACCAGGGGTATTTTATTGGCACCTAGGACTGACATCCCTACTGTCAATAACGCCGATTTTCTGTAAGGTTGGCTATCTTGTTTTTCGTCATTGTTTTGACGCCTAATATGTAATATAGGGTAATTTTTTCACGTAAAAATCGTTTTCCAATTTATACGAAATTTTGTGATTATCTTAAAACTGATCAGCGATAAAACGCGAAATACAATATTTTTATAATGATTTTCTTTGTCGAAATTAATACGAAATTCTGTGGTCTCTGTCCCATGATGTAAGTTACTTGTTGCAGTTGATAAAGCGTCGTAAAATAATCAATTTAAAAAAAAAAGTTACTCTTCGACTGCAACATAAAGCAAGTAAACAGCGAACAACTAAGGCACAGTAGTTCAACGGAGTACGACCCACGCCGCCTTCTATTGTACACAATAGAGGGACTCTAGAAACAGTTAACCTGAAACCACTTGCTCCTCTCCCATCGGGTACTAAATTTCGCTCCCTGGTACTGACTTTCAGTATTGTTTGCTATTAAAACTCACGTTTTATTTCTCGTATTTAATTCTTTTCCTGTTCAGGTATGACACCAATTGATAAAGAGAGCTATCAAAGTTTTTTCGGCGTGGGACGTAAACGACTTTCGATGCCAAATTCAGAACTTAATTATTTATATTGATGCTTTGTGATGTAATACGAGTAGTTCTCTTAAAAGCTCTACTATCGAACAGTTACAGGCGGTGTCCTCCTTAGCGAAAGGTTACAAAAATGTCACAGATAACATTAGTAAATGTTTCTATGAAGACAATGTGCAGACGAAGTGTTGACCGGCGACAAGTTGCCAAGATATTTTGACGGATTTGAATGAATGTTGTTATGGCAACTAGATGCAAGATTGTTTCTGTGGCTGATTTATAACATTTCGCTGACAACACGAGTGAATATTTTTCATAGAGACGACATGAAGAAGCCTTGATCTAGAACTTATTCTTTAAATACAAACAGAGATACAAATGGACACTGAAAGCGTGTTCCGGTATTATACTGGTTGTTGGTACTTTTTATAATGAAGTGAATGTTGCAACAAGAAAGATCCTGATCTGTGACATAGGTGAAATACCACAAATAGCTTAACTTAATATTGCTATAGAAACGAGTTAGGCTATGTCCGTGATTTTAAAACATTTTTTTCTAGGCTAACTCATTCTGTGTATAAATTCCCGATGTTCCCTTAAGCTACGATTTGTTTACGGCGATTATAAACTCTGGCGATGATCGTCAGGAAGGGGTTTCTGTATCAGCGTACATCGCTGCCAATTCTCATTTGTTTTGTTTCATCCTTTTCATCTACTAGGCCTATAGATGGTCATGTAAAATAGTTAACACAGGTCAAGGATTTTACAGAAAAATGAATAGGAATAAATCCAAGATTCTGAAGATATCATTTATTCTAGAAAAGGACGATAGGCTATCTGCATTCAGCACGCCTATTATAAAGAAAACAAACTGTAACAGGACAGTCCCTTTTTTGACCTGGATGTCCGACATCCCCGTAATTTTTGTTGGGACTAGCAAAAATCTCATATTTTAATCGAATTTATTTCAGAATGTAAAAATCAATAATTTCTCTAGCTGATGTTTACTTCATGAATTAGTGTTGAAATTATTGTTTTGATTTGTATAAATGTTTAGAAAGTGCAGTGCAAAGTACCATCAAGAGACGTACGTAAATAAGTTGTCATGAACAAACATTGTTTAAAGACAATAGAATAGTGTTCATTCTTTGTTAATTACCTTCATTCAATCTTACTTTATAGGCCTACATTTTTCAGTAACTTCTGACTTAAATTTCTTTACAAAAATGTCGGTAATAAAAGTGTCCCTTATTTAACTGCTACAGATTAAAAACAGTCATGATTTGTTTTACTGCCATAACTCGATTCAATATTTCTACATGGCCTTCTCTAAATATCGATTATTAAACATGTATGCTGCGATGTGCGTCCTGAATTTGCTTGAGAAGCAACCTCCAGCGATCTGCGTCGCGTACAACGATATATGTTGGCGATCATCGCTGTAAAGAAACCTTGCGCATTCATTTTAACTGCTAGCAACTCCAGGTGACAATCACGATGATCGCTGTAAACAAACCGCAGTTTTACATGGGAAAGGAGTTTCATAATGAAACGTAACTTTTCTGTTCTCAATCTAAAGATACGTTGAAGTCTGGGCGAAAAAAAAACTGATATTATGAAGATATTAATCAGAGTTCACCGGAGTACAAACTGTTATCACGTCGTGCGATTGAAATCCCACTAAAGTCTTCCACAGAGCTCCTGACTGAAAGTGGCGATGCGCTAAGGTTCCTCCTCGTTCAATTTGAAAATCACTGCGTAGGGTCTCATCTGTGGCTGCATTCTTAAGGAACAATAAATACATTAAGGCAGGCATGGCGAAAATGTGACTCACGAGCACATTGTGGCTCTCAATGATAGCTGTGTATTTCTCTTGCTTCTTACCTTGCCCAACCCCCACCCTCTCACTCACTGGAGTCAAACTCCGTTCCATTTGTATTTGTCTCTGACCTGCGAGTGGCGTATCGTGCAATGTCTCTCTCGAAACCATGTACCTCTACAAAAACGAAAGTTTCAAGTAGGGTGGGAGGACGCATTTTTTTGCTGCCAATATTATGAGAATATTAAATGTATGATTTATTCACAAGTATTACGAGGAAAACGGTTGTATAACATAAAACGGCATTATACTACATGTCACTCATGAAAAATTAAAAGGTGAAGTATTATTATTATTATTATTATTATTATTATTATTATTATTATTATTATCATCATCATAATCATCATTATCATCATCATCATCATCATCTCTGTTCGTCGATCCTTTTCCAGCAGATTTACGAATAATGTGATTAAATCTTTAATTTAAACTCACAGATTTACAATGCGATGTTAAATAAAAGCTAGATGTAAGGACTTGACAAATGTTGAACTTTTCAAATCTTTGCCAAAAAATAAATATCCGAAGCTTCGTTCTTTCGCTTGCTCTGTTGAAGCCATGTTCGCTACAACATACGTTTGTGAAAAATTATTTTCAACAATGAAAATAGTAAAAACCAAATTTAGATCACGACTGAGAGACAAATACATTCGTGATCAACTACGACTGGTAGTAAGTGACATAATTCCTGATTTTGAAACTCTGTCATAGAGACATTCTGAAGACAGTTAATTTTAGTTTGTGATGATGTGTCCTATGTTTTCTTGTTCATTTCTTTTTTCGTTACTGATACTAAACATTAGTTTGTAACCTTATATTGTATAAAATTATATTTAAGTGCTTGACATAAGGAAAATGAAAATCCGTTAATAAGTCAGACAGTTGCTTCACTTCCCCTTCGGATGTCCGCCTCCCTCCATAGGTGCTATGCACGTTGCAGGTTACACAGTGGCTCGACGCACGATCACATTTTCGCCACGGCTGCATTAAGGGTAAATTGTCATGCAATAAAATGTAGACAAAGTCAATATCTATGGATGATAGAATGCCACTGAAATGAATATTACTATAGGGATGAGTACGCGAGATATGATCCGTGTCTGATCTCCAGGATACCATAAAGTGCTTGAGTGAATGTTGTCATGGAGACGATTAGGGGACATTCTCATTTGTGACTAGTTGTTAGGATACCACAAAGTACTTAATGTTGTCATGATGACGATTAAGCAGGTCCGCATTTGTGACTACTCAGATTTTCCGTCACTCTATTAGCCGATTGGTGGATAATCCGACTTTCTTTCTCTCTCGCTCTTTCTTTGCGGCAGAAAAAATGTGAAGTAATGTACATGGTCTACTTTTCGAGGGATCTAACTTCTATGCAAAAATGTCTTCCACGGGTGTCAAAAGAAAAGGTGTTGTGCTACGAAAAAAACTGTAAGTAATTGAGTGGTTTGAGAAAAGAGAAACTGATTCATCTCGCATCAGAATACGAAATAGGAATTACAACTCTAAACATTTAATGAAAAACAAATATAAATTGTAATAAGTATGTAAATCTACAACATGAGACTTTAACTGTTCCTATTTTTCCACATACAGTCGTCATAAAGGGTTTCCTTGGCCCTTAAAAACCCGTCAATGAAAACCAGATTTAAATTAGTGAACTTCCGATCCACTACCTAACATGTTGAAAATTCAAGATTATGGAGGAATTACGAAATTGTATTATGCACTTAATTTATTTAAACCTTATATGGTACGGATCATCCGATTTTTTTTTTATTAACCATTCACTCCACCCCCTAATTACCACGGAAAATAGAGGTTCTGCTGTAGTTGTTAGGATACCAGAAAGTACTTCAGTGAATGTTTTTATTGAGACTATTAGGCGAAGTCCTCGTTTGTGACTAGTTGTAAGGATACCAGAAAGTACTTCAGTGAAAATTTCCATGGAGACTATTAGGCGATTAGGCGAGGCTTGTATTTGTGTCTAGTTGTTAAAGTACTAGAAAATGAGTGAATGTTGTTATGGAGACTATTAGGCGAAGTCTTCTTTTGTGACTAGTTGTCAGGATATCAGAAAGTACTCGAGTGAATACTGTTACGAAAACGATTAGGCGAGGCTTGTATTTGTGACTAGTTGTTAAGGTACCAGAAAATGAGTGAATGTTGTTATGGAGACTATTAGGCGAAGTCCTCTTTTGTGACTAGTTGTTAGGATATCAGAAAGTACTCGAGTGAATATTGTTACGGAGACGATTAGGCGAGACTTGTATTTGTGACTAGTTGTTAAGGTACCAGAAAATGAGTGAATGTTGTTATGGAGACGATTAGGCGAAGTCCGCATTTGTGACTAGTTGTTAGGATACCAGAAAGTAGTGAATGTTATAATGGTAATGATTAGGCAAGGTTCTCACTTGTGACTAGTTGCTAGGATACAGAATGTACATGACCAGGAAATGCTTCAATAAATATTCTCTTGGAAACAAGTAGGCGAGGTTATCATCTGAGACTAGTTATTAAGGTTCCAGAAAGTAGCAAATATTGTCATGGAAACTATTAGGCGATATCCTCACTTTGATTAGTTGCTAGGATACCAGAAAGTACTTGAGTGAATGTTGTCATGGAAACAAATAGGCGAGATCCTCATCTTTGACTAGTTCTTAGGATACTAGAAAGTGTTCGACTGAATGTTGTCATGACGGTGATTAGGCGAGTTTCTCACCTGTGACCAATTGCTAAGAGGCTAGAAAGTACTTAAGCGAATATTGTCATGGAGACAAGTAAGCGAGGTCCATACTGTATCTTTGTTTTGTTGCTGGAGGAAAATAAATAGTTTGAGCGGAAATTGCCATGGAAATAAAATTCATACTAAATCCAGATACGAGTACATAAAAAAATTAATTACTGATATAAATGTTGACATGAAAACGATTAGCCGAGGTCCTAGTCTTTGTCTGATTGCTAAGATACTATAAATAACTTCAATTAATGTATCAAGCAAACGAAATATAGTTGTCGTTCTCATCTATGGTTGCTAGGATTCCACTGGAATGAATGCTGCTATAGATGGGAGATGCAGGCGAGTTTGTGTTGCAGGCGAGATCCTGATCCTGGTGTTCGGCATCCACCTGAGCTACGCGTGCCGCAACGCCACGACGCAGTTCCAGGAGCGACGCTTCCTGTGCCTGGCCATTGTGGTGGAGGCGATGGTGAGCGGCATCTTCTACGTGCTACGCGTGGTGTACGCGAGCTCCCTGCACCCAGACTACAGCTTCCTCGCCTACTTCTTGCGCAGCCAGCTCACGTCCACGGTCGTGCTGTTCGTCATATTCATGCCCAAGCTGTGGTACCAGCACAAGCAGGTGACGGACGCCCGAGTCACGCGCCACTACCTCACGCAGGAGTACTCGTGCCGCCTGCCCGTGGACGCCTTCAAGCCGCAGGACGGCATCACCGGGACCAACAGCAGCGACGTCGACGTGGGCGAGATCAACCTGGCCGACATGAACCCGGAGGACATCAGGGTCAGTCCCTCTTTTTCGTTTCGTCTTCACCCAGCATTCTTTATTTTACTTTTTCAATATCTTTCTCTCCTTTCTACTTTTATCCTTCTTCCTTCTCTTCAACTTGTATTGTTTGTGCTCTTATATAGTTGCGAGACTTGGAATGCCACAGAGAGGATCACATATCAATTGCAAACGTTTATGAACCGTCGTTTGCGAAGGATAATGAATATCAGTTAGTCAGAAACTATATCATTATTACCAAGAATAACAACATTATCATCACAAATCATCATTATTAGTAACAATAACAACACTACCATCACAAATCATAATTATTACTAACAATAACAACACTACCATCACAAATCATCATTATTAACTAACAATAACAACACTATCATCACAAATCATCATTATTGCTAACAATAACAACACTACCGTCACAAATCATCATTATAACTAACAATAACAACATGCCATAAAAATCATCATTATAACTAACAATAGCAACACTACCTTCAATTGTCATTATTGCTAACAATAACAACACTACCATCACAAATCATCATTATTAATAACAATAACAACACTATCATCACAAATCACCATTATTAATAACAATAACAACACTACCATCATAAATCATCATTATTCCTAACAATAACAATACTACCATCACAAATCATCATTATTACTAACAATAACAACAGTACCATCACAAATCATTATAACTAACAATAACAACACTATCATCACAAATCATCATTATTGCTAACAATAACAACACTATCATAACAAATCACCATTACCAACAATAACAAGAACACTACTATCACTATCATCGCTGTTCTGATAACAAGAAATTTTCCGTTTCTCTGCACGCAGGCGGAGTTGAAGCGTCTGTACACGCAGCTGGAAGTGCTCAAGAACAAGACTATCCGAGCGGACAACCCACATATCTCCAAGCGTCGCGGCGGCCGTAAGGTGGCACACCGTCGCTTCTCACTACAGGTAAACCCAATTAAATACGAATAAAGAAATTGGAGAATGTTCATCTTAACGAGTCCATAGAAAAAACGATTGTTATTATTTTCCATTACGTAAAACGACATTCACTCCTAGGAAGACATTCTTAGAAGTCGAGATTGAGTGTAATAGAGAGAGAAAGAAGGAAATGAATGAAGAGATTAATAAAGCCTTTCGTACTTTACAGAAACTCCCTGTAGCTCAATCTTTGTGAACTGCAGGAGTAGGTTAAATTTTCAACATAACTGTGATACTGTTACATTTGAAGACAGTAGATTTTCAGAATATTATATTGTATTAGAGTATTTTTGTAACATGAATTTGGGATCAGAAAGCAAATAGGCACTCTCTGCAAAATCTTGCCAGCTTTGTATTATAAATCTTTTTTTTTAATTCAAAGTTACAATGCAGATCAAATATCTCCATTTATAGTACACTTCAGATATTGACAGATACCACCAAAAGTTTTCTTCATTATTTACAGATTTTATTTAAAAATGTAATTTGTATATTACATGATGGAAAGGAAGAGAAAATGTAACGTTAAATAAAACCCCGAAGTACCGATATTGAGAATATCTTGAAGGTGTAGTTAGAAGAAACTTCCTACATAAATGTTCATTTTGAGTAAATATCATAATTATGTCCAATATTTTGCTACTACGCTGTACGTGGGCCACATGTATTCTAGTACAGTAAAACATAAATTTCTCAGTACCATGATTATTTCATACATGTACAATGATGCTAATAAAATCATAACTATCTTTTATTTAGTAATTAATGCATGAGTTTTATAAAATTAAACAAATGAAATATGATTTGAGAGATACAGTGATCAATGTGGCGCAAGGTTTTTGGATATTTGCACCGTGTGCCGGATGTTGTGACATCCAACGTTTCGGGGATACATTTTGGCTCCATCATCGGAACGAGGAAACCTATCTGTTGGTCTCGTTACCAAAAGTTCCCTGACGATAAGGCCAAACTGCAGCTCTCTACATCTGGGACACGGTACAAGTACCTAAAAACTCCGTACTAAAAACTAAGTTGTTTATAATTTTAGATTTACTGTGATAATGTGACTTTGAAATTCGTAAGAAGGTACTTGGAAAATGTTAACAGAATATTTTCTAAAATACATTCGTATTGTTTATCATTTCCATGGGCGTTTTAAAGTATTATTTTATTTTACAAAGAGATTTTCTTGCTTCATCATTCTATAATTTTCCCAGAAATATTTCATTCTCTTAGTACAGTGGACTCTCCTGAGTTCGACAAAACAGAAACTTCAGTCCAATAAGGGTAGTGGGTGTGGCAGGTGAAATAAATACAAATTCTTATTGGTTATCCATCAACGAATACAGTACTGTACTTACATTTCCTGCCCGCCCCGAGACTTGTGTATGCGCTTCTAGTACCACAGTGGGTTTCGACAGTTCCGTCTCACAAACGGCACAGTTCTCAAATAGAAAAAGAAGAGCTCATTAATTTAAAATCAGTGATCAATATGGATGTCCTAATCAATAAAATATTCCGTTTTCCTTTAACAAAAGTATCACTACAAGACACAGAACCAATTCCCATTCAAATGGCAAACCCATTTCTTAGTGCCCGTATAGGGGCGTGTCTAATTCTCCTACGTAAGCAGTCGAACTATAGGATGTCGAACTTGATTTCTGTCGAACGTAAGAGCTTCCACTGTAGCAGTAGGCCCTAATAAAATTCTCCATGATCAGTTTTCGGAGCATTTAGAATTTTTATGGTATTATTAAAATATTTTTAAGTTCATAAATAGATTTTCTCCTCTCTATATTTTGTTTTGAAAATCTCTATTTCAGTTTTTCGACTTCAGCAGAAAGTGTTGACAAAGTACTAAATTAGAAATAAAATGTTTGATGGAATAATGTTTGACTACTCATTTCGACCAACAAACGTATAGAATGAATTACCTGTGGTCCACGAACATGCATAGTATGCTACCAAAAACACGACAAGGTTTGACTCAATGAAATTTTATGCGTTTTGACGCTGCAGAAGAAAGGAAGTAGAGAAAAGGTACGCAGCCAGACATGCATGAAAAATATAGTAAAGCTGTTAGACTGCCTGAATACCACGACCTCTGTAGACACTGCACTGACGTCAGTTGGAATGTCTTGTGGTCGAATTCTTGCATGCGTAGATTCTTTGCATGCTCAATGTTAAGAATATTGACCTCACAGATGGTCACTCATATAAGATTCGTTGAGATTTGCATTTGATACAGGGTGTACATAGGAAGCGTATGCGAGTTTGACTGAAGTGTTTATCATTATTGTTAAACTCAGACAGAAAGTTATTGCGAATTTCTCGAATTCAATTGCAATGATACTACATTAATATAATTTAAATTTATTTTATAAAATTGTTTGGGAAATTTAAAGGGAACCAAGTAAAACAATTCATTAATAGCAATCCGAATTTTTCTTACGCAATACCGTTGTGACCAATAGGCGGTGCCACAACTTAAACCGAACGTGGATTCAATAAGAAGTGCTAAGATAATTACGTATATATACCGTTTCGTCGAACTACCTACCTGAATTTCACATCACAGAACTCTCATCGTTAGCCCGTATAATATTATATCGAGAAACCGAAATTTATATATTTATTTGAAACTACACAGACTGGATGTCCATCAAAGCATCTTCTTTACACAAATATAAACTAACAATTTAACTTAAAATTATTAATGATTTATATGGACGGCAGTTATGAAATACGAATATCGATGCCTAAGAAGTGATACCTATCTACTCGTACAAAAAATGGTAATTTAATTTAACTACATTATTTTTTTAATTAAGTACATTAATAATAATAATAATAATAATAATAATAATAATAATAATAATAATATTATTATTATTATTATTATTACAAAAGTGGACAGTTAACTGATATTTTGTCCTCGAGATAAGATTGTGCAAAGCACAAATATATATTTAAATGTTTGTCTATTTTGAGAAATAGTATATTGCGATACAAGATTGGGAAATGCTTTTTACAAAATCGAGGAAAAGGTTGAAAAACTCGCTCTGCCCGTTTTTAAATTTCCGAGATTTTGTAATACACTTCACAAACGTGTATTGGACAGTATTTTTGCACGATAGTATATTTTCAAAATAATATATATTTTTTAAATCTTAATACACAGTACGTACTTTACACTATGAACAGCTGACTGAAGGTTAGCATTTTGGCCAACGTACACCATCGACTTCAATGTGAAGGAGTGATTCAGATACTTATAATATTTCGTATTAAATTGGAATAATTTTTATTTATTTTCGTTAAGTGAAGTTTGAATTGTTTAAATAATAAAGTTCAGTACATTTCAAATGCAGTGATTTGTTTCGTATATAATGTATATTAATTAACATTGCCTTTTGCGTATGAATTTTACATGCATTGTAGGATTGTAGCATACATAGACGACAGTGGTTTTCATTACAATATTAGAGCAGTTATTTGTAATATTTCAACTATCTAGGTTGGCAACTCTGAATTCAGTAAAATCAACTTGCAATCTTGGCGGCGAGAAAACACACTATAGTGCAAAAAATTAATTTTTAAATTTTTTTTATTCACCTGAAAATTTACAGATAAGATGTATCTCTTCTTAGCTATCGTTATGCAACCTACTAACAATAGAAATAAAAGAAAATGGAAACATAAAAAGAGGTATGACTTGTAAATAAATCAATATTAACAGTGAGGGCATATAGTAAAATCTGTGAAAAGGGATTATGAAAAACTCTCGACAGGTAATTTAACCATAATATTAGGTCACTATTTCGCAGTATTCGTCAATGCCATGACCTACAGAATCAATACACTCAAGGAAACAATGTGCTGTTATCAAAACACTGAGACTGATTCCTGTTTGTCGAAGGTAAGCACATAAATGGAAGAACACTACAGACAATATATACATTCCATTCAACTGACCGAGTTATTACATAATATCTTATTGCTAATTTAATTCAATTAAACTATGTTCCAATATATCATTTATATGTTACAGCAGCTTATTAATTTCGGCGTAAGTGATTACATTAAGGGTAATATTTCTGAATAATCTAATGTATAAAATACTTCCGTTTCAATGTTACATATTTACAATTTAGTATCTACAATTCGTAGCATATACAGAGCGTTCGCTAGAAAACAGGTTTAGATCAGGTAGGTGCCGTGGGTATTTTAATGTACGTATTTAGATCGAACACGAATGCCAAGTAAATAGTGTACACAGTAGAGTTTCCCCGGATCAAGTGTGGGAATATTTTATGCTACGTAATACAGCAAAAAACAGGCTGAAGGGACGTCAAGCTTAGAGTATCAGTATACAGATGACTTTCATTCAGTTCAATTCACTTCGTAACAGTGCAGTGCACATTATAACAGAGAATCTCCATATTTTATTATAGTGTATTACGAAGCAATTGCATCATATTATTGTACTGTATTTCTATAGAAATGTAGATATCACATGAAAGTTTTATTGGGGGATTTCAATGCTAAAGTAGGACGGGAGGATATTTTTAAACCAACAATTGGAAAAGAGAGCCTACACGTAAGTAGTAATGACAATGGAGTTAGGTTAGTCAACTTTGCCACAACAAAAAAATTTAATTGTCAAGAGTACAACATTCCCCCATAAGGATATACATAAATCATAATCATATACTTAGGCCTAGTCTTTTCGGGATTTACTTCCAACCCTATTGCTTTACTTGCTTCAACTAGAATTTCCGCGTTTTCCCTAATCGTTTGTGGATTTTCTCCTAACATATTCACGTCATCTGCATAGACAAGAAGCTGATGTGACCCGTTCAATTCCAAATCCTCTGTGTTATCCTGAACTTTCCTAATGGCATATTCTAGAGCGAAGTTAAAAAGTAAAGGTGATAGTGCATCTCTCTTCCCCAGAAACTAGTTCGATTAATTAAAATGTGTCTTAGTGAAACTTACAGCAGAATCCGTATAGGCCAGTTTCTATCTGATGCTTTTCCAATTCACTGCGGACTAAAGCAGGGAGATGCACTATCACCTTTGCTTTTTAACTTCGCTCTAGAATATGGCATTATGAAAGTTCAGGATAACACAGAGGGTTTGGTATTGAACGGGTTACATCAGCTTCTTGTCTATGCGGATGACGTGAATATGTTAGGAGAAAATCCACAAACGATTAGGGAAAACACGGAAATTCTAGTTGAAGCAAGTAAAGCAATAGGGTTGGAAGTAAATCCCGAAAAGACTAAGTATATGATTATATCTCGTGACCAGAATATTGTACGAAATGGAACTATAAAAATTTGAGATTTATCCTTCGAAGAGGTGGAAAAATTCAAATATCTTGGAGCAACAGTAACAAATATAAATGACACTTAGGAGGAAATTAAACGCAGAATAAATATGGGAAATGCCTGTTATTATTCGGTTAAGAAGCTTTTGTCATCTAGTCTTCTGTCAAAAAATGTGAAAGTTATAATTTATAAAACAGTTATATTACCGGTTGTTCTGTATGGTTGTGAAACTTGGACTCTCACTTCGAGAGAGGACCAGAGATTAAGGGTGTTTGAGAATAAGGTTCTTAGGAAAATATTTGGGGCTAAGAGGGATGAAGTTACAAGAGAATGGAGAAAGTTACACAACGCAGAGCTGCACGCATTGTATACTTCACCTGACATAATTAGGAATATTAAATCCTGACGTTTGAGATGGGCAGGACATGTAGCACGTATGGGCGAATCCAGAAATGCATATAGAGTGTTAGTTGGGAGGCCGGAGGGAAAAAGACCTTTAGGGAGGCCGAGACGTAGATGGGAAGATAATATTAAAATGGGTTTGAGGGAGGTAGGATATGATGGTAGAGACTGGATTAATCTTGCTCAGGATAGGGACCAATGGCGGGCTTATGTGAGGGCGACGATGAACCTCCGGGTTCCTTAAAAGCCAGTAAGTAAGTAAGTAAGTATTTCTATAGAAATGTCTTGGCAATCAAAAACCATTTTATTAAGCAAAATATAATTTATTGAAAAGTGGGAGAAACGGGATTATTCTTAAATATAAAAGAAAGCGCATAAGTCGCGTTCTAGGTGAAAAAAAAAATCGATGACATATGATAGGCTAATAGGCTAGAACAATCTTCCACGAAATCCTTAAGAAAGTTAGCTCAACAGGTATCCAAGATATGAGCTTGGAAAACGACGAAATTGTTAAAACTAAAGCTTAATCTGACAACACCCGTTCCTAATTAAACGAAACTGACCATGTGCTTAGGGTTCCATTGTATCGATGGAGACTAAATCCAGCGTTTAGAAACTTTTTCAATGGGTATAAAATGTGCATTTGAGAGTTCCAGTGCTAATTATAAGGTAAGCCAATAAATTAAACCTGTAATGTAATGTTTAAGTCGCCAGATATTTTTTGCCGAAAGACGACACTCTGCATCACCGCTACGAGTATGAGAGCTGTTACTTGTCCGCATTACTTTCCGAGCAGAGCCATGCTGAGCGAAACCTGTTTCCGGGCGTACAACCTTTATTTATTCTGTACTTTACTGTATTTTTATATTATTTTGTTTCTTAAGTATTTTAAGCCACTATAAGTAAAATAGACATGCAAATTTTACTGTGATCTCCGGAGAGTTAAAATCAACAGTTTTTAAAGAATCTAACTTGTTACAACGGATGTTAAATTCCTACATTAAGGTACCCATTTCTGTGAAGAAACACTATGCGAATTTTCAAGGCTTAATAAAATCGGCAAAGATATGAATAATGTTAATTACAGTATCTCTTATGTACAAAACTCCGTATTTTAGACCTACATTAACTATGTAATGTAGCGTTCATCATCACAGGACGAATAGCTAACGTGATTAAATGGGCTGCTAATGGTTACATGAACCAGAAATTGAAGTATTTCTTGATTTTGAACTAAGTTAATGAAAAAACAAACTCAATCATATAACATTTTCTCAATAATTCTGTATTCAAGGTCATATTTATGAATTATGCATACTGAACATCTTGTATTTCTTTTAATTTACCTGCCTTTTCATCTAAATTCGTGGTCAGAGACAATTGATTGATTATAGGACGCTTTAACCGTCAGTTAATTACATTTACAGTAGTGGCAAAAAAAACCGGACCCACCCTTGTAGCTAATTTCAGAGCCTTGTTCACTCCAGAGCACGATAGACTGGTAACTAAGACTTTCGTGGTTCGAATCCTGCCTGTGAAGGAAACTTATTTTTGTTCCTTATTCAAATTTATTCCCAATACTTTTCGATTGCAGCGATATTATACTACTTAATTAACTTATTATTTCCAGAACATGAATTTTACCAGCAATCGAAAAGTATTGGGAATAAATTTGAATAAGGAACAAAAGAAAGTTTCCTTCCCAGGCAGAATTCGAATCACAAAAATCTTAGTTACCAGTCTATCGTGCTCTGGAGTGAACAAGACTCTGAAATCAGCTACAAGGCTCGGTCCGGTTTTTTTGCCACTACTCTATCTACTACGGCAGAACCAAATGAACAATTCTTGGAAGAGAATTAAAACTGTTTTCATGGAAACATCCTAAACAAATCCTTTAAAAATTGACAGCCCCAAATAACTTCTGACTTCAATCTACGTCATTTCTCGTGAAACACCATTCACAGATTCGTATACTGAAACTGCTCGTATATCTTATACCAGACATTATGTGAGTCATTTCTTTGTAGAACGAACGTGCGTTCTTTGAAAATCCAATGGTCACGGTGCACAGTTTGGAAACCTCTCCTCGGTGTAGTGACGCAATCGATACAACCCACACAATTCCTGAACTGTGGGATTTTTGTGCGGTATGTATGTACCCTCTGACACCACTTCAAGACAAGTTGGGATTGTTTTAGTTATGACAGATTAGCAGTGCTGGGCTGTAAGTGGTTTGGTTTGGAAATTAAATTGGATCGCTTAGAGGAAGGCTGCGACGCTATGTGTAAAGCTCCCGCTTAGTTGAACTGAACTGTCCATAACAGCGACGTATAGCTACATAGACCAGCGGCCATGTCCGCTGTCTGTTTCTACGTACTCAGTGTTACGAAACGTTGACAACTCTGAGGAAAACAGAATGTTTTCTTGAAGTATTTAACAAAAACGAAAAAGCGTCTGTGCCATGATTAACCTCGTTGATTTCACTGATTTGACGTGATTGATTTGATTAATCGACCTGACATGCTGACTACACAGTTTCCTGATTTGACTCATTGACTGGTCCGACTGAATTCACTGACCTGGCTTAGTCACAGACTTACTGAAATGCCTTTATTAACTGACTTCACTGATTAAATGAAGACTTAAAAGAAGACCGAGTTCCCTAAATTGACTTAAGTAATTCAGTGAGTGAGTGAGTGAGTGAGAATTTGTCTGACTTGAATTACTGCCCTGACGGACTTCGACGGACTTGACTTACTGACGGACTTGCCTAATTACGGACTTGACTAATTGACGGACTTGACTAATTGACGGACTTGACTAATTGACGAACTTGACTAATTGACGAACTTGAGTAATTGACGGACTTGACTAATTGACTGACTTGACTAATTGACGGACTTGACTAATTGACAGACTTGACTAATTGACGGAGTTGACTAATTGACGGACTTGACTAATTGACGGAGTTGACTTATTGACGGACTTGCCTAATTGACAGACTTGCCTAATTGAAGGACTTGACATATTGACGGACTTGCCTAATTGACGGACTTGACTGACTAATCGGCTGGCTGACTGGCTAACTGACTAACTTGCTAACTAATCTGACTTGAATTACTGCCCTGGCGGACTTCGACGGACTTGACTTATTGACGGACTTGACTAATATTGACGGACTTGACTTATTGATGGACTTGACTAATATTGACGGACTTGACTTATTGACTGACTTGACTAATATTGACGGACTTGACTAATATTGACGGACTTGACTAATTGACGGATTTGACTAATTGACGGAATTAACTAATTGACGGACTTGACTAATTGATGGTCTTGACGAATTGACGTACTTGACTGACTAATCGGCTAGCTGACTGGCTAACTGACTAATTTGCTAACTAATCTGACTTGAATTACTGCTCTGACGGACTTCGACGGACTTGACTAATTGACGGAGTTGACTGACTGACGGATTGGCTGGCTGACTAACTGATTGACATGCTATTTTGTCTGATTTGAATTACTACCCTGAAGGATTTCGACAGACTCGGCTTATTGACGGACTTAACTTTTTCACGAACCTGACTAATTAGCAGGATGGTTAACTGACTAGCTACTAAGAGGCTGACTTGCTGGCTGGCTGACTATCTGATTGTCTGATTAGCTGAATGGCTGGCTAATTGACTGGCTACGTGGCTGATTAACTGAGTGGCTGACTAACTGGCTGACTGGTTGGCTGACTGTCTGCTTGAGTGACTGGCTGGTTGGCTGACTGACGGACGGACTTGACTTACTGATTGACTGACTGACGTGGCTGAATAACCTTCCTCACAGAACTATCTGTTCTAATTGACCTGGTTCATTAATTTACTTAGTTGAGTTATTGTAGGAAGGCTGAACTCCTAACAGCATTGATTTACTTAGCAAATTGACAACTAACTCCTGACTCACTGACTTTATTGACTAGACTAGACTCAATACCGACTGGCTGACTAGACCGGTTACTGATAGATAAACAAGAATGTCTATTGGCTACCGATTGACTGGAAGGGTTGCAATACATTGACCGTGCTGATTACTGATTTGTTACTAGACTATTGGTCACTTTCCTGATTGACTAGTATATGTACTGACTGATTAACTACATCAATTTACTCATCTGGCTGAATTGATTGACTCGACTAACTAAATAACTCGAACAGTCTGGATCAGATATCTTACTTTACTGAACTGATTGTCTTCGCTGATGGAGTGATTTACTCTGAACGACTAATCTGTTTATCTGAACGGCTGGCTGACTGAATCATTAAATGTGACTGACTGTTATATTTACGTAACTAACTTGACTGAGTACACTAATTCACTTACTCAACCCAATTCGTTTATGAATCTGACTCCCTTGATGTCTTTGTCTTTGTAGATAAACGGAAACACAGTATGACACGCTGCAAACCCATTAAAAGTTAACAGAAATCAACATTATCTGTCATTAAAAGAAAAGCTAGAACTCATCCAAACGCTCTTCTCACTTCTGTTATACCAGATGAAATTTCAGAAATACAAGATGAAGAAATGCTTTTTGAATTACCAGAAAGGAATACACTGTTTCGTGTTGTGAATCGAGCTCAAAACAAATACAGACTTCCAGTGCCACTGAACCTTCGAGAATGTCGAATAATAGTGACACATCATTAATATATTTGGAATTTTTAGAACATATTAAAAAAACTAAAGATATAATGAAATTTTCTGGTCCAGCTGAATGGGGGCCTTAAAAACATAACATATCTTATAAAAAAAAGATATTTAATGAATCAATGAGAATATTGTTGATCAATAAGAAAATTATTGTGATACAATAATGCTGATATATATCTTCGGGCAATAAGTTGTAAAATTAAATTGTACACGGAAGAAGTCGAGCATGGTGATCAATTACAAGAATACGAGGACATGGTATCGGAAAGCTATTTAAAAACGAATTTGTGTAGAATTTTTAAACTACAATAAATGAACTCCAAATCTTATTTAAAATACATGTCTGATGTTATTTTATGTGGATGGAAAATAAAGGGAACAGCGTTATCGCGGACAAAAAACTGGACATAAGTAACAAGTGGACCAAATCTACGAGTGGACAAAAATACAGACTGAACTAATACGTTTGTGGATGGTATAAAGTGGACATCAGTAATTGTGGACTGAAAGTCATAGTGGACATAAATATTACGTGGACGATAGAGAATAGTGGACGAAATGTCAATGGATATAGGACAATTATAAGCCTACGTAGAAAGCAGAGATGAACAACGATCGAGAAAGCAAGACTAACAGCGCCCGCAAAGCCGAAAACCCGCACGACAATGTTGTATACGTCGCGTCGTTGACGTAAAGACTGCTTGTGAGTGTTTCGAGACGTCCAGATTGATCACTCTCGAAGTCCCGAACGTCAAGCAGCCTTGAATCGCCATAGTTGTTTATACCTGACTGAACTTTTATCTACTTTGGCAACTGTTATATATGTATAAACAATCAAGTAGCCTATTTGAAACATCATCTCTACCTTTCAGTGTATAATAATCCGTTTCCCAGTCTTTATTTAATTACTAGGCCCTTATTAGAAGGCTAGGAATTTTCTTTTTATATGTTTGAGATCAAGTGTGCAATCTCAAGTAGAAAGATATTAACGTTATGTTTTATGTTTCTTAGAAATGCAAGTTTATTTGAGAATGTTTTTCTATTTATGTAACCATAGGTAATATATAATAAAAACTAGAACATTTTGATAACTAAGATACTGTTCTGTTTTGTCTTTTTGTCTCATTTAAACATTTATAATGCTATTTATTTCAATGATGTATGTTATTCAAAGTTACGAAATCTTTCCACGCCGACCAAATGCTATTTCGAGAATGATGAGCGGACTCAAAGCGCACAAGAATGACGAGACGAGACTCGAAAGACAAATGCAACGAACACAGCGAGCGAGAGCGGCAGTTAGTTTTGTTCATATCTAATAGAAAGGTTGGAGTTAGTCCGGTCTGCATAAGAACCTGTACTCGTTGTTTTCTGGTATTAGTTATAGGCCTATACTGTATATTTACCTACATTTTTCCATTTGTCTGTATTTCTCTAGGACGTTAATGGTTTACTGTTATAGTTTACGTTATGTACATTTAAAACACATTATACTCTATTTGTGGACTTCTACTGTACCTATATTCTACTAAATATGATATACTTTATTTTATTTGTAATTATTGGTGTATTTCCTCAAAGGTAATTTGTATGCTAGCATTGATGTGACATTTTTCTTTACTTATACTGTACATTTCATTAGTATAGTTACATATTCATAGTAGTGGTGTGACGTAAGTTATACAGTCAAATGTCGGTATAACGAAGTTCTGACAACACTGAAGTTATTTTCGTTATATTTAAATTTCGTTGGATGTTGAAAGTGTAGGTGCGTTGATGGATCGCTACAAAGACTTCTTTGTCTAAATTAAACATTTTTCCTTTGAACCGTTTACGATTACACTTCGTTGTTGCTCTAATTGATATGCTTCACATAAGGATACTCTCTGCTCATCGAAATGATACTCTCTGTCACCGGAATCATAGAAGACGACGGATGCTGTATATTATAATTAAAAAGTCAATGCAAATCTGTCAAACAAGACATAAAATGCCCGGTGCGTACAAAAGTCTAAAATTGTCTTTTAACGGCACATTTAATCTTCTTCAGCACAGGGCAAAACACAAAAGCTCAATGCAAGTACATATTTCAGGTGTTCTGATTACATTACTGAACTCAAAAGACGAAGAATTCAACATTTCACTAACATTTTGAAAGTGTTAATTTGAGGGCTGCAAGTTTTTTTTTTTTTTTTTTTTTTTTTTTTAATGAATGTGTGTTAAATACAGTTTCAATTCAACAAATATTGTCTATTGGCCATACCGCACCTTCACCAGAATCCAACGAACCTTTAATGTTAATTATTTGGAAAGTAATATTCATACTAAATTAATACTCCAATTCTAAAATAATTGTATTTTCCAAAATTTCCATTAATCTCCGCCAAGAGTACAAATCAATCTCCAACGATCTCCGCCGACACCAATATTTAAAAAACACAAATGATAAAATTAATCTCCATAAATACCTGCCCCTGGACATTGGTCTAAGAGAAGAAATGCATACCATGGACATTGGTCTAAGAGAAGAAATGCATACCATGGACATTGGTCTAAGAGAAGAAATGCATACCATGGACATTGGTCTAAGAGAAGAAATGCATACCATGGACATTGGTCTCAGAGAAGAAATGCATACCATTAGTAGTGCAGGAAAACTACCGTTGATTGAATTAGTCTACTACTGTATATGCATTTGCGGAATTAAGTAAAATAGCTCACAAAATAAATCCCTTCACCTGATCAAATTATTAGAAAGCAATTTTTGTTTCATTCTAACAAACGTTTTACAATACCGACGTTCATACAAGTGCAGCTATTTAACAGTACTACGCATTATGGAGCCATGGACGGGGTTTATGTGTTTTTTGAGTGAACATTTAGTTAAAGTGGAGTTTGTTGTATCGATATTTGACTGTATTACATTTATTTGTATGATATTGTGCAATTGTCTTCGACTTCTTTTAAACATATTACCAAATTAAAGTCAACCAGGTACAAACGAGATGCATGATTGTTGAACGTGTGTGTAATATTTTTACTGGAAGTAATAAAAATACAAACAACAGATTTGTTTTCTAGTACACACAGTAATAGCACGGTTTAATATCAACTAAACTTTAATTTATCAAGTTATATGGTACGTTTTTGGCTCTATCTCAGAAATGGATGGACCGAAATATTATATTTCTTTGGTAGAAGGATAGGGCTTATTAATCCCTTTAAAATTAAATGTCTGAATTTAGGAGGTGCAATTTGAAATTCAAAAGTGGGGTGGAGATTAAGGGGTGGAACGGAAAATTCAATCAGCAGTGGTTTTGAACTTCCCCTCGAAAACTAAACTAACGTGTTTATTTCTCAAAATCGTGTCCCCATGCATATCTAAAATTATTCAAGTTGGGAAGTTTAGAAATGAACGTTCGCTTGTTTGTAATTAATAGGGCTCGGAAGTTTAAGACATAGGGCAGAGTTGGGTAGTATCGGACATCGGGTAATATCGGACAGTGAGTTTCTTTCATCTACAACCAGATGATAGTACCTGAATGACATAGTTACGTTTCTGTGATGTCGCATACAGAAACGTAACCATGTCAGTCAGGTACTACCATCTGGCGGTAGATGAAAGAAATGCACTGTCCGATATTACCCAATGTCCGATACAACCCAACTCTCCCCTATAAATTTCCCTAAAAGATCTTTAAAAACACTAAAGATATCCTAAAAATAACCTAAAGATAGGAAAAAGGGACTTAAAAAAAGATGATCCAAATTCATTAATAATTTCAGTTTCAATTACATATTTAATGAATATAATGTTTCAAAAATACAAAATTCTGGTGGTATACAACAAACAGTGCGAAAAAAAACTGTATTAATGATATGCTTTTTCTTTCAGACATTAACTTATATATTTTTTTGGATTAATATAACTTGAAAAAGAAATTCCGTGTTTGTTAAAAAAAAAGTACCTACTTGGAGAATTTAGAATGAACGATTTTTTCCACCTAGAACGAATTCAGCGAACCTGCAATGGGCATCCTGGAGAAAGAAATAAAAATTAGTATAACTAGAATATCTGGCTTAATCACACCAGGGTTACAAAAATGGGACTTCGGAAACTTTACCTCAGTTAGCATTGCAGTGTATCACAATAGTCATCTCCAGGTTCTTAAGTGCAAAGGATCGTCGGTTTTCTGACAGCACGTTGCGAAACATCGAGAAACTTCTCTCCACATCAACGTATGTCATTGGTGCATATATGAAGCAACTGAGATCTCGTGGTGAATTGTAAAAATGGGAGTAAAAATGTAGTCTAAAGAAGCTGAAGTTGCAAAAAAAAAGCCATTAAGATTTTAAAAAGAGCCTAAAAAGGACCAATAAGCCGAAAAAGGCAAAAAAGACTAATAAAACCCATCATTTTCTGGCCTACAATGACCCAAAATGAATATATACCGTATAATGTTGAGCCTCATCTTCGGATACTCGAAAAAAGAAAAGTATTTTTTCCTCAACTTCCGAGCTCTAGTAATTAGCATCAAAATAAGATAAGGTAATGTAAATTACACATGCTGACATACAGTGTGTTCAGAATACGAAGCTTGTGTGTTAAAACAGGCCCTCCATCACCGGCACCAGCGCTGTTCAACCAGACATCACGGGGGTGGTGGGGGCGGTGGTGGCGGAGGAGGCGGCGGGGGAGGCGGCGCGACGGACCATGAGGCGACGGAGGGGGAGGTGTCTCGCACCCCCGAGGACTCCGTGTGCAGCATCGAGGGTCCTAGCGCCATCTACAACGACGGCCCCTCGACGTACAGCGAGGTGGGGTACGGCACCCCGTACCGCAAGCAATGATACAGTCCTCTGCGCGGCGTGACCGTCATCAAGCGTCCGCGGCAACATCACGGCAACGAGTGGTTCTAGGCAATCCCCCCCACCCAGCCCACTTCCTCTCCTCTTCAACGCGGCCGCGGCCGGGATCACGGTGAGAACGTGCTCGCAGGGATTGTGGCTGTCACATGCGGCATTCGGTCGTTATTATTCGTTACTTCGTTAAGATGTTCATTCGTTATCTCTTGAAATTATTTTATGTAAATCGAAAAATACTACCATAACAACTGAGAACAATATTAATGTTTTAAATAAACAAAAAGTAATGAAACGGAACAGTTATCGCAACAACTGTAAACAAATGTAAATTTTTACTCCTAAGGTGTGAGGTTTTTAGGTATTCACTCCTTGACATATAATATTTGAAGACGTCCATTGTTTCGGAGCTAATATCTCTTCTATCATCATAGAAGACAGGGAAAGGGGAATAAAATTGGTAAATCTGTTGGGTCTGTTAGCAAGAAATGGATCAGTCCTGGAGAAAGCTTTCAGTAATGGCTCCAACAGATAGGTTAACCTGTTTCCCTTTCTCTGTCTTCCACGATGATGCAGCCGGTATGTAGCTCCGAAAAATTGCATCTCTCTAAATCTGTGACACGGTGAAAATACACAAAAGCTTTGCACTGCGTTAACTAATCATCGTGAAAGTCCAAAAACATAAATGACATTCATATCAATTAATATAAATTAGTTACATATAAAACAACTATTTTCATATAAACAGAACAGAAAATACGAGTGGAAAAGTATAATAATAAATTGTTATATTGAATTGCTGAGAAGGAAAATTCCACAATATTAGGTTGAAGTTCTTTTGAAAATGTGCACACGATAAATTCTGTACCTACATCAAAAGTGAGCTGCAGGAATGCAACTGCCAATAGAAACTGCAAGACTCAAAATGAGTTTTAAATTTAACGTAAAATGTCCCGTTCTATTAGTATTTAAATAACCTTTCTTTTTTTCATCAACGAAGTCAAGCCAGATCGTCATACCTTACACTACAGCAGAGGCAGATTATTAATTAATTATATCTTAATTTAGCTACATTTTTGCCCACTACGAACTGGCTGTTGTACTCTCAAACACTAAATGAAAAATGTTCCAGTTTATCTGCTAATACCAGAAATAAGTAATAAAGAAATTATGAAGATAATATTTCTACATTTGAGGCGTTCCGTAAGAGAAGGGCGAACCCGCCAAATGTACCTGTAGAGATAATCGATGTTCAAAGTATTTTACCTGTAAACGAGATAAGGGCGAAGCCGCCAAAGATTCGTCTGTAAATAATGATAATTACTTTGTACACTGAAAAACGAATACCTTTATTGAAAATTGCAATTAAATGTCCAATTTAATATTCCAACTTAATAGTGATCATTGATGACATTATGAAATCATCAATATTATGGGAATAATTTGAAAACAGTATATTAGAAAAAGCAAAGGGCGTAGAAGGAACTAAACAGTGGCAGGTATTAATAACAATAATAATAATAATAATAATAATAATAATAATAATAATAATAATAAATAAAAACACTTAATCGCACTGTGATGTAACATTTACAAAGTGTCTGAAATTATTAATAAACAAGAAATAAGTAGATGCCTGTCATGTTATTACCCTTGCTATCAAAAGTGGTCTCACTTGTTCTGGGAACAGAGACGTTAATAATCCATTACATCATCTTCATGAAGATGTTCCTCTGAGTCGGTCACTGCTAGTTTTCCTACTAATGTACGATTCACCTTTGTTCCTTTCAATCTTAGCTTGTACGTTTTTCCATTTTTCGACATACCTCTGACGTTTCCCACAATAACCAGACATGCCTGGTTGATTATTACTGTCACTATTACTCATAATAGCTATTACAATGTCCTTAAATACACGTAATACGGCTGTACTCGTCTGTATGGTTACAGCAACACTGAATGGCGGTCGCCTTCAGGCAGAGTGGCATATTCGCCCTTCTCGCACGGAGTAATATTAATATTATGAACCTGTCGCAGGCTACGCAGTTTCTCCAACCTTACAAACAATGATAATTTCGATGTAGTAAGGACGAGCCCACCACCGTCTGCCAGGCTTATGTTGCACATATGTATTCGGAGGAGTAAAAAATATAAAATTCGACCCTTGGCGGACTCGCCCTTCCCTTAGGAACATCTCATTTGATCTACAGGTCTTGTAATGAAAAAATTTCACGAGTCACGAAAAACCGTGTCACAGAAGTCTGCTTTCACAGTCTGTGAAAATTACTACTCAAATGCTGTTTTTGTGCCTTACACTTCATATTGGCTGATAACTTTTTCGTATTTTGCCTATTTAGCCATTCCTTTTATTGTTACTATCTGTACACAGATTTTCAAGATGAATTTCTTCCTGATGATTCTGGGAGGTTCCATTTTCAATTCAAATTTGAACGCTAAATTTTGTAACCGTGAAAAAGTTCTACCGATATCTACCGTAAAATTAGCATGCATGCCGTAACATTGATAATACCGGTTAATTCATTCCTTGAGAGTCATTATAGTAAAACGAGCTAGAAGTGTGGGATGTATATTATCCTGTAGGCTATATGTCCTGCCTTTTCTTTATTAAAAGACGTTCATCATATTTCATTATCCAAATCTCTGGCATTTCATTTCTTACTCAATAGTCGCACGAACAGAATCTGTTACAAAATCTTACTGAATCCATGCAGGCCACTCCGAAATGACAACACCAGTACAGGACCTAGATTCACTGTTATCCCCAACCCCACGCATAAAAAGGGGTGTGGAGAGAGTAGGTTCAATTTGATGTGGAACTGATGGAGTAGACACAACTTTGAGAAGAAACGTATTAAGGTTACCCACCAGTCATCCCACACTTCTGGCTAGTTCTGTTGCAGAAATTCAAACAATAAATCTACAGTGACTGGGAAAAGTGACATAAGTCAGTTTCCACAAACCTTTTTTGATAATTTATTGACAACTTACGGAATATCTGCTCGCTTGGAAAAAGAGACATAAGTATTTCTCCCATTACAATAATTCATACAGAAAAAAAAATCAAATCGACATAAACCAGTGTAAGTTGTCAATAAATTATCAAAAAAGGTTTGTGGAAACTGACTTATGTCACTTTTCCCAGGCACTACAGAAATAATCCCATAGAAAAGGAAACGGATTCAATAGCAAAATTCAATTTCAAATGACTCTACTTAAATTCTACTTTAAAATTTTAATCCGAAACTTTTAATATTAGTATTTAATAAACGGTCTTCACTCACGTACTGATAAATCTATACTGTTACTTGTACGCGCAATGTTGTGCTAATTCATTCTGACGTAAAGTTTGTATCACACAATTTATTGGCGACAAATCTTTTACAGATCTGAGGAAAAAGTTTATTTGTGTTAAGGCTGGTCCACAATAAACCGGAAGCGGAAACAATAACGAGAACGAGAACGGAAATATTGTTAAATTAAATGTATTTGAATGTGAGCATTCATAATTAACTATTGTAAATGCTAACATTTAAATACATTTATTTTAACATTACTTCCATTCTTGTTCTCGTCGTTACCGTTCCCGGTTTATTGTGAACCAGCCTTTAATCTTAAGTAGGTATACCAGGAAAATATTCAGTTTACAAAGATTTGCCTACGTTCTTACTCAGACAAGAAAGTGACGTAGTACACCACTCCTCACATGATTAATGATCCGAACACTGTTTACATCAACAGACAGTTAAAAAACACTTTAAATTAAAAAATCACTGTTACGTTCTTGATTCAAGCATTGGCTGTGATTATTGTTGCGGTGTCAAACAAAATGATATATTATGTACCATGTTTTGACATTAATTAAATAGAAACGCAGGATTATAAGTCACAAATTAAAATTTCCCAGTGAATTCCATACAGTTGTGATTTTTGAAATGTGTACAACGGTAAAATCAATTTTCCAACACGTACACCACTGCCATCTAGCTCTTATAACGCTGTAGCTAATTTTAGATATATGGGCTAAATTACTTTGTAATCCTCGTGTAAGATAAATTGTAGGTAGTTCTAGATATACTGTTGGAATGTGAATGGGAAATTTTAAGTAATGAATTACTGTTCTTACATACATGAGAATCTTGCTGTTTCCCGCTGCGGTGTTATGTTTCAGTAACAAAATTTCCCACAACATAAAATAATAAAATGAAAAGAAGAAGTGAAGAGAGAAATTCTCTGAAGTTTCGAGATAACTCAGAGTATATTATAGGCTACGTATTTCAGTACAAGAAACACCAACTTTTGTATCTGTTCTAAAGCACTCGAATATCATCCTATAACACGAAAGCCTGCACAAGTATTATATGCGACATTTTGGGCTCAGTTTTATTTGCTCTTATTAATAATTACAATTGAACTCAGGATCGTTTTATGTCACTTAGACACAAGATTGTAACACAGCAAAGCTGAGTGGATTTCCTGAAGATGAGCAGGCCACTTGTTTTGTTTGCGAACGGAACTAAACTTCAGTTTGTACAGTCAGACTACAAAGACAAGTGAAGCACCAAACACACAATTAATTAGACAACATAAACATGAGACGACTGCCTTCAATAACGCACGAGCTTATCATAACATAGTGCTGTACAGAAAATGTATGTTCTCAGTGTTTAAAGGAAATAGACGAATTACCAACATACGAAAGAAATTAAACTACTTCACGCAGAGTAATACAATAGATTCATTTTTTAATTGAATGCAATATTAGGTCTACGAGTCTTTTTGCAATGGTTTATTGTTATGGCTATTATTTCATCTCAAGAGTTATAAATATTGACGTCATAGAGACGCGTACCACACTGAGTTCCAGTAACGTTCTGTCGGTTGACCAGCGGAAGGTTCGCCCTGCTTCCGTCGCCTCTTGCATCCGTGTACTCACGGAGCTTCGCCGGACTAAAACTTGAGTACCTTGTTACACGTCCCGCGCCGTGACGTCGTGGTCTAAGGCATCCTGCCTAGGACTCATGGGGGAATAAATTGTATCATGAAATTTCGGCTGTATATGGGAACCGGTGCCCATCCAGCATCGTGATATACTTAGGGAGCTACGATAGGTAGCGAAAATCCGGTTTCGAAAACCAGCTATAACAGCTGAGGAGATCATCGTGCTAAACACACGATACCTCCATTCTGGTTCAATGATCGTCCACCTCTGCTTCGGCATGTGAACTTGAGGCCAGCAGCTGACTGGTCGGTTTTGGCCCTTCATGGGCTTTAGCGTCACAGATTTACTTTTTTACCTTGTTATAATTTTTAAATAACATTCGGTACTCACCCTTCTTGCAGTGGCTGCTAGAAATGTTGTCCATCTTGTGTAATACATAAATTAGCTACCTACAACACATCATTTATGTCTAAAGATTTCCGCGGACCTATCTGTTGGTTGCAAGTCTGACCGCTCCACGTATTTACTGTGCCAGTCTCTCGTTAAGACCTACAGTAAAGAAACGAAGTGAGGCCGCTTTCTGCAATGGTGACTTACTCATTACGTGAACGTTTATACATTTTGAAAACATGCATTGCATAAGGAAAAAGAAATCCTGTGGCAGAACAAGGGAAATCTTTAGGCGTAAATTTTCTGCCCGCCTAGTTCCATGTAAAAAAACAATACTTAATTTGATATATAGGTTTAACGAAATAGCTTCCGTTAAAATATGTGATGTGAATTATGTAGGCCTATCATACACTACCAGCGACTACTGTGATGAGGGTCAGTTCCAAATGTTAATATAATATATTATATAACTTCTAATCCAGCGAAGCACCGAGAGTTCGCGGATGCAGGGATGATCTGCCACTGATCGGCCGACAGAAACACCAGGAAATTTCGCTGTATAATTTGTGTCCTTATCACATATTTGCAGTCTCAAATTTTCAGATAAAAATATAATAATTTCGATACCTACAATTTTCTTCTAATAATACATTTATCCGAAATGTCTAATGCTTCCATATTTGCACGCGATAAACCAGATTTTCCAGAAATCATTAATGTATTCATCTCATTTTATTGGAGTGACCTTGCGTAACGCTCAGGTTATTGTTATAATTTGTTAAGACAATACAATAGATCGTAGTGCTGGTTATCCTATTCTTATTGGGTGTTTTTTCAGTTTTTTTTCTTCTCCTCATCTGAAAACTTAAAGTAATACAATTTGGGGATCTTGTCCTTGAATAATGTTATTGTCTTCATCGAAGCTAACAGACACCGTGACCTTCTTATAGAAAGTTTAACATTGAAAACATAGATATTTTTAAGAAGAGCTCCAGATGTTTTCTCTATGTTGTAAACTATAAAATTTGTGTAAAATATAGGGTGTAGCAGTGTGATATGAGGGTTTTTATAGCCCTGTTGTGGGACACTCAGGACGAATTAAGATAAAACACATATACTGGAAGTAATCTAGTACAATTTCATTTATTAATGTCCGATTACTTTTTAAAAACTACATTTCGTAAGTAGCCTCCACGACATCGAATACATTCCTGCAATCTGCTATGAAAGTTCTGCCTACCCAAACAAAACAGATTTGATAGCACTAATTTCGTTCCTTATGTTTTGTTTCAGCTGGATGATGATGCGAGGCTTGTTGCGACACACCCTACTTTTGAGATAACCCCATAGGAAGTGATCAGCTGCAGTCAGGTGATCTTGGTGGCCAGGCAATGTCTCCAAATCGTGAAATTATTCGTCCTGGAAACATGTTTCGCAGAACAGTTCTTTGAACCATGAGCAGTTTGCGCTAATTATATGCTATGGGGTTATCTCAAAAGTAGGGTGTATCGCAACAAGTCTCGCATCATCATCCACCTGAAACAAAACATAAGGAACGAAATTAGTGCCATCGAACCTGTTTTGTTGGGGCGAGTTATGCAGAACTTTCATAGCAGATTGCAGGAATGTATTCGTTGCCGTGGAGGCTATTTACGAAATGTAGTTTTAATATGTAATCAGACATTAATAAATTGCATTACAGTAGATTACTTCCAGTATACAGGGTGATTCACGAGGATTTACCGTCCTTTACGGAGCTTATTTCTGAAGACATTTTGAGCAAAAAATGGCATATAAACATAGTTCCTATTCTCAATATTTTCAGAGTTACACTAATTTAAAATTGTTTGTAAAATAAGTTTTTTTTCTTTAGTTTGAAGGTAAAAGAGAGAATGGACCATTCAGAAGTATCATTTCTTTCATTGGCAAGTATTATGAAGCTAAAAATGCGCTGTTAACTCCTTAGTTGCTTCGTACAGATATCTTTTTCTATTTTAACTAGAAAATTACATTATTCTTACGCACTTATCACAACAATTATTATAAATCACACCACTTCCACCGACTTAATTATTTATAGTTCAATTTTGCATCCTAATTTACAGTCTTGGGGAGTTTACAACACGTTTTTAAAAATGTCGCCGTCCGCTTGATTACACTTGGCCGCACGATTGTGAATGCCACTCGTCGCGCTACGTAACTGCATACGGCTATCTTTGATTTCCGTAGCGCTCGCGCTGGCTGCTGACTGCACGCTGACCAAGATCACGCGTTCACACCAATGCGTTCCAATAACGAAACGTATCTCTGTAAAGGACGGTAATTCCTCGGGAATCACCCTGTATGTGCTTTCTTTTAATTCGTCCTGAGTGTCCCACAACAGGGCTATAAAAACCGTCATATACCACTGCCGCACTCTGTATATCAAAACATACAATAATATCTATTTTAACGGCTTAATAAGCAATTTCGTTAGCATGACATTAATCACTGTGCATTTCCCACCGTCTGCTTCAGTTTGTCCTTGTTGCTATCAGTTCTAGAATAACTGACTTGTGAAGAAATTTAAATCTGTATTTTGTATAAATGGTTTTCGTAACTTTAAAATATTTTTGTTTCTGTTGATCTACAGATCTTATGACATGAAAAATAAGACGAGAAACAGATTCGTGAATGACTCTTAAGCGCTGATATCCAGATCTACTAAGAGAAGGACGTGACTGCAAGCGTTTTTGTTGTAGTAGTGTTACGTCGTCGCTGCAGTTTCCAATGACTATGGATTTCCACTCACATTTTCCGTGTTATAGTTAAGGTAAGGTACGAAATCTTCCTAATTGAAAAAAAATTGTATAATAATGCATATTCAATTAATTGTATGCGTTTTAATAAAGAACAGGACGTTACAGTATTCTTATATCCAGTTATAATAATATACAGGGTGTTAAAAAGTGTTACATATTTTTACAGGTGATAGCACAGGTCGAAACTAGAAAAACTTTCCTATAAACTTGTGTCCGGACACAAATATTTGTTGAGATATGGGCCAAGGTGTATCGTGGCTACGATACCCACCTGTCTGTTACGTAGACACTACAGAGTGTGCTTTATGTGGTTATTACGCATTGTTACACATGCTACAGCCCTTCTTCTCAGTGAATCACGAACTCTTGCGACCACATCTAGCTGTTGTCGAATTTGTTCACATGCATTGGATACACGCTCCTGTAACGTTTGTACTTTGTCGATGGGTGTGGTATACAACAATGGATTTAGGTCAGGTGATCGGGGAGGCCATGCTACTGGACCTCCTCGACCAATCCATCCTCCATTCAATCTTCGAGTTAGAAATTATAGCACGAGACGTAGAAAATGGAGTGGTGCTCTATCGTGCATAAACAGAAAGGCAGTCTACACCACTGAATACTGTACGTGTTGTACGTGCTTACTAACACAAGTAAAATGATAAGACTCTGTAGTATCCTGGACACTTTTTACTACTACATTCTCTGTTTACTTCTGATGAGGGATGCCATCCACTCTCAATAGGCCATAATACAGCATGCTCCATATCTCAGCAGATATTTATTTCTGGACACATGTTTATAGGAACTTTTTTTTTCTAGTTTCGACCTATGCTACCTCCGGTAAAAATATGTGACACTTTTTTCAAACACTCTGTATATCAGCTGTATCATATTGGTAGGATACGGAATAATCATAATTTTAAAACTGACATAAGAAAATCGCTATTAAATACATTTTTATATATGTTGTTAATTACCGTTAAGCCTAATGGCCGCATTCATGGTCGACACTTATAGAGAAAGCTCTTCAGTAACAAGTGATTGCTTATAATAAGTAACCGTTCATTCAAGTTTGAAAACACTCATTCATAAGCTTACTCGTACAATGAGCATTCTCTCGATATGAAAATAAATATCGCAACACACCATCACGTGGGCTGTGACGCTATTAACTATGACGTAATTGCTTGAAATAAGTGCAGTAACGCATTCTAGTGTTATTTTACTTGTACTTTTAAATGTCCATATTATTATAGATGCTGGAAATATTCAGAATGTCGAAAGAAATATGCAATGTTTTTTTTTTTAAGCTTCTTTTGTTGAAGCTAATTTGATGAACTTCTTCACTGAATTAATCCAGCACAGAGTTGTCTGACTCAAATGGTATAAATCTGCAAACACCAATTGAAAAATAATATCAAAATCGGTGTAGCTTCTATGTTACCAGAAATACGTTATTACTATCATCATTATTATATTAGGTGGTTATAATTAAGGGAATGCATAGGTGAAATTACTAAATCTTACAGTTTTCTTTTTTTTTCTCAAAGACCAAGGACACTAGAATAAAATTATGTGACACGTTTCCTTATTAAGATAAAATAAATGGCAGGAATTTTTTTCAACGTGATTTTCTTTAATTTTCGACGTGTGGAACCATTTATATATTAATTTAATTAATTAATATATAAATGGTTTCACACGTCGCAAATTAAAGAAAATCACATTGAAAAAATGCCTGCCTTTTATTTCATCTTAATAAGGAAAAGTGTCACATAATTTTATTCTGGTGTCCTTGGTCTTTGAGAAAAAAAATGAAAACTGTAAGATTTAGTAATTTCACGTGTGCGTTCCCTTAAACTGACGGTGTTCAGCGTGGCACAGCACGGACTGTAATGATCGTGGGAGTGTGAAACTTCGTAGATATGCTAATTAAGCAATGCGCTCGCGAATTATGCAAAAAAATTAGTTCTAAGTCTTGCCGCCAGGTGAAAATATGGCGCTGTAAGCAGTCAGACCGTGGTATGGGCGCAGGAAAAAGGCAGGAAAGATCAAACACATGACAGTGATGGTCCTGGCACGTTTATTAGGAACTATGGTTACAAACACTATTCAACATGGCCTTCCACCTCAACATGTCATCCGCAACATGGTCGACAGTTGCTCACAGCAAATCTGGTGAAATCAGAGCGACATGTCGTATGCTGGCCTTTAGATCAGACAGAGATCGGTTATGTCCCTGATAGACACGATCTTTCAAACATCCCCACCACCAGAAGTCACATGGATTTAGGTCGGGGGATCTTGAAGGCATAGAGATGATGCGGTCGTTACTGAAAGTTTCTCGCAGCAAATCTTTCACCTGGCGAGCGGCATGGGATGTTGCCCCATCTTGCTTGAAAATAATGGTGTGGTCACATTTGCGTTCTTGCAAAGTGGAATCACGTTTGCACCAGCAGGTCCCTATAACGTGCAGATGTTACTGTAGACCTAACAGGCCCGCGGGGTGTTCATGTATTTTATCTTTCCTGCCTTTTTCCTACGCTCATACCACGTTCCGACTGCTTACAGCGTCATATTTTCACCTGGTGGCAAGAGTTTAAACTATTTGTTTGTATAATTCGCGAGCGTATTGCTTAATTAGCATATCTACGAGGTTCCACACTCCTACGATCATTACAGTCCGTGCTGTGCCACGCTGAAACCGTCAGTTTAATTATAACCGCCTTCTATAATATAGGCTACCTTAAATGGTACTGTAACATAAAGTCAGAAACATTTTGGAATTAATTTGTAGCCTGTTTTAACAGATAGAATTTACCAAAAAAAAACAGAGAACTTTGAAAAACCCTTAATCGAGCTAACTCAACTGTGAAAAACAGAGGTATATTATGTTATGAGTAGTAAAGAAGATAAGTTAAAAGCTGTAACTTGTTGTTTCATTTCGATAACTCTCATGTTTCCAGATAGTTTGGCCTATGAAATACATATATTTTTATTTTCGTGATGTCAATAGAAAATGTTAAATTTTGTCGGTATTTATCACTTTATAATAGAGAAATAGATACACGTAGAGCATTTATGATTAATATGTTGTCGTAGTACAATATAAATCAAGAGTTCCGCGAAGAAATCTTCATCGAAGTGTGTCCCAAAGCAGGAAAATGTTGGGAATCCCTGTGCTAGTTTAGGGTACAAGCAGAACATAGGTATTCCAATCCAAAGTAAGTTAGTATTTAGGCCTAAAAATCTGAAAATGCGTTTATTAGAGATGTGTTTCAAATTAAACTATAATACCTATTACGTTTCTCTTTAAATCTTGTTTTCAATTGTCATTCTTATACTGTACAAAATACAAGCCTTGTATTTGCACTTCACAGTATGTGCCCCTTGATGTATAGATTTTATGTTACACAATAATGGTGAAGAAGTTGCCGTCCGAGAAAGGCAACGTTGCGTTGCCTTGCTATTATTATAACATCTGATGGTGCCTCTTTACATGGAGGACATGAGGGTAGTATTAAAATATGCATAACTGTGTATTTATCAGTCCAGCGATAATCCAACTCTCTAGACCTAGAGCGTCCTCCGAGGAGGGTGCGAAGGTGAAATGTATGTAAATTAAATTGTTTAGTTTTCTAATAATTGAGAACATTTAGTGAAATTTTTGTGAACATATTTTTTTTAATACCAACATTTCAGAAAAAAAATTCTGCGGAAAATCTTCCTTCTCGTATCACTGATTTGCTAGAGGACTTCAGACATTATTTTCTGGTCATTTCTTCTCGACGTAAAGATTTGCAGCTGCACAAGGGGTTCATATTTAGTCTACGTGAGCATGAGGTTGTTTCACGCTCCATATGTATTCCATAGCATGCTTACCCTGTAAGGTGAAATTAATTACCCTTGATGGTTCCAGTTAAATTTAGTTCGTTTAACGTAAAATAAGCATTTCGTATTTTTATTTTTCCTTTAGAGTTTTAAATGTTTTAAAATTAAGCTTTTATAACGTGACGTAAGCATCATTGTTGGTTACGTTCTCTAGAACATTCAAATGAAATGGGAAAGTAGAAATATGTCTTAATCTTTTAAATTTATTTTGAAATAAGCGTATCTTATTGTCTGCTTTTTTTAACATTTAATCAAAATTAGGTTGTAGGGTTTATTTTAAATTTTCTAAGATTTTATTTAACATGAAATGAGCAATGTTCATTATCTGTTCTCTAACACAGATTAAACACAAAAATTAAACTGTATATCATCTGTATTTTTTTCTTACGAATTTAAAACAATGTACATGGCAATGACCTTCAACTTCCCTGTTCATAACAAGCTAGGTGAAGGGGTTGTTCAGAGCAACACTGCCTTATGAGCACTCTCTGCTGATTACACAGCGTTGCACGATCTCGTAATTAATATATTTTATGATACACATTTTTATGGAAAACTATTGAAACACAGAAAAATGGTATTCGACATTTTTTTGGCCTTTACTAATCATACACTAGAATTAATGATATTATTTGCGGTTCATTCTGTATATATAATTTTTATATAAATTAATAATATATATAAAAAAATGAAATTAAGGTTTTGCGAATATATTTGATTTTAATATTGCATAAATATATGTTATAGGGCTTTAAAGAAGGTGACGGCTTTAAAAATCCAAACGAGGAGTGATTCTAATTTTTTTTTCTTTGCTCTTGAATTTCAAAGGCATATTTCCGTATTCTATGCACAAGTATAAATAACATAGAGATATAGGTTTTATCCCCTGTTATAAACCCGGTGTGAATCTACTTCTAGTGGCACAAAATCTCAATCTTTTTCATTACTTTTGAATAGGCCTATATAATGGGTAGAGAGTTTGCTGTATTATTTAAGAAATTCTACAGTAATTCCCAGAAATCCTTGCAAGCGATTGAAACTTTTCATCTTTGATAATGCATATGATTGTCCAAACCGAGAGCACGGGAACTGATCGTCTGATAGGATCAATTTCATGTTCATTATTCACAATAATCGAACTAGCAGTCCGATTTTCTTATGTCAGTATTCAAGACTCATTTCTAGGTTACGATAATCCTATATCATCAACTATCAAATGTCGTTGGGACCTTTTAAGCTCAATTGTTATTAGTAAAGCATCAAGAATTGAACCTAATTAGCAAACAACTTGTACAGTACAAACATAACTGCCATACAGACACACACAAAATTAAAATTGCATTAACTAATATTTTCTAACAGCTCTTGCGTTTTGTATAGCAGCAGTTGTAACTTTACAAATCATTTACTATTCACTATTCTAGATTCTGAAAATATCTTTCTTTCTCTAATTCACTTATTCTCTCTTCCTTCTGATTTTCTTCTTGTGTAACTTTTACAAATTTACTAAATATCTCTTTCTAGCTTGCATTTAAACAGATTTTTATGAGAAATTGTACGATAAAATGAAAATGAAATTGAAATTAAAAGAAGCTATATATACTTAGTAATTTTATTCGTATATTATCCATTAAGAAGGAATTAAAGTTGAACGTATTCTATATTTTAAAATATTTTGGATACACGAAACAAATTAATTGATTGTATATTTTCTTCTAGTTTAATTGACTTTAGTTGTGCTGAGATTTTTATAAGTGGATGTGCGTGATAAAATGTATATACCGGTATAATAATATCCTTTATTTAACGAGCATTACAGAGGATATTCAATGTCGATGGAATGAAAGTACTTTGCTATCGTTTACTCCGAGAAACCTGCTTCGCTTCCACTTCGTCCACCACAAGTATCACCCAATTCGGCCACTGAAGTTTCTTAGATATTAGCATAATCGACTTCAGCTGCAAGACTGCGCTCGGGAGTGGGTTCGATTCCTTCTTAGACCGATTACCTGGTTGGGGTTGTCAGGTAATTGCATGGATATCATTAAATCTTCCGGCGCGAGATAATATAACAAGAAAGAGGTTAGATTTTATTTCTTTTATGTAATTTTATTATGACCAAAAATTCTGCTGATGGTGAAGAAACGAACTCGGAATATGGTTTTAAGTATTTAATAAGTTCGTAAAATTGCGAGGAAAGGTTGTTATGAAAACTGCACTGTAAACTTACTGAGGCTCAATTTTAATGCGAAACAGAAGTTATAGACTTGAGAATATAGGCTTTCACGGTCGGAGTCTCCAGATAAAGAATTCTTCGGGCTGAGAGGCCGTAGGTTTTTGGAGGTGTTGCATCTAAACGTTTCGTCTACAGCTACGGTAGACATCTTCAGTGGCGAGGCTCACATGGGGGAAGCGATCTCCCCTGTGTACCATGGGCAACTGAGATGATGTCACTGAAGATGTTTATCATAGCTTACACCAGTCATGTCAACTGACGCCCATAGGCGCAAGCGCGCGCTTTAGAGCTCAGGAGAGCCTGAGCGCTTTACAGCGGAAAGAGCCAGACGAAAGAGGTAGTATATGCCGCTTGGTCGCGCTATATACAGGCATGGCCAGCATTGATTCCATGAATAAAGGGAAGAGAATTTATTAAAACTGTATCCATGTTAATTTTTAGATTTGTTTGAGAAGTAAGTGAATTATAAGAATGTAAGTTTTAATTTTAATGCTCATTTTTCAAAAGCTTGCTTTTTATTGAAAAGGAATATTTTCCGAATTTTTCACAGAAAAGTGAAATTTTCAGATACGTTTATTTAGTAGTCTTACAGGTACTGAAACAATGTTTTCGAAAATCTAATATATCGTAAATACGTATTACTGAGGATAGTATATTGAGAAATTCTATGGTCAAAATGCTTACAGTGATCATTGATTCAATATGATAATAAGTAAAAGTCAATATTACAGTTGTATGATTATATAACTGTAATATTGACTTTTATTTATTACCATACTGAAGATAGTGTATTAAAAATTTCGAAAATATTTGCATGGAAAATGTTTGTAAGGAAATTAATTAACAAAGCAACTACGTCACATCGTAAACAAAAGATATGTTTCCATGTGGTTTAAAATCGTCAGCTCTATAGCTTCAACAGATTTCGAGAAAACAATTTAATATTCTGATAATAGGAAGTTACACACCAGTATCATTTTAAAAGCATAATGCGAGTTTTGTTATGTAATATTAGTTAAAGTTAAAACATATAGCTAGATAACTTTGATTTGTACTATGATATTATTTTGATTAGTTTATTGATTACTTTTATAAGGCTAAAGATACCATCAATATCAATTTCAACTCAACATGACATACTCAATCGCTTTCTTTGGGATACCTCTTTCTTTATGAATGATGTGTTTCATTCACTTAGTACAGTATAGTTGTACTACTATGGAATTTATGTGAATATTCCTTCTTAACTCTTTATTATGTTATTAATGTTTAAAACACAACTGCAATATTAAGAAATTGGTGTTAGTACTTAGTTACAGACAATACAGAAAATATCAAACAGAAAGAAGGCATGTAAAAATAATGACATAAAATTTGACGTTCCGTTTGAAGTTTGTGCACCACTGTTTTCTTAGTCCAATAGACTGCTTATTCATATACAAAATCCTTCCTCCTTCCATACTTAGCGCTTGATGTCCGCGCACGACGTCAAGGTCAGAAAAATGCGCTTGCTTTGACATCTCTGGCTTAGACGAAACATCTTGATGCAACACCATCAGTAGATCATGACTTGTCAGCCCGAAGAACCGTTTATTTATGGAGCTGAGTTCGAATCTCTCATACTCTATGGATGTTTGTACTTCTTCATTGTGGTGTCCTATATTTTCAGCTGGAGTCTGCACTTTCAAGGTATGTTCGTTCATGTTTGATTAATAGAAAGTTTAAAAAGAGTTAATTATAAACCCCGTTACGAAGAATGATCGATTGTTACAGTTTATATAAAATGCTAAGGAGCAAGTTTGTGTGCGTAAGAATAAGATTGTGACAATGATCAAATGGTTTCAAAAATGTTTAAATAAAATTCAGACGGAATTTAAAAAAAAACAGGAAAAAATAGTCATAAGAATATTTAATTAATAATCTACGAGTAAATTCATAATATATTAACTACTGATATTCCTGTAACATTAAGGTCATTTAGACACCCCATATTTAAGAGTGTTATTGTATAATGCAGCTAACAAATAATTTCTCTCGCAGTATAAAAATTCCACAATAGCTAACCGCTCGTTATAAAGATTTTGTTTTAACTAAAGCTACATTAAACGTAGTGAAAAAATATCAGTTAAGATTTTCCGAGTGATAACGGAATCAAAAAAGCGTATTTTTGTAAATAACCATGGGTCAAAAGTGTTTTCTTACGAAGTTATATGGAGTCAACATAGATTTTTGTTATGATTTACATGGTGACTAAATCCGACACCGATAGAATTCTGCTTAAAAGGTACGTTATATGAAAAACTACTTTGCAGAAGCAGTAATATTCATCAGAAGATACGAGTATGTTGGTACTTTCGAGCTCACACTGTGATCTTTGCCACGCCTTTTACAACCTTGAATCTAAGTTATAAACCCTAATGCTTCACTGGATATTGGTTACAACTAGACTTCGTATTTCAGCTATCTATAAACTGGAATTAAGTTGTCTTGTTTCGAAGTAAATGTGACGTCACAGCGCAGGTACAGGTACGTTTGTAGCCTATACAAAATAGTTACGCATCATGTGCCCTCTTGCTCTAGAAAGTCAAAACCGGGACGCAATTATATTATAGTGAGTATCTTATCGATCAGTGCTCTTACTAGTCGTACTATTTAAATAACTACAGCTTTGTTGCTGATTGTAGGTTCATTGCAGAGGTAAAATGCCTTAGGTAAGACGCTCAAGCGTGTAATATTGCACGGCATAGTTGAGGATATTTGAACTAATATTTTCACTGTAATATAGACAACATTGCTTATAAATTGTGTAAAAAAAAACGTAAAACAGTGCACTGAAAGGCACTGCAATACCAAAAGGCACAGAAAGTATTTTGAACGTAACACAAAAGAAAACGTATCATCACAATCTTAAAATCATGAAGATATTAACTCGACGTTTAGCATGGATTTGTGTAGCGTACCATAATGTTCAGTGCCAACATCCCAATTAATAAATTACATAATCTACATTTTAGGGAATTTATAGAAAAGTACATAGAAAATTAGTGGTTTTCAGTGATGAGGGACATATGCAATATTCTAATGAAACACGAAAAAAAATATCAGACAATAGGAATATCTTACACTACATCATGTAGCAATAACGTCATGTGCCATTGACAGAATTTCTTGCAATATAAAATCATTTCAAGTGACATTCGCATATGTTCAAGTTCCGTAACTTACGAATGCACGTTATTAGGCCTATTGACTACAAAGATCACGACGAAAATGAACATCACGACTCAAGCATGTGTTTACTAGTATAGCTTCAGAATGTCGGGAGTTGACTGCACCCCACGAACACGCAGCGACGACCTGTTTGTTTATATCCTTATCCGTTGCATTACCCGTGTTCGGCGTACTATATATCTAATGACTCTTTAACTTCAGTCCTTAGGTAGCTGGAATACGAAGCTTAGTTATAACAAATCACAACGTAACGTAAAAAGAATTAGTGGTCTGTAATATGCTAAGACGACACGTTCGACTCATGGTTCTATTTAAAAAACGTGAAAAATGCTTGTTTTTATCCCAACTATCTTTTTCTACGGATACGTTTTTCTTTTCGTAACTATTGATAAATACAATTGTTATATAAAAATAAAATACTCAAAGGAGTGTAGTACGTATTCTGAACGTTCGCTGTTCCATTCCCTGCGTTTACTGTATTATGTTGCGTGGTTTTCCTAAGCACCTCTAGTTAAATTCTGAGTTTGAACTCCAAAATCGTCGGGATTGCAATACAGATTAGGCCTATTCTCCTTTTCTAATGTTCAGGTTCCTACAGTATGAAGTTTTACCTCGCAGCATTCCTTAAGTTTCAGTGTCTGTACATAGAAAACTCTTCGATTTACGCATTTTCAATATTTTAAATAAGACTAGCAACAACTCAGCTCAAAACCTTCTCTCTTCATCAGTTCGTTATCATTATATTATTCCACCGGCTATGAATAACCTCTGAAATCTTCGTTAAATAAAGTAGAAAAGAATGTATTATTATTATTATTATTATTATTATTATTATTATTATTATTATTATTATCTAGATCATAATGTGTTATTCAAACAAGAATGAAACTGTGATATATGACCTTCATCCACTTAATCCTCGAGTCCAGATTGTTATTGTTTCACGTATTATTTCCATTAGAATGTAATTCCGTGAGGGAGGAGGTCGGTTTCCACGCAACGGTCTTGTTTACGTAATCAAATTGTGAGAGAACATCATTTCTCTTCCTTATGAGTTAACGGGGCCCCGTTTACACCGTGGCCGTTTGGGTTGAAGAAACCTTATTTCCCACCTGTCTCTCTATCTCTCTTTCTCTCTTCCCCCTTACTCTTTCTCTACTTCTGCTGCCTGCGGTTTCGTCGCGTCGCGCGGAGGGGGGACGCCCCACAGGCGACTTTTTAATCTTCACACGTGTGTGTGCCCCCTTCTCGTTTCTATAGCAACCATGTGACTTACAAGAGTATACTGTTGCATGGGTCAGAGAGGACCAAAATACTGGAGCAAGAGGTCAAAGACTGCCTACCTTTTGGGTGAAAACCATTAATCTTGCATTTATAAACTGATAAGGGAAAAAAAACAAATGACTAACCTAACTCTTCAACAAGATGGACGATTATAAAGAATTTTTTATTGTTGTAATATTTGCTCTGTGTTGACAACAACACAGACTCCGAGCTTGTGTACAAAGTGAATTCATGAAAACACACAACATTAACACATACACACCGATACACACAAAACATATTTAAAATACACACAGAAATTGTGGTGTTTATGGTTTAAAAACTCTCGAAAGCCACAGTCTCGAAGATAGATTAATGTCGATAAATTCAATATCGAAATGGCGCTATCTCTAAACCTATATTGTCAAAACACTGATGAATCCTTAATTATTGTCTTACTATGTACTACATTGTTAATATAGGTTGAGTTAGTAATATAAGTTAGGCTAGGTTAAATTGTTCCCATGCCCTTATGAGGTTTTGCCATTTCGAAATTGCATTTTCTTTTGCTTAGTGCTTACGGGTTGTCTATTCGTTTATGAGTAGATAAAATAGTGCTACAAGATGTTCTTTCGTTCGTTGGGTAGAAGAATTCCTGATTATGTTATAAATTAATGCGTCTATTACTACAAAACGTATTTGTTAATATGCTATTCCTTAGAAAGCCATATTTATTTTCCAAAATTTGCATACAGCAACGCAAATTTTAACGTTTTTAATTGCATATATCGTTCTGATGAGTGTGTAAATCCAGACACTATTTATCATATGTAAGCTTTTACCGATATTTAACATCACTATCTCTTTCACATACTATATTTTAATATAACTATTTCCATATATGTAAATAAATCGGATATAAATATGTAATATCTCTCTGCACGTGCATTTGGTCAATACAGTAATTGCATACAGGAAAAATGTCAGTTTAGTTAAATGCTATTACATTTATGAAAGAGTGGCTGAATGAGTTTTCTATTAATTATATTCAATTAATATATCTATTTCAGAATTGTTATACTAATCTTTTAAAATGAAACTATATATTTTTAAATACTTTTTAAATATAATTATTGCCCTGGCATTGCCTGTGTTGGGATCAAAGATCTGATAAAAATAAAATAAATCAAGTTACTTTAGTAATACAAGCTTTTAAATTTAAGAATGAAATATATTAAATTATTTATATGCCTAGATACTGAAATTGAATAGTTTTTTTATATTTCATAAGTAATCAGAATATTTTGATATAATTAGTTACATTTCTAACGAAATAAATTTAAACATTTTTACAGACATGAGTGTAAAAATCACGATAAGTAATGTTAGCTTTGTCTACTTGTATACTTATTAATAATAAGTATTTAACACATTTGGGCTTATTACATATTGAATGATCAAACTTTAATGTTTTTTACTTTTAAAACATGAAACTGTAATATAATGATATAACTAAAATGAAATATTAGTACATAGAGACGCATTACTTTAAAACAAATTCAGTAACTTTAATGTATCTATAAGTAAACACACGCTTTCAAATCTTGTTTAAACTCTACGCAAAAAGTACTGCATGCTTTAATCATAGGAAAACGAAGCTAGAAACAAACATCAAACTCCACGCTATGGTACGACTGAAGCACCTCGTTGCTAAGGAAATATAAAAACAAATGACTGCAGCGAGATTTTGGTTTTCGAGATGAAGTATTTTGAGGCCCAACAAAATGGAACCAAACGTAAATAGAAGCGAGCTCAAATCACAGTGCAGACAAAAGAAACCCCTTCTAGAAGCTTTGCTCACTGACACAAAAAAAAAAAAGAGAACAAACACACACTCCGCACAAATCTTCCCTCCTTCTCCCGTTGATCCTGAGCTGTAGACTCGCCCGTGGGTCAGATCCCGCGGTCTCAATGGACGGATCGCTATTTTATATATATCTATTATATGTTAAAACATGTGACGCCCGCCCGCCAGCCAGCCAGCCAGCCCTACCGCCATTTTCTTGTAGTTATGTTCCTCAGACCGTGATGTTGTATGCTTGACGACCGTAGAGGTTAAAAAAAAAGCAAAAAACAAAACACAAACGCATCGTGTTCGCATATTAAAAGTCTCTTCTCCGTCTTGTGAAAAGGAATCCTTTCTATCGATGAATCAAAATGTCTATCTACCCTTAATTTCCATCCTCCCACTCCCTCTCTTACAGTATGTATACTTTCGTCGCCTTTGAGTAGTTTGTGATTTTACTAAATACCTACGTACAATCTTACCGTTTTTTGTGGGCTTAGCAAGTTTAGATTCTGTTGTTATGCGCACATTGTCTACGCAAATAGAAGAATAAGAAGATGAACAAGATATTGGTACAATATTTTAGTAATTATTTAACCAAAATTTTTTCATAGGTTCCCAGCATAAATAGTGAAAATAATGAAACAAAAAGAAAAACAGAAGAGTGGGGTAGGCTATAGAGAAAAATAATCTGTATTTTGCATATCAATACTAAATTAGTGTGCAGTATCAATGAAAACGAAAGAAAACATGAGCTAATATGGATTTGGATTGACAAAAATGACTATGAGAGAAAAAAAAACCTTCCTTCCTCTCCCTTTTCCCTCCTTAGGATATGAAATTATATTTTGAGGCTTTAAAATATTTATAAAAATCCATATCGAACAGAAAAGAAATATATTGTTACCTTAAAAAAATCGCACGCCAGTGAAACAACGCAACAGCGCTGTCTATCATCAATGTTCATTGTATATCCATCAAAAAATACATAATTTCCCTGCAACGTATTTTACCACGCTCTATTGTAATATACATATACATATATATTTGTATTATATACCTAGAAACTATGTAACATTCATGTATCCATCCACTTTGACAGTAAAGTTCCAACTTACTGTTTGATACAGCCAAACCCCACGGCTTGAACCACTTCCTACGACAGCGTGCCTTAACCAAGGGGGAGGGAAAGAGGAACAAGTTTGTACACAGGTGGCACCACTTCAAACGCTCCGATCCAGATGAGCAGCGCTTTAGCTAGCCTTTTCTCCGCTCGTGTTTTGTTTCCCTCTGATGTGAGTTCTTTCTTTCTCTCTCTCTTCATAGTTTCCATAGTAACTTACAACTTCGTTCACCGCGAAGCCATAAACATGCAGGGTTACCCGTAAATACACGTTTCAAATAATAACACAAAACTCCATATTCAGATATTTAATTGTCCATGAACTTCTGTTATCTATTGTTTAATCCAACCACATACAGCCAAACAATTGGTACCGAATGAAACTTCTTTTTAATTATTTTTACAGTGTAAACGTAAAATAAAAAAGAAAAACCTTCAGAGGTCTGTGAGAGACGATTACATCAGACTATAAAGTATTTTTAAAGCCACTTTGAGAGTAGATAAGAAGCAAACAAAATTAATAATTTGTTTCCGCCAGTCCATTCGTATTACTCTAATTCATCATTATAAATAGTTGATAACTGCAGATGTTATTCAGATGTACTGAGATCATTATAAGACAATAATAGTAAAAATATCTAATCCGATGCGTTTAAACGTAAGCCTTGCAGGAATTGATCGAGTACGAACTTTAATAACTTTTGATGAAAACCCATTAGCTGACTTATAACGGAAAAACTGCGTATAATGTATAGGCCTATATATAGAGATTTTATACATTATTTATTAGCTCAAAAATTGTATCTGTGTACGATTTTTCGCAAGAAAACTGTATCTCTTGATTTTCAGTGCTTTCTACCGGTAAGTGTTTATGCAATTCACCCTTTTCCTTCAAATAACATTAGAGTTCCTTCAGCTTAGTTAGCGAAACGTTATTTATGCTTAATATTTTCGTATAATTTTTGTGATTTCTTTTATTTTTAAAAGAAGTCGTTTTACTAGAAAATGAACGATAATCAAGAAAACTAAAGTAGACCTATCACTTTCGCAGCAATTGTCATTTGTTCTTACATAATGATATGGTTCAACTCCCACGTTCTGAGAGAAGAGCTTGTAAACTCCGAAATAATATGATTCACTTTAATTACGTTTAAATTCGAGAGTTATATTCGTCTTCAACACACAGTGATAGTCATGGTTGTTAGTTGGAATTCCACCTAGGGCATGGATGATTCATATGTTAATGTAATGTTCTGTGTTGTCTCGGGTTAGGTTCGGTGTTGTCCTAATTCCATGTTACATGATTCTCATCGTGTATGTCTAGTGTGAGGTGGGAAAATGCTTAAAATTTAGGTTAGGGAAAGCCCTGCTAAGGCTATGTAAGTCTTCGGAAGAGGATGAAATTTTCTCATGGAAAATGTGATTAGAGAGGCGTCCTATCATTATTGTACGAAACTCTAAATGCTTCATTAAACAACGCGTTTTTTAATAAATAAAAATACATTGCAAATAGTTATATAACACGTCTTCTAAAATGTACGAATTAAAAATAATTTCAGGTTTTTTCAACAGTAGGTATACGAAATTCAATAATTTTTTTTCAGTGTAATTGTGGTTTAGAGAACTCTGGCACTGAACTACTCAATTAAAAAGATTTTAATTTGAAACTGAAAGCTACAACCGAAATAGATGTTCAAATAATGTTTATTTTTATACATTACAAAATATATAAAATTCATATCCCAATACTGAATACAATAAAAATAATATACTTTTAGATCGCTAGTGTAAATACTTTGGAAGTTTAACACAGCTACAAAACAATTTTCGTTGCATTGGAATTTCGTCATTAATTTTTAATAAGAATTCTTGTGATATTATTTTAAATATTAGATCTATAATTAAATTTGAATAAAAGTATCTTCTACGTTACTTACGGAGCCACTACTTCATAAACATATAACTTAGGCCTACACATAGGCTATATTAAAAAGTGGAGCTTAATAGGCCTATGTGGAAACATCCCGGGAAATAAGTGTGCAGGTTTTTGACTGGGATCAGAAATGAGACACTCTGTAGTCTATATGAAGTATATGTGTATATTTTGGAAACACGGACGGGACTCTTAGTCGAATAAATTTTAAAAGGGATCCCATATTTGTTCGATTTAACCTGCGTAGATGTGGGCCACTAGACACTGTCATACCTAAATTACTTCGCGTAATGATGGCGCAATATTGAATTTTCTACTCCTATTAATTGCGCATTGCTGCCTTGATTTATTTATTTTTTATCATTTTTGAGAATGTTATTTGATTAGTTCAAATGAAAGTCGGCAGAGGCAACAAGAGTATCGGCCCGAGTTTGGTTTAGGGGTATTGGCAATAATATGTGTATAGACTCTCTATTGGTAGGTGTGATTGACATATTTATCATTGTTGTTCCGAATAAATTAAATCATAAAAGTGAATTGTGGAAGAAAGAAATGTCCAAAAGTCAATAGCGTGCTGTAATTCGTTTCTCAGAGCAGAAGGGCATACATCTGGTGAAATCTATGGAATAATGCAGTATGGAGATACTTATCTAGGAACATAAGCTGTAAAGGATTGGTTTGCGTGTTTCCGTTCCGGCCGAACAGCTCTACAGGACAGTCCACTACCAGGACAAGCTCTCAAGGCTATAACGCAAATTGAATTGTGTATGTTCATGCTGTTGTCCGAGAAAATGGGAGAATAACAATAAGCGAACTTAGTTTATTTCTGAATATCAACCAGGGAACTTAGTTTAATACTGAATATCAGCCAGGGAAGCATCCATAAGATTTTCCAAAAACACGTGCAGTATCGCAACGTTTCTGCTGAACAGAAAGTGGAAAGCGAGACGATATCAGGAGGAAGGTGATCAGTTCTTGCATCGCATTGTGACAGATGACGGTCCTAGTGCCATATCTTGAGGCACACTCCCGTCGGTCTAACTTAGAATGGAAACACAGGAACCCTTCGCTTTGAAAAGTGAAAATTGCAAGGAAATGGAGGGAAAGTCATGTTATCGTTTCTCTCGACTATCGAGGTCCATTGCTAGCGGAATTTCTGGAGCGTGGACAAATGATCAATGCCCAGCGCTATACAGACACGCTCGGGTACCTTGGACAAAATATAAAAAATAAACGCCCAGACTTTTGATAAGAAGAGCTATTTTACTCCATGACAATGCTCGAACTCCACTGCCAGATTAACGATGTACGAATTGCAAATGTTTCGCTTGAAAACACTACCACATCTCCCTTACAGCCCAGACTTATCTCCATGTGATTTTAATATTTTTGGAGATTTGAAACAGTGACTCAAGGAAATCACATTTCCATCGTACAAAGAGGTACAAAATGCTGTTAAACATTGGTTCGGCTCCAAGCCACAGCAGTAATATGAATTTGGTATCCGTCCTTGTGTAACAGTGAGAAAATTGTATTAATAACCGTGGCAAGTATTACTCAGTGAGCTTAATTTCTTTCTTTCTGTTAACGATGGCCGGGTTTCATTAAATTTGAACGACCTAATATTGCATTTAGTGCAGCAACAAAGTAGGTGTACATAGTAGCGACTTTACTTTTGAGAGATTCTAAATGTTATATTATGAGTAAATAATAACAAGCAAGTCATCACAAGCGTCTTCAAGTATTACGGTTATGTCTGTTCCGGACCAACGTTAACCTGCTTTCTCCTCTGTTTCATCGTCTCTGTGGAATGTGCTGTGTAATATGCTATTGTTAATCATCCTGTTTAAGTATAAATGTCAACTGTCTTGATATAACTTTATTGCAGTTCTTACTTCTCTGCTTTCGTTCTTCATTTAATCTTTCCATAGTGTTACAGATGCAAAATCAACTCGTCAGTGGCTTCTATTAATTCTTTGTCTTATTGTCAGTTATAAAAACGTTACCAGTATAGCTAAAATTTTATAACACTTTAAAAGAATTTCAATTTTGCACCATTAGGAAAGTTTACGTTCAACGCGTTTCGAGGTACAATCCAACAACTAAACGTAAGTTTGAAACCGATAGGCTAATAATTCATTTTGTTAGATAATCGAATGATGTTATCGATTCAAGTCTGCTGATGCACCTATTGTATCCCATGTGTTGCCAAGGAGACTTGTTTACTACAGTCATTTGTCTTTTCAACATTTGTTATGAGTTTCTGAATTGATTAAAGTTGCAACACTTGCTACCAAGCTAACAATATCTAACAGATGTTTCATTATTTTCTTTCATTAATAACTAAAAAACTAAGGATTTTCGGACATATGTTTAGGCTTATATGAACTTTCTCTCTTGTTCTGGTGTAAGGAACATGTCCCCAAAGTTTGTCAACGTATTTCTGAAACACCCTGTATAAAATCATTCACATGTCTTAAATATTTTATTATTATTATTATTATTATTATTATTATTATTATTATTATTATTATTATTATTAGTATCATTATTATCATTATTATTATTTGGATAATTTAGAAACAATTTCCACATATAATAATAAATGTTTGGGCATCATAAACCAAGTTTTCAAACCGTCTTCAGTGCAAAAAAAAAAACATACGTTTGCGCTTTTACAAACTTTGGAAAAAGTTATTCTTTGCAATGGGAGCCAAGAATGAACTCTACGATAGTATGATGAAAGCAGAATAACAGCTAATGAGATGAATTCATGAGACGAAAAGTAGGATTCACGAAGAGGAATCGCATGAAAAATGAAGAGACGCTTAAATCTATTGAAAACTGAGCCAATTCTAAGATACATATGTAAATAACAAAGAATATGGCAAGAACATCTAAAGAAATTATGCGTCAGAGCCTACCGGTGTTATCCGGGCTAAAGGACCGTTGTCTGTTGGAGCTGTTGTTACCATACGTTTCGTCTGCTACTACTGCGGCAGACATCATCAGTGGTGTGGCACATGGGAGCAAAGATCTCCTAAGAGTGACTGGAAGGATGAATTACAGAAATACTTGCCAGAAAGAAAAGTATTGTTAATATTATTATTCATTTTCTTATTCGTATAATTATCTTTAAATGATGTAACTAAATATACTGCAAGCCAAGGAAGCAATATATATAACTCGTTTTTCGGCCGCCTTGCTAGCTCAGTTGGCAAAGCGCTGACTTAAGACGATCGAGTTCAAATTTCAAAGTTGTGTTTGTGGTAGACAAAGCCAAGGTTCTGAGAGTTTCTCTCGATTCTCCCATTTTTCCACGTCGTTTTACCCATACACATCACAATTACCCTTTCATAAACATTTCCATCTTGAAAAATATGACATCTCCTGTGTTTGCGTGACGCCGAATCAGCCGTCCTCCGTAATGAGTGTTCCTTTGGGTTTGTCAAAATGTTGATAGATGGCAGTTGTGGTGAATTATATATAAATCATAGATCTGCATAAGAGACACAGAAGTCCCCCAGTATCTGATCTGTTTGACACTGCAGATCACCACCATACTGTTTAGCCGGGGAGCACAGTCTGCACACAATTCATTTCATTACATGCACACAAAAAAGTCAATTTGAAGTGAAGTGCTTAAGGATGTTCCACGTCCCGCCCGATAAGCATATCTATACTTCTAATACTCCTATAACTATTTTCAGCTTCACACGTAATATATTAATATAACCGAATCGGAAGAACTTTATAGCTATGATAGTGTTCAGGGGCCCATAGAAGCAAATTCTGAATCCGATGGACTTGGATTAAAAGTTATTCTAATGAAGACGTGTATGTGTAGTCTATGTTAAAATACTTTCAATTAAAATAATTGAATGTGAGACTTTTGTACAAGAAGTTCAGACTTGTCAAACTTTGTATTTAGAAAGAAATATTTTTATGCAAGAAAAATTGTTTGCGATATTGTTGTGTGTATTATGTCGTCATCGAGCATTTTTTAAGAGACACTCTATTGTTTCTCTATATCATCTAAACCAGCAATTATCCATTAAGTTATTTAAAATTCTATATAACGATAATAAGCAATATTCTTTTCAATATACGAGGCGCGTCCATGAAGTAACTTTCCCACTCGTCCCATAGCTAGCAAACCATATGTTGCGCGAAGCGACTGAGTGTAGGTACGTGATAGAGTAATGTCCTGGCATGGCTCATGCGCTAGCGGAACTTCCCGAGTGCTCTCAGTAGCTTCGTTGCATTGGTTGAAGATGGACGTTCCTATTCCAGCTCCCGTCGAGTGTGAAGTGCGGTCAGTGATAAAGTTTTTGAATGCACAGGGCATAGCGCCGATTGAAATTGATCGTCAGCTGTCCTAGGTCTATGGGCAAGCAGATGTGCGTCGCTGCTGTAGATAATTTTCAGCATGACGCCAAAATGTGCATGACGAGGAGCGCAGTGGGAGGCCAACCATCATCACTGACGACCTAGTGGAGCAACGCACCATCTGCTTGCTCATGACGTTAGGCCCATAGACCTGGTACAGCTGACGATCAATTTCAATCGGCGCTATACCCTGTGCATTCAAAAACTTTATCACTGATCGCACTTCACACGCGGCGGGAGCTGGAATAGGAACGTCCATTTTCAACCAATGCAACGAAGCTACTGAGAGCACTCGGGAAGTTCCGCTAGCGCATGCGACATGCCAGGACATTACTCTATCATGTACACGCAGTCGCTTCGCGCAACATATGGTTTGCTAGCTGTGGGACGAGTGGGAAAGTTACTTTATGGACGCGCCTCGTACAATCCAGACATAGATATTTTGTTTATATAAGTGCAAAGAGTTTTGTAGAAATTGTCCCTCTTCATTTCTTGTCGATACCAAATCTAATTCTTATACGTTTATTGCTCCTGATAACACAGTAAGATAACATATCATATCTAGCTTGAAATACTTTGAAAAACGTTTACACTATATGCACCAAATAATCAGATCTAAAACTTACACTTAACACTTAAAATAATACAGATTCTTAAGATTCTTTTCTTGAATGAAGAAAAAAACATACCCGGAAGCATCGTTGTAAAATTGAGAACTGTTTGTGAGAATGGAAGGAAGTGACGGAGTTAATCAATATTTTAGGAGAACACACTGTAACTACGGATAACCCTGCATGTCCTAGCCTATTCGTTTACTTATAAAATTTAATTTATCTAGAATTGCAAGAAAATGCAATTATATCTAAATCCCACAAGAGCGAGGAAGGGGTTAGAAGCATAAAGAGCGCTGTTATTTGTATATATTCTGGATCCTTGGCCACTTGTTTAGAAATTACATTTAAATATATATAATAAAATACATTTCAAATAAATAATTAATCTTAATGGATCGCATAAGACTACTAAATTAACAAACAAATGTGGAAGATTATTGTTTTCAGATTTGGTTTGAGTGAGATTTTGTTGATCATCAGCCAGGGACTCAGTCGAAGCCTTCAAGATCTGTAACAAAAATGTCAGAAGTATGCTGAGCTGAAAGGAGACAGTTCCTAATCAAACCAAAGCTACTGACAAACATGAGATGTTCTTAATCCAAAACGGCGGTTTCCAAACTTCAGTGTAACTTATATTAACAAAGTTTTGTTTGTGCTTTAAGTTGCAGATAAGATTGAATTCATACTGCATAATATTGGTATAAAATGAATCGACAGAGAACTATCCTCTATACCTTGTGTCCATGCACGACACTGCATACAATTTAGAAAAATGTACTCTCCCCAGAATTAGAAAGATAAGGCTGGTTCCAATAAACCGGGAACGGAAACGACGACGAGAACGAAAATGGAAAAAAAGGTTAAAATAAATGTATTTAAATGTGGGTATTCACAATAGTTAATTGTGAAAGCTCACGTTTAAATACATTCCGTTCACGTTCTCGTTGTCGTTTTCGTTCCCGGTTTCTTGTGAACCAGCCTATATTGAAAATTTAGCCGCTTCATACTGTCTCCATGATAACAGTTCAAGCGAACCAATCAGAAGTGACTGATTATCTATAGTAATCTCACTAGAGATTTTGATTTATCTAGAGAAAATCAAAACTCGAGATGAATTTAATTGACTATTACACGCTTAAAAGAAAGCATACAGTAGAGCATCGATTATCCGAAACAATTGGGGTCCGGGGGGGGTGTTCGGATAACTGATTTTTCGGATAACCGATCATTTGCGAAAACAAATTGTACCGGTGTCATAGGAGCAGTATGAAACAAAGAAACTGAACATACAGTATATATTTTGTATCACACATCTTACAAGTAACACAGAAAATTGACTAGCCTAGTTTGACAAGTTCAAAATGGCCATTAAAGTAGGCCTACAGTTTAGGAAAAGAAGTCCAAACTTTTCGTTTTTGCTTCAGAGCTGAGACTATTTTTTTTTCCCGCTAAATCTCGCAAAACGGCACTAGCGAAACTTCTACATGGCGAGCGCGCAAATTCAAATTTGCCGACTGGAAAGCTTTCGGTTAACCGATGATACTGTTATTCGGTATTCAGATAATCGATGCTCTACTGTATAAAGATTAGAAGAAATAAAGTACTATAATACAATAAAATACTAATTTACTTACTAAAATACTAAACTGTCTTGAAAATGTATTATTGTACCATCTCATCATTACAAATATTCAGCTAGATGGCATTAGTGTGTTAAGATGAGCTCTTCTGTTGTCACCAGTTGTGTCAACTATACAATCTTCATTGTACCTTATGGACGATTACTAGTCAAGAAGGCTTTGTTGATTGTTTCATTTTTATTAAAACAGTTTCATTCCACTTCAATTGTCAATATACAGGTTGATTCAGCGACTATGTTACAGACTTTTAGGGATAATAGAGGAGACAATTATGAATAATTTTAGGAATCTATGTCCGGAAACGTTCCTTTTCGTAGTTACAAGCCTAGATATGTTAGTCAGTGTAACCAGCTAGAATCGAACTCAAGGCCATCTTTTTGAAGTTTGGTTGCAAACGATCTGTTTCTGCAAACGTTGGTGACTTCTCATAAACATGGTATAAGCTATTCGACATCGTAAATGATATTTTGACTCATTAAATCTTGCAACTTGCCTTCCGTTTCCTTTTGCTCTTCCATAAATGAAATGCACATCAGCAAGTTGCCAACTAACTTATCTCAAGAATAGGTCGCCTGCAACCAAACTTCAAAAGGATGGCCTTGAGTTTGGCTCTAGCTGGTTACCCGACTAACATATCTAGGCTTGTAACTACCAAATGGAACGTTTTCCGACATAAGTTCCTATATGAAAGTTGTTCATAATTATCTTTATCATCCCTAAAAGTTTGTAACATAGTCACTGAATCACCCTGTATATTAAACAATCTTTTATACGTGGCTGTTTACTGTATAATCTTATACAGCAGAAACTGTAACATAATCTAAATAATATAAACGAGATAAATGATAGGAAAGTTTTAATGAAGGATGATGAAATAAACATGAATCATTTTAAAAGGTACAGTTATTGAATTTACAATGTTGGCAAACAAAGAAACAAATGTTAGGGAGGTGATAAAAACTATAGGATAAACAGCCATGTTTGGTTGAGACACGTCGTTCCGTACCGTTTTATTGTTCAATAGTAGTACGACGCAGTAAAAGTGTAATAGTCGTGGAAAAAGCACAGTTCTACACTCCAGTTTGTGACCATGCTATATCCAGTTGATCTCAAGAATTTCTCGTGGTATAGCATGTTTATGTCATGTGAATGTAGCGAGTATTTATACTCTGGCGTGACACTTTCATTGTTATCTTGTAATTTTGTTCTCACTTTCCTCGTAATTGTTGTTGTAGGTAGAGTTACTGCCTAGTGTGTGACAGAGGGTGTATTTAATACGACTTACAGTGCATCATAGGTATATGTACACAATGCTGAAAATGTCTGCTAGAAATGCATACGGTACCAGAAATTAAGAATGTCTGCTGAGTCCAGAACTGTCAGCAACTTTGGTTCCTAGCCTCGAAACTTCTGCATAAGGTTGTAATTATTACTTATCCTACATGTCACACATGATAGCCTACTTTGTTCAAGTTATCGTAAGTAGATGTATATTGCGTATTATACGTATAGATTATTATATTTATTATTATTATTATTATTATTATTATTATTACCATTATTGCAATTATTATTATTATTATTATTATTATTATTATTATTATTATTATTAATTTTCATGAGAGCAGAAGTGGTATAAGTAAAAAATGCATAATGAGGGTTAAAGTAAACATTCTGTAAAATAAAACGCAAATTAGCAATTAATATTCCATTTATTCAAACTATCAGTAGTCAGTGGATAGCACAAAGGACATATTAATTGCTACTTTGCGCTGTATTTTACAGAATTTTTACTTTAAACCTCATTACCCTATTTTGACGTACATCACTTTTGCTCTGAACGGCTCATAACTGTAGCCTAGAGAAATAAGTGTAACCGATAAGGAGTCACATTTTTTAAGTTGTAAGTAAGAAGATTTTATCCTATCGTAGTGTATTGAGAATTATGTGAGCAGTATTTGAAATGTATAGCCTATGTAATGCATTCAATTATGGTGTTCTAGGAATGGTAAGATGATGTTCAGTGAACATTTTCGTAACATTTCCTTCAGCATTAATAATAGTGTCTAAGATTGTAGACTGTATGTTCCACGTGCGTTATATTTCTATGTTGGGGAGGTTTGTCTTATTCCATTATAGTCCACACCTGTGGAGTAACGGTTAGCGCGTCTGGCCGGGAAACCAGGTGGCCAGGGTTCGATTCCCTGTCGAGGCAAGTTACCTGGTTGAAGTTTTTTCCGGGTTTTCCCTCAAGCCAATATTAGCAAATGCTGGGTAACTTTCGGTACTGGATCCCGGACTCATTTCACCGGTATTATCACCATCTCATTCAGACGTTAACTAACCTAAGATGTTGATAAAGCGTCGTAAAATAATCTACTAAAAATAATGGAGTTAACACGAGTAATTGTTGGTTCGCTTTCCGACCAAAGTCATCAGTAGGCATTTTCCAACAATGTGGCCTCCGTGATCTCCAGATTTCAATCCGGCCGACTTTTGGTTGTAGGGTTACCTTAAAGAACGAGTTTTTCTGATACATCCAACAACCCTACTGCAACTGAAAGATGCCATCTCGCAAGAAATTGCCAAAATTCTAAGACATTATCTGCAAAATGCTGTGCATGGTGTCGCACACAGAATGCTGTACGTTGAACAAGAGAACGGCAGACATCTTCCCAATGTTTTGTAAACCCCGTTGTTTGCTCAACACTGTGATGTTTTTGTTTTTTCCCTATCTCAAATATTATAATATTTACAGCGGTTTAATGTTTGAACTGACTTTTGAAATACCCTATATTACACCTTTTCCTTTGTGTGGAAGTCCGCACCATGTCTCGAACTGTCGGTTTCTTAGTTCTTCTCGTCGACCTGGTTGGCGAGTTGGTATAGAGCTGGCCTTCTATGTCCAAGGTTGCGGGTTCGATCCCGGGCCAGATCAATGGCATTTAAGTGTGCTTAAATGCGACAGGCTCATGTCAGTAGATTTATTGGCATGTAAAAGAACTCCTGCGGGACAAAATTCCGGCACATCCGGCGACTCTGATATAACCTCTGCAGTTGCAAGCGTCGTTAAATAACACATAACATTTTTTTTTTTCTTAGTTCTTCTCTAACTTCCTTTGTTGTAACGGGAATTTCTGTGCTTGGTGTGATGTCTAGATGTTGCAATCACTCTTCTATCTCGCTCTCTAGATCTCATGTGTGATTGATGTGGTGGTTGCCTACTAACTGAAGTGTTCTGCAAATGTTCATATGCTGTAAGAAAGCCTCTCACTTCGCATTCAATGCGCCTAGCCCTTTATGTTTCATGTTTTAATAGATGCTATCAGGTGTATCAGTCGGTAGTTGCAAGATTTCCTTAAGGACACATTTAATCATAACGTCAGCATTACTAAAAATATTTGTTAGAATTTTGTGAAGTGGAATTGTTTCAAATAAATAGATTAGGGAAGGGCATATAAAATGCGAGAGAATGTTGAACTTTTGATGCGGCTGGAAGAGTGCAGATGATGTCAGAATTTCAAATTTGGATTTTAGATCGTTCATAACAGCTTCAAAATCAAATATTTGAGAACCATGGTACGGGACTTCTAGATACTTTGTTGTTTCGCTTTCTGCAGTTCAAACCGTCGTCAAATAAAATGTTTCTGCTTCTACTACTACAATTACTTTTACTACTACTACTACTACTACTACTACTACTACTACTACTGCCACTGCTACTACTACGCTACTACTACTGCTACTATTGCTGCTACTACTGCCACTGCTACTACTACGCTACTACTACTACTAATACTGCTGTTGTTGCTCCTGCTACTGCTACTACTGTTACTCTGCTACTACTACTGCCACTGCTACTACTACGCTACTACTACTACTGCTATTACTACTACTACTGTTACTCTGCTACTACTACTGCCACTGCTACTACTACTACTAATACTGCTGCTGTTGCTACTGCTACTACTACTACTACTACTACTACTGGTACTCTGCTACTACTACTGCCACTGCTACTACTACGCTGCTACTACTACTACTGCTATTACTACTACTACTGTTACTCTGCTACTACTACTGCCACTGCTACTACTACGCTACTACTACTACTGCTATTACTACTACTACTGTTACTCTGCTACTACTACTGCCACTGCTACTACTACGCTGCTACTACTACTACTGCTATTACTACTACTACTGTTACTCTGCTACTACTACTGCCACTGCTACTACTACGCTACTACTACTATTGCTGCTAGTACTGCCACTGCTACTACTAAGCTACTACTACTAATACTGCTGCTGTTGCTCCTGCTACTGCTACTACTGTTACTCTGCTACTACTACTGCCACTGCTACTACTACGCTCCTACTACTACTACTACTACTACTACTGCTGCTGTTGCTCCTGCTACTGCTACTACTGGTACTCTGCTACTACTACTGCCACTGCTACTACTACGCTACTACTAATACTGCTACTATTGCTGCTACTACTGCCACTGCTACTACTACGCTACTACTACTACTACTACTACTACTAATACTGCTGCTGTTGCTCCTGCTACTGCTACTACTACTACTACTACTACTACTACCACCACTACTACTACTGCTGCTCCTGCTGTAACTACTGCTACTGCTATTACTACTACTACTGCTGCTGTTGCTCCTGATGCTACTGCTATTACTGCTACTACTGCAACTACTAAGTACTACTAGTACTATTACTGCTGTTGCTACTACTGTTACTATTGCTGCTACTACTGCTACTGCTATTACTACTACTACTATTACTGCTGCTGCTACTATTGCTGCTACTACTGCTGCTATTGCTGCCACCACCACCACCACCACCACCACCATCACCACAACCATCACTATAGATAATGGCACACCACAACATTCTGATTGTAGTATCTGCGAAACTCATGCCATCGAGACAACACTTCAGCCAACGTACTTCAGTGTGTATTCGTCAGCAATTGTCTTCGGGGAAGCTGTACGTTCAGAAAAATGGTATAGAAAATGGTAGGCAAGAACATTACATGAAAGTAGTATGTGTCCTACGTGTAAAAATGCATTGTAACATTTTGTGTTTAATTTTGTTATATTTTATAGCCTATAATATAGCAATAAGTCTGTGAGATATAAATTATTGTACATTATTATTATTATTATTATTATTATTATTATTATTATTACTACTACTACTGCTACTACTACTACTACTACTACTACTACTACTACTACTACTACTACTACTACGACTACTACTATTGAGAGAGAGTTTAATATAAATTTACTACAGTATGTTTTATGCAAACGGAATCGTCCCTCCAAAATTTTCAAACAGTCAGATTACCAGGCCAAAGACATTTAGGGGTTGCAGTAGTAGGAGTAAGGACACAAGTAACCACTAAATATTATTGGCCTACTAATCCAATTGGTTTAAAACTTTTGGCTGGATGATTTCTTCTATACAGGGTGTAATAGGACCTCACCGACAAACTTCGAAGAATGATAGATCACACAGAGAGGGTCATTTTCTATTAAAGAACTTATGCTCGATGACACGTTCTTGATGAGTTATGCATCCTTTTTTAGAAGAGCATTCCGCATCACGTATGTTGTATAAGTGTGCGCCTTATCATCTCTGTTACTCTGCTGTAGTTTGTTATTGGTCTGTCTGGTGCATCTTCAATCCATCTTACCATCCAACAATACAACACAACACTGCCATGCTTAATAGAGTTTTATGATGAATGCTGTTAAGATGTTAAAAAATGTAATGAAGTACTGGGTATGTAATTTTAACAGTTGTAAATTGTCAGAACATGCATGGAAAATTAATTTTTATTTCTATAAAAAAAATACTGGACATCTAACTTTTGAATGCATAGTTCCTAAAGGACGTGTCATCGAGCATAGGCTATCGTCGTTGTTCCTGCAATAACTCCTATGTGACATATTTATCGATTTTCAGATTTTTGCTCCATTAAATAACTTAAATAGTGATGCAGCAAGTAATAAAATCTCCTATATGTAATTATATTTCTTTCTTTCTTTCGAAAATGTAAGAATTCACAATCTCCTATGCACGGCTGCCATAGAATTAAAAAATGTGTTTTTTCTTCCTACTGAACAATTTTATATTTTGCACATAGGAGTTATTGCAGGAACAATGACGATATGTTCCTTAACAAAAAATTATCCTCTCTGTGTGACCTATGATTCCTTAATTTTTATCGGTGAGGTTCTGTTACACCCTGTGTAAAATCATACTCTGTTCCTGTCAGATGTTCAGTTCTGATACCTGGCAGCAGACGACGCTAGCTGCAACACAACTTGATGACATTACTTCGTTACAGAGTCAACTGTCAATTCCTTCCTAATTCTGGGCAGACTGTACTTACATGATGATTCAGTGAATAATCAATATAAAAGGAATGTGTGCATATGTTACATTAGGGGTTGTTTTACTGATGATCTGGATTTAAAATTGACACTTTCACTGTAATTAAAAAGTAATTAAAACAGGAAGGTGGAGTAATTGATGTGTTTTAATATGGTTTAGAATTAATTATCCGTTATAGTTTAATTTGTATTCAAACGTCACTTTTATTCTGTGTGAAAGCTGACGTTTGTGAGTTCTAATGCCGCTTACAGCATGGATGTTTGCCCACCTTCAGTCTAACATGTGGATCATGTACGGAGACAAAGAGGAAGACATAAAATAGGAACGATTGGAGAAAGCTGTGTTTTTCAGTGAAACACTTGCTCTTGGACAGAACACTATGAATTAATGAATTCCCCGCTGTCTTATAGGAAGAGCATAGCCTTGTGTTGAAAACAAACTTTTAGAACGGGAGTTCCACTATTTGTGTCTTATGTCAATTTGAGAAAGCATAAATTCTGCGGGTTTAAGGTAAATGTGATGCCATTTTTTCTAGTGTTTCAGGAGCAAGAATTAAAGTTTAAACGACTGTCTGAATTATCATGTTTCAAAACAACTGATTAAAGAGAAAAAAGAGTAGAAATGCGTGTCATCTTTCTCCACAATAAATATATCATGTAAACATAGCGCAAAATCTCACTTTGGCCAAAAATTGAGATATCACTTTGTGCCATGGAACTACAGACTTATAGAAGGGAGTAACCCGAAAATTATATGGGAGTTATGAAAACTATTTATAGTTTACTTAAAAACAGTGTGTAACGTTAAAAGTAATGCTTACCAAATATTCTTCGGTATTCCTAAACTTTCATTATCACCACCACCATCAGAATCTTCATTCCTATTATTATTATTATTATTATTATTATTATTATTATTATTATTATTATTATTTATTTATTTATTTATTTATTTACTTATTTATGGCTTTCAAGGAACCCGGAGGTTCATTGCCGCTCTCACATAAGCCCGCCATCAGTCCCTATCCTGAGCAAGATTAATCCAGTCCCTACCATCATATCCCACCTCCCTCAAATCCATTCTAATATTATCCTCCCATCTACGTCTCGGCCTTCTCAAACGTCTTATTCCCTCCGGCCTCCCAACTAACACTTTGTATGCATTTCTGGATTCGCCCATATGTGCTACATGCCCTGTCCATCTCAAACGTCTGGATTTAATGTTCGTAATTATGTCAGGTGAAGAATACAATCCGTGCAGTTCTGTGTTGTGTAACTTTCTCCATTCTCCTGTAACTTCATCCCTCTTAACCCCAAATATTTTCCTAAGAACCTTATTCTCAAACACCCTTAATCTTTGTTCCTCTCTCAAAGTGAGAGTCCAAGTTTCACAACCATACAGAACAACCGGTAATATAACTGTTTTATAAATTCTAACATTCAGATTTTTTGACAGCAGACTAGATGACAAAAGCTTCTCAATCGAATAATAGACATAGCCCATATTTATTCTGCGTTTGATTTCCTCCCGAGTGTCATTTATATTTGTTACTGTTGCTCCAAGATATTTGAATTTTTCCACCTCTTCAAGGATAAATCTCCAATTCTTATGTTTCCATTTCGTACAATATTCTGGTCACGAGACATAATCATATACTTTGTCTTTTCGGAATTTACTTCCAAATCTATCGCTTTACTTGCTACAAGTATAATTCCGTGTTTTATCCAACTGTTTGTTGTTATTATTATTATTATTATTATTATTATTATTATTATTATTATTATTATTTCATCATCCTCGTCGTCGCCATCATCATCATCATCATCATCATCATCATCATCATCATCATCATCACTGATATTATTTTTACCCCGCTCTGTAACTACGTGGTTTAAGACGTCACGTCTTGGAATAGCATACGGAATGACTGCTAATTCGAGGTCCTCATGGGGGAAGAATTTTCTCGTGATATTTTGGCCAGTGTAAGAGATCGATGCTCACTCAACATCGTGGCATACTTGGGGGAGCTACATTTAGTCGCAAATTCCTATTTTTGTAAGCCAGCTGTAACGGTTGTGGGGTTCATCGTGCTAACCATACTTTAATCACAGTCTAGTATATACAATACAGTCACGAAGCTTGAGTTTATGAGGGTACTAGGAAGAATACGCTGTGCAGGTACTATTTCGCATTGTCTGTAATGAGGCGATAGTAGCGATCCTAGTGGTTAGCAACTATCTATGGATGCATATTTACTACATATTGAGCTTCGTGATTGTATATACTAGACTGTGCTTTAACCCGTACTGGTTGGATAACTTTTCATCTCTGCTCAGGTGTATGGACGTGAGGTCAGCAGTCGATTGGTTGTTCATGACCCTTCATGGGCTGTCGTGCAAAGCGTTGTTATTATTATTATTCTTATTATTATTATTATTATTATTATTACTACTACTACTACTGCTACTGCTACTACTACTACTACTACTACTACTGCTACTGCTATGCTACTGCTACTGCTACTGACAACCTATAACAAGCTTATGTCTGTCCAGTCCTCTCTGTTATGTGAATTATCGATCAACCTTAAAAAGTCACAATAAATGGACTCCCTGGTCATACGATCAGCAGAATAGAAAGTAATTTTTTAAGACAACATAACACAAGGGACGTAAACATAGTAAATATATTTCAATTTATGTGTTAGAAATCAAACCTGTCCTCATTGAATACTTAGAACAACTGCCGCTTACCTACAATTTACATTATTTCAACATATTATGTTTTCATTTTCTGTTTAAGTGAATTACTTTATATTGCTGTGACTTTTCAGATTACCAAAAGATAAACTTTCCTAGGAAATCCGGGGGTACTGCGTTGATAATTTCTCGCTTAATTATTTTTCCCATTATATTACTTTTTAATCACTTTTTCAAAACTTAATCGGATGTTTTCATTTATAATTGTGCTTCTGTAAAAGCTAGTTTGCAAAACAACGGCGCTAAAAGTGGTATAAAGTTAACAAAAGGTGCTTTAGAAAATAAATCCAATCTTATTAGCAGGCAGCGCATTTTCGTTCCCAAACAAGTTATGAAAGTTATCGGTTAGTATATCCTGGAGTTTCAGGGTTCAAACTCTGATCCTAAATGCTTATGTCAGAACGCTACGAAAGGTATAATCTAGTTCGGTACATAATAATAATAGTAATAATAATAATAATAATAATAATAATAATAATAATAATAATAATGGAGTATGACTGCTACTAAATTGAAATGGTCTGTCCTACTTTTTAACCATATAAACACTGCGAAACTAGCTTTGTACAAAATATTAGTGTTACATATGACAGAAAATATAATTAGATCGATAATAATACTGAACTAGTATATACAATATATATTATAAAACATAGTAATAAACATGATATACATTAAATACTTTACATATAATATATACCATTCATTTATTTAACGAAATGAACTCCGTTACGGTGAACAGAAATATATATTCTGTGAAATTAATATATTTTACTATAACTGCCAGTTTGTTTAAGGTAAGAAAATGTTCTTACTACATTTTACACAATATATAAAAATAATTCATTTATCAAAACCTATCCTGTTGCAGTGAACGAAAACATATATTCTGAGGTTATGAAAATAATGTAAACTTTTACGAACATCACATAAAACTTGTTTAAACTAAGAGAATGCTATTTCTACGTCATATGACGATACAGGGGCATTTATAATACATTACATCATTGATATTTAATAACCCCATACGTGCCTGCTTGCAATTCTACCTTGCTTATGCATCCACGTGACGTAATACATGTACCAGAAGAAACTACTCGATTCACTGTACGTTTGGGAACAGAAATGCGCTGCCTGCTTATTGGAAAAGAAACCCAATCTTATTGTGGTTAATAATTTCAGTATCCTACAATATACATTTAATATCTACATGTTATACTTTGCTTCAAAGTTTGGAAGTTTTCTGTTAATCTAATCTCTTGCTTGGTGTTAGCGATTCGGGAAAATTCTGGAGCACTGTGTTATACAGCGTTTGTTTTAAAATGTTGCTCCATTACATTTTTATTTTTGTTATTTCAATTTGTGAAAATTACTTATAACATCAGAACTACACTAACATTTTGAAGAAAACATATATTAATAACAGAGAAACTCAAACTTGCTTTAAAAATATTTTGAGTGTATCATGTTACACATTTTGGAAACCGCCGGTTTAAATCATAATTTCGAATAAAATGACTACCTGTAAAATGTGAGTGGTGATTAAAAAGCCTGTAATCACGAATGTAACTAAATACTACAAGCTATTGTGATGTCAAGAGAATGACTGCAAAACAAAAGAAAATTCATAATTGTTAATTAGGTGAGGAAGCTGACAGCTAACAACACTACCATTGCAACCAAGCTCATGGGTAAGTATTAATGTTAGCTCTTGCATGTTGTTTGTAAGAAATGGCTAATCTCTCTAGTTTATCTTACATACGAATTGCTGTTTTGTTTGCAGTCTTCAATTTGCTAATTTTTGTACGTCTTTGTGAAGCCTGTAAACTTGGCAATGACCTTCGCGTGACCTTATGGCAAAGGCAATGGAATCCCGATGATGTCAGAGCCAAGCATGACTGAAGACACTTCACCACCTGTACAACTACTCATACGACTGTGAAAAGACTGCAAAATAGTATTGAAAATCTCACTTGATATTATTCGTTGTAGAGAGTAAATATATGCAGCAAGAAACTTTTACTTGTATATTGCGAGTGACGCTTGAAGTGAAGGGAAATAAAGTAATTATAGAAATAAATGGCTATGAGTGAGTGAAAAGAGAGTAATAGATCACCTAAAGGAATGCATGACAATTAGTGTAGGAGTGAATGTAGCTATAAATAAGGGATATCATCAGCGTAGGAGTGAATTAGAGAACTGCTAATGTTGGATTGAGGAAGAGAATTATGTGGAAATGAAGAAAATAATGATTGCAGGAGCCAATGTGATATGTAATGTGTTACAAATAAATGAAATAATTGAAGAGTGAAGTGAAAATAAGAGAGTTAATGAGTTTACAAGTAAATTAGAAAATAAATGAAGGCATAAATACAAGTGAAGACGTAAATGGCAAATGTAATGTGTTTAAATATTAATGTCAATATTAATAGATGAAGACGTGACAGAATTAATGAGTTTACAAGTAAATGAGAAAATTATGAGATGAAGACTTAAATAAGTATTGACGAGTTTACAAATTAATGAGACAGTTAAATAATTTACAAGTAAATGAGAAAATTAATAAATGAAGAATTAAATGAGAGCTAATGGATAAATGAGAATTTGTATATAAAGGTGTAAATGGGAGAGTTAACAAGTTTATAAAGAAATAAAATTTATGAATGAAGGCCCTGGGAGGCGAACTACATAGCAACGCATTATTATTATTATTATTATTATTATTATTATTATTATTATTATTATTATTATTATTATTATTGGAGCATTGGTGTGATGCCGGTGGGTGGAAACAGGAGCACCCATGAAAATCTACCATCTATGTCTGTCACATGTTCCACGTGGATTCATCGGTATTCGAACCCGGGTTATCAGCGTAGAAATCCGACGCTCCAGTCGTTCGGCTAACATGATAAAGAACTGAATTCTAGCAAAACACGAGAAATATATGATCAAGAATGTGTGCTCTTCATGGCATCGATTTTTAAGGCATCCTACAAGTCCTGCAACTATCGAGAAACTGGCGGATTCAGCTTTAACAAACTGTAGATACATCACCGTATTTACCGTAACTTCAATCACAGCAAACCTATAAGCAGATGATTGTTGCTTCTTGAAAAGCGAGATGAACATACTTCACTCAACACGTGAAGCCACATAATTTTTTTGCCTTATTAAATACCAGTATGGTTTCATTTTATATGTAATTTAATTACAAAAATATTACAGTTTCTAAATTCAACTTTTTTTTGTAATTTTATATACAGAGTGAAAGTGAAATAGCCTTGCAGATTAAAAAGTATGATAGAGTACACGCAAAAAGAAAACCAATATTACGTTTTGTGATTAAATGCACGGTGAATTAGAAAATTAAGTTGGAAGTTTCAGCAATCTGGCAACATCGTCGCTAATACGCTCTTCTTGTCATAGAGATGTAAGAGGTCAACGAACTCGGTGAGTCTCTGTATGTAATCTGCTTTCTGCCAAGACGTTGCCACACGCGCGCTTCATGCAATGGCTTCAATTTAGGATTTTGTATTCATTAAATTTACACGAAAACTGTGAACGCTATTGAAATACGCCAGAGAAATAAATTATTCTTTATTAGATTTTCATCGATATGGACAAAAATCACGATCCTACTCGCAATAGTTGCCAAATAAGAAATTGTTAAACATTTGGGGGAAAAAACATTTTTTCTAAAGAAACTGTGAACTGTCCACCAATATGATATTGTAGTTTTTGTTACATAGAACATGAGCTATTCGCTCTGGAAATCAGCAAGACTATTTCACTTCCATCCTGTATACAGGGTTTATCTCAAATATTTAACACTCTCCTATTCGGTAACTATTGCGAGTAGAATCGTGATTTTTGTCCATATCGATAGAAAATCTAATGAAGAATCATTTATTCCTCTGGCGCATTTCAATAGCGTGGACGGTTTTCGTGTAAATTTAATTTTAAAACCACTCATTTCAAGCCACTGAACGATGCAACCAGATTGCAACGTTGTAGCCAAAGAAAGAGGTTCGCATAGGGTGGAAAGATGTGAGTTCGTTAATCCCTTACATCTGAAATTACGAGAAAAAATAGGACCACGTTGCCAGAGTGCTAAAACTTCCAACTTAATTTTTTTAATTAAGCGTGCATTTAATCACAAAACGTAATATAGGTTTTCTATTCCTTCAAGTGTACCCTATCGTCCCTTTCAATCTGCAGATTATTTCACTTCCACTCTGTATATTAATATTGTACTTTTCCTTAACAAGAGCAGGAATACCGTGTGATTCGTTTCTACCTCTTTAGACTTCGGATTTTCTTGCAAAATGTCATTATTTATTTCAATCGGATATTTAACTATGCTGTAACAAGTGTGCGTTTTCAATCTTCTATGAAATTAGTCACAGCAAGATGAGATCGAAAATTCGTTTTAAGGTACTTTCACATTTTCCTTGCAGTTAGAACCAATTTCGGAAAAACTCAACCACATAAACAACCCAAGCGGGATTTGAACCAAGTCTGTATCATTAATGTATGGGACTTAACATCACTACGATATGTGTGAGAGGAAGAACAATTGTTTGTATACATCTAAAGTCTGATTAGTGTAATATGTAACTAATCGGCGATGTATGCAATGGAGGAGGGAAGAAACTGGCCATCCTACCCCATTATCTTCCGACCTACTTGCCTCATAAGTGTATTGCCTTGTTGGTATCACTTGTGAGATTCAGATCTATCTTCGGACAGTTGACTAAACAACAGGACTATACCTCAATCATTAATTAAGTTCTCTGCATCATTAATATTCTGTACTTAATGCGACTATATTTTCATCATTAATTTAGTCTTGTGTATCATTAATATAGGCACTTAATATGACTACGGCTTCATAATTAATCTAGTCTTTTATATCATTAATATAGGAATTTAGCATGACTATACAGGTTGGAAGGCAACGTAGTACATTAATTGTAGGATGTGATTCCTTAAAATATAACGAGCAAGAAAGTCTAATACCATTTTGCTCGTTTTTGCGAGGTTTGTGAAGAAATAATACTTGTATGCCGACATTTCGATAGCAAATTTTATGACTACTGCTTAAAATACGGTTTAATTTCTTGTATAACAACGAAGAGAACCTTTATTATGTTCACGTTGCAGCAGTATTTTAATTAGAAAATTCACAGATTTAGAATTAATCGATTGAAGAAACATTGGAAACATTGATTGTCGAATGGCGTACAGAAGGTCTAAAAATCTGGCATCGCTGTCGGGACGGCAGACAGTTTGCGTAGTACTCGCAACTGATCAACTGTGATGTTTACATTGCATTAGTGTGCAGTTGGATGTACAGCGATACAGTTTAGTTTATATCAAAACTACGAGATGCCAGAGTTCATAAATCGTGATCATGATCCAGGCCGCGGAAGAAATTCGGAACAGTGAAGAACTACTGGCCAGAGTTCGTCATAATTGGACTAGAAGATGTGAAACTGCACGCACACTGATGGTGGACATTTTGAACGGTATCTGTAAGATGTGAGTGGAATGTGGTTTACAGAGTTTATTACTCTTTATTTGAGAATTAGTGATTCGTAAAACAACAAACTGTAATGTTAATTACATCTTGTTCACAAATTTACATCAGTTTTCTTTTTCATTAATTGTAACTGAAACTTCAATTCAAGTGTTTTCACTAATCTGGACATAATTTCCTGATTTTCACGTTATTTCTTGTTATTACTGTACGTATTTCTTGCTTACATTAAAATTATTACGCCATCCTTAGTATTGAATTGTTAGTGTATTACATTGCAAGCTGATAATTCTGTATTCATTGTTTAACTGCGCCCGAACACGAGCTATTTTGTTCATTCGGGTTATTAATTTACATTTTCTGACATTAATTTACGCAAACTAAACAAATAACTACGGCCCTATCCGGAATTTACGTAGGTCATTTTGTGCGAAGATTTATCCCCAGATTAGCTCGCGAAGTATTGCACCGAAGCTCAGTACATCTGTTTGCTGACGTCCTCCTCTCACCTGCAGCAAGATACACGGTGAAAGTTAGTTGAACTTAACCCACCCCCTTCAAGTCGCTGACTGCTTGGGGTGTGAGGTACTACTTATGCGGCGTTGAGACATCTTGCAATTGCCGTCAGAGCTTTCGAAACTCTTGTAATTATCTCATTATCCGTAAGTCTTATAATTAGTTTTATTTGACAAAACTTGCTCTTAAGTAATGAGATCTGTGGCTCGTTTCAGTTAATGTACTACCTTACTTTCCATCCTGTGTATTCACCATTAATCTAGTTTTTAGTATCAATAAATTAATATACGACATTTAACATGATCATAAATATGTTAATTATTAATCTAGTCTTTTGTGTCACTAATATATGGCACTTAGCGGACCTGTATCTTTGAATGAGAAGGTTCCAAGGAAACTCTATCGTCTACTTCTGGTAAGTGTTCCGCTTTAGATACAGATATTCTCTGTAGATCTGTGAGATTGCAGCGTTCTTCAGTGGTCAAATTAGGAAAATGGAAATGCTATTATAAAAAAAGAACGTTCTCAAAACACTTTATAGCGTGATTAACATTTTGAAAGACACTCATCTCTGTTAACAGAATCAAGTGGTTTAGGAGCGTAAAAATGCGTAAGCTCAAGCACCTAATGAACATTATTAAAATATACTAAGCATCTCAAATCTGCTCTACATCTAAACCTAAGGACTTTGTATAGTATCTTCCTAAAAGTTCTATGTTTATTCACACTGCAGAACATCTTGTGATTACTTAATCATTACCAGAGATTTGCAAAATTCTTCAAAGATAACGTGTACATTTTCTTGTTTTTTATTTCCCGCATTGCGGAACTTGAAGGACTTTGTATCACGAAAATGTGGACAAGTATGAAGTAATGGGTCTGTGGCTGTTGTTTTTGCGTGACATCACTGAAACAAAAGTGTTGTTGAAATCACATGACATCATACAGACCACCCGCATAGCATGCAGCAAGTCACTTGCAAAACATAAACATTAATCAATACCCATTTAATTACACAGAACATTGTTTTCTTTTTCATTGGCTCTTACAGCTCTCAAGAAGCATAGTCTAAACCTTTATCTGGACATTCCAGACCTGTCACGATTGTAGTCGAGCATCCACATAAAACGACTCATGACATAAAAACCGAATACGAACAAACATCTACAGTATATCCTAGCCGTCAGAAATTATTCAACGGTGATAAAAACAAGAATATGTGTGTACGCAACGGCCAAGCAGAACATACTCATATTTAACTTTGTGTGAGAACCACGATCGATCTTTGTTTCTAATTTTACGTATGACATCGATACATCGATACTTGTCCATTATCAGTGTGACTTACATACATACATACGTACGTACATACATACATACATACATACATACATACATACATACATACATACATACATACATACATACATACATACAGTTCACCCCTGTGGAATAACGGCTAGCGCATCTGGCCGCGAAACTAGGTGGCCCGGTTTAGAATCCCAATCGGGCCAAGTTACCTGGTTGAGGTTTTTCCGGAGTTTTCCCTCAATCCAATTTGAACAAATGGTGGGTAACTTTCGGTGCTGGACCCTGGACTCATTTCACCGGCATTATCACCTTCATCTCATTCAGAAGCTAAATAACCTAAGATGTTGATACAGCGTCGCAAAATAACATACATACATGCATGCATACATGCATACATACATACATACATACATACATACATACATACATACATACATACATACATACATACATGTAGTCTGGCTGGTCGGAAGAGAAGGCCTATTGGCCTTAGCTCAGCCAGATTAAATAAATTAATTAACAATAATAATTATTATTGTTATTATTATTATTATTATTATTATTATTATTATTATTATTATTATTATTATTACATTGAATAACCGCCTTGGTAGCTCAATTGGCAGAGCGCTGTCTTATTATCACCGCGGTCCCGGGTTCAAATGTCTACGATGTTGGAGTTGTATTTCTGGTGGACAAAGCCAACGCTGTGTGTTTTTTCCTCGCCATTCCACTGACACACTGTCCACAATTATACTTTCTTTATGATCTCCGTCTCGAAAAATTGGGAACTGTTTACGTTTACGTGATATCGAACCAATCATCCACTGTAGTGGATGACGATTTTTTATGATTTGTAGCTCACAGTGGTTGTGAATTCTTAACGACACATAGACCTACATAAAAAGCACCAGAGGCTTACGGATTTAATTAATTCTGCTGAGATATTATTTATACCCGGAGCTTTGCCATTTTAAGGCATCTATTGCAAGAGAGACATCTAACTCATCTGTGGTTTTGTTCCCGTCCTCTACCACTAATTTTTCTGGGTTTTCGCCACTTATTTCATTATTTACTTCGGTGTTTAACAACTGTTGAAAATACTCCTTCCATCTATTCAAAGTACCTTCAGGTGTGCCAATAATCTCATCCAGACGTCTCCAAATCCGTACTCGCGAGTAAGCCCCTGAACGGAACCGAAGCCAGTACGTAATGAGCGCGCTCCGCCTCACCCTCCCCATCGGTACTGTACTCAGTGTTTATGCGCAAACGAATAGCAGTGCCGGACTGCCATTACCACTGTATTGGTCGGCGTGTTCCACCGTTTCACAATATCTTCTAATCATGGACGTAGTACATTCAAGGATGAAAGTGAAGAGAAATATTTTGTGTTACTGGGACAATGTGAAATGCTTAAACGTGTGTTAAAATTCAACATGCGACGACAATACTCTACTCTTCACAAAGAATATCATACAATTACAGGCATTTTGAACATTTGAAAAGAATTTATTTTTGTGCTATCTGTATAACTGTTGGTTATACATAATAATCAGTATATTACAATACGTTTGCACTCAGTTCCGCATGACATACTTACAGTTTTTTTTTTTTTTTTAATTTTAAGTGAAATGCTTAGGCCTACAAATATTTTTAGTAAATATAAAACAAGAAAATACAAACACAAATCATACATGTGTTCTCAGTCTTAAACATAAAAAGCTTCTTGCTAGCTATGTTCTAGCTTGGAATATTGGAAAATCAATGAAGCCCTTTACAGAAGTATCATTTGTAAAATCGTGCATACAGAACGCTACTAAAATACTGTGTCCAGAACAAAGTCAAAGTTTAAGAAAGTTAAATTGTTTCCAATTACAGTTCAGAGAAGGAATTTCAAGATTGTAAATGTAATTGAATCTGAAGTCGGAACTACAATTAACCAGTTTGTAGCTTACTCATTTGCATTGGACGAAAGCACAGATAGAAATGACAACGCTCACCTAGCCATTTTCATCCTAAGAGTTAATGGACATTTTACTGTGTCTGAATGTCTTCTAGATGTAATTACAAAATATAACTGGAGAAGATCTTTTCCATGCACTGAAAGGCACCATAGAAGAGAAGAGGTTGAATTTGCAATGCAGCAGAAGGGACTCCAGCTTCATAGTATGTCAAAATAATATACAAACGTATGATATTTCTTATTCTTTTGATGTTATTACAGTATTTGTAAACCTAAGCAGACCGTTGCCGCGATCCCCCACTGACCGCTCCCATCTGTTGAGGTATGTGTGTCTTCCCCTTCTCTAGTCCTACAGCACACTGTGTTCGGCGGCAGCATCGAGAGCACGAATGACGATACGCTTTTTTGAGACCTCAGATCTCATCGGTACAGGTAGGAAGTTCGTACCAAAGCAGTAGATTTCAGTTGACTACAGCGAGCGAGGAGTACAGATATCACCCGCACCTCGCCCTTCTGCCGTTCGCTACAGATGATACACAGTATATTCACAAACAACGCATAGTGGCATTCTGTGGAGCTGTGTAGAGTCGTGAATAGTTTGAAGAATATGTTAATTTATGTTAATATTTTGGGTTCTGAACAAAGTGAGCTCTTCTGTTATTATTGTATTATTTACGTAATGTTAATATTATGCATGATTCCAAAATAGTAAACTCATCTGTTATTAAATAATTATGCAAACAGGTTAACACGTTTATTTGTTTGCCGATTATACTTCGTTAAATGTTGACGTCTCGTGCTGCTATGCATTCAGTGGTGTTACAGTCCAAGTTCATTCAACATCGGAATTACGATACGAACTTCCTAGCTGTAATTACAATATAAACGAAAAATTTTCTTGAAAATAATTATGGGTTTAATATTTTGTCAGATACACTATTAGATTCACAAAGTAGTTGTTCACCTGATGATATTAGTAAGATATACTGTATCATATTTCAGATATGCTCCAGTAACGTCTTGTGACGTAGAACGAATATTTTCAGAGTACAATTTTTTTTTTGGCCCTAAAAGGAGTATTTATTTTGGTAAAATGAAAATGTTCATTATTATTTGTTATAATGAGGCTAGAACCATAATTGTATACCTTGTATGTTATTTTATATGTATGGGTAAATTAATTTAGGTTGGGAGTTACGAACTTTATAATTACAAATTATTGTTTTTTATATTATTTTCTTGTTCTAAGGTTGTGGACGATTGGAGCACATTTTTGGTTACCACTCGGCTGTACATGTTAGTCGTTCTGGTTCACTGACATTGAGAGACGCTCTATTACTTTTCATTCGATAGAGATATAGTCCAAGCTTAACAGTTTTGTACCAAGTTCCTAGCTCTACTCATCAGCCTTTTTAATTAAATTCCCATTCTGGGGACATAATATATTTTCCTATAGTGATCCATTTTTTTACAGGCTTGTCTAACATTATTTTCTTTGAGTTTATTCTCCATTTCTATGACGTGTTATTTCCATGCCTCTATCTTCTTCCGCTAATATATACGGTTAGCTACTCTTCTCTTGATATTCATTATACTTAGTCCTTGTGGGGCACCGTAGATAGATTTTATATGCAATATCCCTTTCCTTTTAATGCTCTAGGACAGGAGTCGTCATCTCAGTGCACTATGGTGCTAGCTCAGTTCCATCCCTTAGACATCAACTGAGCAGCAGGAGTCGGGGGGAAAGAATCAGGTGATAGCAGTGGCGTCCGTTCACTTGTTTAACCCTTTTAATCAGTCTCTAATAGTTATAATAAAAATAAACACGGAAGAAGCATGTACCGGTACTTAATTTATTTTAAGAGGAACTGTCTAGTAAGTAAATCACTTTTCAGTTTAAGACAGGAAACAAATTGTATTTTTCCGTTATGTATTGTAACGGTTTTGAAAGTAAATAGTTTTTTTCATATTAAAGTAATTGAGAACTTACAAGCCTATAATGCATTTTCACTGTTACAAATTATTAAACAAATCGAATCCATTACTAATATTTAAATCATGTCATTCTATTCCTTTGTTCAAGTATCGTCAATGAAATAAAAATAATTATCCATTTTTTATCTGACACTATATAACACAAAACCAATTATTTGTTATTATGTATAAAATATGAAATATATTATCGTTTCTGTTACAAGACTGAAGTAAGCCTAAATTATTTTATTACAATATAAATAACAAACGATCAAAATTATTTTCAATGATCATTAGCATTGGTTTTCCAGCATTTTTAATTCGTTTTTCCCTCACTAACTGTTCAATGTTAGGTGTCAATGCTCGTGCAGAACACAATCGAAAAAGACATTGTAAATTATGGTCAGAAAGTTGGCTTCTGTGATGGGATGCGTTGGCTTGGCTCTACACACTGCACACTTCTATACTTGTTTTTTTTTTAAGATGGGACATGACAGGAGAGTTGCGATCGGAAAAACAACTGAATGTCACATAGCGTGGTAGACCTGTTGTTATGGTAACGACAGTTGAGTTGCCAAACTTACAGTTCCCACGTGGCGAGTGCTTAATAGCTCTCTTGGCGACATTTATTGTGCACACAATGTTAGCATTGGTACATTTCGTCTTCGATTCTCTGTCGATTTTTGTATTGTTTTCTTACCTTCGCGTCAATTGTCAATGAATGTTTTAACGTCAGCCATCTTAACGTCAATTGCTAGCTTCCATCAGCTGGCAGCGTGGTAGTCCATATTGGCAACATAGCACTGTAGTTCCAAGCTCGGTCGCTTAACTGTCACGTCCCAAGTTTCAAAATAACAAGTATACTTCCTCAGCCAGCGTCTCGGCGCTCCGAACTAATATACAGGCCAGTTGACGATGGCTGCGCTAGCACAATCGTCATCAAACCAGTCGTTCTTCAAAGGTATCCTTCCTAACCCATTTGCTTCTTCACTAGCTACTTCAATTGCTTTTTTAACTCTTCCCAACAGGTTTCAATTCCCTCTCCAACTTTTCTTTCTCACATTCTCATACTATTGTATGCTGGTATTTGATTTTAGTTTCTTGTTGCTTTAATGCAGCCACTTTAATTTTTTGAAGAATGAAGACAGGTGTGATGTAACAGACTATTGATAAAGAAGAGTCAGTAGGGGGTCAAATTGTCGAATTTGTGATTTACTTGAAGTTAGAACGTCATAAAAACTGGAAGAAAAGACGAAAAATTCATCTAGCCATTCCCAGACTACAGACTTTACGAAGAGTGATGAAGATATTTTTATTACGAAAGGAAACCATGCCAACACTCGACTATGGAACCAAACTATCGTGCGATTTTTTTTTCAGACAAATGCCGGAAAAGTTACATGACGTGAGCTGATTCTCTTCCGTGGTAATTAAACCTCGATGTACCCAAACCGACGTGTAGCATGCTGCAAGGTTCTGCACTGCGGCACCAGGTGGCGGCATGGTGGGTGTTGGACGTGGTCATCAACTTCTCTTGGCAGACGGCTCGAATCGCTTCAGCCAACCGGTCGTCGTCATCCGCGCTTCCAGCTCAGGTGAGTACCACGACGTCTGGTCGTAGCTTGCGGTGGTGGTGGTCAGCTGTTCCCGACAAGTAACAGGGTTAGTGCGCTCATTAGTATGTGGTGTACGGGTAACAACAAGTACAAATTCGGTGTACTGGTTTTTCGGCGTCATTCTGACACTACGCTACGGGATTCATACGAAGTGCTCTTCTGTCAGATTTGTTATTCCTAGACAGTTGAAAACAGAACTTCGTCAAAATTGTGTTGATATTTTAGTATTTTCAGATCCCTTAACCTATGCTGTCTAGTTTACAAAAATAAACATAGACTATATTGTTTATAAACAACACTCGGCATTAGAATTGCATGATTTGTACAGGGACATCATTTTATTTTTACTTAAATTTTTATTGTACCCGAGAGTTTTTAATGTACTTCACTCCCACCCCTTCTACTAATGAAGTTCAACCGTCCTCCACACAGAACCAAGGCCGCATATAGTAAACAGTACTGAGTATAGTACGTTCCAGAAATATGTTCGCGTTTTCCAGTGACGAAAGAGCTTTCAATATTGAATTATATTTTCGCAAAGGTACTATCTTCAATTTGCCTACGTCGCATCCCGGTTTCCCCCGTCCGCTTATGCTCGCCCCCTCTGTAAAGGCTAGTGGCTGGGCTGTCTTAGCTCTTTTCTGAAAACATTATTTTCTGTTAGGAATTGGACGTCTACGTAATATTATACAACTGTTTAAAATAATTTTAATAAAAGGGCCTCGTTAAGTAATTAACTGTCACGTGATTTGCCCCCTTTCTACGACCCTGCGACAAAACCACTTGGACGGACAGTAGATAGCATGTCTGAGTAATTTTATTTTTTTCGGATCGGGGAGAAGTGAAGATTGAATTTACAGTACGTAAGTACTCTTTTATAGAGTAGGTACAGAATTGTTTCAACATGAGTTACTAGTACAAAGGAGGAAACTGGTAATTGGAATTAGGTACAATAGTCTATAGTGCGACAATATGCACAAAAGAACTGAAGCCTGTATTGAAAAGAACTGGCACCATTTTCAAGAATGTGTTTAAATATCCATATTATGATTATTTTTTCAATTTAACTTCATTCTCTAATGCTGTAGACAGTATAATATATACTGCATAATGAATATGTCCGCATGGACAGCTCAGTTCGTGAGTAAAAACACTCACTGTTAATACTGTACTCTATTTTGATTAAACATAAACCTAATGAAAATTATCAAACTCAAAAGACTGATGTCCTGTGGAGTAACGGTCAACGCGTCTGGCCGCGAAACCAGGTGGTCCGGGTTCGATTTCCGGTCGGGGCAAGTTACCTGGTTGAGGTTTTTTCCCCAATATGAGCAAATGCTGGGTAACTTCGGTGCTGTACCCCGGATTCATTTCACCGGCATTACCACCTTCATCTCATTCAGACACTAAATAACCAAAGATATCGTAAAATAACCTATAAAAAAAAGCGTGATATTTCCTATTTTACGTAAATGGATGAACTACTTTTCTTCCCTCCTATACCTAGTAAAGTGATTTGTTTGTATATTATACCAGTATCATCGAACTCCAGTTGTGGAAGGGGGTGGCAAACGGTGTTTCCGGTTCTCAACCGTTGATCCAAAGGAGGTTACTATTAGAAATGTTAGTAAAAATAAAATGATGTCCCTGTACTTTTTTAATTAAAGCATATACAAGTGCATATAGAGTGTTAGTTGGAAGACCTGAGGAAAAATACATTTGGGGAGACCAAGACGTAAATGGGAAGGTAATATTAAAATGAATTTGAGGGAAGTGGGCGTATGATGCTGGGGACTAAATTAATCTTGCTCATGATAGGGACCGATGGTGGACTTATGTGAGGACGGTGATGAACCGCTGAGTTCTCTAAAAGCCTTTTATAAGTAATTAATAAAACTTCACAGTCTTTCTCAGTATTTCTGTGCCTTTTATGATCTAAAGAAAAGAAAATACAATGAAATTATCTTACTATAATTAAATCCATTTAAACAACAAAAACTTACAGTAACTCTCCTACCATGGATGGTGCATAATAATAAGTAGAGCAGTGCAAAGGGAGCAGTTTTTCGACACAACGGCAACAGGGCAAGGGTTGTAAATTCACCTTGTTTACCCGCAGAGTCTGACTCTGCGGTACACAGGATAGATGCAAGCAGTAGGTACAGCTTAGTAAAGCAAACGTAAATACTAAAGGAACATGAGAACAGTTCGGTTCTAGTATTACGATGCCTGAGGGGGAGAAAATTCATTCGGCGAAGTTTAAGAGACTTATTTCCGAATATGGTGATATTTTTTTGTTGCAGCGAAGATAAACTATTCTGCAAATTGTGTAAAATATCAGTTTCAGTAAATAGAGCATGTAATATTCTAAGACATGTAAATAGGGATGTACACAAACGTGCCCCCATGAAGTTGAAAAAAAGGCGAAAAATGTGAGCAGGGTCATAGTTCTTCATCCGTGTTCCATGAAGAAATGCGTGATGCGTTTTGTTAAGCATTCAAGAAGATATGTCCTGGTGTATCTCTTCCTCCTTCTCCTATACTTACTCGATGGGGTTCCTGATTGAAGGGCTGCATTTATTAATGTAAATATTTCGACCAGGTCCAGAATGTTATTCAATCATTTGATGTGAAAGATGCATTTGCAATACCACTAGCCCAACGTCTGTTGGTTGATTCAAGCATAAAACAACAATTGGAATAAATTGAATTAAATTACGGGTTTATTCGTGATTGCATAACAGCTTTAGAAAAGTCTGGTACAAAACTGGTTGATCAGTTTTTCCTATTGCGAAATATCTGGAAGAAAGTGACTCAAGTAGACAATAAAATTGCTAAAATAATATCTGCGAAAATAACAAATATGTTGAAAAAAATGGTGGATATTATAAACTTTGCAAGATTAGTGACAGTATTTCTGGAGATAAGGATTCCTTTGAAGAACTAACAGAAGTTTAAAAGATGTTGCACAGGATTTTACGTATGCCCCAGTTGTTTCCACAGACGTAGAAAGAAGCTTCTCCACATATAAGGCTATGCTATCAGATAGACGATAATCGTTTTCTGTTAATAACTTACAAATGTCATTTGTTGTGCACTGTAACAATATTTGGAAGAAAAGTGATAACGTATAACATGTCCATTAATAACTCACACTCATTGTAAGGAAAAGAAAAAGACAAAAAACAATAGTTCAAGTTCTTTTGCGAATAGAATATCATGAACCCGTTACAAATAAACAGTGATTTTGTTTGCGATCTGTATGAAATCATACATGTAAAGTATATATTATTTGTTTAGGATGAAATGGTTCATTAGTTTTGCAATTTTGATATCTTATTAAAGTATCTGTAGAAAATTAATTGCAGAAACGTTAGGGAACTGTGTTATTTCTATTGTGTCGTCTGTACGTCAACACATCGTGTACATGACCGTCACTTGTACACAGGGAACACGCCGAGTAACGTCGGAACCCTTGCTATGATGCCATTCTGTCTGTCATGTGCTCCGTCTGCACCGCTCTAATAATAAGATACATAAAATATTTCATCAAGTTTTCAACATCATGTGAAACTTAACCAATTTCCTAATTAGAAATTATGATACCTATTTTTTTATATTCAAAACCTTGCTTACGTAGTTAAGTATATCTTCGACTAAAGAAAGCGAACGGTCAAGGTAGACTATTGACCGGCCACTGACGGAATATTGCACACTTTTATCACTGCCAGTGTGACGCTATAAACCAATTTTGAAGACTTTTATCACAGCCACAACACATTTGAATTCTTATATTATTATTATTATTATTATTATTATTATTATTATTATTATTATTATTATTATTATTATATATTGAATTAGCACTACATTAACAAATTTAAATGAAGTTATTATGAAAGTCGCCATATTTTCTTCCTGCCATTACGATGCAATACGATCCACTTCCACTAAATGGCTTATGACGCGAGTAGTAAGTAGGGTTGGTGACACATCCAAACAAAATGATACTAAACGTGAGGAATTTTACTACAGGTGTGTAGTATTATGTGACAGGTTAGGTTAGAGTAGGTGTGTATTATGTGATAGGTTAGGTTAGGTTTGATTAGGTGTGTAGTATTATGTGAGAGGTTAGGTTAGGTTTTATTAGGTGTGTAGTATTATTGCTATGTTGGCGACACTGAAACCCACTGTCACATTAAGGAAATATGGCCGTATTCTTAATTCACGCACGACGATTTTCGTATATAAGTAAGGTAGGTACTTTTTAGGGCGGGTTGGGTGGGCTTAGCTACAGCTGTCCCAGTGATCACATCAGTTTCTAATAATACTATAAATCGAAGGCATTTTCAAGGTATTTTAGCAAGTTCCTATAGTGTTCGGAGCATAAGTAACCTTCACCGCTCTCCCTTCCATCTTCATTCCACCATTGCCCATTATCATTTAATCATAGTTGTTAAAATGAACGTGTTAGAGACTATCTAAACATGGTTAAAGGAATTTAATTGCAATTTATGTATGAATTGATTTAGTGTACCGTTATTATGGAATCCAAATTTAGTGCATTCACTTGGCATAGAGCTGAAGTTCTCTAGACTATTTTCTAAGGGGATCTCACGCAGTATACAGCTTGTGTTACACTGAGGAGTCAAACGATGCATTTGTGATAATGGTCGATGAAGTTATAAAATTAATTTTTAGTTTAACTCAATCTACTGATTTAAAACTATTATCTTAGTGCTCATATTGGACTATTCACATTTAGTGTATCTCAGGTACGGGGAACTCGTATTGTAAACAGAGCAGTTTGCATGAGTACCTATATACAACAGCAAGTAAGGTAACCGGAGAAGCTAAGCTCTCTGAGAGAGGCTGATTCCTGTCGTTGGTATATCTACTACCAGATAATCGGTATATTCTGTATGCCGATATACGAGATTCAAAGTTTGACGTACTTTAGTTGTAGATAAAAATTTCATTTTATCAACATGTTTGTAAATCCAGCTTTTACGTATAGATATACGTGGTTTCATTTTAAAACTTTCCAGCATAAATAACCCTATTTATTTCATTCATTTAATTCAATTTAAACAAAAAACACATCGATTTAGATATTGAAATGCCTTTTAGGTTCCACCCCTTAGGCCTACTTCATGCGGGGGACTGGTTCGTCAACTTTACCGGTTCGAATTCTGCTAGCTACAACTACGTAGAGTATAATATAAATCAGTACCTATTCATCTTTTGTTTTATCAGAAACCCGTTCCCTCCTACCATTCTTTTATTTAATGAAATTAAATATGTGGTCAAGTCGTATGCATATTGCAGTTTAATGTGTGCATATCCGATGTTGATTGAAGACTCAAGAATTTCACGATCCATTAGCGGCACCTCAAGACTTGAGCGAGGACACTTTGATAAATTACGACAATCACAAGTAAAATATTACTATTAGATCGTTCAGTAATAATCTAAATTACGAGTACGTAATTGAATATGGTTTACTTGTGGCTAATAAGAAATTACATACAATTGTTTAATAACATAACGAAAATTACTCGTAGGTTTACGTGTATCTACAGATAAATGGGGCGAAACTTTCTGTAAATCAGCGGTGACCAAAACTCGAGCTGCAGTGATTACATGTGACAGACAGCCTATGAAGTAAGGAGATGCAGGAAAGGTACTTGGCATGAAAACTACAACCAGTGGTGGTTCCTGTACTAACATCTTGATCAATCCCGCGGATAAAAATCTCAAGCTTTGGTGTATCAGTAATGTCACTGCTGTCATTAAGAGCCAGTGAATAATATAGCCTACGATTTTTCTTGCTTCTTTTTTAATCTTCCTCTTGAATCTAATCAGGAATTTTCTAAATTTTTCTCTCGATACTTGGTCGAGAAATTCGTAGTTTTTCAAAATTAAAAACTTCTTATGGACAAGTTATTTAAGCTATTTTAATCATTACTCTTTTGAGAAATTCTATTCTATTAAAAGGCTTTAGAGCACGAGATATTTCAAAACCCATTAGGTAGCTGACTTCCTTACATATATTTATCTCGTCATTCTCTTCCTGGCTATGATTTAAGACATGTCAACTCGTGGCGTTTAACAGTTCTTTGGCACATAATATTGAATCATTTTTTCTACAATAATATTAATAAATGAATAACTAATAAATAGTTATCCTCATCTAAAGATTAAGAAGATTAAAATTGAGATAAAACCTAATAATTTGATCCTTCTAGGGAGAAGATCTAAAAATATCAATATTCATGCACGTACAGAAGAAGAAACAGAAACACATACTTACTGGTCAGTAGTAGTAGTAGTAATAATAATAATAATAATAATAATAATAATAATAATAATAATACTTTATTCAGCGTGGCAATTAATGTTTCTATTTACTCCTATTGAACCGTTGAGCAAAGTAAACATATTACATTTTGTCCGACAGAACAACAAACAAGTTCTCCTTCTCATTCTTTACGAAACCACCTCTTACTGCTTGTAGAGACAGAGTTTGTAGAGCGACATGATACCGCCACTGCTTGCCTTCAGTACGTGAATCAAACACACAGAAATGTACAGGAAACTCCTCGTACCCGTTGCACGATGTAATCACGACACCCGCTTTGGTCACCGCTGCTGTAAATAGGTCGGCAGTAATAAGCTATGTAATTTAGATTGTCGCCGCACCATATATATTTTTTTTTGTATAATTCAAATGCAGTAGTTTCATATTTTAAGTTATATTCATTTCAGACTGATATTGGGAGAAGCAAATTTAGGACAGCTGCAATTTGTGGTCTGCAAGGAAGGAGTTGGGATAAATTTCCACTGACCACTTCGGTTTCCCCTGTCATATTTCCCCAATTTGCGTCATCTTCATATTATCACCACTCTATCTTGTTAGCATCACTGGGAAAAATTATCTGCCACATATTTGAGTCTAATATAAAACTAGATTATAAAAGTATGTATTACGAAGATAGCACACTTTCTCATTACAGATTTTATGCTTTTTACAAAAATTCAGTTCTCTGTCAGGACACCAAATATTTATATTCGGAGTTAATTTTGAGTGAAACGTCTAAATTGAAGGTACAAATGAGAAAAATGTTAACTTTTAACATGGAAGTTTTCCTCGGACGTCACTCGTGCTACCATGGAAACAAAAGTCTTTGATGAACTTCGTGCCTCGTGGTTCCATGCGGTTCGTCTCGCTTCATATTTATGTGCCCTGATGTTTTCCCATAACAATTTTCTAAGGCGCTAAGACAGATGCTCAAATCGTGAATCGTGATCATTTGTGGATATGTTTACATGCACATTGCACTTGTATTACTCGTTGCACAAATGATTTCCGGCGGCCAGTAGGCGAACTAAACCATAAACACTGGATCGTATCATATAACGCAATGCCTCTCTCGAAATCGGCAATCTTTCGTGCAACGAGTTATATTCTTCAACCTCGTTTGTACCAGCATTTCTTCGCTCTGAATAGTCGGTAGGCTACTTGTTCGCTGTTGCTGTACGTAGCGGATTGCAATGTCGCTCTCCAAGCCATGTGCCTCAAAAAAGAGGAAATTTCATACACAGGGGAAGAAAAGTTACTTTTGTCTTCAATATGGTGACAACGTACAATATTTTCAAACAATTTTATAGTCTTCTTTTAGTTGAATATACAGGGACATCATTTTATTTTTACTTCAATTTTTATTGTACCTGAGTTTTTGAATGTACTTCACTCCCACCCCGTCTACTAATGAAGTTCCAACTCCACACAGAACCAAGACCGCAGATAGTAAGCAGTACTGAGTTACTGAGTATAGTACGTTCCAGAAATATGTTCGCGTTTTCCAGTGACGAAAGAGCTTTCAATATTGAATCATATTTTCGCACAGGTACTGTCCGTTTGCCTACGTCTCTTCCCGATTTCCCCCACCTGCTTCTGCTCGCCCCTCTGTAATAGCTGGGCTGTCTTAGCTCTTTTCTGAAAACATTAATTTCTCTTAGGAATTGGACGTTTACGTAATATTATACAGCTGTTTAATTTAACTTAAATAAAAGGGCCTCGTTAAGTAATTAACTGTCACGTGATTTCCTCCCTTTCTACAATCCAACGGCATAACCACTTGGACGGATAGTAGATAGCATGTCTGAGTAATTTTATATTTTCGGGTCGGGCAGAAGTGAAGATTGAATTTACAGTACGTAGAGTAGGTACAGAATTATTTCAACATGAGTTACTAGTACGAAGGACGAAACTGGCAATTGGAATTAGATGCAATAGTCTATATTGCGATAATATGCACAAAAGAACTGAAGCCTGTATCGAAATGAACGGCCACCATTTTCAAAATTGTGTTTAAATATTCATATTATGATTATTTTTCAATTTAACTTCTTTCTCTATATTGTACGCTAATGTGCTGTAGACAGTATAATATACACCGCATAATGAATACGTTCGCATGCATAACTCACTTCGTGAGTAAAAACACTTATTCTTAATACAGTACTGTACTTTGATTAAAGAAAAACCTAATGAAAATTATCAAACTCAAAATCACGATATTTCCTAGTTTACGTAAATGGATTAACTACTTTTCTTCCTTCCTATACCTAGTAGAGTGATTTGTGTTTTACGCCAATATCATCGAACTCCAGTCTTGGAGGGGGGAGCAAGCGGTGTTTCCGGTTCTCTAAAGGTATAGACAGGTTAATATTAAAAATGTTAGTAAAAATAAAATGATGTCCCTGTACTATTGAAGCTATGTTCGATAGACCTACAATCTATATGTGTGAGCAACTGTTTGCGGGAATGAAAACAATAAAATCTAAATGTAGGTCTCGAGTAACAGATAACCATTTCTCTGATAAATTGCGACTGGCAATAACAGATATAACACCTGAGTTTCGCAGACTAGTTGAACAGGTTGAAGAATGGCAATTATTTTCAAATTACATTCTTTTTATATTTCGTTCTGAAAGATAAAAAAGTTATGATTCATTTGTAGTATTACCAAACAATTGTGTATGTGTCTAATGCCTACCCACTTCACTTGCGTTATTCGAGTTCCGCATATTGCGAGACTGTGACCCATTTTCAATTTGTACACCACTTCGGCGGGTCACGCCGTATATGTGTGAAGAGTTATGTCGTTTACTAGGGTGAGTGTATGTGTAAATGTTCGTGTAAGTTTAGTGTAGGGAATGGGTGAGGAGGGTGATGAAGAAGAGAGAAGGGAAAACCCGGTTCCGGCACGTAGCCTACTCCTGTCGAATAGCACCAAGGGAGCCGCCAGGCTTAACGTCCCCATCTGACGGACGAATCACTATCAACAGTGACATATGCCTTCTCTTCATATACACTGCGGAGAGATTTGGGATTTAACTCAGGAACATTGGTGCACAATTTAGTGATTAGAAGTTGTGCACCAAACAGTTATTAATTTCTATTAATTTTCATTATAAATTGTTCTTACGAGGTGACAAGTTTATTAAGCATTGTACTGTCTGTAAACCTAGTTATAAATACTCCGCTACTGGCGAAGCCTGAGTTTGTTATTGAAACACTTATCCTTCACTTGTCGCATCACCCTCTCCTCTATGCTGCGTGGCGGGTGGCCGTATAACTGAATTCAGACTGGCCGTCTATTCGCTAAAATAAATGTTGTTTATGAGTTCTAAAAGAAATGAACCATGTTCTACATGGTAGACCCATAAATTCGATGTTTTCCAAATTAAAGCCTTAAAAAATCGGAGCCTTGAGTTTCGCGTTGCTTTGGGTGTTTCTGGTCGATTGTGACTCGGCCATTATAAGAGCTTAAATCCTTAGTCTAGCGAAGATAGCGACGCCCCCTTCTCACCACTCGCTCTACCAAGATGTTTAACATCTTCGGCAATTCTGTTGATGTATATGTGCTGCTGATCATGCTTGCAATATTCCTCCCCCTCACGTGGTAGCTACGGTAATGTGCAATTTCAGCTTTTCCCCTTCAAAATTCTTGTAAGTTCCTTCACATGGAATAGTGAAAATTGAAGTGACACCAGTGCTCAACAGGCTCGGAGCTCACATAGCTTTTGTCTCACATTCCCATTTTTCTTTGCAATGACGCTTGATAGCTTATTTTTATGTTTTTCCTCCCAATTTCTTGTCTTTCATTGTCGTTGTCACTGATGTTTTCCACAAAGTAATTGTGGAAATACTGGATGCATGTATGTATGTACATGAATATTAAAAAAATAGGTGTCCAAAAGACCCTCATCAGAGGGCAGTAGGGAGGTCTATATCGCTTCATGCAGAGTGGAACATGTAGCTACGTCGTTAGCTGGGTGACAATTACCCGCACTGGAATGGTCCGAGAGGATTAGTGGAATCACTTAAATCTACTGTATTTTCCCGTATGGGGCTACCTCAAATCGAAAGTGTACTCTTGAAGATCAAGGATAGCCACCATCTGCGTCAGCGAATTGCTGCAGTGTGCCGTGACATTCCGCTGGACATGGTGCCCCGCGTTCTGCGGAAAATGGAGACAGTCTACAGTATGTTATGTTTTAACATTGGTAGAGATCGTATTCGAAACATATTAAAATTTACCTATTGATGCGGGTCTTTTGGACCACCTTGTACATTAGTGTTAACCACTCGAACAGACAGTACTGTTTTTATGTCTCATCCCGGTTTCCCCACCCGTTTCTGCTGGTCCCTCTGTAAAGGTACTGGTTGGGTTGTTAGGCTCTATCCTGAAAATGTTTTCTCTACATAATTTGAAGACTACGTAATATTATGTAACTGTTTAAAATAATTTTAAGAAAAGGGCTCCGTTAAGTAAGTAACTGTTACGTTATTTCTCCCGTTTCGACGACCCTGCGACATAACCACTCGGATGGACGTACATACAGTATTTTATTACTTTAATTTGAGTAGGCCTATAGTCGTTTCATGCAATGATTGCAATTTTATTAAATCCAATGTCAATTTCTTATTTTCCCCGGAATTATCGCGTAATACATGTTGTCAGCATTTCCAATAACCGAAAAAGTGGTAGTGGAACATGTTATCTGTTTGTGGACAGCAGTTTCTCTCAAACTATCGCAAGGAATGTTTTCATATTTAAAGTGTACAAATAAAAATTAATGGAGCTTGATCTGAAATTGAAAAAAAGCAATGACGACTTACTCCGTAAAGCAACCCAACCATATTCTTCTTTTGTATTATTTAGAAAACTGTAAAATGAGGCAATGAAGTTCGCATCGATGAAAATATGTTTTATTAAGATAATTTAACTATTACTTCTAGGATTATTTCTACTTTTCGTTGTTAATTTCTCAATTCCACCAAGCCAGGTACCTGACCGTTCCATTGTTCGAATTCCAGCTGGTGATTTCCTACAAAATCATATCAGGTAACATGATCTGGAACTTGGGTATATGTGAATTCCTACTAACTCCCTCAGGTGTTCAGACCTTGCTCTTATAAGACGTAATATCCATTTTGCAAGGTCAAGCTTTTACCCAAATCTACCTAAATGTAGACGCGCGGTATACGAAGTAGATATTGAATTCCATAAATATAGATACAAATATAGGAGAACCTTTCTTCTTAAAAACAATGTAAAAAACGAAATAGTTTATCGCTGTGCAGTAACAGTTAGCATGCCTGACCTTTATATCATTCAGGCGCTAGGTAACAATAGTAGTTGATAAAGCGACGTAAAAGAAACCACTAAAGAAACCAAATAGTAAGGAGTACACAAACTGTTTATATGGATAGAACTTTCTGCGTCCGACACTTCTATCAATTTTACACCGTGCTTGGTTTCTTAAGTAATATTTATATTTGCTGTTTGCACTTTTGCTGGATAAGAGACGTAAAATTCATGAGAGACTTAAATATTATTAAGGACCTAGGCTAGCAGTTGTCCCTTCTTACTTTCGTTATTGATTTTTAAATTGCTACAAAGTAGGCAAACGAATCCATTTTTCCAGAGAGCAAAAATCAGGGGTATACCATTAATTTAGGGCAAATGTGGTTTAGAAAAATACACTTCGGACTTTCAAAATAGTTCGTTCGTGGTGATACTGCAATAGGAAAGTGGTTTATACACATTTATCGATTGTCATTCTTAATCCGAGAGTGGTAAGTGAATGTTTTGTTGAAGACCTAATGTCTGTGAAGCCTCAAGACGAACAATTACACAGATTTTGTGATTACATCGTAGACACGTACTGTATGTCGGTGAAGACAGTCCCTCCCACCAAAGATGTGATCTTTTTCTTCACACTCCCTACACACGACAATCGCCTGCGAAGCTTTTCATGCAAACTTAAATGTTACTTTTTACCATCATCAGATATATACTCGTACTTACTTACAAATGGCTTTTAAGGAACCCGAAGGGTCATTGCCGCTCTTACATAAGCCCACCATCGGTCACTATCCTGTGCAAGATTAATCCAGTCTTTATCATCGCATCCCACCTCCCTCATATCCATTTTAATATTATCCTCCCATCTACGTCTCCGCCTCCCTAAAGGTCTTTTTTCCTCTGGACTCCCAACTAACACTCTATATGCATTTCTGGATTCGCCCATACGTGCTACATGCCCTGCCCAACTCAAACGTCTGGATTTAATGTTCCTAATTATGTCAGGTGAAGAATGCAATACGTGCAGTTCTGCGTTGTGTAACTTTCTCCATTCTCCTGTAACTTCATCCCTCTTAGTCCCAAATATTTTCCTAAGAACCTTATTCTCAAACACCCTTAATCTCTGTTCCTTTCTCAAAGTGAGAGTCCAAGTCTCACAACCATAAAGAACAACCGGTAATATAACTGTTTTATAAATTCTAACTTTCATATTTTTTGACAGCAGATTAGATGACAAAAGCTTCTCAACCGAATAGTAATAGGCATTTTCCATATTTATTCTGCGTTTAATTTCCTCCCGAGTGTCATTTATATTTGCTACCGTTGCTCCAAGATATTTGAATTTTTCCACCTCTTCGAAGGATAAATCTCCAATTTTTATGTTTCCATTTCGTAGAATATTCTGGTCACGAGACATAATCATATACTTTGTCTTTTCGGGATTTACTTCCAAACCTATCGCTTTACTTGCTTCAAGTAAAATTTCCGTGTTTTCCCTAATCGTTTGTGGATTTTCTCCTAACATATTCCATCATCAGGTATATAATATCATTATTTAAAATATTAACACAGAGAAGTCATTATTTATTGATTTAAATAACTTAACAGTTAATTATTGCGCAAATTAGTAAATGAACCTTGTATAGTAAATATGTTGGAGACTTTTATACAATTGTAAGGGACGTATTCATAGACATTCTTAGTGCGGGCTTTCGGTGGATGATCAGCGAACTAACGTTTTTCGTATTCATAAACCACTCTCAGCGATATGATATGATATGAATCTTTTTAGCTCGTTCGTAGCCCGGGCTAGCGAAATGTCTATGAACAGGACCCTAATAGTTTAACCTCGCCCACTACACGTAGTCCGTTTCGACTTCATGTAAAGGTCCGTACACACTTAGCGAACGAACAACGAACGAACGACAAACGATTGCATTCGTTGATTGAAATCGGTACGTGTGTACGTCGCAGCAAAGGCAAACCGATCGTTTGGTTTGCCTTCGGAAGTGATCCGTCGCTTGTCGGTACATCAAAGCAAGTTGGTATTCGTTGTGGACGGGATTTGCCACTAGCTTGTAGTTCGTAGCAGAACGCAGCGCTCAGTTCAATTTCTCTAACAGGATGTCGAAACTGGAGTGGATGGAAGACGCTGTTATAAATCTTATTAGTGCATATAGGGAGCAGGAAACTTCATGGAATCCCAAGTATCCTACTTACCACAATAAAGTAAGAAAACATTATGTTTGGGAACCTATTGGAAAGTTGTTCAGCTGCAAGATAGGCGAGTCAAACAAGTGCAAAATTTGAAAATTATTTTTGTTTATTTATTTTTAGTGGATACATGTTTTTTGTTTATTGTAGGGAGCAGAAGTCAAAAAGAAAATTGAATCCCTACTGACATCATTCCGGAGGGAAAGACAGAAGTCCACAAAAAGATCTGGAATGGGGAGTGATGAAGTGTACGAGTCAATTTGGTTCGCGTATAAACATATGTCGTTCTTTTGGACAAATTCACGCCCAGAAAAAACAAAGTTCCAACCTTGTGCATACAAAATAAATTATTGGCACTGAAAAGTGTCTTTTCGTAAGCACGATGCGCATACGACAAACACAGACAAATCTCTCTTTTTAGTATTTTAAGATAATTATTGTCAGTGAGGTATCCGTGTACTGAAACTTCCCCTGGGGAACTATTTCATAAAAGTAATAATTTAATACCATTACTAAAAAGGTAATAACATTAAGTAATATTAATACTGTTCTGTTTCATAAAAGTAATAGTTAATAATATTATTTATTACTGTAAACGCTCATATTATTACTAAAATAAATAATAATATTACTAAAGTGTTTCATAAAGCAGCAAAGATAATTAAATTTATTAACAATATTAACGTTAGTTCCATGACTGTATTTTAAGTAATAGTTTAATAATTTGTAAAAAGTAAATGCCAATGTAGGGTTAGATTTTGAAGATAAAAACCGTGAAAACATTTGAAATTGATAATTCTGACTCAAATAGTGATGAAGAGGGAGTGTTTGTCCGACGTCCAAGAAATTTTAGACAACGAATATCCTACAACCATATGCAAGAAAGTTACGAATATAATGAAATAGTTGACCTTTCAATTCGAGAAATTTTCGCAAAAAACTCTGTTTCTTCAAGTTATTTTCACGTCTTTTCCCCATTTTAAAAAGCATCAGAGACAAAATGAATTACTAACAAAGTCTCTCTCCATACTTACAAATACTTACAAACTGTCATAGGCGCCAATGTAGGTGGACCAGGCTGAAATTGAAAACTATCTTATCTAATTGCAAAAGAGGAACAATTGGAAAGGGTGAAACCTAAATTAAATTCATTTACAGTATAGAACTGTTAGAAAGTAATTACTGTATATTTTATATTATTTTATGTTATTTGAATGATTGAACTTAACGTTTTTTCCCTCCTTTCTCGTCATTTTTTAAATTATAATAATTGTTCAGAAATATATGCCTATGGGACATTTACATCACAAAATACAGTAATATTAATATTTTCTGTACCTATTGAAATGTTTTTTCAATGTATACTTGTGACAACCTGAATCTATATATTCTTCACTAATTAACATTGTGAAGATCTTGGTGAGCCAAAATCTTTTGCAGACATATATCAACAAGTAGATCTATTACAAAATATATGGACTACTTTAAACCACCCCTATTGAGGGCATAAACTAAAATTTACACGAGATTTATAGGTACCGTATCTACAATTCCACATCACAATCTCTAATTAGAACATATTTGCATTTTGTATAGTCAGGTAACTTCTTGAAAATACTACTTACAACATAATCAGCAATAAAAACCCATTAAGACAATTTCAGTATTTTTATTAATTTCGTCATAACATTAATCTTCTACAACATCCACACCTTCAAACTCAAACACGATATTTTCTAGGAACGACTTCACAGCATAAGTACTTATGTCGTTATTGCATTACGTATTTATTTTTGGTAAAAGAGTAATTTTTATGTGTATTTATTTGCGCTTGCACCAATAATTTTTAAGCCTTTTTATATAAATACTTGCGCAGTATTCCGAATTATAACGGAACTTGAAATATCTTACATAAGATGCTTTGCAGGGTCCACTAACCCTGTCGTTAACACTGTCCTTAAGGCTGCTACAATATTGTCATCAAACGTTTTCACTGCTTAACATTTTCATATGGTACTTCTTTAGATAACGAGGTGCAAGTTTTACACACGCGCGCACACACACACGCTTCTGTCACTGATACACTGTTTGTGGAATTGCAAACTTTACAACAGCAGAGACGTGAACAATTAGGAATGATAAATATCTGTTCACAATATTTTAGATTTATCATATTGTTTCTTTTACTCGTAAATCAACTGAATCAAATAACAGAAACAATAACTTCGAGTTGCAGTGATTTACAATCTTATCTGAAATAAATTGGCTCCCAAACCTTCACACATATTACGATTTACTCTGGTGTTGCTATTAAAGATAATACTTCAAAACTTATTTCATTCAACAACTGTTAACAGAGAGAATAATATAAATAGCTGTAGAGTGCAGACCAACTTGGTTATGTTTGTCAGCCTTAACCTCAAATCATCTGGCTACTGTACGTATTTTATGACTCGTGCAAAACGTTTATGAAACAGAATTTAGTCGGTTAATAAAATTGTTTTCATGACTGTAATACTATTACTTAATATTATTACTGTGTTTATGAAACAGGCCTGCACTTGCTATAATTATATTTTCGTCTGCCTTTATAGTGGACAATCAGCGAATGTGAATGTTTTCTGACAATTTGCTGATGATTTGTACGTCGCTTCAAACAGCGAACGAACAACGAAGTTTTGCTTCATCATTCGTTCGTTGTTCGTTCGCTAAGTGTGTACGCACCTTTAAACGGACAAGTGGTGAACTTGATCACCTGAGGACAACACAACACCATTTTTTTGGTGATTATGGTTTCCATGAAACGCGACTTAGCTGTGTACACAACACCCGGCCCGTAATGTAAATACGTAAATAATGCCTTTACCTGAGTTATACCTAGGCCTACATGTCTCCTATAAGTTATACTTCAACTTAATACTTTCCTTGCGAGTACGGTTGCTACAATAAAGCATCAAACTTAATAGTGACTCAGGTAAATATAGGTTAAATGGGTCCGTCTTCTTGCTTATCAAGTAATATATAGTTTTAATTATTAACTATGTCACATTTATTGAATTGTATTCACGATTTCGTCAATTATTTGCCATCATCAGATCATCATAAGTATCATGTTATATACACTGAATTACAAAATTAAGTGGAATGAAGTATTATTCGAACAAACAAACGCAATATGTAACGCAATTTTAACAGCAAGACTTTTAACACACAGCAATCATTTGTATCAAGCATGCTCTTAATTTACTTGCTTTCAACTTATATAACATAGGGTACATAATATTTTCCACATGAAGAGTCAATAGCATAATGTCATTTTGTTTTCACATTTCATTCTGTGCTCAAGTTAGTTAGTGGGGTTTAAAAAGGGCGCGTCAGCATCTATGGCTATTTGCGCCCTTTTCTGTGCTCAATCTTCAACATTTATGATAATATGCAATACCACAGGTTGGTATCTTTACATATGTACATGTATTCCTCAATAGCATAATTTCCAAACAGAGTAATCATTTATCAGCAAGAATGATCGTAACCTGCTAGTTTAATTTACGTATTATACGGAACACAATACTTTCACATGAATATATAATAATATATGTAATTATTGCATGTCATAATTCCATTTGTGTCTAATCTTAACATTATGATAAAATGAAAACATTGTTCATGTAAACAGCTTAGTCAGTGCACGTCTAATTGTAACATTTATCTAGTCAAGTGCTAACCATGTTTGTTTGTTCGAATATTACTTCATTCCACTTAATTTTGTAATTCAGTATTCAGTATGTATAACATGATACTTATGACGATCTGATGATGGCAAATAATTGTCGAAAACGTTAATCCAGTCAATAAATGTGACGTAGTTAATAATTAAGACTATACATTACTTGATAAACAAGAAGACGGACCCATTTAACCTATATTTACCTAATTTAATTGCTTATCGGTCTATACCACCTTTTCAAAATGAAAATTAATAGTGACTCATTTACTTCACCCCCTGTTGTGAAGTTCAGTCGGTAAGGTGACATTCTATTTCCGTCTGATGTCTTTTCGTATCGCTGCCACCGCCTTCTCGATGAGGGTGCCGAACCTCGCAACCTCGCTCTATTTCCGACAGGATTGATCTCTCCCTCGGGGCCTTGACATTGATCACCCACCCCTTCTGCAGCCGGGGTTATATTATTCATTATGCGTGGTATCCAATGGGAAGATGGAAGCCCTGAGAAGCGAACTGTAACAACGAAGGTCAAGTATATTGATTAGGAACTTAATCTGGGTTAATTCCTACATATCTATTTCATTATATTTTGTGATTTGACTTAACAGGCATTAGTAAATGGAAAAATGCAATTCCGTATGTTTCGATTTCCACATAGTTCGGTGTCTTGAGACGTTTTAAGGTATTTTATCATCTTACACAAGGGGAAACGTGTCGGTTCTACCACTAGGAGGAAAAAGGAAACCTGTTTGTCCCATACCAAGAGCTGTTCTCCAGGATTTAATGTTATTCTACAATACCTACATCATGTATGGAAATAGAGTACAGTAGTATGGATTATCCGAATAACGATCAACCGAAACATCGGTTAACCGAAAGCGTTCCAGTGGGAAAATTTGAATTTGCGCTCGAGCCATGTAGAAGTTTCGCTAGCGCTGTTTGCGAGATTTAGCGGCAAAAAACGAGTCTCAGCTCTGAAGCAAAAAAAAAAAAAAGTTTGGACCTCCTTCCTAAACTGTAGGTCTACTTTAATGGCCGTTTTGAACTTGTTAATTTAGACTAGTCAGTTTTCTGTGTTATTTGTAAGACGTGTGATACAAAATATATACTTTATGCATAGTTTTGTGTTTAATATCAGTGTTTCTTTGTTTCATACTGCTCCTATGACACCTGTACAATTAGTTTTTGTAGATGATCGGTTATCCGAAAGATCAATTATCTGAATACCCCCTGTCCCCAATTGTTTCGGATAATCGATGCTGTACTGTAGTAGAAATTAAGGTTCAGGGAGTTGATAATTCACAAACTTTCAACGTCCTACCACCTCTCATCTTCCACTTTCTTTTCTCTCTGTTTCATTTTTTTATATTCGCAATTGTTTCTCTTATCTCTCGCTGTAGATCTACCATTCTCGTCCTCGGTGGTCTCAGAGAATATGGATTTTACGAACAATACATTCCTGCTGGAGGGAAGTAAAGCTGTAGGTCTTATGTTGTATATTGTCTATCTCTGATAGAAGATTCCAGAAAATATTTGTCGTCATCCATCGCCCAAGTTCAATTTCTACTACGATTAATATCCTTTGCAGTTGAAAGAGCTGTTAAATATAGTACTACTACCACTACTACTACTACTACTACTACTACTACTACTACTGCTATTACTTCTCTCGCTTCCTCTCTTTCTCTCTTTATTACTCTTGTTCTCCGTCTTTCTCGCTTTTCTGTCTTTCTCTGTCTCTCTCACGCTCTTTCTCTCTTTCTCGCTCTTTTTGTCTCCCTAGCTCTTTCTGTCTGCCTTGCTTTCGCTCTGCCACCCTCGCTCTCTTTATCTTCTTCGCTATCTTATTCACTCTCTTCTTCACTCTTACTCCATCTGTCTTTCGCTTGCTCTCTTGCTCTCTCTTGCGCCTACCCTCTTTGTCTCTCTCCTTTTCTCGCTCTCGCTCTCTCTCTCTCGCTTTCTTTCTCTCGTAGCTCTTTCTTGCTCTCTTTCCTTCTCTCACTCTCACTCTCTTGTTCTCTCTGCATCGCTGTATCTCTCGTACTCACTCGCTCTGTCTTTCTCGATCATTTTCTCATGCGTCGCCCTCGGTAGCGTAGTTAGTATAGCGCTGGCCTTCTATGCTCGAGGTTGCGGGTTCGATCCCGGCCCAGGTCGATGGAATTTAAGTGTGTTTAAATGCGACAGGCTCATGTCAGTAGATTTAATGGTATGTAAAAGAACTCCTGCGGGACAAAATTCGGGTACACCGGCGACGCTGATATAACCTCTGCAGTTGCGAGCGTCGTTAAATAAACTATAATTTAATTTTTCTCTCTCATGCTTTCGCTTGTCTCTCTCGCTCTCTTGCTCTCTCTCGCTCTCTATTGCTCTCTCGCAATCTCTCTTGGTATCTTTGTCTCGCTCTCTATTTTTGTCTTGCGGACTCTCTTGGTCTCTCTGTCTGCCGCTCTCTTGCGGTCTCTTTTAGTGTCTCTGTCTCTCTGTTTCTCTGCCGCTCTCTATTGCTCTCTTGCGATGTCTCTTGGTCTCTCTGTCTCGCTGTCTGTTTCTCTGCCGCTCTCTATTGCTCTCTTGCGATCTCTCTTGGTCTCTCTGTCTCGCTCTCTATTGCTCTCTTGCAATCTCTCTTGGTCTCTCTGTCTCGCTCTCTATTGCTCTCTTGCGATCTCTCTTGGTCTCTCTGTCTCGCTCTCTATTGCTCTCTTGCAATCTCTCTTGGTCTCTCTGTCTCGCTCTCTATTGCTCTCTTGCGATCTCTCTTGGTCTCTCTGTCTCGCTCTCTATTACTCTCTTGCGATCTCTCTTGGTCTCTCTCTCTCGCTCTCTATTGCTCTCTTGCAATCTCTCTTGGTCTCTCTGTCTCGCTCTCTATTGCTCTCTTGCGATCTCTCTTGGTCTCTCTGTCTCGCTGTCTGTTTCTCTGCCGTTCTCTATTGTTCTCTTGCGATCTCTCTTGGTCTCTCTGTCTCGCTCTCTATTGCTCTCTTGCAATCTCTCTTGGTCTCTCTGTCTCGCTCTCTATTGCTCTCTTGCAATCTCTCTTGGTCTCTCTGTCTCGCTCTCTATTGCTCTCTTGCGATCTCTCTTGGTCTCTCTGTCTCGCTCTCTGTTGCTCTCTTGCAATCTCTCTTGGTCTCTCTGTCTCGCTCTCTGTTGCTCTCTTGCGATCTCTCTTGGTCTCTCTGTCTCGCTCTCTATTGCTCTCTCGCAATCTCTCTTGGTCTCTCTGTCTCGCTCTCTGTTGCTCTCTTGCGATCTCTCTTGGTCTCTCTGTCTCGCTCTCTGTTGCTCTCTTGCAATCTCTCTTGGTCTCTCTGTCTCGCTCTCTGTTGCTCTCTTGCGATCTCTCTTGGTCTCTCTGTCTCGCTCTCTATTGCTCTCTTGCAATCTCTCTTGGTCTCTCTGTCTCGCTCTCTATTGCTCTCTTGCAATCTCTCTTGGTCTCTCTGTCTCGCTCTCTGTTGCTCTCTTGCGATCTCTCTTGGTCTCTCTGTCTCGCTGTCTGTTTCTCCGCCGCTCTCTATTGCTCTCTTGGTATCTCTGTCTCGCTGTCTGTTTCTCCGCCGCTCTCTATTGCTCTCTTGGTATCTCTGTCTCTCTGTCCTTTCAGATTATAATACAATATAAAATTGTTTGTTTATTCAGTCATATGACAAATCAATATTACTAAAACTAATGACACTTATTCCTATATGTAGTCATTATTTTCTGTACAATGCAGATTACGAACGTTTTCGCCCTTCGGGCTTCATCAGGCTCTGTGTATAATATCTCATTATTAGTCTCTGTAGTAAAATACAATGATAATTTAATGAAATGAACTGTTTAAAAATTAATATGTATAAAATAATGTACAGACTTATGTGCGTAAAATTAAAATTGTGATTGCATTGCAATGATACATAAAATTATGAAAACTATGAACATGTAGTGATGTTCCTCATTTAAACTTCATAATACTGATATGTGTAGATCTTGTCTCAATGGTTCGAGTCCACACCTGTGGAGTAACGGTTAGCACGTCTGGCCGCGAAACCAGGTGGCCCGGGTTCGATTCCCGGTCGGGGCAAGTTACCTGGTTGAGGTTTTTTCCGGGGTTTTCCCTCAACCCAATATGAGCAAATGCTGGGTAACTTTCGGTGCTGGACCCCGGGCTCATTTCACCGGCATTATCACCTTCATCTCATTCAGACGCTAAATAACCTAAGCTGTTGATAAAGCGTCGTAAAATAACCTACTAAAATCAAAGGTTCGACTTGGGCGGTGAATTCCATCTGAAATATATATTATAGAATAAAAAGGGGGAAACTTCAAACGTGAAAATGTGGTCAAATTGAGTTATGAAATGTACTCACGTTTTAAACGTGTATATTGCACAAGCAGTTGTGATATTTCATTGCGATGTGAAGTAGTATTTATCTGTAATGAAAACTTTAATATCAAAATATGTAAGTTTTGAAATGTGGAAGTATACCAATTATATGAACATACTTACGAGGACATGAGACGACCTTGTTGGACTGGATTCACCGACTAATGTGACGCGAGCGTTGTATTATGCTCGCGTAGAAAGCTCACGCGGAAGGATATTACGTTGTGGTGGGGTTTAAAAGTTATATTGGGGATTCCGGATTTGAATCGAATTTTCATTAAGAATACAGTTATCCCTTTGAATCTGTTTTGCAATATAATATTCCTCTGCAGAATTGATTAATTTTGTGTCTATTCCAGATTTTAGGATTTTTAAGGTTTTGTGAATCGGGCCTAATTCGTGTCCAGTTTCTATTAAATGAGAGGCGTATGTGGATTTTTTAGGATTGTATTTGAAGTCCGAAATGTTTTCATTGTATCTAATTTTGAAGTTTCTTTTAGTCTGTCCTATATATTTTTTCTTGCATGTATGACATTCCAGTCTATAAATACCATTATTATGTAACTTATTAACTTTGTGAAGTCTATTACTTAGGTTGTTATTAAGTTTGTTGTCTGGTTTATGTGCTATATGAATATTTTCTTTTTTGAAAAAGTTAGCTAATTTATTTGATATGTATTTATTATATGATGGACCAAAATAATTTTTGTTGATGTTGTTTTGTTTAGTTAAAGTAGATGTATTGTTTAGTTTTTTAGTTCTTTTGTTCTTATTTATTAATTTCTTAATTAAATTTGTACTGTAGCCATTTTCATTGGCTATTTGAAGTTTAAAATGAGGAACATCACTACATGTTCATAGTTTTCATAATTTTATGTATCATTGCAATGCAATCACAGTTTTAATTTTACGCACATAAGTCTGTACGTTATTTTATACATATTAATTTTTAAACAGTTCATTTCATTAAGTTATCATTGTATTTTACTACAGAGACTAATAATGAGATATTATACACAGAGCCTGATGAAGCCCGAAGGGGAAAACGTTCGTAATCTGCATTGTACAGAACATAATGACTACATATAGGAATAAGTGTCATTATTTTTAGTAATATTGATTTGTCATATGACTGAATAAACAAACAATTTTATATTGTATTATATTGTGTTATAACATTGACAGTCTGAATCATCACAATATTCTTTCTAAGTTAACTTTCAGATTATGCATTGTTATTTGTCATATATGTAAACTCTCATATTTTAATCATGGTATAACCAGCAAGAAATGTTTCCTAATATCATAGCTTTATAATAATAAATTAATATTATCCATACCCAAACGGATCAGACAGTATATGAATAATTGTTACACCGATTTACATTATGATTTTAAATTTGAATATGTATATTGGCTGGCACATTAGCCTCTTTTTCGACAAAGTATACAGACTTTGACAAATTCTTTCTCACGTCATAATTTCCAAATCTGGACTAGCAAGGGACATCTTAAAGATCGTAGGATACGTCGAGGAAATCTTTTAAAGGAGGCAAAGTTACATAAGGTGAAATATTGTTACGGCTATTTCATTCGCATTATCATCTGCTTTCAATTGAAGTGTATGTTCTTACTGCATGCTTTGTGTTCTGTATGTAGACCAAATTACGTAACTTATTTCTGGAGAGCTTCTCATCACCAGTTTTCCAACTTCTACAAATTCGCCTCCCGCCAACCATAACGTAACACGTGGTTGACGTCGCCACGGTCCGCACGTTCTGAAATTGAACTGTGTTGCTAGGTGCGTGCAGCTAGGCAAAACAAGTGACTTCTCCTCAGCTTGTGTTGATAAAATCTGAAAGATCACGCCGTTCATATTTTTCCTATGCCATACTTGTCTTTTGCTTAGAGTTAGAGCATTAAGCTTGAAATTTCCTCAACTCACGAAAAAAAAATCGTAATTACCGCAAAGAAATGATTAGACACAAAAAATTAGCCGCCAATACGAACCGTGAAACACGATAAACAGCTTGCAAAAAATAGCAACAGACTCGGCCTGAGTTATGACTCGATAAAAGCTAGTAAATGACCAGTCTGTTTTTATTGTACAGAAATTATTCCCGTCAGATTTTTAAACGGCAATTCTCGCCCTGCGTAAGGCAAAGTAATGATGTAACTAACACCTCCACCTCCCCCTCATTTCATCTATCATCTGCAATAATAAAAATAGGCTGAGGTGAACTCTTGATCCGATGTTGATATAGGAAGCGATTGGGACTCCGGACTCTTGGGACTCATCAGGCTGGATCTGACTCTATCAGGGGTTGAGGCAGGATGGCCCACCTATCAGCATTGACTGATCAGGAAGAGTTTGGGACTCCAGGCCTCTGGGGCTTATCAGGTTACTCGTCCGCGAAGCGGGACCTGGCTTTATCAGGGCTAAGGCAGGATGGCCCACCTATCAGCATTGACTGATCAGGAAGAGTTTGGGACTCCAGGCCTCTGGGGTTTACCAGGTTACTCGTCAGCGAAGAGGGACCTGGCTTTATCAGGGCTAAGGCAGGATGGCCCACCTATCAGCATTGACTGATCAGGAAGAGTTTAGGGCTCCGGACCTCTGGGGTTTATCAGGTTACTCGTCCGCGAAGCGGGACCTGGCTTTATCAGGGGCTATGGTAGAATGGCCCACCTGTGAGCGTCGGATTCACGAATGCCACCCAGGCCACCCGTCGGACTTGGACCATTAACGCATATAAGGGCACACAATGGGCCAAACCGTGCCTAAGTGCACGGACCCGTACCGGGTTAGATGCCGTAATTTGTATGAGATAAAATGTATACGATAATATCGCGTTGTCCTATACTGCTCTCATTAATCGAAATTCAACGGATTCTTACGCACCATTGGTGAATGACTGAATGAGTGAAGTAGTCAGGAACGTATCAATATGCAGAATGTTACACATCCCTTTTGGAGGACCGCATGCGGAGCGTGAATGAACTAACGTCGGTGAAACATCAGTGTTATGGAATCGGCACGATTTCGAACCTCCCTTTAACGTTTATGTCAAAGGCTTTTTTTATTTATTTTTTTTTCACTTTCATTTGTCAATAAAATAGTTAAAACCATAGGACTTGTCAGAGAGAAGGAGAGAGAGAGAGAGAGAGAACAATTTAAAACAGAAAACAATAATTAAAATAGATAAAAACACGGTAAATTAGGACCAATGTAAACCCATACCTATTTTATCTAAATTGTAGGGACAGAGGTTTGTTCAAATTCTTTTTATGCATCTTTTAAAATATCTTAAATCATTCGTATTTTTAATTTCATGAAGCAAACCATTATATATTTTTAAGCCATAGACCATATACGTTTTGTGGAAACTTGTCAATCGATGTACTGGAATAACTTACTTACATATTTACTTACTTACTTACTTGCTTTTAAGGAACCCGGAGGTTCATTGCCGCCCTCACATAAGCCCGCCATTGGTCCCTATCCTGAGCAAGATTAATCCAGTCTTTATCATCATATCCCACCTGCCTCAAATCCATTTTAATATTATATTCCCACCTACGTCTCGGCCTCCCCAATGGTCTTTTTCCCTCCGGCCTTGATTCACCCATACGTGCTACATGTCCTGTCCATCTCAAACGTCTGGATTTAATGTTCCTCATTATGTCAGGTAAAGAATACAATGCTTGCAGTTCTGTGTTGTGTAACTTTCTCCATTCTCCTGTAACTTCATCCCTCTTTGCCCCAAATATTTTCGTAGGAAACTTATTCTCAAACACCCTTAACCTATGTTCCTCTCTCAAAGTGAGAGTCCAAGTTTCACAACCATAAAGAACAACCGGTAATATAATTGTTTTATAAATTCTAACTTTTAGATTTTTTGACAGCAGACTGAATTATAAAAGCTCCTCATCCGAATAATAGTAGGCATTTCCTTTATTTATTCTGTGTTTAATTTCCTCCCGAGTATCATTTATATTTGTTACTGTTGCCCCCAGGTATTTGAATTTTTCCACCTCTTCAAAAGATAAATTTCCAATTTTTATATTTCCATTTCGTACAATATTCTGGTCACGAGACAAAATCATATACTTTGTGTTTTCGGGATTTACTTCCAAACCTATCTCTTTACTTGCTTCAAGTAAAATTCCCGTGTTTTCCCTAATCGTTTGTGGATTTTCTCCTAATATATTCACGTCATCCGCATAGACAAGCAGCTGATGTAACCCGTTGAATTTCAAACCCTGTCTGTTATCCTGGACTTTCCTAATGGCAAATTCTAGAGTAAAGTTAAAAAGTAAAGGTGATAGTGCATTTCCTTGCTTTAGCCTACAGTGAATTGGAAACGCATCTGACAGAAATTGACCTATACGAACAATAACTTATTAAAATTTTTCTTAAAACGAGTGTTGTAATAATGAAAATCACTATTTCGATGAAAATGGTTCTTATTAGAATGTATTAATTCTATAAGCTTAAAAAAAATATAAAGCATAAACTGTTAAAATATTAAAACTCTTAAAATATTCCCTACATGATGTACGATTAGCTATTGTGTGCGATTACTTCTTAAGTAACTTACTTCTTCTTAACCACAGAGTCTATTGAGAAATATGTGATACTCCAATAACGGAACAGTGGTGGCATGAGGATGGCCCGACAACCGTATTGTCCACTAAAAAAATCGCAGGATCTGCCTGGGACTCAATTCCGGTCCTTTTTGCACGACATCGCAGATGCTGCTGCTCCGCGGAGCATTAGACGGGCCAGCGAAGGCCACCAGCCCATTGTCTGCTTGTTCGACGCGCTTCGCTGCGGTGCCCGCGTCCTCCATGCTCGTTGCTGGCTAATTGAGTTTCACGGCGACTGTGCAGTCAGAGGTATTTTGTCACGCCCTGTACACATTCCAATACCAATGCCATGGACGCTTGGTTTTGTGGCAGTTCTTTACCTAATTGATCTTCAGAACTATAGAATCTCTTTATATTACATGGATGAGTAATGAGCTAAAGAAAATGAACATAAATGTAAAAGTATGCGTAAACAACGTCTTGTTAATCTCGCAGAATATGCCAGTTTTCCAGATCTTGTTTTTTTAATTATAAATTGTTACATTAGCCAGATATTATAGCCTATCATATCCGTAACTGGGCTAGGAGAGAAGAGTCTCAGTATCTCCGAAAACTGTTTGTTATAGAGAATTCCAGAATAAGGAAAAAGCATTGATTTTATGGGCATAGATGGAGAGAGAACTGTTTCCTTGGGGGGGAGCAAAACAAAACCATAGAATCCCCATATAACGGGATTATGGGGAACATCATTTACCTCCTCCCCCCGTTATAGCTTGACGTGGTACAGTATATCGGAATATGATTACTTAAAGGTATTTTCGAGGACATGTTTCTTACAATGTTACATCCATATCCACGATGTTTCGGGCAGAATTTTATAGGATTTAAACTGTAGGTCTACTACAAAAATTATAATAGGATATAACTTAAAACAATATCCCTCTTTTTCTCTCTCGTACAGAATCACATGCATAAATCAATAAAACAGAAATTTGTTATATGAAGTTTACCTTTCTGAAGATATCATATGAAATATAAACTCTAATTATTTTATTTAATCTCGTTTTTAAGTTTACACATTATAGAGTGATCATTTTTTCTGCATTGTCCTGCAGTATGTTATTCATATTTCTCCAAGTGACGGCCTGAACACCTGCATACTTCTAACACATGAATACAGGCTGTTACAAAAGAAACATTACACTGCTTCCATTCCTCAAATGAAGTATAGAAATTCTTAAACATTCAGAAATTTGAAATAAATATTATAGTCCAGACACATGATCTGAAGACATTAATTCATCAATTCAAGAACAGAAACATAATCATAAACAAAAGCAAAAAAGATCTTTTTAATTCAATATTTTCTAACGTTAATAGAAAAAAAGAGTTCAGACAAGTTTGGGGGGGCAGTGCCCTCCCATGACCTCCTATAACTCATTCTATGTTTATGGGCCTATCAATACTTGGTTCCATAATGTCTGACAGGCGATGTAAATATTACTGGCCCTAGGAGGAAATAAGTATAATTTCTATTTAACCAGTGGCAGAGGTCTCTTTCCACGCTTGTCTTGAAAATGGGCGAGAGTAGAACGCTTCAGACCACCCGACTTCAAGATAAGCGTGGAATGAGAGCTCTGCCATTGGTTCAATAGCAATTATTATCCTTCTCTCTCTTCCTGCCGGTAACGTTTACTTCTGTCATACATTACGGAACGAAGTATAGTACACTGTAGAATGTGACTAACGAGAAAGACAGGCTACGGCACGAATCGGAGTCACGTGGTTATCTCGACCTAGTCATGGCCATCGTAACATTCGCCTAATATGAATACATGTTCAAAGTTTTAAAAACGAAGAAATTGCTATATTAAACTCATATTAAACATGCATTTATGTATAAACTTGTTCAATGTTGGCCATGTTATGACTAAGAATGTGACGTCATGCAGTAGAGCTCTGTGATAGGTAGGCGTTTCTATGGCGACTGGTCATTTGATAGCATAGTTGCATATGCCCAAGCTTTTTCTTAACTTGGAATTTTCTATAGGCCTAGATAGTGTAGTTGATGTTGTTTATTTATGTATTATTTTATTTACTTACTCACTTATTCGTACTAATTTTGTCTATATTCATTTCCTTTCACCTATCACTTTATTTCATTTTCTTCAACTCTTTCCTCTCTTTCTGTCTTTTCTCTCGTTATACTCCATTTCTCTTCTCTTTTCTTTCTCTCTTTCTAATTCACTTTCATTTTCTTCTACGTTTCCCCTTTTCTTCTATTCATTCACTCTCATCTTTCCTTATTTCTTTCTTCACTTATTTTTCTACTATTACCTCCTGTGCCTCATTTTCAAATATATTTCAAGTTTTTTTCTTTACTTTTCTTCTTTTTATTCCGTCTCCCTGCTTCTGATTGTCAATATTTTTCTCTCATTGTTCTTCTTCCTCTATTTCCTCTCCCTCTTTTTCCACTTCCCCTTCTTGTCTTAACTTATAATATTTCCCTTGATTTTTATCATCGTATCTTCATTCTCCTTCTTGTGTTTTCTCTTAAATGAAGTTTGAACCAATAGTAGTAACAAACAATACTGTACTTTCTGGTTATTCCGACAAAATGACAAGAAATCAACATTAAAGAGAGAACAGAACAAATGACATTGAGATGCTGATGTCAGTCATACTGGAAAAGGATAAATTCTCACTCCTTTCGATAACCAACCTAACTGAAATCAGTGTTTGGTAGTGATTTGAGTAGCCACTAAAGCAGCGGTTCCCAAATTGTGCTTCGCGGAGCCCTAGGGCTCCGCAGGTAATTCTCAGGGGCTCCGTCCGTGGCAGTTATGAAGATGTAAAAAGTGACGAACTCCATGCAGTTCAGACAAAATTTTTATCTCATGTAAAGATAAATAACGAGAAAGCACTGGAAGAGTCGTACTGGTTAGTCATGACCTGGCTGTTGCTGGTAAACCTCACACCCTTGCTGAAACTAATAAAACCACTATTAGCGAAGGTAGTGAAGTGCATAGTAGATGGAAAAACTGCAAACTTAATCTCTGGTGTGTCCTTATTAAATAACACTGTACGTAATCGAATCCAGGTTCTATCAAACGATGTTAAAAATACTATAATTTCCCGTATCAGTCAAAGGAAATTTTCGCTATAACTTGACGAATCCACGGACGTTGCTGGATTAGCTGTGTTAATGACGTTTGTGCGGTACGAATTTTTAGGTTCTTTTCATAAAGATATTTTGTTCTGCAAGTCATTGCCATCTTCTACAAACGGTACTGAATTTTGTTTTCCCTGATAGATGTCTTCTTCATTGAAAACTCGATGCCATGGGATAATTTCATTGACGTATACACAGATGGCGCAACGGCCATGGTAGTCCTGTTGCTGGCGCTGTTACAAGGATCAAGAAAGCTTCATAAAAATTGCACAAGTAGGCCTAGTTTTTGTGTACTACACCGGGATCCCCTCGCAACGAAAAAAAATGTCAGCGTTATTAAAGCAGGTACTAGACAACGCCGTCAAATTTATAAACTTTGTTAAGGCATGACATTTGATGTATAGGCTACTCAAAATCCAGTGTGAAAATATGGCAAGCATAGATAAGTCAATTTTATTACACACATAAGTGCGATGGTTGTCATGTGGCAAAGCGTTGTCCCGTTTACTTGAACTTCGAACGGAAGTTTCTTCACTTTTGAATGACCAAAACAGTTTTCTATCAGATTATTTGAATGATCAGGAATGGTTGTGCAAATTATGTTACTTGGCAGACACTTTTTCAAAAATGAGCGAATTCAGCACATCCATGTAAGGGAAACGGAAGACTATATTCGATGCTAATGACATAATTGCCACGCTTAAGAAAAAGATAGCGTTCTACATAGAAAGCGTCGAGAATAAGGATCTGACATGTTTCTCATCGGCTTCAAACTTTATAGAAAAAAAAACAACATAACAATGGATGACTCATTCATAGCAATAATAAAAGAACATCTTGACAATTTTCTTAAAAATATGAATTCATTCTTTCCAAGAGACACTCAGGAATCGATTCGAAATAAATATGAGTGGATTGTAGATCTATTTTCAGTGAAATCAAACCAGCAACCTTCACTACAGCAGAATAAGAGGTTCTTATAGACATGGTTTCTGACGGCCGCTGTCAGGCATTATTTAAAAGCAAAGCACTTCCCCAATTTTAGGCTCAGTTAGGGGAGGATCTTTCGATATTAAGTTCAAAACCTAAATTGCTCTTGGTACTACGTATTTCTGTGACACGGCCTTCCGAGGTACGCGGCTACAAAAACAAAATATCGAGCTCGTTTGGACGCAGAAGACGATATAGGTCTTCAACTGACTTCTGTGACACCGGACTTTGACAAACTCTGCCGCAAGAAACCGGTACTTCGGGTGTAGACGTAACACTGTAACATTTTTTTTTAAATATCGTAACTAGTTGTTATATCATTTTGTGGATTTAAATAATAGGGTAAACTAGGGTCTGTTGGACAGTCGGACATGTTGGACACTCTGTACTTTAACGTGTTACCACGCCACTTGTGGGCACCACATTCTGCTAGAAGTCAATGACGGAAGTAGCCCCACTCGTGGCTACTTCCGTCATTCACTTCTAGCTGAATGTGGTGCCCACAAGTGGCGTGGTAACATGTTGAAGTATGGAGTGTCCAACATGCCCGACTGTCCAACAGACCCTAGTTTACCCTATTGTCTCCAATTCTTTTCTATTGTTATTTCCTTTATTAATATATGTATCTTATTACTCACACTTCCGTATACGTTTCGTGTGTAGTATGCTTCATAGAACATAGACAGAACTAAACACTAAACATTTTTTGGGGGGCTCCACGAGAAACTTTTGCTTCAAAAAAGGGCTCCGTGGCTGAAAAAGTTTGGGAACCGCTGCACTAAAGAAACGTGCAGGAGTTGGATGAATAGTTGGATGGATTGGTTGGTTTGATTGAGTAACTGATTAAATGATTGATTAATTGATTAATTGAATGAGTGACCGACTGATTAGCTGCCTGGTTGGTTGATTGACTGAAAGATTGATTGATTGACTGAGTTATAATTTGATTGATTGAGAGATTGATTGACATTGTTTGTTAGAGAGATTGATTGATTGATTAATTGATTGATTGATCGGATGAATGAATGACCGACTGATTGACTGGCTGGTTGGTTTGTTGACTGAAAGATTGATTGATTGATTGATTGATTGATTGATTGATTGATTGATTGATAGTTTAATTGATTGAGAGATTGGTTGATTGATTGATTAACATATTGTTTGATTTACTAAGAGATTAATTGATTTGATTGATTGATTGACAGGCTGATTAATTGATGGATTTGTTTGATTGATTGATCAATTGACTGGCTGATTGATTTATGGATTGATTGACTGAGCGATATTGATTTGACAGTGATTGATTGATTGATTGGTCGATTGATTGATTGATTGATTGATTGACTGAAATTAACATAAATATACACGCAGATAAATAGGTAAATGAGCACAAATCTAAAAGTAAGCATATAAACATGTATTTATATTTCGATTTAAGAAGGAGAAATCAAAACATGTTAGTAAAAATATGTACTGTAAATCAAAATATAAACAAATGAAGAAACCGAATAATGAAACAAAAATATTTATAGAATTAATTTGTGGAATATAAGAAGTACAGTTGCTGGTCTCCTTGTTGCTCTGCCTCCGTAAGTCTACAATCTACATGGAATACTTTTCTCCTACTGAGCTTTCACCTTAAACCTATATTTGAACTTTATCGACCTGACATTTAGACGGATAGGCTGTTACATTCCCACGACACTGGATTAGTACGCCGCTACGATTCCAACTAAAACTGCATGGGACGACACATTTCCAAATGACGAACTTCCAACCTGTTCTTGACCTCCAGCTACATACTTGATCCTAAATCGTTGCAACAAATAAGTACATAAAATGAATATGAATTAGTGTATGCGATAAGTGAAGAATAACGCATATTGAATAATAATATAACAAAACTGTAAGTGGCTATGGTTTAACACTTTCAGCAGCAAAAGCTAGAATAATGCTGTCCCAAGGTAAAAACCCAAAGACAAGAAAAATATTAATCAACAACAAAATTAACGAGCAAGTAAATACATTCAACTTTCTAGGAAATTAAAAATGAAAAAGACATGGACAGTAAAATTTGGAAGTTCTTAAAAATACCAGTAATCATCATTTCTATTTTAAAAACCCATTAAAATATGAAAGAGTACAAGAATAATAATATTATACAAGATTCTGGCCCTTCCTATGCCTTTATGTGATAGTGAATGTTACAATATTACAGCCATACATAAATCTTACTGAAATCTGCCGAGATGAAATTCGTGCAAAGAGCAGAAGGATACCATTCTTCAAACTTCAAACCTAATGACGAAATTTTGCAAGAACTGATAGTAGGCCCAATTTTGAATAAAATAATGACATACAAAACGGATTTTTTTTCCTCTTCTTCCTTTTTAAATATGTATCATTTATTACAAAAATACGTATTAAATACATTAAAACACTATAATATACATTAAACAATTATGAACACATGAAATATAAAAAGGTTAAGTAAATTTAACCCCACGTGAGCAATGCTCGTGGTCCGGGAGTTCAAAATTGGACTGTAGATAGGCAGAAAGAATAAAAAAAAAGCAAAAATTAAATAATAAAAATATCATAGATTACAAACAATAGCCTATATGATAAAATAAGTAATTACCATTGAGTTCGTAACTCCAATATACAAAAGTGAGATTAGTATTTATCAATATATTAGTTAGCTATCCCTATGTTAATTTTTGCTTATAATTTCTTTAATTTTAAGTTTAAATTTCATCGTACTTATATTTTATAAATCAGGGTAGAGACCAATTATTTAGTTCTGACAGCTCGGCGACGCGAAAGAGGGGAAGTAATAGGAGTAGTGGGGAGAACTCCGGAGTAGAGATAAGAGCGAGTGGTCAGTAAAGAAATGCAGTACAACTTACTTACTACTGGAAGCACACCCCATGCGTGACATTCAATCGCTCTGAATGCAAGCGACTGGCTAACCCGAACACCCCTTGCCGTAACCTAATGGACTCGCCTGATCCAGGCCCACATTGTCGGCGACTATCAGGACTAAATAATCGTACTGAGAAATGATATGATTGCTGAGAAATGATATGATTGTCTAGTTTTAAGCCATAGCTGAAGCCATGTTTCATACCAGCAGCCGTTAAACTTTTCCATTCTGTGAAGTGAAATATGTTCCTTTTTGTCTTATAATTATGTAAATATGTGTTGAAATTTTTCTTGTCCTTAATAATGTGTATTTGTGTGTCTGCTCCAATTTTAAATCGTTAAAATCCGAATAAAGTAGTTCAGTAGAGTAATCAATAGACTTTTTAGACAAATTTTGATTATTCTCTTTTGTAGTAATTGCAGTGACTATAATTGGATTCAACGTGTAAACCGAAGGTCCAGATCAAGGTTGCCAGAATCAATAGTGGAATATATTTCAAATGGAAGAAAAGGGCGGGACAGACAAATGAAGAAACTGACAAATTTTGCGGCAAGAACGGGTCAACAGTGACCTTATATCGTTGAAAGCATGATGATGATGATTATCAGGCCCGTATTTACTCATGAGTCACAAGGGCGGCAAATTCGTAGGAGCGACAAAATTGTGAGAAAAAATCCAACTGAAAATAAATGTTTGATATTTTCTTACTTCTCACATGCCTGTTTTACATAGTAGAATACGTTAAATTACAGTAGAACCCCGATTATCCGTCACTCCGTTAACCGGTTAGTGGATTATCCGACTGTCTTTCTCCAGCTTTTTTTTTCCCTACAGAAATATATGAAGTATGCTACTGTTCATTATATTAGCAATACTTTGACCTTACACAGTACGGTCTACTGTTCGAGTTGTCGTACTTTATAACTTCTATATAAAATGTCTTCCACGAGTATCAAAAGAAATCGTGTTGTGCAAAGTAGGCTACAAACAGTGCAAATAACTGAGTGGTTTCGGGAAACGAGAAACTGTGGCTCATCTCAGAATACAAGATTGGAGTCACAACCATCTGCAATTTAATAAAAATCAAGGATGGCATATATAAAGTATGTAAATCTACAATATGAGACCTCCACTATTCCTATCTTTCCACAGACGGCCACTACAATAAATTTTCTTGCCCCCTAAAATCCCGTTGTTAACAATAAGACTTATATCAGTGAATTTCTGATGCACTACCTAGCGTGTTCAATACAAGACCATAGAGGAAACTACGAAGGTGTAAGCATTATTCACTAAATTTACGAAAATCTTTTATGGTACGGATTATCCGATTTTTTCGATTAACTGTCTAGTCCACCCCCTTCATTACCACGGATAATAGGGGTTCTACTGCATTGTTACAAGCATTTTTTTTTTACTACTAAATATATAAGATTTGCATTAGTTAGTTATTGGGGAGGGACGCAAAATTTTTTTGGGCCCTTGGGCGTAGCACTACCTAAATACAGAGATGATGATGATGATGATGATGATGATGATGATGATGATGATGATGATGATGTGACTGCATAGTGCTACCACAGTCTAGTATATACAGTCACGAAGCTCAATACGTAGTAAATATGCATCCATAGATAGTTGCTGACCACAAGGATCGCTACTATCGCCTCATTACAGACAATGTCAAGTAGTATCTGGACAGTCGATTGTTCCTAGTGCCCTCATAAACTCAAGCTTCGTGACTGTACAGTAGTAGCTATATGCTAGACTGTGGTGCTACTCCTGAAAGTAATCCATAACGTTGTCTTTCCCTTTCCAGTTGAGGTCGAAAAGATTTCTGCGAGTAAAGTGATTTCAGAGATTCAATGTCGGCTCAGAATAAGTGAGAGATCGTCACGCCGGGTTAAGGAGGTCGACCCGTCCCGCACCCACACCCACGCCGCGCCGCCGCGCTCCGCTTATTCTGTTAAGACTGCCGTTACCTTGGCAACGAATTAATTGCTCCTGTGCTATCTTTTACCACTTCCTTTCTGTCTGCTTTATGTCACTTGCCTTCCGTGTTGTTGTCTTTCCTTATATATCTCATCGTTCTTATTTCTGCTGCAATCTCTCCATTTCTTTTCTTACATTCTTTTTTCATTCACTTTGTAGCTGTCGTTCTACTAACCTGGAGCTGAATACTTGGTAGCAAAACGAGTATGATTCACCACAAAACCGTAATGTTAAACAGATTAATGAAGTAATAAGTAAATCAATTTTTGTCGCTTTTTTTTTTTTGTATGTAACGTACGCGCTTCCCATGCAGGTACTCCCTGGTTCAATTCCCGACATGAGAAATGAAAGAAATGTATCTTTTGTCCACGGTACTGGATGTTCGCTCCTTGTTACTTGTCCTATGTTGTCGCAGCGGTGACTCTTTGCCGTGCCGACAATAGAACTAGGGAGACCCGCAATGTTTCTCTGCCTATCGTTTGTTCTAAAATATGGATCATATCCTTCCCCAGGATTCTAAATCTGTATCAGAGGAAGGGGTAAAACAGTAAGAGAAAGAAACAAAAATTAAGTTAAGGTTTTAAATAAACCATAATTTAATTTTTGTCTTTTTCTTTTAACTGCAGAGGTGCCGGAATTTTGTCCCGCAGGAGTTCTTTTACATGCCAGTAAATCTACTGACATGAGCCTGTCGCATTTAAACATACTTAAATTCCATCGACCTGGGCCAGGATCGAACCCGCAACCTCGAGCATAGAAGGCCAGCGCTATACCAACTACGCTACCGAGGCCGACTCCAAACAAAGAAACAAAGAACGAAAGAAATACTTAAATAAATAGTAACCTAGATTAATAAGTACCTAAATAAGCATATGCCCCAGGCCGCATAGCCTAAAGTAGCGATCATCAGCATAGTCACCCCGGGCTAGCGTCTCTTACCCGCGGATAAGAGATACCACTATGGTGCATCCGTGGCTTCTGGCTGCACGACGGGGCGTGTTATGTTGTACTGCTTACCCTTTACGCATTTCAGCGAGTGCTGACGACCACAGTCCTAAAGCATCTTGCCTGGACTCACGTTATGGAATGAGCGTTGGTTCGAGTCCTCATGGGAAAGGAATGTTTTCATGAAATTTCGGCCAGTGTATGGAATCGGTGCCTACCTAGCATAGTAATGAATTTGGGAAGCTAAGACAAATTACGATGATTTATCCCCCCCCTCCAGCCGTTAGAGCTGATTTACTAAACCAGATTTCTCTATGACCACATATTACCCCCGTACTGGTTGGAAGTTCGTTCACCTCTGCTGAGGTATGTGGACATGAGGCCAGCAGTCGACTGGTCTTTATGGACTGTTGAATCCCAAAGTCAGTAAATGAGGTCTCAAATATTGTAATTCGCAATAATGTACTTAAATAAGCCTATATTTGCTGAAAAGCTCAAATAAGCACCTACCCCAGAACTACCTAGTGAAATGAATGAAATTTATGAAGTATCGTAAATATGCAGCTAAATATACTTACATTACGTGAAGAAAATAAATAATTAATGTTCTATGCTATTTTGAAATTAAGATACAATTGTTAGGATGGAATAAATTTGATTGTAAAACACATAGATTTCATACAAATGTAACCAATGCAAGGCACATACGTTGCTTTATACAGGGTGTTTCCGAGGTGGTATTACAAACTTTAGGGATGATGGCGAAGGGCACATGTATCAATTTGAGATCAGGAACCCTGGTCCCGAAATGACCGAGTCGAAAGTTACAAGCAAAAATAGTTGTGTGGAAATGAAATAATTTTATTCCTCTGTACACCTTATTTATGTGTATTTATCTGTACATCTTACACATGTTACGTTGTTACATTTTCTACTTACAGTATTCCATTCAGTGCGCTGTCTGAGGGGTGGGGGCAGGAAATTACACTAAAGCAATGCAGATAGCGTAATGTGTAACGGACATGGTCGGTCCTGATATGCACGTCTGTAGATAGCAGTGTATGTGTACAAGTTGCAGTGTCCAGTCTATCAGACCTAGTGAAATGGAGGAGTACACGAGAGCGGAATATGCAGACATGATTTTCGAATACGGATGAGCCAATAGGAACAGTAGACAAGCTTACAGATTGTATCGGCACAAGTACCCACGTAGGAGACATCCGGCCCATACCATTTTTCCACGACTGTTCCAAATGTTAAGGTAAGGAGGGCACGTGTTGCCAAATTACAATTCCATTTCTACACAACTATTTTTGCTTATAACTTTCGACTCAGTCGTTTCCGGACCAGGGTTCCTTATCTCAAATTGATACATGTGCCCTTCGCCATCGTCCCTAAAAGTTTGTAACACCACCTCGGAAACACCCTGTATATTCGAATATTTCCAATGGATTTTCAGAGGTACTCATTCTCCTCGCAATCATTGTCATAAATCATGTTACTAATTATAGTCTTATCAATAATAATAACCCATTCCCTTTCCTGTACTCACTAAGAAGTCCGACCAACTGACCAAATTCTTCACTGAAGATCACTCAAAGACTTTCCTTGCAGTACCCTACCTACACTCACCTTGCCTGTACGTCACATAACCAACCCACCGTGTTAATTCTTCAGTTCTGAAGGCTAGAGAGGAAAAACTCAGACTTAGATTTCATTTACGTAGATGTAGATCGTATTTTATATCAGGAATTATGAGAACGTCTACTACCGTGAAAAGTTTGATATATATTATTTATTTGCTTGCTCTTTATGCTTAGTATAACTGGCAAGTAAAAATACAACTACAGCTTCGTTAGAATTCTTGGCAATTTACAGCAGAGGCGCACCTCGCAGGTGCAAAGTGTAAGCCAATTTGTCGAGTTGGATGCGGTTTATTTGTGTCATTCTGCAGCAGAATAAAAGCTTTAGAGTCGGGCAGGAAATTCGTTCTTCCGGTATCGAAACATCAGAGAGGCTTCGTCCAGGTGTCGCTCTATTCTATTATAGACCATTAATCTGCAAAAATATACGTAAGTGCACAGGGGAGAAGAGGAAGGAAAGAAATCTTACAATGTGACCATCTGTGTGTGTTTACGAGCCTCAGAGTTCAATTCAGTAGCTTCTATGTTTACCAAAAAATAGTGACTAAACTTTATACATATATAACACTATACTAAAATATATTGTGTATATATAAACGCTGAAGACCGATTAATGTAACAAAATCTGAGTTTCGTAGAAATTATAAATTCAACATAGAGCTCTTTACTTTAAAGCGATAATATTTTTGGACTTCATTTTCCAAAATATATTAATTTTTATGAATGTTACGTCATATCAGTGTCATAAAGTACATGTCTACCATGTTAACATTCGTAATGAACTCGGCGACTGTTTGGTAGGTAGGCCTATTCTCTCAGTAGCCTACACAGGTTTTCCCTCATACTCTCATTCTGAAATTTCTTCATAATATTGTTCTGTTGGTGTAAATTACTATTAGTTGAACGTAGATGTTAAATCTATTTTTTTCATCACTTCTTTCCATCACTTATCAAAGATAATCTAACATATTTCTTACCACTACTACATAACACTTAATGAATAAAATAAATTCTGGTATATTCTTTCCAACCTCTATATTTACAAAACCATATTCAAGGATCTTCTCTCTAACCACTGCTTTCGGTCATTATAACAAAAAAGAGATTCTAATATCTTCTCTTTCACGACTGCTTTCAATCATTTATTAAATAAACTGTAGCGTCTTTTCTTTAATCGAAACTTTCAATCACGTTAGAGATTTTAAGCATCTTCCCTTTTACTACCACTTTCGGTCATTTAACAAATTCTTCTCTTTTACTACTACAGCGGATCAATAAATGAGGGAATTCTATCGTCTGTTCTTAAACAGGTACTTCTCAATCTGTTTTCTAAGAAATGTTATCGTATTATTATTTTTAAAATGTTCAGTCATCAGGTACACCAAATTTTAGCATCTTTCTTTCACCACTGCTTTCGATCATTTATCAAACAGATTCTAGTATCTTCTCTTCTACCATTGCTTAAGGTCATATATCAGAGAGATTTTAGCATTTTCTCTTTTAACTCTGTTTTCGATCACTTATCAAACAGATTCTAGTATCTTCTCTTCTACTACTGCTTAAGGTCATATATCAGATAGATTTTAGCATCTTCTCTTTTAACATGGTTTTCGATCACTTATCAGAGAATTTTAAGCTTCTTCTCTTGAATAGGTACTTCCTATCATTTGTCAAAGAAGTTATAGTATCCACTTCCTTTGATTATTTATCTAAGAGATTCTAGTATCTTCTTTATTTACCATTGTTTTCAATCATTTATCAAACAAGTTCCAGCTTCTTCTCTTCAATCGGTACTTCCTACCACTTAAGAAGGAGAGTCTAGTATCCTCTAGTTTACAACTACTTTCAATAAATTATCTAAGAAATAGATTGTAGTATCTTCTCTTTTACCACTTCTTTCTATAATTTATAAAAGAGATTGTAATGTCTTTTCTTTTGCCACTTATTTCGATTGATTTATAAAAGAGATTGTACTATCTTTTCTTTTTACCACGCCTTTAGATTATTTATCAAAGAGATTGTAGTATCTTCTCTTTTACTACTATTTTCAAAGTATCTGTGTTATGTTCTCTTTTACGACCGCTTGCGATAATTTAGTAATAATGAGAAGTAAGCAAAATATGCATGAAGCTACAATTACTCGCTGCAAGATCGTGTCAAAGAGACTGATCTTCGTGTGCACCACATAGCATGATATCTATCACAACTCTTCAAGCATAGTTCACAGATGCAGTCTTCTGCCGGCAGGTGGAAAGTCTTTGTCCTTTGTGCTTTCGATAATTTATCAAAGAGATTCTAGCATCTTTTCTTTTACCATGTCTTTCTATAATTTATCAGACTGCAGTACCCTATCTTTTCTTTTACCATTCCTTTAGATTTACCAAAGCGAGTGTAGTATCTTCCCTTTTACCATGCCTTTAAATTATTTATCAAATAGATTGTACTACCATTTCTTTTACCACTTCGACTGATTTATCAAAAACATTGTAGTATTTTCTCTTTTACTAATTTATATTGATTTATGAAAGAGATTATAGTATCTTATCTTCAGCCACGCCTTTCGATTATTTACTAACGGGATTGCAGTACCGTCTCTTTTATAATTCTTTTATTTACCAAAGAGATTGTAGTAGCCTATCTGCTCTTGTACCATTTCTTTCGATTGATTTATCAAAGAGATTATAGTATCTTCTCTTTTACTACTAGCCTACTTAAAATTGTATCAAAGAGATTGTTGTGCCTTTTCTTTCACCGCTTTCGATTGATTCATCAAAGAGATTATAATATCTTCTCTTTTACTACTACTTAAAAATTGTATCAAAGAGATTGTTGTGCCTTTTCTTTCACCGCTTCTTTCGATTGATTTATCAAAGAGATTATAGTATCTTCTCTTTTACTACTACTTAAAATATTGTATCAAAGAGATTTTTGTGCCTTTTCTTTCACCACTTCTTTCGATTGATTTATCAAAGAGATTATAGTATCTTCTCTTTTACTACTACTTAAAAATTGTATCAAAGAGATTGTTGTGCCTTTTCTTTCACCGCTTCTTTCGATTGATTTATCAAAGGCATTGTGATATATTATCATTTTTTACCACTTTGGATTCATTCATGAAAGTGATTGTAGAATTCTCCTTTTTACCACTTCTTTCGATAATTTATCAGATATTCTATCACTTTCTCTTCTGATACTACTTTCCATCACTTTTCAAAGAGATTTGTTATTTCGTCAAAGATTCTTGTATCTTCTCTTTTAAAACTGATAGCGATCATTTATCAAAGAAATTTTGTCTCTTACCCCTATTTTCGGTTATTTATCAAATACATTGTAGTACAGTATCTTATGTTTTACAGCTACAACCGATCACTTATCAAAGAAATTCTAGCGCCTTCTCTTTTATCACTGTTATAGATCACTTAATAAAGAAATTCAACAGTCTTCTCTTTTGCCATTACTCACTGTACAATGATTTATCGATGGGAAATTCTGACACTTATTTCTTTTACCAATTAATATATCACTTTCTCTTCTACCAAACTTTCGATAACTTTTCAAATAAACTGTAGAAGGAAAGTAATAGGTTCAAACTAATCTAAAGAGGAAAGTTCTAGTGTAGTCTGTTGCTGATAAAAATGATGAAAATTCTGGCTGTAGAAAAACCTCAACTTTTTGTCGAGAGTTGTAACTACGTACTGCAAACATACTTAGCATACGCTTAATACTCTATTAACACATTAATCGATTTTAATAAGTAAATAAGCCAGTGCTTTCCAAATTTCCTTATTTCTACAAAGCTGCCTACTTTCTAATTATTCCTGTCAGATTTGTAGCCCCTAGTTTTGCCGTAGATGAGGCCATCTGTTCTTCCCACAAGTTTATTTGTGTGAAATCCTCGCCCGTGGCCAAGTGGTTAACTCATCGTGGCGACTGGACTTCGATTGTCGTTTGGGTTATCAAGGAATTTGTTGTGGGCGCGAAATCTCGGGGTTCTCCCGTCTCCCCTCACCATTAACATCATTATTCCACCAATACTCCACAACTGCCCTCACTGTGCAATGTCTCGAGCCAGGCCTCCAGAATAAATAAAAAAACTTTAAAATCGTACACATTCACGTTTAATGATAAAAAATAAGTCTGCTACGTAATAGGCCATTGAGAGCCAGGACTGACCAGCTGGCTGCTGGCCTCATGTTCACATACTTCCGCAAAGATGAACGATCATCCAACGAGTGGTTAGCAAGATGGTCCACCTATCTGTTACAGCTGGTTGTCGTAACCAGATTTCACTACCTGTACCTGTCGTAGCTCCTCAGATGTATCAAGATGCTGTGTGGGTACCGGTCCCATACACTGGCAACAATTTCATCAGAAAATGTCTTCCCCCATGAACTTCAAACTACCGCGCATTCCGTAACACGAGTCCAAGGCATGATATCTTAGACCACGACGCTGGACTCGTGTTTAATAAAGACTATTATTTATTTGAGTACTGAAATAATCTGACTGTCCTCGTAGCAAAATGGAACGTTTTTCTGTAAAATACCTTTATATTTCAATGGTGTGAATGAATCTCTGTAAATGTCGATGATCCCATTGTTGCATGTCTGTACTGTTCAGCTTCCCATACTTCCGTGTTGCGCTCTGAAACCATAGCAACGAACAGATGAATGGGAATAGCTTCAGGGGTGATGAAAGTGATGTTAACGTGAACATAGAGTGTTATATTTACTTCTATAAGTTTACAATAGATGTTGAAAATAAAAACAATTAGATATGAAAGAAGTCCATAATTGTACCTATTTTTAAGAAGGGGAACAAGACTAACTGTGGTAACTTTCTAGGAATATCACTTTTGTTGACGTCGTACAAAATTTTGTCCAATGTTCTCTTGAGAAGATTAACTCCGTACGTAGATGAAATTATTGGGGATCATCAGTGCTGTTTTAGACGTAATAGATCGACTATTGATCAGATTCTTTTATTCGTCAAATATTGGAGAAAAAATGGGAGTATAAGAGTACAGTACATCATTTATTCATAGATTTAAAAAAGGCATATGACTCGGTTAAGAGAGAAGTTTTATATAATATTATTATTGAATTTGGTATTCCCAAGAAACTAGTTCGATTAACTAAAATGTGTCTCAGTGAAACTTACAGCAGAGTCCATATAGGCCAGTTTCTATCTGGTGCTTTTTCCAATTCACTGCGGACTAAAGCAAGGAGATGCACTTTCACCTTTACTTTTTAACTTTGCTCTAGAATATGTCATTAGGAAAGTTCAGGATAACAGACAGGGTTTGGACTTGAACGGGTTACATCAGCTTCTTGTCTATGCGGATGACGTGAATATGTTACGAGAAAATCCAGAAACGATTAGGGAAAACACAGAAATTTTACTTGAAGCAAGTAAAGCGATAGGTTTGGAAGTAAATCTCAAGAAGACAAAGTGTATGATTATGTTTCGTGACCAGAATATTATACGAAATGAAAATATAAAAATTGGAGATTTATCCTTCGAAGAGGTGGAAAAGTTCAAATATGTTGGAGGAACAGTAACAAATATAAACGACACTCGGGAGGAAATTAAACACAGAATAAATATGGGAAATGATTGTTATTATTCGGTTGAGAAGCTTTTGTCATCTAGTCTACTGTCAAAAAATCTGAAAGTTAGAATTTATAAAACAGTTATATTACCGGTTGTTCTGTATGGTTGTGAAACTTGGACTCTCACTTTGAGATAGAAACAGAGATTAAGGATGTTTGAGAATAAGGTTCTTAGGAAAATATTTGGGGCTAAGAGGGATGAAGTTACAGTAGAATGGAGAAAGTTACATAACGCAGAACTGTACGCATTGTATTCTTCACTTGACATAATTAGGAACATTAAGGCCAGACGTTTGAGATGGGCAGGGCATGTAGTACGTATGGGCGAATCCAGAAATGCATATAGAGTGTTAGTTGAGAGACCGGAGGGGAAAAGACCTTTGGGGAGGCCGAGACGTAGATGAGAGGATAATATTAAAATGGATTTGAGCGAGATGGGTTATGATGATAGAGACTGGATTAATCTTACACAGGATAGGGACCAATGGCGGGCTTATATGAGGGCGGCAATGTATCTCCGGGTTCCTTAAAAGTCATTTGTAAGTAAGTTGTAAGCAGGTAAGCTTACTTCTCAAATAAATACAATACAAAAACTGAAAACATATATTTTACAACAAGAAGTTTAGTAGAAAATTATTTATTAAAGCAGCCTAATTTGTGATTGTGAGGTTAGGAATTAATTTTTGTTTTCATTGTCTCCTATTTGGTTATTTACAGGGCACAGTGAAGATCCTACATATATTTATGTCAATAAATTATTTAGTGAAATTATTAAAATATTAATATCGTTTCAAACTTCTGTGTTCTTGTTAATGTAATATTTCAACATTATTAAGCCGTGATTGACTCCAAGGTTCCTGAGGGTTTTTCTAGAGATTCTCCCGTTTTCTTCCATTATTTCGCCGTCACTCTACATTTCAATATTCACTATCATCATTGCAATACGGTATCCAAAACGATGCCAGCGTGAAGCATTGTGACTGGCGTACAAACGGCATACTGCACCCTCGGGTTAGCGTTTCTTACCCGCGGATAAGAGACAGCATTACGGTGCATCCGTGGCTACTGGCGGATATGCTCTCTCCCTCTTCCTGCTGCACAACGGGGTATATTACGATGCACTCCTTACCCGTTACCCATTTCAGCGAGTGCTGACGACCACTGCTTTAAAACATGGAAACTAGTATACCACCATTTCCACCATTATTGCTATTATTACTACTACTGTTATGTCAGAGTGTATCGCTGTTTGAACTTAGACATCGGTCATGTTTCGTTTCCGCAGGTGCACTTTAAATAAAGTAAGCACGAGTTCTACTCTTTCAGGGGTGAGATAAAATTGTATCTGTGTATACTGTATTTTATGTTGCAAGTATTAGAAAAATAAAATTGATTAATTAATTAAATAAATAAAAACATACACCAAATTATATTATAGTTAATCGGTAATTAAATAAATAAAATTAATTATACACAAATTAAATAAAACTAAGTAAAACGACTATAGTAAATGCAATGAAGTAAATGCGGTGTTAATTAATTTATTTTATTTAATCTGACAGGATTAAGGCCATGAGGCCTTCTCTTCCATCCTACCAGATATCACATATAAATACAAAAAAGAAATACAATGCTGATGAAAATAATACGAATTAAATTAAAGACCTATAGAGGGTCAACAGGATCAAAAGAACACTATAGAACTCTCATCGAGAAAATACAAGAAAAAAAATAAAGGAAGACAGAGATAGTAATGATAGTGATAACTGATAATAATAGTAGTAGTAGTTGTAGTAGTAGTAGTAGTAGCAGCAGTAGCAGCAGCAGCAGCAGCAGTAGTACATTACATATTAGTTGTCAATTTTACAACGGCATAGTTACAATATTTACTACTGTATGTCATGGGTTAAGCCGAAGTTGTTGCGCATCCTGACAGGTGTTCAACAAGCAATTTCATGAACTAGAATGTGATTCTTTAATTTAAATTTGAATTTTGATATTGTCCGACTGTCTCTAACATGGTCAGGGAGAGAATTCCAGAGGCGTGGAATCGATATGCTGAAAGATGATGAGTATAAGAATGTTCTATGCAGAGGAATAGAGAGAAGGTATATGTTCCGGGTTCGAGGTAGTGAAAGGTAAACAAAGCGAGATGGTAGGTAAGAGGGTGTGGATGATTTTAAATACCGGTAGTAATAAGAGGGAGTTGAAGTTTCTTCTTTCTTTAAGTGGATTCCAAGACAACAATTCTAGTGACTGTGTTACATGATCGAATTTTCTAATGTAACAAACGAAACGAACGCAGATATTGTGAACACGCTGTAGTCTATGGGCAAGATCAGTATTTAGATTCGTGAATAGAGAATCGCAATAATCGAAGTGGGGCATCACTAAAGTTTGGATCAGGTTCTTCTTAAGGCTGAGAGGTAAAACGTTGGTTAAGTGTCTGAGGGAATGAATAATGGAAAAAATTTTCTTACATATATAGGTCACTTGACTTTGAAAATTTAAATTTGAATCTAAATATACTCCTAAATTTTTTATTGTCTTACTATATGTAATTGTGGTATTATATATTTTTGTGTTTGATACAGTGGCTAGATCTATTTTGTTTAATGCTCGTTGGTGGCCCATTATTATGCCTTGTGATTTTTCTGGATTTAGTCTGAGTCCAAATTTTTGCGCCCATTGAGCTACAGATGCTAGATTTTCATTAATTCTGATCACAGAGTCATTGATTGTACAAGTTCGGGAATGAATGTAAAGTTGTAAGTCGTCAGCTTATAGGTATTAAAGCGTTGTTTGGAATTTAGCACTCTGTTTCATAGTGGCTGTTAATCTAAGAAGGTGTGGTGAGCAAGCTGAACGACAAGCACAGTTATTCCTCCAATTTATTAAGTTTAATTGCTACGGCAGAGTCACGTACACTTCAATTAAACCATGAGAGCTCTCTTAATTGTGTTCAGGCTTGTAACACCCTGCACAATTCAAGGAAGTTAGCAACGATTAATTCCTTTATACTTTGTGGGGGCAATACTCGGTGGAAGATGGCCAGTTAATAATCTAAAATGAGAATGATAAGTCATTATTATTATTACTTACTTAATTACAAATGGCTTTTTAAGGAACCCTCAGGTTCATTGCCGCCCTCACATAAGCCCACCATCGCTCCCTATCCTGTGCAAGATTAATCCAGTCTCTATCATCATATCCTATCTCCATCAAATCCATTTTAATATTATCCTCCCATCTATGACTCGGCCTCCCCAAAGGTATTTTTCCCTCCGGTCTCCCAACTAACCATTATTATTATTATTATTATTATTATTATTATTATTATTATTATTATTATTATTATTATTAATATTATTGTTAATATTATTATTATAATTAATATTATTGTTAATATTATTATTATTAGTATTGTTATTAATTTTTTTATTATTAAGTTATTGTTATAAATATTGAAATTATAGTCGCGACGCTGTTATTCCCGGCGTGACTCCTCCTCTTTGCTTACGTCTTAGGAAGTGAAGGCTCTACAAAGTCTAGGTAGGTAGTATCGTTCGCCATTTTTGTTCTTTCGTTGTCGAGCTACCAGACGAGGAATCTATTTGCCACACCGTTAAACATTATCATGTCGTAGCTCCTATGATAACAAATCAAACGCACAGTAATTCAGCAAATAACGTCCTCATGTGCTTTCTGCGAACATCAACGAAAGAGCCAAAATGGCGGACGATTATATTAAGTATTTATCGAGCCTTAGGAAATGCATAACGTCATCATCAGCGAATCACAAGACGCACACGTTTAAATGTAGCCGATCTGCAACGTGATTGGCTGCCGGAAATAAGAGCGACGGGACTATAATACTGTTATTATCATTATTATTATTATTATTATTATTATTATTATTATTATTATTATAACTTATTCTTTTTCTACTCCTACTACTCTACTAGTTTTTTACAATACATTAGTCAGATCCAAACTTGAATAGACTATGCATCTGTTGTTTGGAATTCTATTACTTCTATTAATTCGGTTAAATTGGAAAACATTCAAAGAAAATTTACTTCTTTATGTTCTTTTAGATTTCTACCAACTTCCTCTGTTTTCAATTATGAACTAACCCGTAATTATTTTAAACATTCTAGTCTTTATGCCAGACGTCTTGATCTTGATTAGGCCTACTTATTCTTTTCTAAGGCTATAAAGCGTGACATTCTTTGTGAATCCATTATAAGTAATATCTAACTTCGGATTCCTTCTAAAGGATTAAGATTTCAAAACCTTTTTTGTACCAGTAAGTCTCAATCTTTCATCGGTTGCCAGATACATAAAACTTGCCAATTTGTATGGTATGAAATTGATTCCTTTTAATGTATAGTTTGAATATTTGATTGTTGTTGTTTTAATATTATATTCTAATTCAACTCTAACACATTTTTTGTTATTACTATGTCAATTGAGTTATTCTTCATTTTCACATCTATACATGAACGTCTATTCGTGGACATTTATTGGAATTGTCATTATTTGTAATTATTAGGGCTAGGATTTTGATGACCTATAAATCATGAAAAAATGTCCTAAAAACAATGCATTTATGACCTAAAAATCTTTCAAAAAATCCTTAAAAATGTCCTAAAAATTGATCTTACATAATTGCCTTATTAGGAAAAGAGCTTTTATACTACTTAATATTTAGACTAGTAATTAAATTAAATTTTACATAATTTTTTCTAAGTAGTACACTTTAATTAATTATTTTTATCTGATGTAGTTTCCATGTATGATCGTTCACCCTGCGTCGGCATGTGGACGTGAGGTCAGCAGTCGGCTGGTCGGTCTTGGCCCTTCATGGGCTGTAGCACTATGGATTTACTTTACTTTTAGTTTCCGTATAGTCTACCACACGGCCACTCTTATCTGAAATTAGCAGGTATAGAGGAGTCTATATTGAAGGGATGGTTGGACTGATCCATTACGTGGGGTGTACTACGTTAAAATGGCAATATTTGTGTAGAAAAACGATTAAAATATTATACAAAATAATGAGTATTAATGGACAAAATATGTAAAGAAAATATCAAAGGAAATAGATAATATTTTACATTAATAACGGGGATTTTTGGCCAAAATTAAATGAAAATGCCTAAAAAATGACCGAATAGAACAAAAGATGCTCTTCTGAGTTGAAACAGACAAAAAATGTAAAAAAATTCCCTAACAAATATGTCTTAAAACACTCAGTTTATCACATAACACATAAATACTAAAGCAGCTATGTTTCTGGCTTACTAGAAAAAAGATGCAATTTCATCAAAACCCTAGCCCTAGTAATTATTATCATTATTTTTAATTATTGTCATTATTTGTAATTTTTGTCATTATTTATGATTTTTGTCATTATTTGTAATTTTTGTCATTGGTGCTGAGCTGTTATTGGTCTCTGGCTGTTGTACAGCACACTAAAATATTAGTAAATAAATTTAAAAAAAATTGTTATTGTTACTCTTATTATTATTATTATTATTATTATTATTATTATTATTATTATTATTATTATTAGCAAAGATTGTTGGCTGCAATAGTTTTATCCCATCTGGTTCCTGATTATTTCCATCCTACGCCACTGATTCAATCACTTTTCCATACTGTTACTTTGTCAAGTCTGAAAAGCGTACACGAAGCTATTGTTCTTTTGTTTTCTAGCCACTTCAATAACTGTCTGAAGAACTAGTCATCTGCATCTGTGAATACGTCATTCCCTGGTGTCCGCTTGGATGACCCATTAGTGAAGAAACCGCCTGTCTCACAGGTAGGCTTTGAATTTCATTTCGTTTCATTTGTTGTATTCCATGGACTTTACAGTACATCACCATTCTAGCTTTAAGACGTGGAACAAGTAAAAGTTATACAAATCATATGATATAATATAGTAGGTAGATTAAATAAATTTGTACGTATAAACAAGTCATTAGTTGAGTAGAAGATATGAATACGCAGAAATTTTGTTAATTCTCTTATACTTTTCTTTAGGCCTTTCAAAGCTTGAAGACAGTAATAATAATAATTATAACAATAATGATATAATAATAATAATAATAATAATAATAATAATAATAATAATAATGTGCATTCAAGACTGTAATACAGTAGATGAATAGTGAACTCCAGTTTCATAACAGCTGAGACTGACAGAAAGCAGGTGGAGATCTGAGTTATCTACTGCCTAGTATTAAAATTATCAACATTCTGATTAGCATTAGAAGTATCTTCATTTTTAACATGAAACGTTATCAATCAAAGAATGGAAAATCATTTTACATATGTGTGCTTGTGTGTCAATATTCATAGGGTTTTTCTGGGATACAACTGACAAAAAATACTCTTATTTCTCAGATAACATGTTTCCTATGTGAACTGCCTTGTGTCCTGCTTTGCTGGTGGTGAGAAAGAATGAAAGTGTGTTCAAAGATAATGATTCCTTTTGTAAATGTTTAACACTGAAATTATTTAATTCTGCTTAGTAGAGAATTGATTGCTTTTGAAATATTCATGGTAGAATAACTTACTGTCCTTTGAAGAGGTGGAAAAATTCAAATATCTTGGAGCAACAGTAACATGTATAAATGATACTCGGGAGGAAATTAAACGCAGAATAAATAAGGGAAATGCCTGTTATTATTCGGTTGAGAAGCTTTTGTCATCTAGTCTGCTGTCAAAAAAATCTGAAAGTTAGAATTTATAAAATAGTTATATTACCTGTTGTTCTGTATGGTTGTGAAACTTGGACTCTCACTTTGAGGGAGGAACAGAGATTAAGGGTGTTTAAGAATAAGTTCTTAGGAAAATATTTGGGACTAAAAGGGATGAAGTTACAGGAGAATGGAGAAAGTTACACAACGTAGAACTGCACGCATTGTATTATTCACCTGACATAATTAGGAACATTAAATCCAGACGTTTGAGATGGGCAGAGCATATAGCACTTATGGGCGAATCCAGAAGTGCATATAGAGTGTTAGTTGGAAAGCCGAAGGGAAAAAGACCTTTGGGGATGCCGATACGTAGATAGGAAGATAATATTAAAATGGATTTGACGGAGTTGGGATATGATGATAGAGACTGGATTAATCTTTCACAGGATAGGGACCGATGGCAGGCTTATGTGAGGGCGGCAATGAACCCGCAGGTTCCTTAAAAGCCATTTGTAAGTAAGTTGTAAGTAAGAATACTTTATTGAGATATTAAAATTTGGCGCTTATTGAAGGAAAATTCCAGAGTTTAGAGGTGAATAAGCTTGCTGTAAGATATTTTAAAAAATGGAATAAGTATGTGGAGAAAATGGTTACGTTTGAGCATTGAAATACTGTACAAATCGAGCATCTGTTTTGAAGAAAATTCTCGAATTGTATTTTAGAAGTGAGATAACAACCTGTCTTCTTTATTATTCGTTCTGACCACTGTGAATAACGTATGCAACTGGAAGGGCGGAGAGGTGCAATATTGGACTTAAGTGTTTAAATATAAAGTAAAAAGAGGAAAACAACAGTGGAGAGAAGAAAATTGCATTGAAACCGGATAAATAATAAACAGGGGATATGATGATGATGATGATGATGATACTAATAATTAATAATGATGATTATTACAACAAAATACATTTGAAAATGGAGTATTTGAAGAAGAAGAAGAAGAAGAAGAAGAGGAAGAAGAGGAGGAGGAGGATTTTACCGAGATTTCCCCCAATTAGTTGTACGGAAAAGGCAGGTAGCTCACGACGAATCTTCATACTCCTCTCGCAAAATACCACCTAACTAGCTGTCATCAATTTTACCGACACTAGATAACTCTTGTTACATAATGATCATTTGTATTATTATTTTGATATTTACGAAACTTTTTTACTTAACTTTAATACAAGTATGAATTTAATGTCCGTGGTTTCTAAAGAGACGTAACTATATTCTTGTCAAGCAAATAATAAAACCATTAAATAAAACCGTTCAAGAAAAACATATTTTTGCAAAATACTTAAGAGTAGCCTTCACCATAACTGTAAAATGCAGGTAATCTTTTGTTATATAAAACGACCTAAAACGCCGTGCCCGGCTACATTTTGCGGCTTGTGCAGAAAAACGTTTTTCACGTGAATATTCATGTTTGCTCTGTTTCCGTAAATGCTAGAGCTACATTAATTTCACAAACTAATTCGTTCACGTATCTTTAGTCACAAATATTTTTGTCTGAAACAGTTTTCAATTGTTGACATAACTTCTCATTTTTTATTATTTCACCAAAAAAAAGTTATTAGTTGGTTATTTTGCGACGTTTCACCAACTGCTATGGTTATCTAGCGACTGAGTGAGATGAAGGTGATAATGCCAGAGAGATGAGTTCAGGGTTGAGCGCCGAAAGTTACTCAGCATCAGCGTTGCCAACCCTGCGGCTTGACTGGATCGCACAAGTGCTTCCAAATTATCGTATTTTTCATTGGAGGATCGTACACTACATATAAAACTAGGCCTGTTTGGATTATTTTACCTAAACCACCTTGACAGAGTTTTATTAAACGACTAGCCATACCCGTGCGCTCCGCTGCACCCGTTAGAAATAAATATAAAGTAATTACACAATCAAAATAGGACGTTTGATCCAGGGAACGTTCGTGTTTGATAGAAGGATAAATCGTTTAATATGTTACTTGATTGAAATTGTATTTAAATAATTAAACTGCGATCATTTTGATCCAGAGACCATTCATTTGGTGCAATGACAATTCCTTTAACATGTTTCTTATTTGTTATTGCATGCAACCATAGTTTAATGAAGATTGACATTATTTAGTTTTAATGTCCATCTTTATATTCCTTGCTATATGTTTCCATTGAATTATGGTAATAATTTTAACCCTTGTTTTTTCTACGTCTTCAGTAAATGGCGCTTGGCCCACTATTGTTCTGAACCCTTCAAATAACTTAAATAGTGATACAGCATATGTAGTGATATGTAATTATATTTCTTTCTTTTGAAAATGTAAGAATTCACGATCTCCTATGTACCATTGCCATGGAATGAATAAATGTGTTTTTTCTTCCTACTAAAAATTTTATATTTTGTACATAGGAGTTACTGGAGGAACAACAACGCTACAATCTGAGGCGGCGGTAAAAATGTATTGTATTGTTATTTTAAAAGTCTTGTATATCCTTAAATATCAGTCCTATAAAAATTTTGCATAGAATAAAACTTATCGGAAATAATTTTTAAAGAAACTTTTGTTGTGTACAGAATAGCCTATCAAGTTTTCTGTGCATAAGAAGCTATTTTAATCTTACCTGTCCTCGATTCACTGAGAAGTTACTGTAATAACATTATAGCATTATGTCCATCTAGAGAAACTACACTTTCCAATGGTGAAATAATAATTAATTATACAAATCGGTTAATTTAGCTTCTGATATTACTTCATACAAACACAGAACCATTCTCTGTAGGTTATCTTTCATAACTTTCGATTGTTGTTGTCCAAGGCCCCTTATAGACGAAGTCATTTCCTTTTATTTCATTATACGGCCTTAGATGTCAGTTATTTTAATTTTAAAACTCATTTATCTCATTAAATATCAGTCCTATCAAAATGTTTCAAGGCATAAAACTTATCGCAAATTATTTTTAAAGAAACCTTTGTTATGTAACATTTTTCACAAAATCAATAATAAGCGAGATATTTCGATTTATTTAATTCAGGCCCCCTTATAAACTCCCTTTTAAATAATGTATTTTGAATGCCTTATAGCCTAAAATCTAAGTTACAACGAACATAATTTATATTCCAATTTTCATCGAAATCCGTTCATCCATTATCGCGTGAAAAGGTAACAAACATCCAGACAGACAGACATACATACAAACAAAAATTTCAAAAAAGCGATTTTCGGTTTCAGAATGGTTAATTATACATGTTAACACCAATTATTTTTGGAAAATCTAAAATTACCGGAAAAATTTTGGCTACAGATTTATTATTAGTATAGATTTTTAAAGTCATCAGGAAATAACTGCTAAGAATGAAATATGGTCGCATAAAATGATTTTTAAACACTCTGTTTTCTGATTATCTTATGACATTGCTGAGAAATGGAAGACATACAGTAAAATCTTCCTCCTCAGGAGGAACAGCAACAGCAGTAACAAAAGAAGCATAACCTACGTCTAGGTCTTTCACAGTTCGTTTCATCACCGCACACCCAATCTTTACGTAAATTTAAGAGTAGTTTACCATAATTATATATATATATATATATATATATATATATATATATATATATTCCGTATTTTATATTCAAGTACACCGGATGCAGATTTTTGGAAGTAGGGCCTACTAGGACCACTATCACTCTCTTCTGAATTCATTACCACTGTTTCACGTCAGAACTAATCACAATGACACCAGATTTCTTACTACCCGTGCACTATCACAAAATACGACTGGCACAAGGGAGTAATGTTACTGACTGTTTAGTGTTCCTTGTAATGTATACCGAATATGTTTATTTTCTTTTTCTGTTCCGGGGTTCCCAAAACATTATTTCCAACTTATTACATGCTTATATGACAACAAGTAATTATGTTGACTATTTCGTTTATATGACGTCATTCCATTTTCGGGCAATAAAGTATAATGACATTTTGAATGCCAACCAATCACAGTCATACATTGCGATAATTTCTGCAGCTCGATTTATCACTATCAATGTATCGCATGTAGTTCTTTGTTTAGTCAGTGTCGCCAACTGTAAATCGATGAGCATGAATCCATTGTACTAAATAAAGTGCGAAATCCTACTTCCACATCCACATCTTCATCTTCTAATTCCATGTCGATTGTAGGCTATCTAAAGAAAATGACATTTCTGTATAACAATTTTTCATTTAATTAATGTATTAATCAAGTTATTTGTAATTATACTATAAAATGTTTAAATTAAATTATGATTTCAGAAGATAATGAAAACGTAATTTTGTTATAACAAGAAAAAAAATGCAGTACATGTAATTAACATTATTAAACCTGTATTTCGTTTTCTCAATTGGCATTACTGAATAACATTCAATTTATTTATTGCAATAATCGTTATTCATCTATTACGACTTCACAATGTCTGAAGAGGTTAAGTATTCATAAATATACAATTATTAACATTTTGTGAGTGAATTTTAGGGATATATTATTTACACGAAATAATTCTAATAAATGTCACTCGAGGTCTAGATTTCCCAAATAAATCCACGAGCTTCGCATAGTCCTGTAGAAATAACAGAGCAATGTTTATAGAAATCTGTGCTATGTCAATGGACTGTACTGCACTTGTAGACACAGAAAATACTTTGAATGCATAAGTGACATATAATACTGCAGAAATGTATACCCTACGCCTATAAAATTCCAAATGAAGGGTTCAGAGCCATAGTGGGCCAAGCGCCATTCATTAGAAACGGAGAAAGCAAGGGTTAAAGTTAAGTAAATACCATAGTTTAATGAAGATTGACATATAATTTAGTTTTAATGTGTATACTTTATATTGCTTGCTATATGTTTCCATTGAATTATGGTAATAACTTCATTTTAACCCTTGTTTTCTATGGTTTTAATAAATGGCGCTTGGCCCACTATGGTTCTGAACCCTTCAAATGTCATAGGGTATATTGTAACAAATTTTAAAAAACCTCCTCTTTTTGACATGTTTTTTCCTATTTGCCGATGGGATTCGATACAATCCGGGGCCGGGTATCGATTTCTAATTTCCGAATTACCGACTTCTGCATACTGAATATGACTAAATCTTTGCATTTCTTTATTATAAATTGTTATTCATAGACACAGATTACATACCAAAATCCATACTTTCAGGTCGATGATGATGAAAACGTGTGTTTCTCTAAGAATCTCGAAATCGATTTTTTACACATCTGCAATAATTTGCTTGTACTTCGTATGGGAAACTAAAAAGAAACGGATTATTTATTGTTACGGTGGTGATGGTAAATAAGACCTAGGTAAAGAATTATTTCAATCTCCGTTGCACAGTCACTTCTGCCCATTGTGTTGACTTCTAACTATTGCTATGACGCTATCGTGAGGACGACGTCCCGGCAAATCATGGGAATCCTTCCCCCAATAGAAAGCCTGTGGTTGCACGGGCCACGAAACCCGTCTCTCAGCACAAAGCACCCATTGTTTTGCGCTTTCCACTCCATATCCTTAACGTGCTGTGCGGTGTCACCTCCATTACACCTCTACGCCTGCATTCACCACAGTTGAAAACGAAAACGAGTAAGGCATGCAGATGAATATAACGGTTCTGTAGTTATTATTATGATGATTATTATTATTATTATTATTATTATTATTATTATTATTATTATTATTATTATTATTATCACTTACAGAGTCTTACTGCTATTATTGTCTTTGCTTTTAGACTACTATCACAGTCTAGTATATACGTCACGAAGCTTAAGTTTTGAGGGTACTAGGAACAATAGACTGTGCCGGTACTATTTCGCATTATCTGTGATGAGGCGATAGTAGCGATCCTAGTGGTTAGCAACTATCTATGGATGCATATTCCCTATGTATGACGATCAGTTTAAAGATTTGTTACCCTAAGAATTTTTGGAGCAATTGACGGCAGATCTCAATCTATTTTATTTGTATAGTCATCATTTCATATAAATCTTGTTGAGGCCGGTCACACATAAATTGAAGCTTTCGCGAATGACGGAAGGCCAATACTGTAGTTGGTTACGAAATGTCAGTGACAGTTATTGGGTATTTGGTAGTGGTTTTTCTTCCATTGCAGTTAGCAGAGTTCCATCATCGTCAGATGGTTACCGAAACCGAATTTTTTTGTCAGATTGTTGTAATTTCCATTGAAAAAATTTAATCATATAGGTGCAGTACTTCAGTGTATTTCTTCCTGAGCTTCAGTTTTACCCTAGATCATATATTTAACAGACAGCTCATACCTATGTTAAAATCGGTAGCACTTTGAAGAGAACAACCGCCAGGATCGCCAGTCGTCCGCCGTAAACGAACACAAGATGGCAGTGCAGTCGCTAATGCAATTCAAATGGGAGTTATGACGTGACTCCTTATGTAACAACTACAGTAGATGGCAGCATAGTAAACCTGACAAAAGTTGTTACTGTCAACGCTTATAAGGACGAGCAATCTGGGGATACAGATGATCTAGAGTTCTACCCATATATTTCTTCTGCAGCAGTTTTTATATTAAGTTTTATTCCGATATTGGTACAAAAGAACATTGACCGATATTTCTCCTCATATACATTCAAATTAACATTTAAATATATTTCTGTTATAACACAAGAAACACGTATTAATATGAGAAAATGAGGATATATTAAATTAAAAACTAATCACCTAAAGGATCATTCCACCTTTACTCACATCACAATGTAACAACTCTCACCACACATTCCCTGCAGATTTTACGGCGACATTTCAATTGAAATTACAGTTGAATTTTCTCAGTCCATTTTTTATCTGTATTTTTTTTTTTATAAATTTTCATTATGTGAAATATTATCTACTACAAATTTTGGTTTCTTGTAGACAAATTTCTTGTAAGACATTTTTAATGTCACACCTTAAATGTTACTGTTTAACATTCTTTGTCTTTGGCAACCTCACCAAGTTGAGGAGGATTTATTTATTTATTATGTAGCTTCTGATTTTAATTGTATATTTTCATTTGATAAAGTATTTCATTGCCTAGTAGAAAGGGTAAAAATAAGTGTACAGTTACTTGAGATGTCATCATTTATTAAAAAGGAAAAAAAAAGTGAAATGTACTGTCACTCACATTACAAGACAAGGCCATGCACACAGTATGCATACACAATAATGGCAAATTTTACTCTTCTAAGAACTGGAAAGATAAGGATTTTTTTGGTTGGACGTCACAATTTAATAGTGATAACCGAGTGGGAATAAAATTCCTATAGAATATGTTTAAATTATGAAAAATCTACTGTATTTGTGTCACTCACATTACAGTTCTGTCACTCACATTACTTGGCCAGAATTACATAGCAGAAAAATAATTTTGAAATACAATTTGTGCTAAGAAGACATGGAAATATATAATTAACACATTATAAAATGAAACGCAAAGAAAAATTATACAATTTCTAGTATTTAAAAAAATATATAATGCCCGTTATATTATACAGGGGAGACTGTTGTACCTTTAAACACTTTTCACATTTTATTTATTTATTTTTAATTTTGGAAATGAAGTTTTTAAATGAAAAAATGCTTGAATAATTACCTCACACAACCATCACACAACCAACATCTAAAGAAGGCACGTCTACACTAATTAATTCTGACACCTGACTTGCGACTTATCACACAGTTTATTACGATTACAGTATTGGATATCGACCATATATTGCCATATTGGATGAACAGCATCATTGTCAAATTAAATATACATTACTAATCAACATTAAACAACCCAACTTATAATATACTCGTATTGGCATTTATAAGACAACCATATTAATTTGAAAAACATTCAAGACACATTACGAGACACACACCATGATACACACGTTCTAAATGGTTGAAATATGTGCATTATGGGGAAACAGAAGTATGAATATATTAAATGTAATTAATACTGTAATTTGCAACTCTTCACACTCATAATACATAATTACCTTAGTTTTATATTTTATTATTTTTTATTCCTCTTATATCATGTTACTTCATTATTCCATGTGTGAAGACTTGCAAACATATATATTTTTTAACTTACACGTGTATTTTAATTAATTGACAATAAGAGCAGTCATACAAGAATATCAATGCGTATCATAACCATGTTGGTTTTTAGTATATTTTATTTTGCATGTCACTAAATATGTTTTGTATTTGTAGAGATTATGTAGAGATTATTGATATTGCTGAAATGTACGTCGTATCTGATGATGTTGGCGTAGTCCAACGAAAACGTTCATACGTCTTTTAAACATGTAATGCAAGGTTTAACACCTTAAACATATGCTGTGAAGTCAGTGACTGAAATAAATACTTTTAATATATAATACAGACTTCTCTGAAAACTATAAAAATGAATTGCAAATCTTAAGAGTTTATTTATATTATAATATAAGATAAGAAAATACTGACCTTAAAATCAGTGAAATTCTCATAAAAAAACAGCAATTGATGATGATATCTTGAAGCTAAATTTCTAAGGAAAACAGTTTTCTCACCAAAATATCCGTGTAAATAGGAAGTACACGGTGTAGGCAATGGTTACAATAAAATTTCCACCTCATCTCATAATTTTAACATGTTGATGAAATGTTCCACTCTTCGTGGAATGACCCTATAACAATTCTAGAAATCTTTCAGGAATCAAATATTAAAACAAAATATAAGTTTACATCTAATGGCATTTCGATCAATCTTTTATGCATTGTTTCATTGTCTTTTGTTGGGCCCTGAAGTATATCCAGTGTAAAAAATTGAAAGACGAAAATAAATAACTCTTCACCTCCTACTTCGAGATATACCAGACTGTTGGAGATCTGAACAGCTGATATGTCAGATGAGGGCAAAAAGAAATTTATATTAGAGAGATTTGGCAAAGATGTCATGAATTTAACTTGCAAGGTGCTCCAAGGACAATTTATTCGCCGTTGCGAGCAACATTTATCGCAAGTTTTTACTCGCATTCCCAAGAACATATGGCCGACGTGCCTCTAAGTGCAGGGCACCATCATTCAGTCAGGGAGAAGCAGTAGACATTCTCATCTCTTACAGTAGCTAAGAACTACCTCATACCTCTTCTTCCTTTCTTTCCAGTCTTTATTTTTCCTTTACATTCTTTATGCCGTGTTTACTTTTTCTTCCTTTTGATTGTTTATTCCTTAATTTCCTTTCTTCTCCTTTTTACTTCATTTTCTCTCTTATTCCCTCTTCTTTGCATTTCATTCCTTTCTATTAATACTGCATTTAGTTTTATTTTCTTTCATTCTTTCTTCATTTTTCTTGCTTTCACTTCCTGCTTTCTTCTCTTCCCTTTTTCCACCTCCTTTCTTGTTCTTCCTCTCTTTCTTCACTTCCATCTGCTTCTCCTCTTACTCTCTTCTTCCATTTTCCCACTCCTCTGCTCCTTGTTTTTGTGCCGTCCTCCTCTTGTTCTTAACCGCCTTCCTCCTCTTCTCCTTAATCGCCTTCCTGTCCTTCTCCTTGCTGCCTTCCTCCTCTTTTCCTTAATCGCCTTCCTCCTCTTCTCCTTGCTGCCTACCTTCTCTTCTCCTTGCTGCCTTCCTCCTCTTCTCCTTAAACGCCTTCATCTTCTTCTCCTTAATCGCCTTCCTCTTCTTCTCCTTGCTGCCTTTCTTCTCCTTAAACGCCTTCTTCCTCTTCTCCTTAATCGCCTTCCTCTTCTTCTCCTTGCTGCCTTCCTTCTCCTTAATCGCCTTCTTCCTCTTCTCCTTAATTGCCTTCCTCTTCTTCTCCTTGCTGCCTTCCTCTTCTCCTTGCTGCCTTCCTTCTCTTCTTAAACGCCTTCCTCCTCTTCTGCTTAACTCTCTTCCTCTTCTTCTGCTTAACCTTCTTCCTCCTCTTCTTCTTAACCTCATTTCTCCTTTTCTCCTTAACCGCCTTCCTCCTCTTCTCCTTAACCGCCTTCCTCGTCTTCTCCTTAACCGTCTTCCTCATCTCTTTAAACGCCTTCCTCCTCCTCTTCTTCTTAACCGCCTTCCTCTTCTTCTCCTTAATTGCCTTCCTACTCTTCTTTTTAACCGCTTTCCTAGCCTTCTTCTTAATTGCCTTTCTTCTCTACTTCTTAACTGCCTTCCTCCTCTGCTCCTTAACTGCCTTCCTCCTCATCTCTTTAACTACCTTCCTTCTCGTTTCCTTAGTGCCTTCTTCCTCTTTTTCTTAACTGTCTTCCTCCTCTTCTGCCGTCATTTTCTATTTTCTACTGCTTCCTCCTCATCCCTTTACTTCGTTCTCTTTTCCTTTCTCTCGCTTCTTCTTACCCTTCTATCCCTTAATTCGGTTCTCCTTTTCTTCGTCTACTTCCTCATATTTATATGTCTACTTATTTATCTATACATGTTTATAGCCTGTTATAATTATGTGCATTTCAAAGCACTAAGCTGCATTCTGAATATGATGTGCTTTATATATTTTTATACTTTTATTTAGTTTTTAGCCATCTGCTTTTTAATTTTTTTCTTATTTGATTATTTCACAAGCCCTATTATTTTATTATACGAATTACTTTCCTTATTTATTTAATTTACATTTGATTTATGATCTCGAGAAATTAAATTTGTATTTGTTTTTTTCGGTAATAACGAAGAGGCAGGTAATACTAGCAGAGGTTTTTTAACAAGACAATAATTCTGAAGAAGTCTGTGTCAACACTTGACCTCGCACGTTGGACCGTAACAGTTGCAGAGGTCAGAGATCCGCGTCCGATCTCACAGCCTGTGTCCAGCGAAACAACCCTCAGGAATTCGAACCCCTGACCTCCACGTCCTATTATTTCTCTGTTCTTGTATTCAGCGGTGTATCTGCCGTCTGCTTACAAGCTTTTACAGCTGTTAAAGAAATGTGTTTGGAAACTACTTAGGAACTGGCCAAGACTGTTTCCTCTCTCTATGTGAAATTACGGTATTCCATCACCTCTTCTGTGACAATTAACATCCGCAGTTTAAAATTCGTTAAATTGAGCAATAAATAACTGACTTCCTTTCAGTATTCTTGATAGAAAGCAGGAAGTCTATCTGACCTTTCTCCCTTTCGCTTCAAGGTGATTAAATGAATCATTTTATTAAACAGTAAATAACTATCCTTCCCATGTATCCTAGCACCGCGGTCAAAAGTCTACTTGCTGTCATTCCATTTGTCTTCAGGAGCGTAGAGAATCAAACCTAATTTTGGAGTGGCAGAAATGAAGTTATTACTTAGCCTAGTCTGTTTTTAGTTCCAGGATTAGATGATATCACTTCTTTCAGTCTCTATTATTAAGCAATCTTTTGCGTAATCTTCCTATGTTTCTCCTCCCTTTAGGTCTGTAATGCAATATTTGTTTTGGAAGTTTTTCCATTCTCATTCTACTTTTATGATCTTTACAATAATTCATCCTTTATATTTCTCTCTTATCGTTAACAGAAATATATTCAATTATAATCTTATTGTGGCCCTTATAATTCTCTCAGTTTTTGTGCATCCTTTTTATATATCTTAGAAGTCCCATTTTTGTGGCTTGTATGTAATATGTAACACATATTTCGACTCCGTATAAAAGAGTGAGAATATGTATCGTTAAGTTCATATAATGTTACAACCCAAGTATTGGAAATGAAAATCCTCTCTGGTAGGCCTATTCTATTATTTATCACCATTTATCTTACGGTGTATTTGCTTTTCAAAGCCATTATCTTCGTTTTATTAACAGACTAGCTAAAAGCACCCGGCGTTGCTCGGATTTTCCTTTTTGCTTCAGACTTAAGGAGATCTCGGCAACTCAACTATAGAAAAACAAAACGAATTACTATCTTTACTAAGCTTTCCTCGTCCCTAAAGATGAATCTTTACATAGAGTCACTTACATGAATTAATGACCTTCTTAGCCAAAACACCTGCCAAGATTAACAGAATTTAAAACAGCTGAAGATCAGGCACCGAAAAGAAAAGATGCCATCATGTACCTTACTGTTTTTGTTTTTAATTAGTTTTGTCTTGTAGTTTAGCTAAACAAAAATATCCCCTCGGTCCTTTACATCCGTTTAGCATAGACTCAATGTTCTACATTGATCTAAAGCTGTGCTGACACAAATTTAGTGTAATTTCCTGTCTACGTGTGCTTTCGCTTGACGTTTAAAGACAGTTGACGATAAATAGGGTATTCTCTTGTTCTCAGTCTGAACCCCTTGGGGTCTCATAGTGAGTTACAATTTACCTCTCTATCGCGCGTATCAAAGAATCAATATGTAAATAAAAAAATATATAATAGGATTGGAGAATTTTGTACCCCTTGTCAGCTTTACGCCCGTTTATGTCATACCCGGTTTCTTAAATATGACTTGAAAAATGACGTCTTACAAATACTCGTACATAATACTGTATATTAATAAAGGCTACCGGTACTTAAGTTGTATTGTGCAGCTTGTTGATATAATCCCATGAATTGCCATTTGTAGATTATTTTCCGTTCTCTGTGTAATAATCTGTTCATCTGCAAATAACAAAGTGCTTGCAACTGTATTTGTATTTAATCTATTTCCAGTATTACAATCTTTTCTCCATTTTTTTACAAAGTCGTCTATGTACAAATTATAAACCCTTGTTGAACACCTTCGTTGTTAATACCCCAGATCACACATTATATAACAAATTGATCACTCTTGTGGGCTTTGAAGACAACAACTTTTATCAATTTCACTGCTGTATGCTGTCATCTAGCGACAGTAGAAGTAGTCATGCTGTAACCCCCATTTGAATTGCATGGAGCAACTGTACTTTCATATAGCGATCTTTACTAATCGACAGTGGCGATCCTGGTGGTTGTTCTCTTCTACATGTCATCGTTTTTAACATGGGGATGGCAAATCTGTTACATATGTGATCAGGGTTAGTACTTAGCAATAATCTAGTAAAGTAAGAGATGAGTGTTGCTTAGTGACTGAATGGAAACTTAAGCAACAAATATGGAGATATAGTTTAGCAATAAACCAGGCATAGAAGATACACAAATCGTGTTGTTCCTTAGGAAGGATATTGCTTAAGACAACGCATGTAAGAAACATGAAATTTTGGTCACTTTTAGTCGAAAATCGCATTTTCATTTTCTTGTGAAAAATTAATCAGCAATCTCTTATCTTTATGCGCTGAGCAAGTTTCTATGTTTTGAGGCGCTCGAAAGCGTAAAAATTATGCAATATATAAATGGCTGCACCCTTGAATTTTAATTTCATACAAATTTTACAAGCTGTTTTCTCACACTTTTTTCATCACATTTTGTCAGTTTCGAAGTATAAAGGCTCTTACAATTTTGATGTTAGGAACAAGAAATTTTTACTCCATGTTCTATACACTATGGCTAACAAAATAGCGCATGGGTTTTATGATTAAATTAATACTTTTTAAAATAAAAAAAATGAAATATTTATAGTGGCAATACTTTTTTATATTAAAAAATCATCCCCCTTTTGTAGTAAAGATAAAGTAAAACGCCACCGGCATGGCTCAGTCGGTTAAGGCGCTTGCCTGCCGGTCTGAAGTTGGTTCGGGCGCGGGTTCGATCTCCGCTTGCCCTGATTACATGATTGGGTTTTTTCCGAGGTTTTCTCCAACCGTAATGTGATTGCAAGGTAATCTATGACGAATCCTCGGCCTCATCTCGCCAAATATCATCTCGCTATCACCAATGTCTTCGACGCTAAATAACCTGGTAGTTGATACAGCGTCGTTAAATATACAACTAAAATTAAAAAAATACAGAAACTAATACGTAATGTTTTTTTTTTATAAATATGCCACGGGTCTTGCAAAAAAAATTTGAGACATTTTACTAAAAAATTGAGCGACATATTTTATTTTTAAATGAGCAATTTTTTTAATTTTTTTTAATAACCCAGAAGCTAATTGACACAGAAATGAAACTTTACCACATCATTATGTATTACACCATGATTAGGTGTACAAAGAAATCACTACCTTAGCTTGAAAAATGTAAGAAATAGAAATTTCACACATCACTTTCTTTAAGTACTGTTTATCAATAAACTAGAAAACTTAACACAGACATTGAAGTTTTGCTTAGCAACATAGGTATTACTTAGCAACAAGGTAAGAATATTAGGAACAAAATAAAATGTGTCTAAACACTATACCAGGTATCTTTGAGATATTGACAGTTCCTTAACAACACATCAAAAGTGTAAGATACACGTCGAGATATTGTTTAGCGATGTCCCAGAAGTGTAAGTCGCACATCGTAAGTGCCACCAATACGCAAGTTGTAAAATAAACAGGCACAACGAAATGTTACATTGTGCTAGTGCGGTGAAATCAAGAATGGACGCTGAGCTTTCGAAACCTCGTAACCTCTTTTACACAGCACATGGTGGTTCCTGACAGTAATTTGTCAACGGTGAATCAACCGTGAAAACGTGAATCGCTATCTTTAAGAGAACATCTCGAGCGTTGAATAATCGGAGGCAAGATTTGGTAGAAGCCCCATCTAAGTATGCGGGCTTGGAGAGTTAAGATGGCAAATTGAAAACCACGGTGTAACCTTTTGCCTTTCACCACTCATCGTCTACAATAGTCATTCTAAATTCTGAGGTCATTGCTAAGTATTTATTTAACAATTATTCTTAAGAGCCGTGAGGATTCATCTAGCTAATGGCTCCATGTCAAATGCAACTGATTTCGACTTTTCGCCAAATCATTTGAGATTATGTTACGAGTAGATGTAAACCTATAGGAAAGAGAATTGTTTCAGGTAAATGCCGTCGGCCTTTTACTGGTATAGATCGAACGCGACTGCCGAGGAAATATGTAGCCTATATATGTACGTATGTATTTATTCACACTGCAAATGGGTATACACCCGGTGGCAGTGGTAACTAATTACACTCAATAATGAAAATTAATAATAAACACAACTAATAAAAATATAATTAATAATAAATTAATAATAATAATAATAAACACAGAACTGCACACATTGTATTCTTCACCTGACATAATTAGGAACTTAAAATCCAGACGTTTGAGATGGGCAGGGCATGTAGCACGTATGGGCGAATCCAGAAATGCATATAGAGTGTTAGTTGGGAGACCGGAGGGAAAAAGACCTTTAGGGAGGCCGAGACGTAGATGGGAGGATAATATTAAAATGGATTTGAGGGAGGTGGGGTATGATGATAGAGACTGGATTAATCTTGCACAGGATAGGGACCGATTGCTGGCTTATGTGAGGGCGGCAATGAACCTTCGGGTTCCTTAAAAGCCATTTGTAAGTAAGTAGTAATAATAATAATAATAATAATAATAATAATAATAATAATAATAATAATAATAATAATAACAAGGAGCATCCTAAATTAAATGAAGCATGATCACTTAAAATAACATTTAAAGTAAATCTAATCTGTATCTTATCAGTTGAGCTATACAAAATTGGACAATATATAGCAAGTGGATTAATTCAATTTGCAAGCATAAACAATACATCAGTTGAGCTATACAGAATTGTACAAAATATAGCAAGTGGATTAATTCAATTTACAAGCATAAACAATACTTACATCACTTGAGCTATACAAAATTGTACAATATAAGGCAAGTACATGAATTCAATTTACAAGCGTAAACAATACATGTTGAGCTATACAGAATTGTACAATATATAGCAAGTAGATTAATTCAATTTACAAGCATAAACAATACATCAGTTGAGCTATACAGAATTGTACAATATGTAGCAAGTGGATTAATTCAATTTACAAGCATAAAGAATACATCAGTTGAACTATACAAAATTGTACAATATATAGCAAGTGGATTAACTCAATTCACAAGCATAAACAATACATCAGTTGAGCTATACAAAATTATACAATATATAGAGTGTGTAGAATGTATAAGTATGCAGAAATTTGGCAAATTCTGTTCTGAACCTTCCTTCCATTTTTCATTGCTTTATTATCACCGCATCTTTATTATTACTTGTATTTGCATCGTTTTCTCTTACTGTCTACAGAATATACATCTCATCTTGCAGCATTTGTATTGAATAGTGCATACCCCAGTTTCAGAGACATTGTCTCAGAGAAACTAGGATGAACACTAGTTTCCTTCTAGAGACAGAAGAACAACGAACCGGGGGCAGGGCTTCCGGAGCAGTGAACGGTTAACACCACCGCATTCCCCCAACTCTGCGGTTTGCTCTAGCCAACTTGTTCTAAAGAAACTTTACTCGCAGTCCTGTAGCTCAGTCGGTACTGTGTCTACTACGTTTTTTAAGATTCTACTATTCCAAGCAACAGGATCGGACATTATTATAGGCCTACTAGTTCGTTCAACATTCATTTTCAATTTCAGAATTTATTAAGGCGCTAAGATAATCACCCAGATATAATGGAGAAATGAAAGTGGCAAGAGAAACCAAAGAACTTGGTGAACACTTGCTCTATAGGTGTCTAGATGTCACATTGTCAGGAATATGTTTTGATATTAGTAAATCTTTTTTTTTAATGTACATCAAATGCAAGTTTGATTAGTGGTCTAAGTAATCAGTCAGAGATGTATGCAGTGGAGGGGGAAGGGACTGTTCATCCTACTCCATTATCTCCTGGCTTAGTTGCCTCATAAGTGATGTCTTATTGGTGTCACTTATGAGGTTCCAACCAGTTTTCGTACTGTTGACTAAACATACATATCAACTGCAAATACTATTCAGAAATAATAAGGTAAAAAAATACGATGTAAAGTGAGTAGCAGAGGACCAATTTCTTTTTACAGTAAAATCGTTTATAAAGTCTCACATATCATAGTATCAAGAATGGGGCAAAATGACATTTCGTTTTCAATATTCTTAAACAAGATGTGTTCCATTCTTGCTCATAAGAGAAAAGATGGTATTCGTTGTTCGATTCTTAGACTATTTCGTTCATGAACATATTAATATCAGAACAAGTAATGTGTCTTATTTATTATTTAGAAATATTCCGAACTTTAAAATATTAAGCAAGTAACATCGCTTTAAGAGTTATTTCTTGATCTTGCTGTTCAAGTATAGCAAATAATACATTTAATTCTTAGAGAAATTTAGTTCCTGCTGCTACTGCTACTGCTACTGCTACTGCTACTGCTACTAACGGATATCCACCAATCAGATTGATCCGGCAGTGTTTTGTCGTCGGCAAAGCGCTGCATCTCTCTGATGTCATTATTGCTTTAATAACTTACTTTTTTTGCACAATGTGTTTTTTGTTGTAATTGTAGCTATTGTTATTAGGCTTTGAAAGTTAAAATTCCCACACAGAAACTTGTTACTATGGAAACCATCCTTCATAACATAAAACTATACTGAAATAGACCCATTACAGTGCACTTAATGTTACTTAGTTACCATTACAGTGCAGTTTTGCGAAGGCTTTGGAATAATATTGCTCTGAATTTTCAATGCGAAATATATTATATTTGCAATTTTAAAAATATGATAGTGCAAAAAATGTTTACAATGCACGTTTGTAAAATGCATTACAAAATCTCGGAAATTGAAAAACGAGCAGAGCGAGTTTTTTTAAACTTATTATCGATTTTGTAAAAAACACTGGCAACCTTGTATCCTAATATACTATACTGACGTGCTTACTTTTATTACTTATTAGAAATAATCAAATCGTGTTCATCATTGCGACAAACGATCGAATTGTTCACCCTCTGCTCTTAAGGATGCCTATGCGTCAATCCTGATGAAAAGAATGACGGAAACTGCGTGAAGTTCATTTTACTGAATTGTAAAAATCGCTTGAATATTTTCAAGTTCATGAACGATAATAGGTTTATAAGGACGAAAACTTATCAATTTTCCCGTTATTTCCATGCACTTGATTTAGAAACATTTGCTGTTGCGCTAATCGTCGCAAAGATTATCCAGGAGATTTTTTAATTTGTATTCTACATCGTCAAGTTTTCCCTCTGTTTAAACAGGATTGGTTCTGTGTCTTACATACTTTAATCTATAAGAATATTATGTGTTTGCACTTTACGAACTTGAAAACGATTTGTGATGACGGGACATGTATTCCGGGATAATTGCGACGAAAGTTTCTGGTGCAAAACTTGTAAGGATGTTTCTTTTCACAAAACAATCGTAAATGAATATTCTTTGTTCTAAATTATATTTAATTCTCACAATATTATGTAATATTACACAATGAATAGCAATAAACATCTCAAACTAGCACCATACTCACAACTCAACTACGTATGAAAACTGTTATGACCCGCGGCAGAAGACCTGTAGCTTGCCACAATACAATTCTGCCAGTTTCGACTCTTTTCAGTCAACCTGACTGACGGACACATGGTACTACCACCGTCATTAATAATAATAGTAATAGTAATAATAATAATAATAATAATAATAATAATACTAGTTATGGCTTTTAAGGAACCCGCAGGTTCATTGCCGCCCTCACATAAGCCAGCAATCGGTCCCTCTCCTGAGCAAGATTAATCCAGTCCCTACCATCATATCCCACCTCCCTCAAATCCATTTTAATATTATCCTCCCATCTAAGTCTCGGCCTCCCTAAAGGTCTTTTTCCCTCCGGTCTTCCAACTAACACTCTATATGTATTTCTGGATTCGCTCATACGTGCTACATGTCCTGCCCATCTCAAACGTCTGGATTTAATATTCCTAATTATGTCAGGTGGAGAATACAATGCGTGCAGTTCTGTGTTGTGTAACTTTCTCCATTCTCCTGTAACTTCATCCCTCTTAATCCCTAATATTTTCCTAAAAATCTTATTCTCAAACACCCTTAACCTCTGTTCCTCTCTCAGAGTGAGAGTCCAAGTTTCACAACTATACAGAACAACCGGTAATATAACTGTTTTATAAATTCTAACATTCAGATTTTTTGACAGCAGACTAGATGACAAAAGCTTATCAATCGAATAATAACAGGCATTTCCCACATTTATTCTGCGTTTAATTTCCTCCCGAGTGTCATTTATATTTGCTACTGTTGCTCCATGATATTTGCATTATTCCACCTCTTCAAAGGATAAATCTAAAATTTTTATAGTTCCATTTCGTACAATATTCTGGTCACGAGATACATAATCATATACTTTGTCTTTTCGGGATTTACTTCCAAACCTATCGCTTTACTTGCTTCAAATAGAATTTCCGTGTTCTCCCTAATCGTTGGTACATTTTCCCTCAAGGTCTTCATGTCATCCGCATAGACAAAAATAATACTTTATGGTTAATTACGTACTTACAGCTTTTCTCTTACTGAAGTTGTATTTCAACTTATAATGGAGTTTGTTTACTTTTCGTTTGAATTTGTTCCATGGGGCGTTTGGTTAATTATTTCGTTGGTTGGGTATTTAGGTTATTTATCTAGGTTAACTTACTAACTGCATGTTATTAATATTATGTTGATTTATGAGGTTGGTTAGACACATTAAAAATAGTTGTTCATTTAATTGGAGCAGTCTCTATAGAAGTAAAAAAGTTTTCCGTTTCCTGGGAAAGGAGACTGGTACCACATCCTGTTAGCCACTACGAATCCTCTTAACATGAAACACAAAGTAGCATTTAAATTAGCACGTAGAGGTATTTTAAATATAACAAACCGAATGGGAAGTTTGTAAGCTGAGAAAACTACTGCAATGACCATATCGGAGTCTGTAACAAGCATAAGTAGGTCTCCATGACTTAGCGAAACTTATTTAAGGCCATGCGGGCTGCAGAGTTATTCGTTAACGGATTTGCCACTCCACACTGTAAACTGGTTCCAATAAACGTTATTGGCACAATAGTAGATTAGTTGGCAAAGGCTTTCCATAGATGGGGAGCGAGTTCAATCTACAATAAATGTAGGCATAATATTATTATAGGTAAAATGGAGAGTTTCACAGTAACATTAGTTAAAAATTTCGTAAAATTTTTAGAATTAGCCTATTATAATTATTATTGCTATTGTTACCATCATTCATTCGTAGTGTTGTGCCCAAGGACAGGTCTTTCACTGCAAACTCAGCATTCTCCAGTCTTTCCTATTTTCTGTTTTCATCTTAGTCTCCTCATATGATCCATATATCTTAATGTTGTCTCTCATCTGGTATCTTCTTCTGTCACAAACTCTTCTCCCGTACACCATTCCTTCCAGATATTGTATTGGTATCATTAGTGTTACCACTACAGCATTTTTACTATTGTCATGGTAATTATTGATGTTAATATTATTTGTATTGTTCTTGTTACCTTTATTATTATTACCATCATTGTTATTGTTGTTATTATTGTTAATATTTGTATTTCCTTATTAAAAAACTAGCCGTACCCGTGCGCTCCGCTGCACCCGTTAGAAATAAATATAAAGTAATTACATAATTAAAATAGGACGTTTGATCCAGGGAACATTCGTGTTTGATAGAAGGATAAATCGTTTAATATGTTACTTAATTTAAATTGCATCCAAATAATTAAAATGCGATCATTTTGGTCCAGAGACACTCATTTGGTGCAATGACAATTCCTTTAACCTGTTTCGTAATTTTTATTACATGCAACCATAGTTTAATGAAGATTGACATAATTTCGATTTAATGTGTATATTTTATTTTACTTGTTATAGGTTTCCATTGAATTATGGTAATAACTTAATTTTAACCCTTGTTTTCTACGTATTCAGTAAATGGCGCTTGGCCCACTATGGTTGTGAACCCTTCAAATAACTTAAATTATATTATAATTATATTATATTATATCAGAAGTTACTGTAATAACATTATAGCATTATGTCCATCTAGAGAAACTACACTTTCCAATGGTGAATTAATAATTAATTATACAAATCGGTTAATTTAGCTTCCGATATGACTTCATACAAACACAGAAACATTCTCTGTAGGCTATCTTTCATAGCTTTCGATTGTTGCTGTCCAAGGCCTCTTATAGACGAAGTCATTTTTTTTTAATGCATTACACGGCCTTAGATGGCAGTTATTTTAATTTTAAAACTCATTTATCTCATTAAATACCAGTCCCATCAAAATTTTTCAAGGAATAAAACTTATCGAAAATTATTTTTAAAGAAACTTTTGTTATGTAACATGTTTCACAAAATCAATAATAAGCGAGATATTTCGATTTATTTAATTCAGGCCCACTTATAACCCCCCTTTTAAATAATGTATTTTGAATGCCATATAGCCTAAAATCTAAGTTACAACGAACTTAATTTATATTCCAATTTTCATCGAAATCCGTTCAACCATTATCTCGTGAAAAGGTAACAAACATACATACAGACAGACAGACAGACATACAAACAAAAATTTCAAAAAAGCGATTTTCGGTTTCAGGGTGATTAATTATATATGTTAGGACCAATTATTTCTGGAAAATCGAAAATTACCAGAAAAATTTCGGCTACAGATTTATTATTAGTATAGATTAGTGTGACTGCAAAAAAAAAAAAAAAAAAAAAAAAAAAAGTCATGATATTCCCGGAAATATATGCGTTGCCTCTGTTACCCTTGTCTTTGCATTTGATATTCTTACTTTGCCATTACTAATATTACCCTAGCTATTGACACCGTTGTCTTTGTCATTGCTATCCTTGTCTTTGTCTTTGATATCCTTGTTTTTTCATTGCTAATCTTACCCTAGCTATTGATATCGTTGGTTTTGTCATTGTTATCCTTGTATTTGCCTTTGATATCCTTTTTTATTTACTAAATCTTATCCTAGCTATTGATATCGTTGGTTTTGTCATTGTTATCCTTGTCTTTGCCTTTGATATCCTTTTTTATTTACTAAATCTTACCCTAGCTATTGATATCGTTGTCTTTGTCATTGTTATCCTTGTCTTTGCCTTCGATATCCTTGTTTTTTTCATTGCTAATCTTACCCTAGTTATTGATATCGTTGTCTTTGGCATTGTTAACCTTGTCATTGCCTTCAATATCCTTGTTTTTTCATTGTTAATCTTACCCTAGCTATTGATATCGTTGTCTTTGTTTTTTTCATTGCTAATCTTATCCTAGCTATTGATATCGTTGTCTTTGTCATTGTTATCCTTGTCATTGCCTTTGATATCCATGTTTTTTTCATTGCTAATCTTACCCTAGCTATTGATATCGTTGTCTTTGTCATTGTTATCCTTGTCTTTGCCTTCGATATCGTTGTTTTTTTCATTGCTAATCTTACCCTAGTTATTGATATCGTTGTCTTTGGCATTGTTAACCTTATCATTGCCTTCAATATCCTTGTTTTTTCATTGCTAATCTTACCCTAGCTATTGATATCGTTGTCTTTGTTTTTTTCATTGCTAATCTTACCCTAGCTATTGATATCGTTGTCTTTGTCATTGTTATCCTTGTCTTTGTCATTGTTATCCTTGTCTATGCGTTTGATATCCTTGTTTTTTTCATTGCTAATCTTACCCTAGCTATCGATATCGTTCTCTTTGGCATTGTTATCCTTGTCATTGCCTTCGATATCGTTGTTTTTTCATTGCTAATCTTACCCTAGCTATTGATATCGTTGTCTTTGTTTTTTTCATTGCTAATCTTACCCTAGCTATTGATATCGTTGTCTTTGTCATTGTTATCCTTGTCTTTGTCATTGTTATCCTTGTCTTTGCGTTTGATATCCTTGTTTTTTTCATTGCTAATCTTACCCTAGCTATTGATACCGTTGTCTTTGTCATTGTTATCCTTCTCTTTGCCTTCGATATCCTTGTTTTTTCATTGCTAATCTTACCCTAGGTATTGATATCGTTGTCTTTGTCATTGTTATCCTTGTCTTTGCCTTTGATATCCTTGTTTTTTCATTGCTAATCTTACCCTAGGTATTGATATCGTTGTCTTTGGCATTGTTATCCTTGTCATTGCCTTCGATATCCTTGTTTTTTCATTGCTAATCTTACCCTAGCTATTGATATCGTTGTCTTTGTCATTTTTATCCTTGTCTTTGCCTTTGATATCCTTGTTTTTTCATTGCTAATCTTACCCTAGCTATTGATATCGTTGTCTTTGTCAGTGTTATCCTTGTCTTTGCTTTCGATATCCCTGTTTTTTCATTGCTAATCTTACCCTAGCTATTGATATCGTTGTCTTTGTCATTGTTATCCTTGTCTTTGCCTTTGATATCCTTGTTTTTTCATTGCTAATCTTACCCTAGCTATTGATATCGTTGTCTTTGTCATTGTTAGCCTTGTCTTTGCGTTTGATATCCTTGTTTTTTTTCATTGCTAATCTTACCTTAGCTACCGATATCGTTGTCTTTGTCATTGTTATCCTTGTCATTGCCTTCGATATCCTTGTTTTTTCATTGCTAATCTTACCCTAGCTATTGATATCGTTGTCTTTGTTTTTTTCATTGCTAACCTCACCCTATCTATTGATACCGTTGTCTTTGTCATTGTTATCTTTGTCATTGCCTCTGATATCCTTGTTTTTTTCATTGCTAATCTTACCCTAGCTATTGATACCGTTGTCTTTGTCATTGTTATCCTTGTCTTTGCCTTTGATATCCTTGTTTTTTCATTGCTAATCTTACCCTAGCTATTGATATCGTTGTCTTTGGCATTGTTATCCTTGTCATTGCCTTTGATATCCTTGTTTTTTCATTGCTAATCTTACCCTAGCTATTGATATCGTTGTCTTTGTCAGTGTTATCCTTGTCTTTGCTTTCGATATCCCTGTTTTTTCATTGCTAATCTTACCCTAGCTATTGATATCGTTGTCTTTGTCATTGTTATCCTTGTCTTTGCCTTTGATATCCTTGTTTTTTCATTGCTAATCTTACCCTAGCTATTGATATCGTTGTCTTTGTCATTGTTATCCTTGTCTTTGCCTTTGATATCCTTGTTTTTTCATTGCTAATCTTACCCTAGCTATTGATATCGTTGTCTTTGTCATTGTTATCCTTGTCTTTGCTTTCGATATCCCTGTTTTTTTCATTGCTAATCTTACCCTAGCTATTGATATCGTTGTCTTTGTCATTGTTATCCTTGTCTTTGCTTTCGATATCCTTATTTTTGTCATTGCTAATCTTACCCTAGCTATTGATATCGTTGTCTTTGTCATTGTTATCCTTGTCTTTGCCTTTGATATCCTTGTTTTTTCATTGCTAATCTTACCCTAGCTATTGATATCGTTGTCTTTGTCATTGTTATCCTTGTCTTTGGTTTCAATATCCCTGTTTTTTTTCATTGCTAATCTTACCCTAGCTATTGATATCGTTGTCTTTGGCATTGTTATCCTTGTCATTGCCTTCGATATCCCTGTTTTTTTCATTGCTAATCTTATCCTAGCTATTGATACCGTTGTTTTTGTCATTGTTATCCTTGTCTTTGCCTTTGATATCCTTGTTTTTTCATTGCTAGTCTTGCCCTAGCTATTGGAATTCTAGTGTTTGCCCTTGTTATCCTTGTCTTTGCTATCCATGTTCTTGTCTTTGCTGGCCTAATTTTTGCCATAGCTAAACTTGCCATTGCTATTGATATTGTCATCGTCTTTTCTATAGCCTATCTTTCCTTATCTTTGCTATACTTGTCTTTACCTTTGCTATTCTTACCTTCGCCTTTCCTATCCTTGTGTTTGCCCTTGCTATTCTTACCTTTGCCGTTGCTAAACTTGTCCTAGTTATTGCTATTGTCTCTGTCGCTTTAGCCATGCTGCTATAGCTAGTCGATGACAGAACATGACTGTCTTCTCGCATAACATTCTGTTACACCCTGATCGATTATTTCACTTGCGATTTACTTCAACGTACATTGTATGGATGCTGCAAGAAGGGTGTGTCGCCCACAGTGGAAACGTTTACAAAAAAATAATACAGAGGTGTGTATTTATGACTTTCCTTCCAGAAGAGAAGGCCATTATGTTTTGACACGAAGTTTATTGCTGTTGTTATCATTATTGTCTTCTTTCTTCTTCTGCCTGACAAGTGTTAGGCCACAAGGCCTGTTACGGTCTCACGTAAAATTTTCACGCCATCTCTTAGCAGGACGACCCACAGATCTTTGGCCATGTGGTACATAACCATAAATTGCCTTTGGGAGTCTACTGTTACTTATTCTTTCCAAATGATGTTTCCAATTAGACTGATATTGAACAATGTAATCTGAAACTGGTTGAGTTTTTAGTTCCTTTAAAATTTCATAATTTCTTTTGAGATTCCATTTAGTATAGCCCGCTGTTCTTCGCATGAATCGCATTTCACAAGCCGTTATTCTGCTTTTATCTGCTTTCCTCAGTGTCCATGCTTCGCTGCCATAGCTGAGCATCGGTCGTGCCAATGTGTTACAGAGACGTATGCGGGTGTGTTTCTGAACCAAGGATGGTTTCATCACACTATTTATAATGCCCATAGCTCTTGTGTATTTATTAATTTTCTGTGATATGTCCAATTCTTCAAAAATGGAAAGATTGTAACCTAAATATGGGAAACTATTACATCTTTCTAATATTTTATTATCGAGACAAATTTTACTTTGTATTGGGTATTTCCCACAGAATGCCATAATTTTTGTTTTATTATTTATTTTATTATTATTATTATTATTATTTATTATTATTATTATTATTATTATTATTATTATTATTATTATTACCGTGGTAACTGAACATACGTCATGAGTACCCGCCGTCACCTACAAGAAGATCTAAAAAGACACTTTTGGTAATGGACACATCATAACAGATTTGAATGTAACATTTTTATTTTCGTCTCACATTCAAATAGGAACCGAAGCTACAAATTTAGAGGATGTAATTTTTTTTTAATGTATGAATTTTTTACCATGAATGAAAAGAGATTATTTTAATATTATCAGCATTCTTATGAGCAGATTTGATTACGATTTTTTTCGTCGTATGTTTATAGAGGGAACGGAACTACAGAGACGGGTGGTTGCAGGAAATTTTGAAATGTACCTCTGTCCTGGTGATTCATACAAGCATAATGGGGTCTCGACCCGGGGTTAGACTTGACTGCGACATCTCTGGGGAAGTTGCAGCGTGCACCGTTCTTCATAACGGTGGGGGAGGGCAGAGCCCGGGTCATTGCCGATAACAACACTTGAGACATGGGCACGTGTAACAGTGTGACATTCGTTGCAAATAGTCCGCAGCCTCGAACTCGGTCCTTCAGGAATCAGGTACCGCTGTAAAATCGTTCTTGTTTTTGTGTGTGTGTGCTTGGTGTCATGTTTTTTTACGTCCTCCGTCAGGATTAAAAACTGTTGGCTACAGACTGTTTTTAGTCTAGGTTTTCACACATTAGTACTCAGAACTATTTTCGAATTAATTTTCTACATTTTTTTCACATATCTATGCATCGCTCATGTCCAGTTCAGTCTCCCAATAGGAATTGTTGTGTCGACGTTAGATTGCGTGTTATTCTTCTGATTGTGTTAGTGAAGTGTTTAGATTAGCTTGCTCACATGGCACCACAGAAATTTACATTAAAGCGAAGTATTCTCATTGTAGAGACTTATCTGAAAAAGAGTGATTGCAAGAAAGTAGAACGACGATTTGTAATAAAAATTTTCTGATTACCGTTCCACATAGCAACAGCACCAAAAGACCTCTCCTAAATCTAAATCTAAACACAACACACAATCTAACGTCAACATAACCACTCTTACAGAGAAACTGAATTGATCTGCCGAACTTGCGGGAGACAGTTTGCCGATTATTGCATGGCCTTCGTGCCTATCGCTCGCCGCCCGGACGATCTATATTTATATAAGCGAATCCTCTATAGCAGCGACTTTCCGCATCGAAGATCCGGCCTCAGGTCTGGCCGAATTCAAGTAGAATTTGTTGTGTATGAAAGAAGGTGTTTTGAAAAGTTTTTTCTCTGAATACTCCAAGGTCCTCTGCCTTTGTGATGCGAAATTTTTTTTGGTACTTTGACCGTTTATGAGTGTAGAGAAATGCAACGCTTCTGAATTAAATATCGGTATCATTATCATAAAAAGCCTTCCCCGATGATGGGCCCTTTATGTAGCTGGATTACTCTACGTCTGCATGGTGCAAATAACTAAACGTCTCCCGCTAGTCTGAACATCGTGACAATTGATTGCAACAGCGCAGTAAATGCAGTAGCACTTAACACACGGAAACACCTCTTCCCTGCAGCAGTGAGGGCGGTTATGTATTCAGTGTCAACATCAGACCTGTTTTTCGAGGTGACTGACCTTGATCAGTAACTATTACGATTCACAAAACACATTTCATATACATAGGCCTACATACATATATCGTGTTCTGACAAATGACATATCTTTCACTGCAAACTCAGCATTCTCCAGTCTTTCCTATTTTCTTCCTTTCTCTTAGTCTCCGCATATGATCCACATATCTTAATGTCATCTATCATCTGATATCGTCTTCTGCCCCGCAATCTTCTTCCGTTCATTTCTTACAGTGCATCCGTCAGTAGACAGTGTCTTATCAGTTATCAGTCAGTGACCTAACCAATTCCTTTCTCTCTTCCTTATCAGTTTCAGCATCATTCTCTCTTCACCCACTTTTTCCAACATAGCTTCATTTTTTATTCTGTCTGTCACTTCACACATTTCATTCTTCTTCATGATCTATTCACATTTCCAGTGCTTCTAGCCGTTTCTCTTCATTTCGTCGTAATGTTCATGTTTCTGATTCATACGATGCCACACTCCACACAAAGCACGCTAGTACTCTCGTCCTTAGTAATTTTTTTGTATATACGTGGCTTTTACATTTCCGCATTAAATGATTTACGAGATTTTCAAATTTGTGTACCTTCATAACACTTGGTACAAATTTTTGCAGAAATTTTACCTCCTTCGTCTTGAAAATCCATAAATAACTGAGCGATTAATTTTCGCAGTGTTTGGATACGTTTCTCGTCAGTAAATAAGTCCAGACTGGAATTATAGCGTCATTTTCACGAAGAGAATATCTTAAACCTTGAAAATAAGTCTGTGGTTGAGATTCTAGAAGTTTTAACGTGTTTCCTTCACAAAACAGAATAAAGTTCTATTTTGTGCGAGATCGTGCGTATTTGCTTGTTTTCCGCACAGAACCAATACGTGGTAAGTGTGAAATACCACATTCAGTATTCCCAACCTAACACACATAACAATTTCCCTCTTCTTACCGCTTAAGCGCGACATTCATTTTACTGCATTAGGCTTTTAACATATTATTTTTAGAGACGTTTAACATAGTAATAATTATAAATTGGAAACTTACCACTGCAATTTCACCTAAATTGCAATGTTAATTATGGTTTTTAAATATTTGCAAAAATTAAGTAAAGTCTACTACTCCACGAAACTTATTGCATTCCTGATACAAGTAACATTAAGGAAGCCGTGAAAAAATCAACAAGATTCCAGATGCCGATGTTATTACTGCAATATGTTATATAAATAATATTGTTAAAATATTAAAATGAAAAATAAATCATTACATAACCTTACCGTTTGTTTTAAGTTCGCATTTATAGACTGAGGGGAAAAAAAAAGACAGACGTATATCACGGCCTGCTGGAGTATAGTAAACACAGAAAATATTTTATAGCAACAATGTTGAAGAAAGATATTTTGGTTTTCCGAAGTTGCCGTCATTAAACAGAAACCAACATGGAGATTTCATTGCAACTAATTAGAAATTCGTCTTTCAGGTATGTAATAAACGATCTTCGCACAAAATAATGTACGATACACGAGTGGTATGTTTGTTTTCATGTTCTCGGAAATTAAAAAAGCTCAACTACGTTTCGCTTTTTCAGTCCTTTCCTCGAACATGAAAACGTCAACATACCGCTCTTGTAACGTATATTATTATTAAGTTGCCTTGCTAAGTTAATTTAATAATTCAAGCTGAAACTTCTGACCCTGCTGAAGAAACCTGATTTCTTCTTTTTACGAAACTGTTATTTTCAAGAGACAGTTGTTTCCGTGACGCCGCAGGCCGCTTGCGTTCGCTGGATGTAGAAAAAGCGGCGATGCGGGTCGGAGCAAGTTCACGGCATCGCTTCCCAGAGATGAGCGGGCGTGGAAAGCGAAAGTCCCGAGATCGTGACACTAGGAGATTTATGGAATTCCTGCACTTGGCATCGATTCTCAGAATTACTAAATTGCTGTACAATGCACTGCAAGAATATGCACTATTATTACGTGATTTCAATTTCATTTGATTGTCTGTTTATTTAGCGGGCTGTCTATGCCAACACTTTCTGCCAAGACTCAGAAAGTTCCTTGTACTGCAGCATGTCTGCAAGATAGTTTTCAACACTTCAAGGCCACCGCCGGCATATCTCAGAAGTAATGTTGTTTACGTCCACTCTAAGGATAGTGCTGTGAACAGAGATATGGGGATGGATTAGCAGTTTGTAGAACAATAGAAAAATATTGGCATGTCACTTAAGGTCCCCGTGTCAGAAAAGACTTACCTGGAGACAAGTCTATATGTAGATTTATCTGCGGGGAATTGAATGATTGTCCATGCAAGCAAAGACTTATCTGGAGGTAAGTCTCTACAGTCTTATCTCCGGGATGTATGTCTGAATTGGATGATTTCCAATGCAAGCGAAGACTTACCTGGAGGCAAGTTTGTACAGACTTACTTCCGGGAGCTATGTCTGAATTGGATGCTTGCCCTTGCAAGCAAAAACTTACCTGGAGGCAAGTCTGTACAAACTTATCTCCGGGAGGTATGTCTGAATTGTATGATTGCCTATGCAAGCAAAGACTTAGGCTATCTGGAGGCAAGTCTGTACAGACTTATCTCCGGGAGGTATGTCTGAATTGGATGATTGCCTATGCAAGCAAAGACTTAGGCTATCTGGAGGCAAGTTTGTACAAACTTATCTCCGGGAGGTATGTCTGAATTGTATGATTGCCTATGCAAGCAAAGACTTAGGCTATCCGGAGGCAAGTCTGTACAGACTTATCCCGGGAGGTATGTCTGAATTGAATGAATGTCCATGCAAGCAAAGACTTACCTGGAGGCAAGTGTGTACAAACTTATCTCCGGGAGGTATGTCTGAATTGGATGATTGCCCATGCAAGCAAAAACTTACCTGTAGGCAAGTCTGTACAGACTTATCTCTGGGAGGTATGTCTGAATTGGATGATTGTCTATGCAAGCAAAGACTTACCTGTAGGCAAGTCTGTACAGACTTATCTCCGGGAGGAATGTCTGAATTGGATGATTGCCCATGCAAGCAAAGACTTACCTGTAGGCAAGTCTGTACAGACTTATCTCCGGGAGGTATGTCTGAATTGGATGATTGTCTATGCAAGCAAAGACTTACCTGTAGGCAAGTCTGTACAGACTTATCTCCGGGAGGTATGTCTGAATTGGATGATTGTCTATGCAAGCAAAGACTTACCTGTAGGCAAGTCTGTACAGACTTATCTCCGGGAGGTATGTCTGAATTGGATGATTGTCTATGCAAGCAAAGACTTACCTGTAGGCAAGTCTGTACAGACTTATCTCCGGTAGGTATGTCTGAATTGGATGATTGTCTATGCAAGCAAAGATTTATCTGTAGACAAGTCTGTACAGACTTATCTCCGGGAGGTATACCTGAATTGGATGATTGTACATGCAAGCAAAGACTTACCTGTAGGCAAGTCTGTACAGACTTATCTCCGGGATGTATGCCTGAATTGAATGATTGCCCATGCAAGCAAAAACTTACCTGTAGGCAAGTCTGTACAGACTTACCTCCGGGAGGTATGCCTGAATTGGATGATTGCCCATGCAAGCAAAAACTTACCTGTAGGCAAATCTGTACAGACTTATCTCCGGGAGGTATGTCTGAATTGGATGATTCTCCATGCATGTTTAAACGACGACGATGCTCTTTCTTGATGTTACTTTTATTGTTCCGGCTTCATGAAGAGCCTAGACAATTCATCGCTTTTCTTTAATAATGATTATATCGATTACAATTCAGTGGTTAACTCAAATGTAAGTTACCATGTATTAATTCAGTAGAATATGTTTTGGGATTTTATGCTTGGTATACATAGCAACATAAGAGTTTCCAATACTTGAAATTAATACATTTTTATTTCCTATTGCTTGTATAGGCTATAAAAGTTCTTGCTTGAAGTTAATACATTTTCATTTTCTCTTCCTTGTATAGGCTACAAATGAATAGGTTATTTATGAAAGGGCCTAAGTCTTGAATACTAAATTGTTAGCAATTAAAGAAAAACTGCTTTTAAGCCGAAATTTTGAAATTAAGGCTGAAATAAAAATTTTATCATAAATTCTATTAAGCATTTAGAGTGTGAAACTTAGTCCTCTTCATATCTAAATCGATGTATCTACGCCCAAAGAGCAGTTATTACATTACAAACTCATTTTCACAAAATAATGACTTAGGCCCTTTCATAAATAACGCATTCAAATATTCTTGGTAATAACTCGGATGTACTCAGAAACTGTAGGCATTTCAAGATCGTCGTTCATCTGTATTATCTTGTGCACAAGTCATAACCACCTATTATTCGAAATGGTTTAACTTGGACAACTTGTAGGTGATGTAAGGTAGTATTCGGTGCAAATCCCCAAGCTGGTGCTGAATACAGGGTTGCCAGATTCTGTCATCAGGAGTCTAGGACTGCGGTCCTGCCATAACCTGATTACATATTTGATTAATTAAATTTGCAATGCAACTAATTTTATTTTGTTTTATGCATTTCAACAAATTATACAAGGCTAAACTTTTCATTTTGTTACATTTTTCCTAAATTATGAAATTTTCTTTGAATTATTGATAAAGTCAGGAAAAACAATGTCATATTACACCCCGTTCTATTGAGAAGAAATGCATTACACTGTGTTTAAATCCTGTCTATAAAGAATCACCTTCCATAGAAATTAATAATAAAGATACTGTATAATAACTAATTCATATTATAATATTACCGTTTTTATTTCAATTCAACTAGATAACAATGACATTGGAAATAGGTTGGATAGAGTCTTGAAAAAATGAAGAAGTAATAAAATTTTAAAAACAATTTATGGAAATGAGCAAAAATTGTTCTTTTTTTCCACTTTTCTTTTGGCATCCCGGGATAAATGTAACTCAATTCCGGACACAGGACAATCATTAAAACCCAGAAGAATCCTGGGAAATCCAGGACGTCTGATAACTCTGGCTGTATATGTCATTTGACTTCGAATATATAGTTTATATAGAATTAGCTTACATCGTAAGGAGAGGACAGTACTTAAGGGCAAAACGATTTTAAACGATTTAGAGCAGCGTATTTAAATGTGTTCCATACATGTTTAGACTTACCACAGTCTAGTATATATAGTCACGAAGGTCAATATGTAATAAATATGCATCCATAGATAGTTGCTAACCACTAGGGTCGCTACTATCGCCTCATTACAGACAATGCGAAATAGTAGCTGCACAGTCTATTGTTCCTAGCAACCTCAACAACTCAAGCTTCGTGACTGTATATATTAGACTGTGAACGTACCATCTAAACTTATAATTCACCAAGAAAACGTAAGAGGTCGTTGAAGTCAATAATTTCCCAAGGAGAAATGCGATCACTATTCCTTCATGGTTCTGCTTTCATTTGTTCGCGATTCCTT